>NC_138051.1:62803838-63464671 GCF_964194185.1 Rhinolophus hipposideros
GGGCAATCTCCGCAGCTGAAATAGCCCTCCTAAGTCTCAACTGCCACACTCAGGTGTAGGGCCCATTTTGCATCTCCACCCCTCCTACCAGTCTTGCTGTGGCTTCTTCTTTATATTCTTAGTTATAACACTTCTGTTCAGCTAGACTTTAGATGGTTCTCCAGGTTGATTGTTCTATAATTTAGTTGTAATTTTAATGTGTTCATAGAAAAAGAAGGCACAGTGTTTACCTACTCTGCCATCTTGGATATCTACTGAAAGGTAGCCTGAATTATTGTGTAACTGGAGTGAGCTTCTTCATTGGGATCCTCAAAATGATAGTGTCTGTAAATTTTCTTTCTCTTTGGGCTTGTCACTTGTTTTTCAGAGAGGTTTTTCTCTACTGTCTCTCCCGAGGGATATAAGTCTAACTGCTAGTATTCTGGGAACTGACAAGAAAAAGGGGCTATGGGTTCTCCTGTTCAGTATATAAACTTTGTTTAATTTTTGTCTTCATCATAGCAGTTCCACCTTCAGCTGAGTCCACTGTCCCAAATGCAAAGACTCTCTCCCGAGAGTATCTCCCATCCTTTCCTTGGATGAATGAGAGGTAGTTTCCTTACTACGGGGGAGGGCTCTAACTGCCTGGGGCATATGGTCTTTTCCAAAGACCATCCAACTATATTTCTCATTCTACATACTGTGCATTGCATGTTGGGCATTTGTGGGGGAAGAATTCTTATCTCTTTAATTCACAAATCTTCAGGTTAAGAGGAACTTGAGGAGCTGTATATGAGGAATTGTGTCCAAAGAACATCTGCACCTGGACCTCATTTAGATGATGAGATCCTAGATTTGAGCTGATGCTATAATGGGATGTGAGTTTAGTATCTTGTGCGTGGGGTGAATATATTTTGTATGTGGGAAGTATGTGAACTATTGTGGCTAAAGGGGAAACCATGGTACATTACGTTTTCCAAAGATGGCCATAATTATATTCCTCATCCCACCTGCTCTTCTTCTAGTGCGACCTTGTCCTCTCTCAGCAGGAGGTGAGTCTGTTATTTCTTCACTCCCTGAATCTGATGGGTCCTGGGGTTGCTTTGACCAACAGTATGCAATGGAAGTGGTGCTTGGCCAGTTCTGGGCATGGTCTTTAGTCTGGCAGCTTCTGCTTCTTACATCTTAGAAGCCAGTCTCTATGTAAGAAGTTCATCTATCTTGAGACCACTCTTCTATGAGAAACCCAAGTCACATTGAGAAGCTCCGGAGAATGGAGAATCCTTGAAGAGAAAGAGAAAGAGAGAATAAGAGCAAGGGCGAGAGTGAGAGTGAGGCTAAAGGTCATTTAAGAGCCAGAATGTGAGTGATGAAGCCATCTTGGAAGTGGATATTCCTGCTTCAACTGTTCTAGCTGATGCTCCAAGAATCGGAGGTGGTCTGACTAGCTGACCCCTTCCTTAATTTCTGACCCATAAAACCGTGACCAAAACAACATGGCTGTTTTAAACCACCAATATTTGAAGTAGGTTTTTATGGAGCAGTAGATAATAGAAACACTGTGTTATATAGAGTTTGAAAAAATCCTTTAGTTTTCAGGCATGTGCAGATATTTTCTTTAAGAGGCGCCAAGTATCTCCAGTTCTTGAACTCTCTATAGTCCAGATCAGCTTACTTCTGGCTTTTCCCCACTGCCTGCTTAGGTTTTATTTTCATCAGGTCTGCTAAGTCAGTTATCATCTGTCCATTTTAGCTACCAAAATTTAACTAATTTCTCTTATTGTCCTCTTCCTTATGGGTTTATGTATTTTATTCTCTCCTTACTATAATTTTTGTAGCATTTGGCAAGGACTGGAGATAAATAAACCCATTCAATCTGCCATGTATAACTAAATGTCTCTTAAAAGTTTTATTGACTACTTAGAATGACAATGGTAATTTGGGGCTTTGGGAACAGAGAAGTAATAGTTTTTGTGAATTTTCTTGGCCCAGGGAAAATTCCTCCACAAAGGTGGGAATTCAGTAAGGCCGATTCAGCCTGATTCTGATTCTGGTCAGAAATTATTATTATGGAAACATAGTAGGTGCCACAGATAGCTCTGGGAAATAGGTTCTTGGTTGTCAAGGAGAGAAAGGGCACACACACACACACACACACACACACACACATGCTCCATTATGCTTTTGCATTGGGTAATTTCATGAAGATTCTTGAAGAAGAAAGCAGTATGATGAGATTTTCCAGTATGAAGATCACTTACCTCTCATAAGTTAGCTCGCTAAAAGGGGAGGGTGACATGGCATATGAAATATTTCTACAGGAAAGAAGAAAAGCCATTCTCAGTTAAAAGAGGGGGAAAAAGGAGAACCAAATTAAAGTGGGATTTTCAGATCATAGAAAATCTTAAAACAAAGACTGTCACCTGGAGATTTCCAAGTTCTCAAGTGAGGATATAAGAAATTCTCTGACAATATGGGTTAGAGTTCTGAGAAGAAAAGAATGAATCAGGCTTTTGCTATTATAATGAACAACCAAAGATCTAAAATTAGCCCCCCCAGCCCCGCTTCCCCCTTGCCCCTTTAACTTCAAAAAGCGAGACTGAATCTTCCATTGAATTTATTTCAGAAAGTACTTGACATTGGTTGAATTCCCCTACAGTAAAAAACAAATCTGCCAAAATGAAGACACTTGCAGCCTCATTGTTATTCATTTTTCCCTGATTTGACTCAGTCTTGTCTCCAACATGGAAGCTGTCTAGCCCTTATTTGGACTAGAACAATTTTAAACCTAAGTATTAAGTTTCGAAGGTGTCATTTCTCAAGGGGGGAACAAAAGTAATAGACTGCGAAACAAAGCCTAAAAACAGAGTTTGAGGGAAACTCAGTGAAAGGAGAGATTTGTGACATCTGAGGGTTGAGGAGAGGAGTATGAAAAGCAACAGGACATTTTTGGAGAAACCTTCTTGTTGGAAGAGCTCCAAGGGCAACAAAAAGTACGTTCAATGACTTGAAGCAAATTCATTAGGAAAAACTTGGGTGTGAGAAATAGCCCCAGGGAGCTGACCTAGGAATGTGCATCCAAGAAATGAGAGAACCCAGTTCATGGAGATTTTGGTGAGTGGGAGATCCAGGGGTGATTAAATAGAAAGGGAGAATTAGCTTCAAAGAGCAAAGGAATTTTATAGATCCTAGACAATTCCCTAACTCATGAGGAGTTCCAAGTTTTGTGGTGAGTAGGAACTTCTCTGGCAATAAGATAAACAACTCAAAGAGGGAAAAGCTAATCAAATAACTAGAGCCAAACTTATGGGAAACAATATGAAGATGGTGCTTAAGATCACACACTTTATGGTCAGGTGTTTTGGGATTTTAGTCCTTGTTTCTCCCTAGTTAGTCATGTATTTTTAGAAAAGTAACTTATTTTTGCTGAGCTTCAGCTTTCTTATCTTTGAAAGTGGATTAACAAAATATATTTCATAGAATTTGTCTGAGGATTCAATGAAAAACTATTTGTTAAGCACTTAGCAGGGGCTTGGTGTAAATGGTAGCAGCTGCAGCCACCACTACTATCACCACCGCTATCATCTTCCTTGTAGCAGAGCTGGGTTGCTGTCAACAAATGATTCATGCTTCTGTTCCATAGACAACTGTTTCTGGGAAGTGGCTACCCAAACAGGGACTGTATTTCTCACCCACTCTTGCATTCAAGTGGGAACGATATGACTGAGTTTTGGTCAATGGAATGACAGGCTTCGCCCATAAACACTTCCTAGGCGATTTGCCTTCACTCTTCCCCCTCTGTTGTCTGTCTGTCAGTGGCCAGGGTGACCTTGGAAACCATGTGCTGAAGATTGCAGAGCCTTTTTTTGTTTGGTTCCTGAATGACTGTGTGGAACAAAGATTTCAGGGTTTATCTATTATAGCAGTTACCTTAGCAACACAAATGCCATCATTGTGGCTCAGGATTCCAGTAACCTGGTCAAACTTTAGAGAAACAGGCTGGGAAGAATCCTACCATAACCGTGACTGGGATGGCAAAGAAGGGGCTATGGCTCAGTTGGAAAGATAAACCATGGCTGATTTGTGTATGTGTAAATTACTCATCACATTCAGTGTTTCATCATGAAATATAATTACACTTTGTCCTAAACTGCTGACTGGACATTTGTCTGGTTGATCTGTCACTACAGACAACCCACCTCCCCTTACCTGCTACTTGCAGAGGATAGTGAGAGGAAAGGCCATGGTCTTTGCAGGAGAAAGCCCAATTTCCTTAGGTGTTGGAGCACAGATTATTAGTGACTAATGCCAGAGAGACTTTGATTTTTGGACTCCTCTTTGGCTGGTTTAATCCCAGGGAACTGCAAGTCTTTCTGCTACTCTGTTGAGGGTTCAGCTTCTCTAAAAAATTAAGCAACTTTTAAAAGTTGTTGAGTGTGCAGATTCTATGTCCAGGATCTAGCTAGCTCAGATTATCTCAAGGAAAACACAGTGGCTGGGAAGACTAAACCATTCAAAGTATTGTATTGCTTTTTTCTCTTGTTATTTCTAACAGCTATTCTCTCCTCATTGCTTTCTGAGAAAAAGTCCAAAAAAACCACCAAAAGTATAGGTCACTTCAAAGAGTCAAGTGCCCAATTATCCTCTTGTATAGTCTGAACTATGTAGCAGAACAATTTCGAAATTATTCTCTAGGTGGGAGTAGGTGGCATTCCCTAGCCTTCATTTGGGAAATGGTGGTGAGGATGTGGGGAGTGAGTGGTAAGACATGGAATGCCTGAAACTGTGCCAAAGAATTGTGTCATGGCTGGAAGTCTTGGAGTGTTTTCAGAGTCCATTGTTACTTGTTTCTCATCTTCCCGTTACTCTCACCCAAATCTACTCCATCTTTTTATTTTCTCCGTGGGCTTGTGTAATGCTGGTCTCAATGGCAAAGAAGTAGAGGTGGGTGGGAGGGAAGCAATGGCATGGGAATCATGGGCAAGGGCTCCCACTAGCTGGGTCTAAACTTAGTCAGTTAGAAGGAGGCAGAGTGTCCCAAGAGTGGTGGTCAGGATCTTGGAAGATCGATGAATCAGGAAGTGAGCCTGTGATGCCTTGACTCAAGACTCCAGAGGCCTGAACATCAGAAAAGCGAACTCAATTGTTTGATCTAACCCGGAGGCAAGAGTTATTTTTACAGCTGTGAGTCCTGCACCACAGTCTTCACCAGAACCTGGACCTTTAACTGGGCTTTGAGTTGGGAGTCAGCAATTTTAGGTGTCTGGTAGAAAAAAAACTTTAAACGTATTTAGCATCTTTTCATGAGGTCACTGCTAATGCAGACTTTGCTTACGGACTCTGAGTGAAGATGGTGAGAGAGAAAACCCCTTTTAGTGCTTTTAGAAAACAATTATTGTCAGCTCTTTTGATTTACGTGACTCGGAAAAAAGTAAGAAGTACTGGGGGCTATTTGGGAAATAACCAGAAGTGCATGATACTTGAATACTGTTGTATGTCATGGTGGAATAACAACAAGATGGTACTGCTTTGGATTTCTTCCTTCTAGTCAGTCATATTGATTCAGAGTGAGACTCACAGCCTGCCAGGTCCAAGCAGTCAAGGTAGCTGATTCTATGTGGAAGGCAGAATTTCAAGATGACCTCTAATGACCCCCACCTTGTATAATGTCCTCTCCTTGAGTGTGGGAGCGACCTGTGAACGTGATGGGATACCACCCTTGTGATTAGATTTCTAATCAGTTAGCTTTTGAGTTCATCAAAAGGGAGATTGTCCTGTGTGGGTCTGACCTAATCAGATGCACGCTTAAAAGAAGACGGAGCATCAAAGAGCTTCTCCTGATGGCTGGGAAGAAGCAGGTTGTGAACTACGTGTGGAGGGCCCATGGTTAGGATCCAAATGACCTCACAGAGAGCAGCCTCTAGGAGTGACCCTTGGCCTCTGAGAGTGACCCTTGGCCAACGCCAGCAAGAAAATGGGGAACTTCCTGCTAACAAATTGGATGAAGACTTTGAACTCTAGATGATTATGTGGACATAGTCACACCTTGAATTCAGCCTTGTGAATCCTGAGCAGAGAACCCCGTTACACTATGCCCAGACCTTTGATTTGTAGAAACTGTGAGATAATAAGTACTGCTTTAAGCCAATAAGTTTGTGGTAATTTGCTATAGAGCAATAGAAAAATAGGAAACTAGCACACTCTGTCATCAGCATACTTTTTTTTTTTAATTTGGAAAATCAGCATTTGATTTATATCGGGCTGTAAGTCATCTCACTGCCAATACCACACTGTGTGACATCACAAAAAGAATAATACACTTAAAAAAAGTACTATCTTTTTATCTCTGAAGAACTCACCAAAGTTCTGCATGTCTTATTTAATTATACACATACACACACACAAGGAATTGCCTTATGCAACTTTTGAGAGCTGGCTAAGCAAGTCTGAAGGGCACTCAATCGGGGAGGGAGTGACACAAGCAGGCTGGACACCAGTGGGCATGGACTGAAGCTTTGTGTCCATAGGCTGCAGCCAGGAAGGCAGGTCAAGGTGAAAGAGAAACAATTGAAGGGCAGATACTGCTTTTATCAGGACAGGCCTGAGCTGCCTTATTATTATTATTATTATTATTATTATTTTAATTAATAAACTTTGTTTTTCAGAGCAGGGTGAGGGAAATCCTTTAAGGCGCAGAGAATCTAGCGTATTAGGGGGGTTAGGCTTGGAAAAGCCATGGGCTAAAAGGGATTGAATTGACCAAAGAGTCTTTTATATGAGAGAAGATGATTAAGTTACTTTTAATGGGTAATTTAAAAATCTCCTGTTGCTACCTCCTTTCCTTAACACCAGCACCACTCCACCCCCATCGTAAGAAATCAGGGAATGGAGTTGCTGGAGCACTTTGAGATTGGTAACAGAAAATAGAAGGTACGCTTTAGTTGTGTGTACGTTTGGACCACAATACATTGCTGAACAGCTGCATACCCCAGGCCCTGCCTCGGAAGTGAGAGTCATATGGACACCATGTTGTTCTGTGCTGGGAACACACACTTAAGCGCACCAATTGGAATTCCTTTGGCCTGGCTTTTGTTGATTCAGCAAATTATTTAGGAGAGGATGATCCATTGTTAAAGAGATGATTCTTGTAGGGAATGCATGTCTGGCAAACATAGCCCTCAATTTGCTGATTGTTGCGGTACCTGTGGTAATGAGGATTCTGTATCTTTTTCCAACTTCAGAAAATTTCTTGCAGTTCTATGTGATAATGATGTGTGGTTCTTGACATCCAAGTAAACTGATATAATTCTAACAGTGTGCTACATATTCCTGTGGCCCTGGCGGGTGTTTTGTGCTACATTGTTTTGTAGTTTTCAAGATGAACTTGATATTGTGGGGTTACTAGTAAATCTGCTTTATATACCAGGAAACTTTTCCTAATATAGATGAAAGTTTTGGTTACTTCCTGGTTGTTCCTACAATGGCAGTTTACACACACAAAATCTGAAGCATCTCTCTAGGGGTGGTACTTCAAGCATCTGCCCATATCTTGTGATGGTTTGTGAAGAATGCTATCCTTATCACGGGCATCTAGATCAATGCCGTAGACATTTCCTTACCATTCCCAAAACAACAGAGACCAGGGACTTTGTAATAACTGAAAGTCCCTAGTACATTAGGAATGCCTAGTAATAAGAAAAAACAATGAAACAGGTGAACATTGCCCTATACTTAAGAAAACTCAGTTCTGTGACCCCACCAAATTCACTGCCAAAGTCTAAATGGACGATGTAGAAAAATCGAAGGGGAAAATCGTTATGGAGTGCTTGTCTCCCAGACCTATAATGGAAATGCTTCTTTGGAATTTGTTTTTGAATTAACCACTAAAATGCTGTCGGTTTAATTTCTTAATAAAATAGGCACTGTTTCTGGGGGATGTCTTAGTAGATACATCACCTGAAACTTAGATTGTACCTGTGAGAAAAAAAAGGGAGGAGGAAATAGGTTTATTAACTTCTGTCGTGTTTGTTTCTCGACAAGTCCAAGCCCTCTTACCAATCCAGTTTCAATGACTATGAGCTCATTTTTCTTTCTGATATTTTCCTTAAAGGCTTTAATTTTCATAGCTGAAATCATCTTGAAGAAGATAAAGGAAGTATTGGATAAAAAAAAGATTGTGAAGGCTTTAAGAGGGAGGGGGAGAAACTTCATTTCCCTGGAGCAGACGTTGTTAAGAGTGTTTATGAAGGAATGATAAACACCGTGGCAATAAAACAAGTAATGATTTGTACCCCAAAGGCTGTTCCACGTAGTCATGGTTTAAGCCATAAAAGAAAAAAAGAAAAAAGACATCAACTAAATTTTCCCTTGGAAAAGTTTAAGAGGCAGACAGAGTAAGATCAGAATCTATTATATAGCTCAATGGAAAAAAAACAAAAGGTATGAAAATTTCTGAATTTTATTACATACCATTAAATCCACAGAGGAAAAGGCAGAGTGAGGGCTTCCATGTGTCTCCGTGTCCAGGTCTGTGAGGAAGGAATGGTGTGTGCTAGTCCATGGTAGACAAGGTCATGCTTAGCTGGAAGGAGTTTGATTCTCTCTACAATAGAGTGGAAGATTGGAAACAATGTAGTCTCAGAGGGTTGTGGTTCCTGGCTCCCACAGTTCACTGTCCTATAGCTGCTCTTTCACCTCAGATTTTCACCCGTCACTAAAGAAAAATAATCACTACTTTTTGTTGAGCATTTAATACCCATCAGACACATTGTTGTAAGTGTTTCACATGTTTTTCTTTAATAAGATATTAGGCTACTAAGATATGGACATGTTAAATAGTAATTGAAGACAAACTTTGAAATCGTATAGGGTCTTTTCTCTATTGGTTATTGCATGAAGAAAATGGGATGATCAATGAGAATAAGCTTCAGGTCTTGAATTATTTAAATCTGAAGTTGTTAATCAACTTTATTTCCTAAGGGACTTGAATTCTAGGGCTTACTACTTATTTGTGTGGTAAAGTCATTGGACAGAGGGCAAAGAAGTGAAACATCTGAATATATGGCCACAACACTTTTGGGAAGGTGGGCAAGAGATGGCTAGCTGTCCGCAGTTGCTAGGAGCAGCTGCTCAGCCAGAGTCTACCAACACTTTCTAGGCCACTATGCATCTGGGTGGGGCCATGTGTCCAATGGAACATCAGTGTAAGTGACATGTGTCACTTTCAGATTGATGTGGTTAAAAAGCATGTGTATTTTCTTTATCCGCTCTCTTCCTATCTGCCCTTTTTCCCCCTATTTGCCAACTGGATTTTGATGCCCAGACTCACTTTGGGGCCCTGTGTTGAAAATGGTAGACATTCTAGAGCCCAAGTTCCCAAACAACTGTAGAGTAGAGACCCCCTTTCCCCCTTTTTCCACTTCATATACCCTTGGACACTGAATAGGAGCAGGTGATTTGTTTTACACGTGAAATAAACTCACATAGATTTGGGTTTGCCTCTTACAGCAGCTACGCTCACTAATAAGCAAGACTATCTTGCATTGTTGAAATTATAAAGGTTTATGTTAGTTTCCTAAACAACAGAAAATTTGGTTGCAAAAGACACAAGTTGGAAAGAGTTCCTTTTTCGATGAATATAAGGCAAATTTTAGAAATCACAGCAAACAAACAAAAACCCAACAATAATCTTCATTTTTTCCCTTGGAAAACCAGTATTTAAATATTTAATCATTTCAAAGAAAAGCAGTATAGTATGGAGTAGTACAATTTGGAAACCAATGGACAAAAATAATTTTCGTTTCCATAGTGCTTTATAGTTTTTCTGTTCCTCAATTTATTTAATCTTCACAATAATTCTGTTCCTCAATTTTTATAATCTTCACAATAATTCTGGAGAATCACATGACATAATAATATTTGTGAAAAATATCAGTAAAGGTTTTTGAAGGCTGTGTTCCCAGCTCTGGGTTAAGAGCTTTACATGTATCTTATTTAATTATGACAACAATGTCCCAGAGGTTGGCACTCTAATTATTCCTATTTTAAAAATGAAGACTTTGAGACCTAGGAAATTTATAGAACAGTTAAAGGCTGCACTCTAGTAAGTGGTAAAGTCAGGAATCACACCTGAGGCTGTTAAGCTCATGGCTCTTCCTGCTGTGCCATGTGGCCTTTCGTTTCACGCATGGCATCGTCGCCACTTGTGGATGAAGCTTCCAGGGCTCAGTGATGAAATGAGTAGCTCACGTTCAAATCGCCAGGATTTGTCAAAGTCAGATTTTCTGACTCTGACTTCAGTACTCTTTCAACTTGAAATACCATAAATTAAAGCAAACAGTAACTTGGTTATGGGGCAGACAGTCAATATTTTTAGAGTGTTTATAGAAAGGAAGTAATTTTGGCCTGGCAAAAGAGCAAACTGAAGGTAGTTTTACATTCCTATTTCAAAAGGAATCATTCAAATTGGGAAAATTCCCATGATGCTGGATCACTCAGTGGGATATTCAGGGAGAGCAAGCCCCCTCTGCTCCAGTTCCAGCCCTTTTAAAAGCAAATTTTATAGATTATCTCACTGGGCTTGTTGCCTTGAGTTGGATGCACAAAATTGCTTGGTGTTTGGCAAGATTTGACTGGCAAAAAAGCATCTGTGGGGTTAGCTTTTGTGTCTGACCCTTGCTGGGAGGTTAAGGCCAGTTTTTACGTCTGCACCCCCGTAGCTCATTCACCTCCATTGTCCCTGGTGCAACAGGAAATGCAGCCAGGAGGAGAGGAAGCAAGGTGAGTTGGACTGTCCAATTAGAAGAGTTCCAGGTTCAAGTGCCATCTACATCATGCTCTGGTAAGTGACTTTGGACTCCATGCTTACTTTCCTCATCTGTAAAATGGATGTCTTAAGTTTGGGCTGCTGTAACATAGTACCAGAGACTGGGTAGCTTAGAATTTTAGAAGCAACAGAAAGCAACAGAAATTTATTTCTCACAGTTCTGGAGGGTAGAAGCCTTAAAATCAGGATACTAACATTGTCAGGTACGGGTGAGGACCGTCTTTTGGGTTGCAGATTGCCATCTTTCTGTTGTACCCTCACATGATTGAAAGAGGGTGAGGGAGTCCTCAGGAGTCTCTTTTATAAGGGCACAAATCCCTGTCATGAGGCCTCCACCTTCCTGACCTATTTACTTCCCCAAAACTCTGCCTCCTAATACCATCACGTTAGGGATTAGGATTTCAACATACGAATTTTTGGGGGATGCAAAAGGTCAGTCCATTGCGATGGGGCAAAAGGGTTTTGCTTTTATGTGGATTGACAAGATAATGCCATGTCAAGTGCATAGCCTTAGAAATGATTCAAACTTAAGTGCTTGATAGAATTTAGCTATCATTATTAAAGAAAATGTCTGAAGGATGGAGTGTCTAAGCAAAGAAAAGAAACATAGTCTGGTTTGTTGTGAATTATTTAGTCATATTTTCATCAGTGCCTGCTAACACTCAATTTGGCCTAGCAACAGTGGCTTGAAGAAACTAGTCAGCAATAAGGTTTTGAAGAAATAGGTCCAAGTCTAAGATGCAGACTTTGGCTCCAGAGTTCCTGGGAAGCAGCAGAATCCTTGGATGGGACAGCTCATTAAAAGTGTAGTTACAATCATCCCTCCCTCATTGTTTGAAAAAAACCACAGGTGGTTCTTAGGGAATGTTTCACACCAAGTTGTTTTCTCTTTCTTTCTTTCTTTCTTTTTTTTCTTCTCCTCACTCTCAGGTTTTTCTGCTCAGAATTAAAAACAAACAAACAAGAAAACATACAAACAACAAAAAAACCATGCTGCAGTTATTTTGATTTCACCACATTATTTTTGGGTGGGGTTGTCAGGCTAGTTCATTCAATATTGTTACTGGTGAGAAGCCAGCTGCTTCTCTAGGGAAGGGGTGCCTTCTCAAGGCTCTGTGTACACCTCCCTCTCCCCCCAATTATGTGGTCCTTTATCCCATGACTGCCCTGGAGGAATGTGGCTGTAGGCTCTGAGAGTCTCTAGGAATCAGGGTGCTCAGGGGACCTGACAGGCTGAAGGCAGGAACTAATAGGTCAGACAAGGCTGAGAAGGCTGGTGAGAGAAGGTGGGTGGAGGCAAGTGAGTGATGAGGCCAAAGGGTTTTGTCTGAGAGGTGGGTGAAATGCTAAGCTACTGATGGGCCTAGGAGAGCATTTCTTCTCGGAAAGAACTGGCAAGAGTAACATGGTGAAAAGTCAGCACTGGAACTTTACTAGGCAGGAATGCGGCTGAATCCCAACAGGTCTTCTCTTTTCCCTGTTCCCCTTCCCACATCTATTTCTGGAAATGCAAATCCTTGTGCCTTCTTTCAATTTCCCCTTGGCTGATGAATTTTAATAGAAGTTTAGAGTCTCTGAGCCCTCTTCTCTGACTTCTTTCTGAGCTCGTCATTGTGGTCTGACTCCGTCTGTTATTCTTGCTTTTCAAGTGTGTAAATTATAAATAGCCTTCCTGAGAACAGAGCATAGGGCTGGGAGGCGGGAGCTCTGCCATTGTCTCCAGTTGTGTGATCTCGTCATCCCTGTAGTGGAAGCTGTAGTGTATCACCCAGACCACCTCCCAACTGAGACCCCATTCCCCCAACTGTTGGGAGTATTGGATGCTGATGGCTTATAGCTGAATCCATTTATGAGAATTGCTCTTGGCCTAAGGTAGCGATACTCAATGGGGGTGATTTTACCCCACAGGGAACAATTGGCAATGTCTGCGGACATTTACATAGATAGATAAATGGATAGATTTTTAAATAATTGTTTATAATTGTTTTATTTTTCAGTTAGAGTTGACATACAATATTGTGTTAGTTTCAGGTACACAACATAGTGATTAGACATTTATATAACTTATGAAGTGATCACCCTGATAAATCTAGTACCCACGTGATACCATACATAGTTATTACAATATTATTGACTATTCCTTATGCTACACCCTACACCCCCATGACTATTTTGTAATTACCAATTTTTACTTCTTAATCCCTTCCCCTTTTTCGAACCCCCAACCCCAATCCCAGATGGCAACCATCAAAATGTTCTCTGTGTCTTTGATTTTGTTTCTGTTTCGTTTACTTTGTTCTTTAGATTCCACATATAAGTGAAATCATATGTCATTTGTCTTTCTCTGTTTGTCTTAATCCACTCAGCACAATACCCTTTAGGTCCCTTCATGTTGTTGCAAATGGCAAGATTTCATTCTTTTATATGGCTGAGTAATATTCCATTATATATATGTACCACCTCTTCTTTATCAATTAATTCATCCACTAATGGAAAATCAGGCTGCCTCTATATCTTAGCTATTGTAAATAATGCTACAATGAACATATGGATGCACATGGCCCTTTGAAGTAGTGTTTTTGTTTTCTTTGGATAAATACCCAGAAATGGGATTACTGCGTCCTTCTTTGTCTTTTGTTATAGCCCTTTTTTTAAAGTCTATTTTGTCTGGTATAGGTATTACTACCCAAGTTATTTTCTTTTTTCATTCTATTTTCATAAAATATCTTTTTCCATCCCTTTACTTTCAGTCTGTGTGTGTCTTTCAATCTGAAGTGAGTCTCTTGTAGGCAGCATATATAAGGATCTTGTTTTCTTATACTTATTCAGCCTCCCTGTCTTTTGATTGGAGTATTTAATTCATTAACATCGAAAGTAATTGTTGAGAGATATGTAGTTATTTCACTTTTATTATTCATATTTTGATCTTATTTTTTTTCATCTTAAAGAAGTCCCTCTAACATAATTTGTAATACTGGTTTGGTGTTAATGAACTCCTTTAGCTTTTTCTTGTCTGGGAAACTCTTTATCTGTCCTTCAATTCTAAATGATAGCTTTGCTGGGTAGAGTAATCTTTGTTGTAGGTCCATGCTTTTTATCAATGCATATTTCATGCCAATCCTTTCTGACCTGTAAAGTTTCTGTTGAGAAATCAACTGACAGTCTTATGGAAGCTCCCTTATAGGTAACTAACTACTTTTTCTTGTTGCTTTTAAGATTCTCTTTGTTTTTAACCTTTGGCATTTTAATTATGACATATCTTGGTGTGGGACTCTTTGTGTTCATCTTGTTTGGGACTCTCTGCATTTCCTGGGCTTGTATGTCTATTTCATTTACCAGGTAGGAATGTTTTCTATTATTTCTTCAAATAGGTTTTTCATTCCTTGCTCTCTCTCTTCTCCTTCTGGTATCTCTATGATGCAAATGTTGCTATGCTTGATGTTGTTCCAGAGGCCCTTTAAATTACCCTCATTTTTTTGGATTCTTTTTCTTTTTGCTGTTCTGATTGGGTATTTTCTGCTACCTTATCTACCAAATTACTTATTCAATCATCTGCTTCATATAATCTGTTGATTTCCTCTAATATATTTGTCATTTCAGTTATTGTAGTCTTCATTTCTGACTAGTTCTTTTTTATGTTTTGTATTTCCACTTTTATGTTTCCTATCTATTTGTTAAAGTTCTCACTGAGCTCATCTATTCTTCCCCTAAGTTCATAGAGCATTCTTATAACCAGTGTTTTGAACTTTGCATCTGGTAGATTGGTTGTCTCCATTTTGTTTAGTTCTTTTTCTGGAGATTTATTCGTTGTTTCATTTGGGAAATGTTTCTTTGTCTCCCCTTTTGGCTGCCTCCTGTCTTTGTTTCTATGTTTTAGGTAGGGCTGCTATGTTGTCCTGTCTTAGTAGAGTTGGACTTATGTAATAAGTGTCCTGTGGAGCTCAGTGGGGCAGTCTCCCTGGTCACCAGGGAGACACGCCAGGAGCTCCAGGTGTGTCGCTCTTTTGAGTTGTGTGGGACCTCCTATTGTAGCTGAGGCTTGATTGCTGTTCTCATATCAGTGGGCGGGATTGACTCTGAGGTTGATTGGTTGTGAGGACTGGCTGTGACTATAGTAGAGGAGCTGTGGTGCAAGGGCTGACTCTAAAGAGCAGGATTCAGTTTAGCAGGGCTCTGCCCAGTCTGTTCTTTCTGTGTGTCATCCTCATAGGCAACTAGGTGGTGCTCCAGCTTGATCTGAAGCTGGGCATCAAGTGTGCCAGTCCCAGGATCTTCTGTGAGGGGTCAGCCCCAGGCCAAGTTCAGCCACAGCCTGTGCCCTGCCCAGGGCCACCTGGCATGATCCACAAAGCAATCTGCAGATGGCAGCCACTGCGCTGGGCTTGGAGGTGCCTGGGAGTGGCCAAGCAGAGAACCAAGGTGGGCTGCCACTAATTCTGGGCTTGAGGCTGCTCAGATGAGTTATGGGGCTCATCAAGGTCAGATGCTACTTGTTTGAACCTTTGAGAAATTTTAGGAAAGTCCGCAGCATGAGCCAAGACCAGCCATTTGTATGGAAAAGCCACTGGAAGAAGCTTGGGTGAGCTCACAAGTTGTGGGGTGGGGTCTCAGGGAACCTCCAGGGTGGCGCAAATAGTGTTAGCCAGATTGATGGAGACTCAGATACGGTGGCGACCTGCATCAGCACATCAGGAGCGGGGAAGGCTCAACAAAGGAATAATGGATTCTTCCAGCAGTTCTGTCTGGGAAAAAGCTGCCCCTCAAGTCCTTGCCCTGAAGCTGGACAATTCAGTTCCTCCCTGTATATCCCTGGCACTTTTTGAGCTGCAGCACCAGAGCTGGAGCTCAGAGCGAGTGATTGAGTCAATTTGTGAGTAAGTCCCTGCATGAGTCCTTTAAGAGGAACACCTAGGACTCCAGCAGCTCTTTGTCTCACTCAAGCACAATCGCTGCTGGTTTCCACAGCTGGAAACTATGGGGATTTCTCTTCCCGGCATGGGAACCCTGATCTGGGGAGTCTGGTGTAGGGCTGGGGCTCCTTGCTCCTCTGTGGGGACCTCTGCAGCTGAGGTATCCCTTCCAATTTTTAATTGTGACATGTGGGTGTGGGATGAGCTAATTCCATATCTCTGCCCCCTTACCATTCTCAAGGTGTCTTCTTCTACATGTCTGTAGGACTTCTGTCTAGCTAAACATCAGGTGATTTTCAATGATGGATATTCTGTAGTTGTAATTTTGATGTGGTCATGAGAGGAGGCAAGCCCAGCATTTACGTACTCTGCCATGTTGACCGGAAGCATCTGGAGACATTTTTGACTGTCACGGCTGAGGGGTGGGGTGCTATGGATGCTGCTAAACATCCTACAGTGCGCAGGAAAGTGTCCTACAATAAAGAATCAACTAACCCAGAATGTCAGTAGTGTTCAGGTTAAGAAATGCTGCCCTAAGGGAGCCACTTACCCAAGATTAAACTCCCTACCCAGAGGCAGCCTGCATCCTATAACAGGTCTATGGTACAAAATTCTGGCCCCTTGTTTCAATTTAGGGCCAATTCAGAAAGGCCTTCCCAGCTTTAGAGCTCTCTGTGGGATTGGCTGAGGTCTCTGCTATGACTACATTACAATTTAACATCTCCCTCTGCCCAGATTTGCTGATTCCCTTGTGGCTATAGACTTAATATTTACGTGCCACCCCATATGAATATATGTTGAAACCTAAAGCCCAAGATGATGATATTAGGAGGTTAGGCCTTTGGTTGTTCCTCAGGTCATGAGGGTGGAGCCCTTGTGAACGGGATTAGTGCTCTTATAAAAGAGACCCCACAGAGCTCCTTAGTCCCTCTCAGAGAATTCAGTGTTAGGGTTCTACTACTATTTCACTGCACTGAGGAGCAAGGTGCCTCAGACTGCAGCTGTGGGAGAGAAAAAAATCTTTTTCCTCTATCCTTTTAGGTTCAGTGGCCGAGGTCCTGGAACTTAAATGGACAAAAGACAGATCCATAAGAGAAAAGAAAAGAGTTTATTTACATGTGCAGTACACATATACATGGGAGAAACTCAGTGATGAGTAATTCAATGGGGTGGATAAACCCCAGTGAGAGTTTATATACCATTTTAACAAAGAGAAATAAAATTGTAGAGAAGTGATAAGACAAAGGAAAGGGGGTTTAGGCTCTCCTGGGAGGCAAATATGGGAAGGTATATATGTGGGGGAAACAAATGGAAAATAAGTGTTGTTTCGTATGTTTTGTTGTGTAGATTCCTCTCAGTGCTGTCTTTGGGAGGATAAGAGCCTAGGACCTCCTGTGATTAAGAGTGCAAGGAGGGGAGGACAGGGTGTTTGTATGTGTGTGTGTATACATGTATGCACACATGCATGCCATTTCTCAACTGCTCTCAGCTCAGTATAATTCCCATGCCAGAGTGACACATCTTGGGGTGGCATATTCTGATCCGCTTCACAGCCCAGGGGGCAGGAGATGGATGGGAGTTCAGGACTTTGAGTTTGTCCTTTGTGATGAAGCCCTCTCCTTCTTCTTAATTTCATCCTGCTAATTTCTTAGGCTTTTTCATGATCCTACTGGATCCTCTAAGCTGTTGTTCATTAATATTTAGCTTCATCTTCTCTTCCTAAAAGCCCCAATTTTTTGTATTAGTTTCAGATGCACAAGACAAAGTAATACTTAGACGTTTATCATTTATATCCCTCATACTGTGTGGACCTCTCTCCCCCCATCCACTATCCCTCTGACATCACCAAGCCATTACATTTCCACTGTCTCTATTCCTAATGCTGTACTCCGCTTCTTGTAAGTATATGCATACATATATATACAAAATTATACTTGGCATTCATTATCGTTCAGCTTCAGCTTCAGGTGTACAGTGCAGTGATCAGGCATCTACATCATCCCTGAGGTGGTCTCCCAAATGTGACACGTGCCCATCGGATACCCTACAAAATCTTTACAACATTATTGATTACCTTCCCCAAATTAATTTTCAAAACCCCGTGGCCATCTTGTGGTTACCGACTGTTTTCTAGTCACCTCACCTTCCCCCTTATCCCCACCCCCCGCCCATCTAGCAACCCTCAGTTTTTCCTCTTTGTCTCCAAAACTGTTTCTGATTAGTTCATTCACTTATTCTTTTCTTTAGATTCCGCATATAAGTGAGATCATATGGTATTTGTCTTTCTCTGTCTGACTTATTTCACTTAACATGATGTTCTATAGGTCCATCCATGTTGTTGCAAATGGTAAGATTTCTTTCTTCTTTATGGCTGCGTAATACTCCATTGTATAAATGTACCACAGTTTCTTAATCCAGTCATCTACCAATGGGCATTTCGGTTGTTTCCATGTCTTGGCTATTGTGTGTAGTGCTGCAATAAACATAGGAGTGCATAAAGATTTTTGAATTGGAGTTTTGGATTTCTCCGGATAGATACCTAGGAGTGGAATTACTGGATCATAAGGTAGTTCCATTTTCAGATTTTTGAGATACCTCCATACTGTTTTCCATAGTGGCTGCACCAATCTGCAATCCCACCAACAGTGCACAAGCGTTCCCTTTTCTCCACATCCGAAAGTCCAAATCTTTCAGTGTTTGAAAAAGTTCAAATTCTTAAGAGAGGGAAATTAACTCATCTTTGTGTGCCAGACTAAGGCAGGAAACACTAACACCCTGATGGATTAACTGCGCTGCATCAGGGATCACCTGGATTGCACTTTCTCCCCCATCCCGACTGCTGTTTCCCTGAGAACAGGCCAAAGGAAGGGCAGTATTAGCTTAGAAGAGGAAGTTGGGCACTTCTAATGATATGTGCAGTTCCCACAGAGAGGCGTTCCTATTTTTCAGAAATCAAATTCCTTTGTGTCATGAAAAAAACTATTTATTAAAGAGTCTGCCTTTGAAAGTTATAGCAGTTCTGTAAGAGGTCTGTAAAAGTTGTTCTTTAATTTAGTTGAAGATGGTCTTTGTCGATTTTGCATGTATTTATTGACTTCAGAGGAGATTTAGATGTAAATTCCAGACCTCTGTTATTTATGAAGAAATCCTAAGAGGGAAAGCAGAGTCAGTCAGCCTTTTAGAATTTTAAGAATGTGGAATGTTGATTGGGAAAGGTATCAGTTTAAGAAATTCCACATTTTAGGGATAGTATGAGTAGTCCCATGGGATTGTTGTGGTGATTAAGGAAGCAAACCATATAATACACCTGGCATTTAATAGATATTAATGCATAATGGTGGTTATTATTCCTTGTGGGATCAAAAGTCTTGAAATTTTGAACACGTTTATCCTTGAATAGTTTGTTTTTTCTGTTTTCATTGTTTTATCTGGTCAATTTCTACCATGAAAAGTATAATATAATTTCTTTTATCATTGAGATGTAAATATTCAATATCCAAATCCAATAACCAAAGGAAGCTGAGCATTCCCAAAGCTTTTAAGTTGCCCTTAGATGCTTTGCCTTCACTGCTGGAAGCTTCCACCAGATGATTAGTGATGCCTCATCAAATTACTTTAGCATCGGGAGTATGTGCCAACTTGAATACAACTGGGGATAAACACACTTATATGTTTTATCAAAAAAATTAAGTGGGCATAAGTCAATCTCACTTTCTATTTTGAAATTGCAAAATGCATAATATGTGGCCATTCAAAGGAATGAAGTTGTAGGGGAGGAAAAATATATTTTCCTTTACCCTTGTAGGTTTAATAACTGAAGACTGTGAATTAAATTGACAAAAGACAGATTAACAGGAGAAAAGTTACACAAAGATTTAAAAAAAATTTATATGCACAGGATCTCCACAGAAAAGAAGTGAAACCCAAAGAGGTAGCTCAACTTGAGGGTTTATTTTAACAAAGAGCAATACATTGTGGAAAAGTGACCAGGCAAAGGAAAAGGGGTTTGGATGTCTAGGGGCAAGGTAAATATATGGGGAAAACTAGTGGTGGATAAGGGTTTTTTAATAACGTTTGTTTATACAGACTCTTCTCAGTGCTATCTCCATCCTTTGTATGGGAGAGGAGGACATCTTCACAAGGAAATTTATGTCACCTTTACAAGGGGAAATTTATGCCCTGCTTTTAGGCAGATAAGGGAAGGGCAGAAAGACTTCTTTGCCTGCTATTTCTAAGTTGCCTTGGGCTCATAATTATCCTTATTTCAAAGTGGCATATTTTGGAGTGGCAAATTCTGATTCCTTTTAAGGTGTAACTGCTATGAATCGACATGGAAAGATGTCCATGAAGTATTGTTAAGTTAAAAAACAACTTACCTAACAGTTTTATAGTATGTTACCATTTTTATGAAATTGTAATAAGTATAATAAAATACATTGTTCATATACTGTAGAAGAATACTCAAACTTCATGGTAGTTTTCTCTGAGGGCACTATGAGAGACTTCCACTTTGTATTAAAATATTGAGTATGATTTAATTTTTGCAATGAGAAGATGTTTTTGAAATCATAAAAATGACAAATATTAAAAAGAAAGCGAAAAACATACAAAACAATCTATTTGAAGCAAATCTTGTAAAGTGTATAAGATGATTCAACATAAATAGGGTGTTTTTGTTACTTAAGTTATCTCTTCTACCACTAGGCTTAGTGTTTCCAATATTTTGGCTGCATCAAGCAATTTTTATTGCTTATTACCAGCTTTTCTGTTTCAGTTTATCCTTAGCTTCTAAAACACAAGTGTTAAATACCACATTATTCCTCTTTTGGCTAGTCATTCTCCACACGGGTGCTCTCAAGTTAGCACTTAATTTCCTTTTAAGCCATCTATCTACTTCTCATCTCTGGGCTTTCCTCTCTCTCAGGATAGTTTTTTTTTTTTTTTTTTCACTTTCAAAATCATCTTTATTTTGGTCGCAAATATACAATTTACTTAGTTACTTACTATTTCATTTGTTCCCATTTGAAGTTTCATAGATTGCCGTGTAAAACACTGCCCTCATTATCAAACTGCTTGCTATATAAAAACACTATAAAATACAAATTATAAACTAAGACAATCCTCTGTACAGTATTCAGATTAGTGCATTAAAACAACATTGATTTTAAAAGGCCTCAGGATAGTTTTGAGAGGACTTTTAAGGGTTTTAAGGAACTCCTTTCTTGTGAAGCGATGGTTAATTCCTTGATTCTAGTTTGCCGCTCTCTTTTACAAATGGTGCTTCTCAGAGCTCAAGACAGTGTTGTAATTTTCAAACTTTAGTGTGCATGCATATTAATTGGGGTGTTGTTAAAAATGCAGGATTCAGAGCCTAGCTCCAATGATTCTACTTCTGAAGGTAAGGGATGGAGCCCAGGAATCTGCATTTTAATCATCTTGGATGATTTTGTTCTGTCCCAGAGGTTCTGTGGAGATGTTTCAGGCACTACACTCGGAGTGGGCTCCATTTGTTGTCAATCAAAGTATCTCTGCTTTTATCTGTTGTATAATTAGGCATCTGGCAAAATTTTATTTGAGGAAATCTGTCTACCCACATCTACAGATTCCAATCTACCAACCCTCCCCTTTGTATCATCATTTGAAAGTCCTTCCTCAACCCATGATTCCAAAAATAAAAAAGCAACAAGCAATAAGCTTTCCACAAAAATTCACTTATATTCTTTTCTAGCTTTGTTATGGCTTCCTTTTTTTATACTTAGAAGTATGTCTAGGATTTTTTTGTTTTTGTTTTTGTATTAAGTGTAAGGTAAGGATCCACCTTAATTCTTATCCTAAATTATTTACTAATAATGTTAGCAATATTTATTGGAAAGTCTGTCTATTTTCCCACAGATTTGAAATGGAGCCTTTATTATATACCACACACTTTTCTGGGTCTATTTCTGGGTGTCTTATTCCCATGATGTAGCTTCTATTCTTCTCCTGCTATCATTCTTTCTTAATTATGATACCTTTATAGCACAGTTCATTATCTGGTAGAACAGATTGTCTTCTATTATTCTTATCTTTGAATTTTTTTTTATATGTTAGACTTCTATATTGAAAAGAATAATTTTTGCTTGGTTCTAGAGAACTCTGTGACATCTTAATTGGGTTTGATTCAATTTACAAATTAATCTGGTAGAGATAGGAAGGAAGAAAAATTAGCATTGAGTATTGAGTACTCCTTTCCGGGAGTATAGTGTGGTTTTCAGTATAATCAACCTTCTCTTATGTCCCTCAGTTAAGCTTTGTTATTGTCTTCCTATAGGATCTGTGTATTTCTTGTCAAGAATTCATTATAGAAGTAGCACAAGTGCATGGTAAAGCATGTGGGCTCTAAAGTCAGATGCCTGGGTTTGAAGCCTGGCTCCTCTTACCACCTATGAGGCTTTGGAAAAGTTGCTTAACCTTGCTTGCCTCAGTTTTCTCTTCTGTAAAAGGGGAATGATATAATAATAATAATACTTACCTCATAAAGGTGCTTAATAAATAAATGAATATATAACACTTGAAGCACTTAGCACATTAAGTACACTATAGATTTCAAGTTAAGTGCTCTTTTCGTAGCTGCAGCTTTCAGAAGTTCAGAAGTTACTTATGTAGTGACTATAAGTATATAGAACGTAAGTGAAGACCTTGAAACAAGAAATGCACCAGCATGTAAAATAGATAGGTCAAGGAATATTTGAGACAACCACTTAAAGCACTGAGGATTTATTGGTATGTGCAAGAGAGAACAGCCTCTGCGAATGCTGTCTCCTTGAGCAAAGGCAAGGACAGAGTTTATAAAAAGCCAAACCCTGATCATTTCACGAGAAAAAGGCAGCAGCTGATTCAGGCAAGTCTAGTTCAGGATTGGTTAGTCTACAAAGAAACAGGCTGATGAGTGTGTATTAAGTTGTGGTTTCTCCGGGAATTATGTGTTCCCACTAAAACTCATCCTCTTTATTCGGGCTCTCTCCCAGAACTAATTTTCTTTTATTTTATATATTCTTTAGTCGCTCTCTTCTCTGTACTCCACTGTATAAATAATTATCATAACATATTTAACTGTAATTTTATTTTGCTGTTTTAACCCTGTAGACTCCGAACTACCCACCACTAAACACTGTGTTTTGTTCACCTTTGTTGCTGAGGTGCCTTGACCAGATTCTAGCACATACCAGGAACCCAACAAATGTTCCAGTGAATGAAGTAATTTCCCAGCCTGTACAAAAGTTGGGGACTGGGGTCTTTTAAACAGGCATAGTAAACTGACTCCTGGAAATTAAATGATTTTAGTTCATCTAACCTCTGTGGCTCCATGTTTCCTCATCTTAAATGGAAGAGTTTGGGCCGTATCAATGGTGCTCATCCCTACGTGCACATTAAAATCACCAGCAGAACTTAACACTCTCTAATGCCCAGGCCCCACCCCACACTAATTAGATCAGAATCTCTGGTGTCTTGGCACTAGCACTTTTATCCCCCACCCTCTATAATTTGATTATATAGCCAAGTTAAGATTCTCTGGGCCAAGTGTTCTCTCATGTCTGTGACTATGAGGAACGTCTGATAATCTTAAAATGAGGGAGAAACAAATTAAAAACCTGGTCACCTGGGATCATCTTGTGTAGTAGCAAATATTCATATTCACTTTGCTAGTCCTTGAAAAGATATCATTATACTATGTAGTCTAGAATGTAATTCCTCTCCCTAATATAATTCAGCAAGTAGTGAGTTGGTTAGTATATTTTAATAAGATTTACCCAAAAAGTATAAAAATTTTAAAAAAGATATGATTCTTAATAGATTAAACTGTCTTCATGTTTTATGAATGCCTTGTCATTGAGGCTTACTGTGGTTGCTTTCACATTTTAAGTAGCCTGTTATGTTGTGAGGCTTTGTGATTTCTTGTTAAAGGATGAAGATTAAACAAACAAACAAACAAATAAAAAACAACCCAAACCATACATCACCAAGATGGCAAAATAGATCATTCTAGGTCATTCCTGACTGTTCTCTCTGTCACAAGAAAAATTAACTACTCAGGAATAAGACACCTCTGAGAGAATCCTAACACACAGAGGTGTGGCGGAAGCACCCCCTGGACCACAGAGACCAAGACAGACTGCATTAGAAGGGTAAGAGAAGTGGCTACCCGTTGACTGCATTACCTTTCCTCCTGGCCAGCACAGCTCCACATGGAGAGGTCTCCCTTGAACTTCTGGCTCCTCCAGAAGAAAAGGAGAACCCAGGGGGGACAACCAACCACCCCCAAAGCATTGAGGTTGCTTTGTGGGAGCCCCGTTCTGATCTGGCATCACACAGATTCCAGGAAAATCTGCAGGGCTCAACCACTGGGAATCTGACTGTGATGGAGGAGGGAGGAGGGGCTTGTAATAACCAGCGTCTAATCTTGGCAGACCAAATTTATACCTGCAGTACCCAAGTGGTAAGCCAAACCAGCAGCTTTACTCATCTGCAGAACCAAGCTGGGCTTTATTTTGACTAGGGAACTTGGTGGGGTGCACATCTGCTTGGTTCTGATCCTCAAAAGAGTAGTTTTGCTGGTCCAAGGGCCCGGTTTGTCCACAACCAGGCAAGAAATGGAGTCACAGCTCCGAACACCATAGAGAGTAACTTCTGGCCCCAACTCACCAGAAGGACTGGTGACAACACCTGGAAGCTGTGCAGCCCAGTTGTGCTTGAGTCCAGGGAAGGGCAGGAAGAGTTGATAATTTGCAAAGCAAAGCCACTGGCCTTTTCAAACTCTTTCATAAAATGAAACAGAAGGTGGTACTCCCAGCCTTGCTTTACAAGTCCAGCATTCTCCTGATACCAAAACCAGAAAAGGATACTACTAGAAAAGAAAACTACAGACCAATAACTCTGATGAATATAGGTACAAAAATTCTCAATAAGATACTGGGAAACTGAGTTCAGCAGCACATCAAAAGGATCATTCACCATGATCAAGTGGCATTTATCTCAGGGATACAAGGATGGTTGAGCATAAATCAGTCAACATGATACATCATATTAATGGAATGAAAGAAAAGAATCATATGATCATCTTAATAAATGCAGAAAAAACATTTGCCAAAATTCAATATCCATTCAGATAAAAACTCTTAACAAATTAGGCATAGAAGAAACATATATCAACATAACAAATGACATATAACAATCCTATAGTTAACATCATATTCAATGGTGGAAGTTTGAAAGCATTTCTTTTAAGATCAGGAATAAGACAAGGGTGCCCACTCTAACCACTTTTATTCAACACCACACTGGAAATCCTAGTTAGTGCAACCAGGCAAGAAAAAAAGATAAAAATAAAAAGTATCAAAATTGGAAATGACAAAGGAAAATTGTCTCTATTTGCAAATGACATGATTTTATATAGAGAAAATTCTAAAGACTCAACAAAAAAACAGATTTTATTAATGAATTCAGTTAAGTTGCAAGATACAGTATTAACATATTATAAAAATTAGTAGCGTCTCTATACACTAATGACAAACTTTCTGAAAAAGAAAGAAATCAATCCCAATTACAATAATATAAAAATACTTGGGAATAAATTTACTAAGGAGATGAAAGATCTCCACTCTGAAAACTATAAGATAGTGGTGAAAGAAATTGAAGAAGACACAAACGGAAATGTGTCTCATGTTCATGGGTTGGAAGAATTAATATTACAATGTCAATACAACCAAAAGCCATCTAGAGATTCAATGCAATCCCTATCAAGATTTTAGTGGTATTTTTTACAGAAGCAGAAAAAACACCCCTAAAATTTACATGGAACCACAAAAGACCCCAAATAGCCAAGGAAGTCCTGAGAAAGAGCAAAACAGGAGGCATCACATTTTCTGATTTCAAGCTATATTATAGAGCTATAGTCTTCAAAACACTTTAGAATTGACATTAAAAACAAAGAAATAGACCAATGGAACAGAATTGAGAGCCCAGAAATAAACCCGCGCATATACAGTCAACTAATATTTGACAAGGGAGCCAAGAATATTCAATGGAGAAAAGACATTCTCGTGAATAAATGGTGCTGGGATAATTGGATATTCACATGTAAAAGAACAAAACTGGACCCATATCTTACACTACTCACAAAAATTAACTTGAAATGAATTAAAGACTTACATGTAAGACCTGAAATCACTAAATTTCTAGAAGAAAACAGGAATAAAGTCTTTGACATGGGTCTTGGTAATGATTTTTTTGTTTGTTTTGAATATGATACCTAAAACACAAGCAATAAAAACAGAAAATAAACAAGTGGGATTACACAAAACTAAAAAGCTTCTGCACAGCAAAAGAAACCATCAACATAGTTAAAAGACAGCCTACAGAATGGGAAAAAAATATGTGCAAACCATATATGTGATAAGGGGTTAATATCCAAAAAATATAAAGAACTTATGCAAATCAATAGCAACAAAACAAAACAAAACAAAACAAAAAGCAAATAGCAAAAAACCCCCAACCCAATTAACAAAGGACTTGAATAGACCTTTTTCCAAAGAAATTTACTAAAGGCCAATAGTTGCATGAAAAGATGCTCAACATCATTAGTCATTAGGGAAATGCAAATTAAAACCACAATGAGATATCGCCTCACATCTGTTAGAATGGCCATCATCAAAAAGACAAGAGATAACAAATACTGGCATGGATGTGGAGAAAATGGAACCCTTGTGCACTGTTGGTGGGATTGTAAATTGGTACAGTTATTATGAAAAACATATGGAGGATCCTTAAAAATTAAAAATAGAATTATCATATGATACAGCAATTCCACGTCAGGGCATATATCCAAAGAAAACAAAAACACTGACTTTAAAAAATGCCTGCACTCCCATGTTCATAGCAGCCTTATTTACAATAGCCAAGACACGGAACCAACCTAAGTGTCCTTTGACAGATGAACATATAAAGAAGTTGTAAGATACACACACACGCACACACACACACACTGGAATATTATTCAACCATAAAAAGCGAGGAAATCCTGCCATTTGCAACAACATGGATGGACCTTGAAGGCATTATGTTAAGTGAAATAAATTAGGCAGAGAAAGACAAATATTGTATGACCTCACTTAAATGTGAAATCTGAAAACAAAAGAAAACAAGTTCATAGAAAAAGAGATCAGGATTGTGCTTAACAGAGGAGGAGGCTGGGAGAGGGGGAATGTAGGAAGGTGGTCAAAAGGTACAAATTTCCAGTTATGAGATAAATAAGTCCTAAGGATGTGATGTACAACATCATGACCATAGCTAACACTGATGTACGATACATAGGAAAGTTGTTAAGAGAGGAAATCCTAAGAGTTCTTGTCTCAAGGAGAAAATTCTTTTCCTTTTTTCTTTTCTTCTTTCTTTGCTTTTTGTTGTATCAATATTGATGGATGGTAACTGGACCTACTGTGATAATCATTTAAATATATGTAAATTGAACCATAAAAAAACCAAAAACCTCCTTGTTTCTATGACCTCCTCTGTCTGTGGCTCCATTTCTTTCCTCTTTACAGAAAAATATCTCAACTGAGATTCTGCCCTTTCTATTTTCACTCACTGTTTCACTCACTTTAATCTGGCTTCTTTCCTGTCATAAGATGGTAACTTCACTTGCAAGGTCATTACCAGTGACCTCCAAACGAGCAGATACTTTTAGTCAGCTTACCTGACGTTTTAGCAATGTTTACGTTCCTTTAACACTCCTCTCTTCTGGTTTTCCTTCCACACTGGCTGCTCCCCTAAGTCTCTTTGTTGGCTTCTCCTTCTCTACCCGATGACTAAATGTTGGAGTGCTTTGGGGTACCTCCCTGGATGTTGGTTCTCTGAATTTTTATTAGAAATTTTGTTAGACAAAAGCTGAGTACCCTGACTTGCCCTACCACACGGTAGTTCAAAGGCTTAGCAATGGCATGGTTTTATTTCAGTTTTACAAATTGCAATTGAAATTTTTCTGAATGAGAAGTGTCTTCAGTGACTATTATTGAGCACTGAATGGCTTTGGAAATTTTGTTGCTGACACGGTAATATTTGTTAATTAATTCAACCTAAAATTACAATATAAAACAATGATTACATGTGAAACTTATATGTGGAAAAGCCATTCTGATGACAACTGATGCTGTTTGAATCACAAGTAGTGTCAAGAGCTAAAACAAGAAGCAAAGTCTCCATTCTCACACAAATTTGTGGCAGATTTCTGAACTCCAACTGCCACTCCAGCAGCGTTGTTTTCAGACCTCAATGTAAGTATGAGGGAAATTTCCATATTCTGAAATCCACTTAACTGTGAATTTGAGGGACTTCCACCTAACCTTCTATTGGAAATGATTAATCTGCAATGCAATGACATGCCAAAAGGCAAATATCAAAAGAACAGAATTCCATAAATGCCTTTCGAGTGATGAACATGTTCAATGAAAATCATATGCTGGTGAATTGATGTCAGTATTTGTCAGTATCTATCTCTGTGAAAGGCATTTTCAAAGATGAACTGCATAACATATTTTTATAGGTCTGTATGAACATAAACATTTCAACTGATTTTAATAAGGAACCCAAAGTTTGAACCCCAATTAAGCAAAATGTCCTTCCCAAAGTAATTCTATTCTTGTTAGACCTGTATTATAAAAATTATTTTTTTATATTTTGAATTTTATCAATAGAAAATTTGTGGAACTCTTCCCTCTCTTGTTATATAAGTACCTGCATAATGTCCTTAATTTTGCCTCTTGGTCCTTTACCGTAAACGTTTGCCTGACACATCATCACAACTTCCACGCACAACTTCCATGCACAGATTTCAGGCCATGAGTGATCTAGCTTCTGTCTGCTTCTTCTACCAGCCTTGCCTCTCTTCCTCACACACATCAGAGTCTTCCCTTCCTCAGGACTTTTATACTTGCTGCATCCTTTGCCTGGAATGCCTTTAAAGCTTTGTTCTTTTGGGATTGAGGCCTTAGCCTGTGGGGTCTGCACTCGCTCTAGGCAGTTAGTGTCAGAATTGCTTAGTGTGGAAAATCCACACATCTGGTGTCAGAAATGTGAGTGTGGTAGTAGCGTGAGACTAAATGAAACTACAGTGAGTTTTTCCTAAGCAAGCCTTTGCACAGTCTAGCAAGTAAGTCTTAAAAGATGATAGTTTTCCCTCTCCTCTGCTTTGGAGATGGTTAGATATTTATAAGTGTAGTTATGCCCATTGTTTAGCCTGGGGTTGAAAACTCCCCACCAAACGTTTGTTCTCCAAAGTACAGCAAGTTAGAGTTGTTCCCTAATCAATAAGGACCCTTGTTAGTCTTCCCCTGAGCCCCTCTCCATATGAATAGTAGCCTTAGTCTTCCTTTCAGTCCTGGTTGTCCTTCTGCTTGCTGATGCAGCAACTTCTCAGACTTGCGTGTCAAGGTGAAAAGGCCAGACCTTTGTTACTTACAGGTGTGGTGGGAGGACTAGCAGCATTGGCTCTGGGAGCTTGCTAGAAATATAGAATCTTGGATGTTACTCTAGACCTACTCAATTACAACCTATTTAACAAGATCCCCAGGTCAATCTTATGTCACATCCAGGCCTGGATTCTGATTGTGGTTGCTGCCACCATCATCTCTGAGGATCCTCCAGAGATCTTTGTCATGCACCGCAGCTGACTCCTGATGCTGACTGGTACATCACTGTCGGATGAGAATCGGGGACAATGCCATATCTTTTCCTAGTCCAAGGGATTCCACAGGTACAACATAACTCAGTAGAGTCTGAATGGTAACTTTTAGCAAAACCTAACCATTGATTGGGGCATATTATAATATCATACAACTTTACTGCCTCTCTCTTGGCTTGTCTCTACCATGGCCTGCAACGGTTGATGGGACTGTTCCTGTTGCTGGAACAGTCCCGGCAGCTCCCTTCTCCAGAATCCTGATCAAACCAAATCCTGGATTCAGAGACAGAAGAAAGTTTTCCCTTACTTCATTCTTGGGACTGCTTGTCAAACCCTCATTTCCTGACCCAGTATTGACCCTTCTCCAGGATGATTGACAGTGGGAACATCCATTCCCTTTAGGGGGAACCCCACCCCCACCCACAGGGGTGTGGTCTGACATAGAATAGTTTGACATAAGTACATTCCCCAAAGTCCAGGTTATTTGGTCTTAAATAACACCACATGTGGGATGTCAACAGTCCTGGAAACGTTCTTTTCAGTTTCTTCTCATAAAGGTTCTAAAACCTGGGAGTCTAGCCTCATCCTGAGTTAGCTGGTTATAAAAGGATTCACTTGACAGTTAAAGCTTATGGAGAACAGTTAATATACTTACATAAAGATCTAAGGAGGAAAAGTTGTGATTAAGAACTGGCTGAGATGAATAATAGTAGTGGTGAAATTTTCCCTGATCTTTGTAAATAAAAAGTTTTAGAAAGTATTAGAGAAACTGTCTGCCACTTTTGAATTACATATATCCTGACTCTAAAGAGATTGGCTATTGTTGATATATCTGAACAGAGCTTCTAGAATGGCTTTGGATTGCTGAATGCAGTGTTGAAAACCCTACTGAATGGCAAGTTTTAGCTTTGCTTTTCCATTTTAGAGTTTTTGTATGAGCTTTAAAACTAACTCAGTTATACTGGCTGGAAAGCAGTTTTCATGCAAAAGATTTTTTTAGGGGTTGGAACGTAGAAAGAACAATGAATAAGAAACACTTGCTGTTTATTGAATTGAATAAAAACACCTTATACTTGGATAAGCTGCAAAGTGTTTTCTCATATGCTATCTCATTTTATCCTCATACCAGCCATGGAATTATACAGAGCAGTGTTATCACTCCCCTTTTAAGGATTTGGAAAACTGGAGCCCAGAGAAGTTCCTGGAAAGTAGTGAAGTCAGGTCTCATACCTGACTCTTGACTCTAACTTCAATCCTCTATGGTTAAGAAAAAGTCTGAGTTCAAGTTAAGGGTATAAGGTCAAGCAGATCATGTGCCTGAGCTGCCCAGGCGTTCTATGCAAACATCAGTTTATTATAACAGGTCATTTCTGACTCCGTCTTCATAAGACACTGAGGAAAGTATCTAGAGCAGAGCTCCTTCCCAAACTTCTTTTCTTTTTTCCACTTGCTTTTTTTCTCCTTTCTCCCCTCTCTCTTTCATTTATTCCTCAAGTAATAGCTTTTTCCCCACTTCACTCCCTCTGGCTTAACTTGATTTTTAAAGGACTTTACTATTAACATCCGAGAATGACTCAGTGTGAAGGAAACCGCAGCAGATGCGGAGAAGGAAGCGGAGGAGGGGGTGTGGAAGGAAGGGGGAGCTGAGGGCGACGGCAGGTGTGGAGAGCAGCTTAGCGCAGATACACGAATTTCGACGTCCAGACTGGTATTCTGAGATGTTCCCTGCTGCTCTGGAATCTCTGTAAACACAGAGATTTGTCTGGAATGACTTTACAGCTCAGCAGGAAGCTTGCTAAGCGCCAGGACTCTCAAACTGTGAGCGGAGCGCTGCTCAGAAATCAAGGGAGGAGGTACTCTCAGCCTGGCATGCGCCCCCTTCCCCGGGCCTGCCAGTGCGCGTTGAAGCTGGGAGAGGGCCACGGAGGCTTGTGCAGTCTCCCGATTTCCTGTGGCGCCTGCCTCACCAGCAGGGCGGTAGGGCCGAAAGGAACCTTGCAAAGACATCAACTACATCTTTGTGCTGTTATGGTGAGCCACACCTAAAATGTCCCAGAAAGCCATTAAAAAAATAGCTCTGTTCTTACTTTTCTTTTTCAGGGTAGGAACATTCATGATTTTACTTAACAATACGTTTTCTTCTCAAAAAAATTTTTTTTATGAGAGGAGTTCAAATCTTTTCTGCTGCAATTTAATTCTCTTTCCTTTTTCTTTAATCATACATGTTCTCCAAGAGCCACAGGGAGCCTGTCTATCTCACCATTGTGATGGAGACCTAGGGCTTTTGAGGAAGAGGAGCTTTTGAGAGGGCAAGAGAAGGAAAATGTCAGTGACTGGTGTCTCTGGGAAATGACATGCAGAGAATTTCACTTTAGTCTGTATTCCTTGTGGAAAAGGGCACTGGACAGGGATTATGAACCCAGGGATAAGCCACAAGGAAGCACTGTTGTGCCGAGGGAAACTCAGGGAAGGCCATGTTGAGCTTTCCGCTGTTCAACAATGCCAGGCACACACTGGCCTGTCCTTTTCCCACCAGATGGCCACTTTGTAGGTGAGCTCTTAGATGCACCTTGGTCATCCATCTTGTTTTGGTAATGGTTCTGAGTAGTGGCTTTACAGGATTCAAATCCTGGTAACACTAATTATTAATTAAGGTTTTTTAGAGAAACAGAACTAGTAGGTTATCTATGTCTCTATCTCTATGCCTAATTAGAATACCAGTCTGTATATCTATCTATCAACTGATCAATCAATTTATTTTTAGAAATTGACTGATGTAATTGTGGGGGTGGCAAGTTTAAAATCCATAGTGCAAGCTGGCAAGCTGGAGGTTCAGGTGAATTGATGCTGCACTCTTGAGCCAGAAGGCTGAAAACTCAGGCAGAATTTCTCTTTTAGTCTAGAGGCAGAATTCTTTCTTCTTTGGGAAACTTCAGTCTTTGCTCTGAAGGCCTTCAATGGATTGGATGAGGCCTGCCCACATTATGGAGAGTAATATGCTTTACCTCAAGTCAACTGATTATAAATGGTAATCACATTTAATAAAACCTTCACAGCTACATCTAGACTAGTGTTAGACCAAACAACTGGTCACATGGTCTAGCCAAATTAACTCTTAAAATCAACCATCACTCTAGCTTTTAACTTATTAGCAAGTTTACTTAACCTCTTTAAACTGAGTTTTTTTTCTTTTGTAAAATGTAGATAAGATAAAGCTTAAATAAAATAATAAGATAAAGAAAATAATAATAAGATAAAGTGCCTAGATGTAGTGGTCAATACATGTTGGCTTTATTAATAAGATTAATTGCAAGTTCACAAGTAAATTTACATCATCAGTCTCATGGGAGCCCTGTGTATTGGAAATCAGATAGAGCACTTAGTTCCACCTCTTATGTTTATTGATTTCTCATCAGACCCAATATTTAAGTTGATATATAGACATCAACTGCCTAATGTGAAAAATATGTATGAATTATCACAAACAATAGTATGATAACAATAAAGATAAAGTAACAAAAGGTTAAAAATTATCTATGACCCTATCACTCTGACAGAGCAACTGGGCTCTACTTTCGGTTTTATCTGCCAGTCCATCATTACTATTCATGCATAAACATACGAGTGTTCTTTACAGAGTTATAGTCAGGGTGGAGCAATTTTTGCATTTTGCTGTTTTTTTCAATGAACACAATAAATATTAAGATATTAAAAGAGTCAAATAAATTGTATGCTGGTTAAAAAATACAGTTATCCTCTCTCATCCTACCAAGGAACCTGAACTGCTGGTGAGCATGTTTTCTGTTGGTGTGCCAACTTGGCAGGTAAACTGTCTAGATGTTTTAGATCCCATTGTTTTCTACAAAAAAGGCCATTGAAGAACAAAAGCTCATTAACGGATTGTAAGTGTGACGTGTTAAACTTGAGAAAAAGTTAATCCAGCTCTGCATTATTGTAGTTTTTATTTTTGTCATTCTTTCCTGTATTTAAAATGTATAGAGTTCCTTCACTGTGAGGTGTGCCACACGCTGGGGATATGTCCAAGCACAAAGCGGACTACAGATCTGTTTTCCCAGAATGGCAGAATAGAAAGTAAGACAGGTGATTAGAAGACACGGAAGGGCCACAACAGGGTGGAACATCTCACCCAGGCTTGGGGCTGGGGGTTGGGGGAGCAAGAGGAGGCATCCTGGAGGGTGTTCTAAGCTGTTCTCTGCAGGATGAATAGGAGTTAGCCAGGTGAAGAGGGAAGAAGAGGTGAATGGCATTCCTTTAAAAGATTTGATTTGGCCAGAAAACTGAGTGTAGGTGTTTTTCTATTTATTTAGGCAAACCTCTGAACCTTAGGTAAGGCTGTGTGGGAACAGCATGTGCAAAGACCCATCGTCTGCACACTATGGTTTGGGGAGCTGTATGTAGTCTATTCTGCCTGTAGGAAGAATATGAAGGTGAAAGAAAAGAGGTCTATATTAAGGAGATAAATTTCACTCTGTATTCAGAGTGAGCCCCTGGGGAGCCAGCGAAATGTTTTAAGGAGGAGATTGACATGACATGATTCATCCTTTAGGAAAACCACTATAGAGTACAGCATAGAGAATCAGTGGCTAGGGCAACACTGGTTGCATGGAGACCAGTGTATCATCATTGGGATAATCCAGGTAAGAGATGATGGGTAACAGCAGTGCAGATGGAGAGAAATGGATGGACTCAAAGGTATTTAGAAGACAGAAGAGCTGGAACTTGATTATTAATTAGGTGTGTGGGAGAGAGAGCAGTAAAGGATAAAGCCCAGGGTTCTTCTATATTTCCATGTTCTTGAAAATGAAGTTTTTTAATCTGAAAATTTTTTTTTTTGCCTCTAAGGGCAATTGCTGTCATGTCCTTTATTGAAATGTTTTATCATGTCACAGAAAGCACCATGCATGGGGGAAAGAGCATTTGCCTGGATCCAGGTACTGGTCTACCAGAAACCCAAGAGTGACCTTGGCCAATCATTTCCTTGCAGAGAGTGTGAACATCTGCAATATAAGAGAATGTGATTACAAACTAGGGTGGGGTTTTGAGTTATGGCACATATACAAAATAAATGCATTTACATGGCACTTAGGGTAAACTGCTGAGGCTATTCACGTCTTGAAGATACTGGCCTGGGGTTCTGCTTGCTCCAGGTTCTATCTGGTTATACCAGAGAGTGAGAAGAACCTCTATTTTGCCACATTTCTAACAAACTCAGTACACTGAAGAAAACCTTTTGAGAAGCTCTGGCACAGTGGTTTAACTCTTGAGTCAGATAGTCTGAACTAGGGTCCTCATTCTACCATTTACTAGCTGTGTGACTTAGCGAATGAGTGAATGATTCTAAACTTCAGGTTTCTCATTTATAAAATGGGAATGATAGGACCTATCCAAGCAGGTTGTTGTGAAGATTGAGTAAGAGAATGCATGTAAATACTTTATTAGAGCTCTTGAATACAGAGTAAATGCTTAATACATGGGAGTCATTATTGTTTTTATATAATCTTTTCTTTAAACTGTACATTCCAATGGTTTTTAAAGTAAATTTACAGAGTTGGGCAAGCATCACCACAATCCAAATTTGGAACATCTTTATCACCTCAAAAAGATGTGCCCACCTATGGTCATACCCTGTTCCTACTCAACCCCAGGCAACCATAAGCCTACTTTCTGTTTCTATAGATTTGTCTTTTCTGAACATTTTTTATAGAGTCATATAGTATGCAGTCTTTTGTATCTGGCTTTTTTCATTGAGTATAATGTTTTTGAAGTTCACCTATAGTATACCATGGATCAGTACTTTTGTCTCTTTTCATTGTTGAATAGTAGTCCATTGCATGGGCATACCACATGTTGTCTTTCTGTTTATCTGTTGGTGGACATTTGGATTGTTTCCACTTTTTGGCTGTTATGAATAATGCGGTTATGAACATTTGTGTATAACTCTTTATGTGAACATATTAATATATAATCTTCCAGTTCTCAATAAAAGTACAAAATTCTAAGAAACATTGAACTTGTGAGGAGGCTGACTTGAAACAGGCCTTTATTCTTATCCTTATTCAATAAATATTTTGCCAGGATATTTTGAAGAAGCATGATATTTTATGTTCGTTATAGAAATTTAACTTTTCAGTTAACAAGGGAAAATGAAAAAGTTAATTTTAATAAAATATTTAGTAAAAAGGTGATGAGAAATTAGGTTTGAATTTCAATTAAAATTTCAATAAGAGTTAGACTTTGTCATGCTGCAAAACCAAGGGGCATCTTTTCATTGGAGTTTTGCGTCTGGGTGAGCCAGTCACTGGGATATAATGAGAATGGTGCTGCCTGGAGCTGTTGGACCAAGTGTCCAGACTGCTAGTCCTTTTGACTTTGGGTCATCTGCACTCTGCTCTGGACATGTGGCTTGTTCTGATTGTGGAGGGCAGTGCCACATCAGAAATGGAGCTGGGGCCCAGGATGCAGACTCTGTCCTCTGCTGTAGTTCCAGACTGTAGGGAGACCTACGAAGGGGGCTTGTTTGAAGCCTAGGAACTCTCAGACTAGAATGGCCAATGGCGCCCTTGAATTGCTGATGGGAGATGCCACAAGCTCTGACAGACTCACAGCTGGGGCAATATCCTGCATCGTCCTTTCCGGAGAGATCTTGAGTTAGATGTTCTCAGGTTAGTTGAGAACTTAAAGGTTTGTTCTATAATGGTTTAGATCTGTGGTAATGTTTGGGGGTAAAGGAAGCCAACTGGGATATATCTCTTACTGGGACCCGTGCTTAGTCCTATGCTTCCTCTAAAAGTACTGGGCTGAACCCTCTCAGCAGAAAGTTGTGGAAAATTAGAGACGTTCTGTGGAAACACCAAGTTAACGTTCAAGTCTCAGAATCTGATCTTAGGTCAAATATCTCTTGCTTTTGCCAGTAAAAAGAGCCCAGATGTTTTTCTATTTACTTAGGCAAACCCTTGAAACACAAGTTAGTGATATAAAACTTTACATTTGCAATGTTAAGAACCCATATTTGGAAAGTCACAAGCATAAAATATATGCTGTGAAATGGGAGGTCAGGATGGTGAACTCATTTTAGAACCATAGTTTTGACTCAAGAATTTTGATGGGATCTTCACATTGGTTGAGCTTCTTGGTCCTAATATCATTGAGAGAATTAAATCATGATATTAAAACATTGAAACACTAATGCTTTGTTTTTATTGGCAAGAACCAAAATGATCTAATACTAATGCCATGAAACATCAGTCACTTTTTTCCTGATGAATAAGATGAACTTTGGCTGCTTATGATAGTAAATTTAATAATGTCAGTGATTTGAACTGTTTCAATTCTAAATGTGCAGAAATGTGTTTTATTGCATCTCTCTCCCCCCTTTTCTTTCTTTCTCGTACAACTACTGTCAGGAACTTTTGTGGCAAATAAACCCAAATACATAGATTAGAGCATATCATTCACATGTGCCACGTGTGTGCCAAAGTTTGAGTACCCACGGCAAGGCTTCCTCTCACAGGTGGTCTGAATTTGCTTCTAGCTGGTTCTGTAAGCAGATTCAATATTTCATAAGCACTGCTCCATCTCATGCCTCCATTATTGACACCACATGGAAGTCAGGAAATTGGTTCTTTCTGGGAACAGTTTGCAGAAATATGCAGCCTGTCAGCCCCTTTCTCATGGGTGCATTAACAGAGCGGCTCACGATTACAAGTAACGAACCTTCTCCAGATGTGTGTAGCAACTCAGCTCCAACTTTATCTTCAGTCCCGAAGATGGACTTGACAAGATGGATTATTTGTGGCCGTATTGTAATAACTTTGTGAAATTGGAATTCCCAACGATTGTAATAGAGAGTGAGGAATCAGCAGCAGAGGAGCAGAGAATTTCTCCTTGCAGTAAACAATACAATAGGACAACAATAAAAAGAGCAAATCAGCTATAGCATTTTCCTGCCTTGGACACTGACTCTTCCAGACTTTTCTAATTCTTTCCCTTTTATGATTCTGTTTATGCTACACACATTAAAGTTAAGTCATGTCTTTAATAAGATGGAAACTGGAAGTGAGATTTGGAAATGACTGAATCAGGCTTCTTGACTTTTTTCTTTTCTTGGAGAGCTCAAAAACAACTGACAGAAAGGGATATACCAAAGAAAACAATTTTAATTGTCGGCTTCCATGGAAAATTCAATCCAGCCTTTCATTCATTCCCTTACCAGTACAGTGCCAGCACACTTCTCTCTGTATGGCTAGGGACTTAATTCAGCTGACAAATTTCTGAAGATACAACTAAATTTCTAAAAGGAATATTCTAACTATAAATGATGTATACACTCGCTCTCAGTCTCAAAAGACAGAAGGATTGTTCCAGGATAAAGTAACTGGGGGTGAATTTCTCTTGCATTGTATTAGCAGTGATGATTTTAAGTGAGTATTCTCTTAAAACAAGGCTGTACTTAAATCTTTTTTTTAAAGTACAAATCCCCTGAGTGGATAGTTATAAAACTGTTCATTTGGGAGTTTTTTGTCCATCTTCAAGGTTGGCATTCTTAATTGTTTGATGTAGATGTTCTAGATAAAATTCCTCAAGTCCAGCTGCTATGATTTAGCTTAATGTTTGTACAGAGGGATTTCCTTTGTCATCGAAGAGATGGAATCAAAACAGAATTAGTCATTCTTGCATCTTCTATTTATAGCCCCGCTCTTATTCAGATGCATTGTAGAAGAATGATGTGAACAAGAAATTTTTCTTTCTCTCTCTCTCTCTTTTTTTGTAAACAAAACTCTTTTTTTTTCAACCCTGGGGATTTAACTTTGGTTGCTAACTTAAACAGACAGCACTTAGCAAACATATTCCTATTTAAGTGAAAAAGAACTTAAATCATCCCATCTCCATTTGCAAATTAAATGTTTGCCAGTACCAAATATGTGGGATGACCGGAAGTCATGGATGATTTACATGGAAGTGGCAGGAGTAGGAAAGGTCAATTTGAAAAGTTGTTTGTATGGGTTGCTCGTGACTAATAGTCCAAATCATGAGAGTATTAAAATAAAATTCTACTCTATTTTTTCAATTTAATGTCAACATTAAAGCTGCCCCCCAAATTTAGTGAGAGTCATGATTTAAGGCATTGTTATTTAGGGGAAATTTTAATGTATTAATTTGTTTGTTTGGAGGTTGTGGGATGGAAATAGAGGCTTTGGGGGGCTGCATTGACATGAATAGAGCAATCAGATAAATTGGTTATATAAACTGATAGAAAGCTGACTTGGTAATGACCTATAATAGCTTGCTGGGTTGCTGAGTAGGAGGAGGTAAGAAGCAAGACTACTAGATTTTTCCTGACCTGATCTATCTGGTAATTAGGCATATGTAATTATATGAGATGAACCATGGGAAAAGTGCTTTGTAAATTCTCAAATCCTCTACTACTATTGATTACTGTGGCATCTGAAGCAGCCTCTGTTATGTAATAGCCCTCAAATCAGTGTTTGCTTATTGATATTGAATTGAATCAAAGAATAGTTGGACAAAGTCAGGTCATAAGTACAAGTAGAAGGTTGAGGAAATTAACTAGTGTTCTTCACCTAAAACTTTTCTAATAGCAGTGTTGGGTCAGCAGATGGCTTATTTTTTTGGCAACAATATGGAAAAAAGTTTCTAGATTCAAGAACAAGGTATTTTAGAAACATGGTCTTTTTTCTCTTCTTCCTATTTCTACAATTTAATGATTTTCTTTTTTCTTTCTTTCTTTTTTTTAAATTAAAGTTTATTGGGCAACAATTGTTAGTAAAGTTACATAGATTTCAGGTGTACAATTCCGTAATACATTATCTGTGTCTCACATTGTGTGTTCACCACCCAGAGTCAGTTCTCTTTCCATCACCATATATTAGACCCCGTTTACCCTCTTCTAGAGTCCCGCTTCCCCTTCTCCCCTTACCCTCTGGTAACCCCTGAATTATTGTTTGTGTCTATGACTTTTTGTTCTTTCAGTTGTTTGTCTTGTTCTTTTGTTGTTTTCAGTTTACATACCACATATCGATGAAATCATAGGGTTCTCTACTTTTTCTGTCTGACTTATTTCACTTAGCATTATGATCTCAAGATCCATCCATGTTGTCACAAATGGTCTTATTTCATCTTTTCTTATGGCCGAATAGTATTCCATTGTGTATATATACCACAACTTCTTTATCCATTCATCTATCGAAGGACATTTTGGTTGTTTCCATGTCTTGGCCACCGTAAATAAAGCTGCAATGAACATTGGAGCACACTTGTCTTTGTGGATAAATGTTTTCAGATTTTTTGGGTAGATACCCAGGAGAGGGATTGCTGGGTCATATGGTAATTCTATTCGTAATTTTTTGAGGAACCGCCACACTGCCTTCCATAGCGGCTGCACCAGTCTGCATTCCCACCAACAGTGTATGAGGGTTCGTTTTTCTCCTCAGCCTCTCCTACCCTTGTTACTATTTGTCTTGTTGATGATAGCCATTCTAGCTGGGGTGAGGTGATATCTCATTGTGGTTTTTATTTGCATTTCTCTGATGATTAGTGATGTTGAGCATTTTTTCATATGTCTATTTGCCATTTGTGTGTCCTCTTTGGAGAAATGTCTTTTCAGGTTGTCTGTCCATTTTTCAATTGGGTTGTTTGTTTTTTTGTTGTTGAGTTGTATGAGTTCCTTGTATATTTTGGATATTAGCCCCTTATTGGACACACTGTTTGAAAAAATCTTCTCCCATTCAGTTTGTTGCCTCTTTAGTTTGTCGATGGTTTCTTTTGCTGTGCAGATGCTTTTAAATTTGATATCATCCCATTCATTTATTTTAGCTTTTAATGCTCTTTGAACCTAAGATCTATAAATTTAGTACCTATGTTTTCTTCTGTGCAGTTTATTGTTTCAGGTCTTATGCTTAAGTCTTTGATCCATTTTGAATTAATTTTGGTACATGGTGACAGATTGTAGTCCAGTTTCATTCTTTTGCACGTGGCTTTCCAATTCTGCCAGCACCATTTATTGAAGAGGCTGTCTTCTCCATTGCATGTCAAAAATTATCTGCCCATATTTATGTGGTTTTATTTCTGGGTTCTCCATTCTGTTCCATTGGTCTATGTGTCTGTTTTTCTGCCAATACCATGCTGTTTTGATTATTGTAGCCCTGTAGTACAAGCTAAAGTCAGGGGGTGTGATACCTCCAGCATGGTTCTTTTTTCTTATGAGTGCTCTGGCTATTTAGGGTCTTTTGTGGTTCCATACAAATCTGATGATTTTTTGTTCTATTTCTTTAAAAAATGCCATTGGGATTTTGATGGGGTTTGCATTAAATCTGTATATTGCTTTGGGTAATATGGCCATTTTACCTATGTTGATTCTTCCAATCCATGAGCATGGAACGTCTTTCCATTTCTTCATGTCTTCTTCAATTTCTTTTAAAAATGCCTTGCAGTTTTCAGCATATAGGTCCTTCACATCCTTGGTTAAGTTTATTCTTAGGTATTTTATTCTTTTTGTTGCAACTGCAAAGGAATTGCTTTTTTATTTTATTTTATTTTATTTCTTTTTCTGAGATATCATTGTTAGGAATGCAATGAACTTTTGTACGTTGATTTTGTAGCCGGCAACTTTACTGTATTCGTTTTTTGTTTCTAATAGCTTTTCGATGGAGTCTTTATGGTTTTCTATATATATAGCATCGTGTCATCTGCAAAGAGTGACAATTTAACTTCTTCATTCCCAATTTGGATGCCTTTTATTTCTTTCTCTTTCCTGATTGCTCTGGCGAGGACTTCCAACACTATGTTGAAAAGCAGTGGTGATAGAGGACAGCCCTGTCATGTTACTGAACATAGAGCAAAGGGCTTCTGTTTTCGCTGTTAATTATGATATTAGCTGAGGGTTTGCCATATATGGCCTTTATTATGTTAACGTATTTTCCTTCTATACCTATTTTATTAAGTGTTTTAATTATAAGTGGATGTTGTATCTTGTCGAACGCTTTTTCTGCATCAATTGATATAATCATATGATTTTTGTCCTTTATTTTGTTTATGTGACGTGTCACATTGATGGATTTGCAGATGTTGAACCATCCTTGTGCCCCTGGGATGAACCCCACTTGGTCGTGACGAATAATCTTTTTAATGCATTGTTGCATTCGATTTGCTAGAATTTTGTTTAGGATTTTTGCATCTGTATTCATCAGAGATATTGGTCTGTAGTTTTCTTTTTTTTGTGTTATCCTTGCCAGGTTTTTGTATCAGGACCTCATAAAGTAAATTAGGGAGTATTGTCTCTTCTTTAATTTTTGGAAGAGTTTGAGTAGGACAGGTATTAGATCCTCTTTGAAGGTGTGGTAGAATTCACTAGTGAAGCCATATGGTCCCGTACTTTTGCTTTTGGGAAGGTTTTGGATTGCTGATTCAATTTCCTTACTGGTGATAGGTCTCTTTAGATTTTCCAATTCTTTATGATTCAGCCTAGGAAGGCTATAGGTTTCTAAGAAGTTGTCCATTTCTTCTAGGTTATTGAATTTGGTGGCATATAGTCCTTCATAGTATTCTTGGATGATCCTTTGTAAGAAATATGGTCTTAAACAAATGAGAAACAAAAACTCATAGACACAAACAATAGTTTAGTGGTTACCAGAGGGTAAGTGGGGAGGAGGGTGAGAGATGAGGGTAAGGGGGATCAAATATATGGTGATGGAAGGAGAACTGACTCTGGGTGGTGAACACACAATGTGATTTATAGATGATGTAATACAGAATTGTACACCTTAAATCTATGTAATTTTACTAGCAATTGTCACCGCAATAAACTTAAAAAAAAAGAAATATGGTCTTGAAGGTTTATTCTTTTCAAGATGTTGGCAATCAATCAAATTAATGAATGGTAATCAGTTGTTGAATTTGAATGTCAATCCTGGTGATTATAAGGTGAGTGTGTTTTTGTTTCCTATGTGTACTAAACATGCATAGAAGTTCCATTTGAGGAGCTATTTACATTGCCTCCAGGGCAATCTGAAAATCATACATATCCAGTGTATAAACATGAGAAGTTTGAGCTGAAAACAAAAAGTACCTTCCCTACAACTCTTCAGGCATCTGGCCCAACCCTAAGCATTGGGGCTTCTTGATAGTCATGGGTAGGTATTCAGTGTTTGGTACCCAGAGGGTGGGTGAACATTTTAGAGCAAGAATTCTCAGGTTTTGAGAAGGTGGGACCAAGTTTTTTCCCCTCTCCCATAACCTAATCTTTCTAATTATTCTGAAGCTTTCTGGGAAGAGAGTAGAGTCACAGGGAGACGTACATCACCTTGATGAGAGGAAAAGCGTCTAGGCAGGAGGAAGCTCTCAGAGAGCTTGCCCTCTGTGACTGGCATGGTGTCTCATTCCTCATGCAATGGTAGCTAGGCTAGAACTAGAGGGGATAGATTAGTGATAATTAAGGCCCAATGGGAAGAACATAGTACTAGTGAGACATTTTTCAACTTAGTGCAGAGGGAGACCCAACAGGACCCAGGGCCAAGGAATGCCATGGGAGGTGAGTCAATAGCAGCCATCCAGGACTTGGGGTTCTTGGAAGGATGATGCCATGTGGACCACTATCATTAGGCACAAGAATGTGGCCCTGAGGCTGTCCAATGCATTACATCTAAGGAGTCCTCAGAAATGCTGGGTAGGTTTTAATTTGGTGAGTAGAGGTCAAAAGCAGAGATCCCTGGGTAGCAGCAATACTCATAGAAGCTAATACCCTTGTCAAAGGAGGGGGAGGGGCGTATCTAGAGGCCTGGAGGAATAGTGACATCATCCAGGCCCTTATGGCGAAGTGCCTGGTGAGGACTGTCATCTGTAGACACCCAATTAAAAATGTGACTCAGGGCAGGAAGAACTAGAATGCAAACAGGGAACTGGGGAAGAAAGCAAAATCATATAGATTGGGTAGAGTTTTCGTAGGTGTGGTAAGGAGACTATAGTCAGCAGACTGCTGGACCCCAGTATCTCCCTTCAGGGATACAGGATAGCATGCTTACAACAGCAAATCTAATCCTGGGCCCTACATATTGGTGGGAGTGGGACAGTTGATAGACCACGATGCTGAACAGTTAGAATTAGCTCAAGGTCTAGTTGGGGCTGAATGTGCAGATTAAATCTTTTAACACATTTAGCAGGATGGAGTTGGGGTATGTACTCTTTTCTTGGAGGTAATAAAAGGTCTTTGTGATATAGAATAATTAGTGCTAATACAGAAAGCATTAGATTATTATTAAAGGTATATTTGTGATATTTCTGGGTGGTCCTTATACCAAAAGAGATATGATAACATCCCAGAATAAATCATGTTTTATTTATTTTAGGAAACGTTATGCTCCGGATCAAAAATTAGGAAACATGGTTTGACAAATATGAGTAGACGGATGAGGATAATTGGATTAATATATCTACAATCAGGATTGTTTTGGAAAATAGGAGACCATGTGGTCACTAAGATATGTCTTGTAGTTAGGGGGCTTACCTCAGAACAGGAGGGAGAAGGGTTTCACATAGGAGAGTAATAGAGGCTACACATGATAGGTGCTTACAAGAGGAGTTCAGGAAAGCGAGAAAGAGCTTGTCGAGTTCGGTCAATTAGGGAAGACTTCATAAAGGTGTCAGTGCATAATTAGATTTTGGTGATTGTATAGGATTTAAACACGGAGCTATAGATATAAGGCCTTTCAAATGGAAGCACTGGATGAATGAAACCCACAAGTTTGGAAGCAAAACCTGTAGGAAATACAACTGTCAGTATGTAACTCATTTGGAAGAATGGGATAAGGCAAGACTAGAAAGGTAGATTCCACTGTCTTGTGGATCCTGTTGAATGGGAGATTTGAAGTCAGAAATGAAGACATGTATTTGGGAGATGAAGATTTAATAGGAATTAACGTGGCTACTGAAGGCATTTATGGAAATAGGTAAGGTAAATTATGTCCAGAAAGAGAGAGCTAAGGACCAAATCTTAAGTTTCTATGGACATAAGGAGATAATGAAGATTTATTTAGGAGGAAACTAGTTGGTTCAACATTAAGACAGCTAAGGGAGGAGTAGATATCAAAATGAAATACTGTTGAGAGGCTAGGGAGAATAGAGATGGAGAGAAGACATTAGAGTTGCTTTTTTAGACTTCAGAGACCTTAGGAATGTGGTTTCAGGTGAGCAGGGGTTAGGTATAAGTGTAAGGATGGAATCAGTAGTAGAACAGATTGTAGCAGTGGTTCTCAAAGTGTGGTCCCTAGACCAGCAGTGTCATCATCACTTAAGAACTTATTTCTGCAAATGCTTGGGCCCCACCTACAACTAACTGTCTTAGAAAATGTGAGTATGGGGCTCAGCCATCTGTGTTGTATCAAGCCCTCCAGGTGATTCTGATGGCTGCTAAACCACTGTGTTACTGGGGAAGCATGGTGAGGCTGTTGAAACTTACAGCCTCTAACTGTTAAATCCGATTGTTAAAGAATCTCTAAACCTAGGGTACAGTATTCTCAAAGGGTTTCTTATTTTATCGTGGCCAACATAGACTGCCTCTGCATTAAGATGGTTTGATTTGAGGGGAGATGTGTCAACCTTGCCACTTGTTATTTTGCATATTGTCCAAGTCTATTGAATCATTGGAGACTTTTGGGATTCAAGTTTTCCTGCCAAGCCAATTCTTTTGGTTTGTGATGATACATTAACCAGCGATGGCAAACAGATTTTATCTTGTGTGCTATGTTTGATTAAGAATGATTGTTTGGAATTCTGTATTGGGATAAACTGGGAGGACACATCCATTGGGGAAAGGATCATGATTAGCAATGTCTGCCATAGGCACAGCAGGCAAGGAGAAGGGCCACACATGGCATATATTTACCATCCATAACATAAGCCTGTATCAGAATCCCCATGACATGAGCTACTTTTGGAGGAAACAGAAGCCTGGAGAAGGAGAAATGTGTTGAGGAGGTGCTGAGGTTTGGGAACGCATCTCACAGTTTTTCCTGGGGCCTACCATGTTTGCTTCTTGTCTACATTCCTGATACTTGACACCAACACGAATACCCACACTTTGGCGAAGTTCTAGGAAATGTAAGAAACCTTGGCGTTTAGGACTAGAGAGGAAAAACTTGCTATTGCTCATTAGAAATGTGAGAAATTGTATAGCGAGGGTCTGCTGTTCTCTTCTGGAATCTACTTCTGGCCTTTTGTTTTGCGTGCTGCACAGACATAGCATCCAGATGAGACTGTGGCCAGGAACAAGAGTAACTTTCTCCTGCAGGTCCTCTGGGCTCCCCAAGACACAGCAGAGCCCTGTACCTGGGAAGCTTTGTGTATTCATCCACTTACATAAACAGTTGAACTGGCTCACTGAGGGTCTTCCTTCATAGATAGCCTGTTATCCTACTTACTGTCCTAGTCAGGGCAGTTAAGTTATTTTACATATATTTCCTTGCCCTATAGTAGCATAATGACAATTATAAAACAAAAATAGTAGAAGCTATCATGAAGAGTAATTAACTATGACACCTGGCATAGGGAAGAACCAAATAATGTTACGTAAAGCATAAGGTTTAGTCTTCCTTTGAGCTAGATATGAACAAATGTTTTTCCTATTTAAGCTTAAAAAAATCTGAGTCAGTGACAAGTCTTTGGGTTTATGTGGAAGATCATCCACTCCACTGGCAATATAAATAATGAACCTGGGACATAACTGGAAGAACATGGGATTGGGGGGACAGGAAAAGTATATTTTAGTTTTGGCTTTAGTACTACTTTTGTGTTATTGGGCAAGTTTTTTAACCTTTCCTGGTCTCAATATCTAGATATGGAAAATAAAGGTTTGAGCAAAATACTCTATAAGGTGCCTTCTAGTTCTAGGATATTAGTTGTAGATCTAGGATTATCATTTATCTGACCTGAACATGCATGCCACTGTCCTGGACTCATTTGGTTGAGTATCTAATTTTGCTGCTGATTCTACTTTGCTTTTTTCCAGGGAATGCTTATTCTTTAGGTCCAGTTATCTGAGCCTATGTCTGGCTCCATATTCTCCTAGGGTATCACTGCTCTGTGATACCGTACCTGTTAGGAGAGCAAAGAAAAATTCTTTGTAGTATAATTTAAAATAAAATGAAAAGTCCCACTCATTTCAAAAGGTCACCCAGAATGCCTGAACTTTCTATTATTTACTCCTTTGGTTTAAAGCATTCAAGTCTTTCCTGTACATTAACTTAACCTATCTTGAGGCCATAATATAAGTGCATTGTGTTAAGAAGAACATACTCAATCTATGCTCTTAGGGGCTCACAATCTAACAAATAAATTATCTGAAAGGAGCCACATGATGATAATACCTCTAGAGTAATTTTTGAGAAAAGGAATGACCACTGAAGGCAAAATGTTGAATGAATGTAAACCAGTATAGTAGGAGATGGATTCCATTCTAGGATCCTGGCTTTTCATCTGTGGTTGGAACGTAAATGAATGACACACATATAATTTTTCCAATGCTGTAGGAAGTAAAGAAAAAGCTCAATTTCTACTTGAAAAGAAGTGTCTTCTCTATTTCATACATAACTCTTATTTTTTAACTCTTTCAAGGAGAGATGCTACCAAGCCTGCTTGAGTGAACACATAAGATGCATTCATGGAGAAAATACCCAATGATTTGTGTTACAGTTCTCAGGCCGCATTATTCCTTTAGGTGTGCCCATTGTACCAACACTGACCACATAGTATTTATTTGCTTAGGGAATCTTTGTCCATAGGGCAAAGATAAATTTTAGCCCTGTAGAATTCAAATGAATGACATATCAGACTATTTCGCCCGTAAAAATCACTAGGTAGAAATAGGTGCAAAATGCTCAATCATCAATAGTTTTGAGAGGGTGCCTATGTGAGTCTTACACCCTGTGTTAGTACTAGTACTTACTGTGTCCTAGTACATTCTTATACTTGTACTTACTCACCAATGGAATCCAAGAACTATTGTCCTTTCTAGAGAACGGCATTTTAAAACTTAGAGATTATCTACATTTTCAGCTGGGTTTTTAAAAGCATACAAAATAATCAGACTTTGTGTTTATAAATCTGCTGAGCCATTGGGAAGCACCTAAAGGTATAGATTGGCCTCAAGATTTCAGAAATAGCCAGAGTACACTAGCAGGACTCTGAAAGAACTCATGCACTTGTAAACTTGGCAGGCCATAGCTGTGAATGGTTGAACCAGACTAGATGAACTGTTGGGAATGTTGAGAGAGCCAGAGAAAGAACTTGCTTATTTCTGCCGCCCAAAAGAGGGAAAAAAATAATCCAACTGACAGACATCCAACAGGATGGTGGTTCAGTACTTGGAAAGCAGTGAGACTGAAAACCACCTGTGGTTGGTAATGGAAAGCAAACGTCTTTATTTCTTTTTATTTTTAAGTACTATTTTGGGCTTCATAGCTCAAATAGAATGGCAGGGACACAGAGGTGGACAGTTACTTATGTGACATCAAGAAAGAGTCCTTATGACACAGTTCAGTGTCCCCATGAATTAGAAAGAGTGAATGTATTGGTCTAAATTCAAAGAGCAGAAATTCAAAAGTATAATCGCTGGCTTAAGAAGACAGATTAAGAGGCCTAAATATGTTTGACTTGGATGAAGAATGAAAAAAGGGGATATAATAGCTTTCTGCAGGTCCTTGAGGAGCTAAAACTCAAACTAAATAAGGAGAGGAATTGTTTGGGGTAGTGTACAGAGGCACAGCTATGCTTGACATGATGAAATTGAGAAAAGGAAAACTCAGCCTGAATGTCAGGAAAATATTTCTTATACAAGTTCCATAAATCTGCCAAGGGAAGTGGTAGAAGTCTTGTTATTTGAAATCACTTAAGACTAGATTGGAGAAACCACTCATATTTTTTAGTTCTCTCCCACCCCACCACCTCTCTATCTAAAAATTTATGATTTCTTTGTTCTTACTGGTATTTGTGAGTTCTCTTACTGGTATTTGCAAGTCCTCTAAATTAAGTGTTCTCTATGAAAATCTTGAAGGCATTTTATATCTATTTTAATTTTATAATAAGTAATAAGAGTTACAGTCGCCAGAGAAAAAAAACACCACCAAGGTAGTTATTACATTTTTCCTGTTTCCAGAGTCCATTCCTTAAATTGCTTTGTTTAAGCTTATTTGGGTACAGGATTTAGTTGCTTATTTTCACATTTAGAATGAAATTGCAACAAGTGTAATTTTGATTGGATACTTCAAAATACTTAAAATTAAAGAACTCCTGTGGAATTATTAGTTTGGTGCAAAAGTAATTGCAGTTTTTGCAATGATTTTTAACCTTTTAAACCGCAATAACTTTTGCACCAACCTAATAAATCAGGACTCAATTACAGAAATTTGAAATAAACAATAGGAACTTGAAAATTCACCAATGTGGGGAAACTAAACAACAGACTCCTAAATAATTAATGGGCCAAAAAAGAAATATCAAGAGAAATTAGAAAATACTTGGAGATAAATGAAAATGGAAGCATAGCAAAATGTATTGGATGCAGCTAACATAGTATCTAGGAAAATTTATATGTGTAAATGCCTATATATAAAAAAGAAGAACGACCTCAAGTCAATACCTAACCTCTCCCTTAAGAAACTGAAAAAAAAACCAGAAGAGCAAACTAAACCTAAAGCAAGAGAAAAAAAGGAAATAACAAAGACTTGAGTGAAAATAAGTAAAACAGAGAAGAGGAAAACAATAGAAAAATCAAACCTTGGAAACCAAAAGTTGGATCTTCAAAAAGATCCAAAAAATTGATAAACTTTTGGTAGATGGGTTAAGGAAAAAAAGAGAGTGAAGACTAAAATTACTAAAATCAGAAATGAAAGAGGGAAATCACTACTGAACATATAGAAATGAACAGGATCAAAAGGAATACTATGAAAAACTAAATGCCAACAATTAGATCATTTAGGTAAAATGGACAAATTCTCTGAAAGACACAGTTACTGAAACTGCCTTAAGAAGAAACAGAAATTTAAATAACCAATAATAATAAAAGAGATTGAATTAGTAACAATAATAATGATAAAAAACTTCCCACAAAGTAAAACCAAGAATTAGACGGCTTCACTGGTAAATTCTATCAAACTTTTAAAGAATAATTAACACCAATCCTTCACAAACACTTCCAAAAAATAGAAGAGAAGGGAGCATTCATAACTTATTCTAAGAGACAAGCATTATGGACCAGACAAAGAGACTACAAGAAAAAATAACTGCATATGAATATAGATGTAAAAATCCTTCCCCCAAGATCAGGAACAAAATAGAGATGTCCAGTCTCATCACATTTTTAAAACTGAAGTATAATTGTCAATAATATCCTATTTGTTTTCGGTGTACATCTCAGTGATTCAATATTTATATACATTACGATCACCACAATAAGTCTAGTCACCAGACCGAGTTATTACAATATTATTGATTATATTCTCTATGTTGTACATTACATCCTCATGACTTACTTATTTTTCTTATCACTTGCATTTAACATTTTACTAGGGGGCAATTAGACAAGAAAGACAAATAAAAGGTATCCAGATGATGAAGAAAAAGGTAAAACTATTTCTGTTTGTAGATATTATGGTCTTGTATATAGAAAGTCCTAAGCAATCCATTAAACAAAAAAAGACTATTAGAAATAATAAGCAAGTTCAACAAGGTTGCAGGATATAAAATCAATATGCAAAAATCAATTGTATTTCTATACACTAGCAAAAAACATTCCAAAAATGAGATGAAGAAAACAATTCCATTTACAATAGCATCAAGAAATAAAATACTTAGGTGTAAATTTAAAAAAAATATGACATTTGTGCACTGAAAACTATAAAATATGTTACAAGAAATTAAAGAACTAAATAAATGAAAAGATAACCCATAATCACGGATTGGAATATTTAATATTGTCCAGACAAAAGTAATTCCCAAATATGGATTACATTTACAGATGCAATGTAATCCATATCAAAATTGTAGCTTACTTTTTTTTTGGCAGAAATTGATAAGCTGATCCTAAAATTCATATGGAACTGAGACCCACAAAAACTAAAACAATCATGAAGAAGAAGAGCAAAGTTGGAGAACTCACACTTCCCAATTTCAATGCTTATTACAAAGAATGGTAACCTAGACAGTGTAATACTAATTAGGATAGACATGTCAATGAAACAGGATTAAGAGACCAGAAAACTACCCTTACATTTATAGTGAATTGATAGTTGACAAGGAGCTAAGACAATTGGATAGGGAAAAAATAGTCCTTTCAAAAAATAGTCCAATCCGATATTGAGACATCGAATATCTACATACAAATGAATGAAGTTGGATGCCTGTCTTATACCATATACAAAAATGAGCTCAGAATGGGTCATAGATATACATATAAGAGCTAAAACTATAAAACTATTAAAAGAAAGCATAGAAACATAATAAATCTTTGTGATCTTGGGTCCTTAAAATAAGACACAAAAAGCACAAGCAACTATAGAAAAAAATAGATAAATTGGACTACATTAAGATTAAAAACTTGTGTTACATATAATACCATCAGTAAATTAAAAGAGAACCCACAGAATGGATGAAAATACTTGCAAATCATATGTGTGATAATGGACTTGTATCCAGAATATTGAAAGCACTCTTGCAACTCTATTATAAAAAGACAAATAACTCAATTAAAAATGAACAAAGGATCCAAATTGACATTTCTCCAAAGAAATATACAAATGGTCAATAAGCACATGAGAAAATGCTCAACATCATTAATCATTAAGGAAATGAAAATCAAAATCACAATACAATACAACTCGGATGGCTATAATAAAACACACAGATAAAACTGTTGGTGGGGATGTGGAAAAATTGAAACCCTCACACATTGTTAGTGGGAATGTAAAATGGTGCAGCTGCTGTGGAAACAGTTTGGCACTTCCTTTAATGTTAAATATAGAGCTAGCATATGACTCAGCAACTCCACTCCTAGATATATACTCTAGAGAATTAAAAACATACAGCCACACAAAAACTTATATACAAATATGTATAGCAGCATAGTTTATAAGAGCTAAGAGTGGAAACACCTAAATGTCCACCAATTGACAAATAAAGAAAATGTGCATATATATGTATGTATGTATATATATGTGTGTATGTATATACATACAGATACACACATATATATGCACATTTTGTTTATATAGGCATGCTTGCACCTGCCTGTGTGTATATAAAATGAAATATTATTTGGCAATAAAAAGGAATGACATATTGATACATGCTGCAATGTATATGAATCTTGAAAACATTATGCTAAATGAAGGAAATACTCATGAAAGATCACCTATTGTATAATTACATTTGTATGAAATGTCCCAAATAAGCAAATCTACAGAGACGAGTTGATTAGTGGTTGCCAGGGATACAGGGTAGGAGGTATGAGAATGTTCAACAGTTAGATTGTGGTGGCACAACCCTGTGAATATACTACAAACTGTTGAATTGCACACTTTAAATGGTGAAATGCATGGTATGTAAATTATATCTCAATAACGCTGTTTTTAAAAAAAGACTCAGTGATACTAGGCATCACTAAAGCTAATTATGAAAATATTCTCTTGATCTTAAAATAAAAGAACTTCTCTCTGTCTCTCAATCTCTTTCTCTCTCTGTCTCTGTTATGACTTATTCCACAAAAGACATAATTTATGACTCATAAGTGGCTGACATTTAGATGAGTGACTTGATGAAACCGAGAAGACGAAACCTCAACCTAAAAGTCAGGAAAAATATTTCTTACACAATTTCCATAAATCTGCCAAGAGAAGTGGCTGAAGTCCTGATACCTAAATTCATTTGAAACTCTACTGGATAAACCACTCACCTACTCTGGTGGGAGGGGTGGGGCGAAGGATGACAACATGATCCATTGCCTTGCAATGGGGTGGGAGGCTCAGACTGGGGCATTGATCCAGAGGTTGGTCGAGGGATAAGACACTGCCACCCCTATCAAGAATAGATTTTGAGTTCCTTTCTATGAGGCAGGGTGTCAGGATGGAATTCAGTATCGTGGCAGCTCAATCCCCAGCATTACAATGAGACATTCGAAATGACATCCCAGTGTTCCAGAAATGGGGGGAAACTTTTTTGTTACTACCCAGAATATAACACTACATAAAAATAATTATTTATTTAAAAAAATACTCTGTGAATTATGAAATACAAAATGACACGGGGGAGGGAGGTGAGGGCATAAACTAGATAAAGGGCCATGTCCTCCCACCGTGGCTCAGACTATGCTTCACTAGGTAATTTTTATACCACATATGAGGTCACAAAGTCAGAGAGAAGCTTTGCCGTCACAAAATCTTTTCTATCTACTTGCTGATGCCTGACATTCCTTCGATTAAAAAAAAAAATAAGGACCTCAGGGATACTGTGGATACCTGATCATGGCATTGTACACCAGAAGCTAAACATTAATGAATGCCAACTATAATTTTATATATATAATGTGATGGTTCAGTGTGAGGTCGGAGGGATAGTGGATGGGGGGAGGGGGGTTCACAGTATGAGGGATATAAATGATGAACGTCTAAGTATTACCTTGTTTTGTACACCTGAAACTAATAAATAAATTAATTAATTAAAAAAATATATATATGCCAATAACAACAACAACAAAAAAATAAGGTCATTCACTTTATAATTAGAGCTAATAAACCTGAATGAATGATATACTTGGGCATGAATATTCAAGAGTAAATGTTTTCATCAACAGACATAAAAGGTGGTACAGTTACTTCTTCCCTGATGTGCCTGAATGGTTGAGAAAGCATGAAAACGTTAAGGGCTGAGGTGGGAAAAGAAGATGGTGGTTGGCCTTGAATGTTAGGACAGGAAATTTATTCACAGATAAGAAAAGAGGAGCATTCTTGAGCAGGATAGCAACATGATGAAATCAATGGCTTAGGTCATTTTGATAGCATATTTAACAGATGAGACTGGGCAAAGTGACAAGGCAACCACTTTGAAAGAGGCTGCCACAATCTAGACATGAGGGGGTTAGGAATGTTGGAAAAGGATTGGTTCTGCAGAAGTAGAAAGAGAGGGACACATTTAGGAGAGCTGGTGGGAAAAGAATCTCCAGTTTGAAGGTGGTTCTGTCTGAGTAGCACAGACCTATAATAATGGGGAGAAGGAATCACTCTGTTCATTTAATTCTCTTCCCGCCTTCCTTAGAAAGCCTTCAGCATTTCCTCAGCGTCTTCAAGATAAGGTCCAAATTCTACAATAATGTAAGGTCTTTACAGCCTGGTTTCTGAGTACCTCTCCAATAAACCTCTCCTTCCAGCGTACCTTGGACTCAATGTTTTAGCCACCCTGAATGGCTCTTTCCACCGTAGGGTGTTGTAAGAAATGTCTCTCCTTGGGGTATTCCTTCTTGTTTTGCACATGTCCTCCACCTTCTTGTTTTGCACATGTCCTCCCCCCACAACTCAGGAGAATTCCTTTGCATACTTGAGATCTCAATGTAGGCATTACTCTGTGCAGGAAATCTCTCCTGACAACCCTCTTTTCCCTCTATCTGAGCTGTCTTTCTCCTGTAACAATAGCTTCCTACTTTAGCACAAACTACTTTATACTGAATGGCTCTCCAAATTCTGGTGGGCACAGAAATCACCTCCAGTGCTTACTAAATGTGCACTTCCAGGCCCCCGACCAAAGGTTCTGGTTTAGTAAAGCTTGGTTGAGCCCACACTTTTAGAAACACTGATCCGATATAATTGATTGTTTACTTATTAGAATCCTAGACTGGCCTGTGGTTCTCGGAGGGCAGAGACTATTATAATCCTGACACCCAGCACAAGGTATGATATGATACAGACAGTCATTAGGCAATTGTCAAATAAGTGAATAAATGATGTGAAAACAGGACGAGTGAAAATGACTCCAGACAGCAAGCTTAGGGAACAGGGAGGTAATGGAAAAAAATAGGAAGGGGTGTCTATTTGTGGGAGAAAATGATGAATGTCTCCATGCTAATTTCAGACAACAGGTGGGGACTCTGAAGTGGTACCCCGCCTTCCATGCCTCCTGTCTGGCACTGACTATGAAGTGGAAAATGGCCCAGCCCTGTTTACACTACCTATGTACTCCCAAGGACTCAGATGTATGTTTTCCCCAAAGGCAGCATATAATTTTGAGAATTGCAATCATTTTTTCCATATCCTTTTGAGGGCTATAAAATAATTTTAGATGCAATAGTAATTCTAGGTCCTGGTTTACCCTTGACCTTTGAAGTTTGATTCAAAACATCACACACCTCCCAGCCCAGATGTTGGCAAGTTAATGATATATTGCTGTAAGAAATTGCACTGTCTCGTTTGCACGAGGAGCTGGAAATTTTTGGTAATGTTATCTTATCTCGATTTTTTGGGGGGGATACAACTGAAATATAGTTTTGTCAGTATAAAGGCAAAAGATGAAGAATTAGGAAAAATAATGAAGCTGCCTAGTGTTTATGAACTGGGCATTGTCATGTATGAACTCTTCAAAACCTATAGTGACTTTTCTAGCCCAAGAATAAAGAGGATAATTTCCAGCTAAGAGAGTCCAAAAGCTTTTTTTAGAGCGTGAGCTCTTTTTACTCATTTCCTACATCCAGTCCTCATCCTTGGTTTCTAAATGATAGGATTCACACAGAACTAATTACTAAACCTGCTCCGCCAACCACTCTTAAAAACCCTTTAGCCTTGTAACTGGCAAAATTGACTTTAAGAAGAAGAATGTCTTTATAAGGTAAGCAGTCAAAAAATCCAGCTATGCCCTCTCACAGTAGTGTCCGTGATTTGAGTATATTTCCTAAGATTCCCTACCGGGTCGTAAGCATCTGGAGGATATGGGGCAGATATCCTTCTCAGCACCTACTACAATGTTTGTACATTGTTTAAGTGCCTAATAATTACCTGTGAAATTGCTCATCTGTAGCACCTTTCTGGCTCTGATTAGCTAGTTAGTGTGCACAGCAGGGCATGTAGCTCAGGGAACACTGGTGTATTAAATGTCAAGACATACTCTACTAACACCTTCCTAGTATTTATTTTTCTGGGGAAGAGCAGCTAATCATGGCCAGAGTCTTAGGTACCTTCTCCTGGCAGGCGTGTTGTCTTCAAGCATGGACAAGGCTGGTCCTGGAAGCGTTATTAGCTTTTCTGAGTAAGTGGAGAATCTCCGGTTCAAAGAGGCTGAGACGACTACTCCTGAGATTCCATGATATGCGGGCGGCAGAGTGGAGGCCAGAAACTTTCCTGAACAAATAGATGACTTCTTGGAAGCAATTACAAGCTGCCAGCTTTTTAAGGAGCAGACATTTTCTTACATGAAACTTGGCCTTTATCTTCTTTTTCAGTTTTCTGAATTGGAAGATTTTTTTTTTTTGTCTTCTTTCCTTTCACTGGCTTCCTATGGGAACCTCTGCTTATGAACCCTCTGTTCTTTTTTAATAATAGTTTTCCAGTAAAGTTTCTTCATATGCTCTTTTTAGACTCTTGCCATTGCCCCTACCTTCTCCCTGCCACACATTGCTCAATGTTAACACTGACTGCAGGTTCCCAGCCAGAGGGAGGTGCTGTTTTATCTGTGTTTAAAGATATCTTTTCTTCCCATAATAGCTTAATGTTTTCTCCTTCCCACTGTAATTCTTTATGTATGACCTCCTCAAACTCAGAAAGTTTTTCTGCTGATTCTTCAACATATTTATTTAACGTGTGTGTGTGTGTGTTCTCAGTGATGTTTTCTTGACTGAGAACCATTATGAGAAAGGCATTCCCCAACCCTGATTAGGAGCTTAAAAGTAGCTCACAATATCATCATAACCCAGCTCTTCTATATAATAACACAATGACAAGACACATTGGTGTAATTGCTGTCCTAAGTTGAAAATATGTCCATGTAATGTCTTTTGCACTCTCCTATTCCCCAGAGTACTGGGGCAGCAGCAAGTGCTGCAGCCAGCAATTGCAGTCACTGACAAGGTGTGCTTGGCAGCTCTACCAGCCAGATGTCAAGTTTTCTCCTGTTCCAGTAATAGGGTCTGGGTGGCAAACTGGCTTTCTGCTGACACATAAATCTGCCACTGCCCCTTGGAGTGTTCCTGGCAGCTTGGACAAGGCCTGGCTGCTAACCACTCACCTCTAGGGAGGGGAGTGAACTAGCTGTGACCCTTCCCTAGGATGTAGTAACTGGCTGGTAGAACTCTCTTTTAGGATTGGAGAGATTTTCTGAAGGCTGAATACCTGCTCCTTTTGGTGACTCCTGTGTCCATCCAGAGCACCTCGATTCTTCTCTCGGTGTCATTCCATCATCTTACGCAGAAGTATCCTCCAAATCCAAGCCGATCCTCCCATATCTCTTGTAATGAGATCAGTTGGAGTCCACATTCTACCATCCAACGGCTTTGGGAGGGCAGGTGATTCTACTTCACTTTGGGTACAGAATGTGCTAAAGGGTCTAAACCAGCTCCTGTGAAAGCCAAATCAGCGTGAGCAGTCTAAAATTTTCATTTCAACTAGAGTAATTTCCCCTGCTTAGTAGATACTCAAAAGAAGTATTCTTATTGAGTTCCTTTGCAAGTAGGTACTTGTCCAGGCAAGAAGATCCTCTTTAAATAGAAACTAAATGAGGTTATCTCAAATTCTACTATGACTATACTTTTGGGAGATTTGGCAGATAATAATGGGAAGTCTAGCCTTTTAGTAGAGAAATGTAAGGCTTTGGAATCAAGAGGACTCTTGTGTCTATATTTACTAGAAATAATATAGGTAATAATAATATCATTATGATATAATGATAATAAAAATAAAATGATACAGATAATCATAACTTTGAAAGCATTACTTTTGAAGATCAAACGGGCAAATGTATGAAATTCACTTAATACAGCACCTGACATGAAATTTGTACTAGTCAATGCTTTTTTTTTTTTTTTAATTTATTAATTGGGGTGACAATTGTTAATGAAATTACATAATTTCAGGTGTACAATTCTGTATTACATCATCTATAAATCCCATTGTGTGTTTTCCACCCAGAGTCAGTTCTCCTTTCATCACCATATATTTGATCCCCTTTACCTCATCTACCACCCCCCTCCCCCGTTACCCTCTGGTAACCACTAAACTATTGTCTGTGTCTATGAGTTTTTGTTTCTCATTTGTTTGCCTTGTTCTTTTGTTGTTTTTGGTTTATGTACCACATATCAGTGAAATCATAGGGTTCTCTGCTTTTTCTGTCTGACTTATTTCGCTTAGCATTATACTCTCAAGATCCATCCATGTTGTCACAAATGTTCCTATATCATCTTTTCTTACTGCCGAATGGTATTCCATTGTGTATATATACCACAACTTCTTTATCCATTCATCTATCGAAGGATATTTTGGTTGTTCCCATGTCTTGGCCACTGTAAACAAAGCTGCAATGAACATTGGAGCACACGTGTCTTTATGTATAAGTGATTTCAAATTCTTTGGGTAGATACCCAGGAGAGGGATTGCTGGGTCATATGGTAATTCTATTCGTAATTTTTTGAGGAACCTCCAAACTGTCTTCCATAATGGCTGCACCATTCTGCATTCCCACCGACAGTGTATGAGTGTTCCTTTTTCTCCACAGCCTCTCCAACACTTGTTGCTATTTGTCTTGTTGATGATAGCCATTCTGACTGGGGTGAGGTGATATCTCATTGTGGTTTTTATTTGCATTTCTCTGATGATTAGTGATGTTGAGCATTTTTTCATGTCTATTTGCCATTTGTAAGTCCTCTTTGGAGAAATGTCTCTTCAGGTCCTCTGCCTATTTTTCAATTGGGTTGTTTGTTTTTTTGTTGTTGAGTTTCATGAGTTCCTTGTATATTTTGGATATTAGACCCTTATCGGAGGAACTGTTTGCAAAAATCTTCTCCCATTCCGTCGGTTCCCTTTTTATTTTGTCGATGGTTTCTTTTGCTGTGCAGAAACTTTTAAGTTTCATATAGTCCCATTTGTTTATTTTAGCTTTTACTTCCATTGCCTTTGGAGTCAAATTCATGAAATGCTCTTTGAACCCAAGGTCCATAAGTTTAGTACCTATGTTTTCTTCTATGCAGTTTATTGTGTCAGGTCTTATGCTTAAGTCTTTGATCCATTTTGAATTAATTTTGGTACATGGTGACAGATTGTAGTCCAGTTTCATTCTTTTGCACGTAGCTATCCAATTCTGCCAGCACCATTTATTGAAGAGGCTGTGTTTCCTCCATTGTATGTTTTTAGCTTCTTTGTCAAAAATTATCTGCCCATATTTATGTGGTTTTATTTCTGGGTTCTCCATTCTATTCCATTGGTCTATGTGTCTGTTTTTCTGCCAATACCATGCTGTTTTGATTATTGTAGCCCTGTAGTACAAGCTAAAGTCAGGCAGTGTGATACCTCCAGCGTTGTTCTTTTTTCTTAAGATTGCTTTGGCTATTCGGGGTCTTTTGTGGTTCCAAACAAATCTGATGATTTTTTGTTCTATTTCTTTAAAAAATGCCATTGGGATTTTGATGGGGATTGCATTAAATCTGTATATTGCTTTGGGTAATATGGCCATTTTAACTATGTTGATTCTTCCAATCCATGAGCATGGAATGTCTTTCCATTTCTTTGTGTCATCTTGATTTCTTTCAAAAATGTTTTATAGTTTTCAGCATATAAATCCTTCACATCCTTGGTTAAGTTTATTCCTAGGTATTTTATTCTTTTTGCTGCAATTGCAAAGGTAATTGTTTTTTGTATTTCTTTTTCTGAGATTTCATTGTTAGTATATAGGAACGCAATGGACTTTTGTACGTTGATTTTGTAGCCAGCAACTTTACTGTATTTGTTGATTGTTTCTAATAGCTTTTTGGTGGAGTCTTTAGGGTTTTCTATATGTAGCATCATGTCATCTGCAAAGAGTGATATTTTAACTTCTTCATTCCCAAGTTGGATGCCTTTTCTTTCTTTCTCTTGCCTGATGGCTCTGGCAAGGACTTCCAACACTATGTTGAAAAACAGAGGTGATAGGGGACAGCCCTGTCATGTTCCTGAAGGTAGAGCCAAGGGCTTCAGTTTTTCACCATTAATTATGAGATTAGCTGAGGGCTTCTCATAGATGGCTTTATTATGTTAAGGTATTTTCCTTCCATACCTATTTTATTAAGTGTTTTAATCATAAATGGATGTTGTATCTTGTCAAATGCTTTTTCTGCATCAATTGATATAATCATACGATTTTTGTCCTTTATTTTGTTTATGTGATGTATCACATTGATGGATTTGCGGGTGTTGAACCATCCTTGTGCCTCAGGGATGAACCCCACTTGGTCATGATGAATAATCTTTTTAATGCATTGTTGTATTCGATTTGCTAAAATTTTGTTTAGGATTTTTGCATCAGTATTTATCAGAGATATAGGTCTGTAGTTTTCTTTTTTTGTGTTGTCCTTACCAGGTTTTGGTATCAGGGTAATATTGGCCTCATAAAATGAGTTAGGGAGTACTGACTCTTCTTCAATTTTTTGGAAGAGTTTGAGCAGGATTGGTATTAGATCCTCTTTGAAGGTTTGGTAGAATTCACTAGTGAAGCCATCTGGTCCTGGACTTTTACTTTTGGGAAGGTTTTGGATGACTAATTGAATTTCTTTACTGGTGATCGGTCTGTTTAGATTTTCCAGTTCTTCATGGTTCAGCCTTGGAAGGCTATATGTTTCTAAGAACTTGTCCATTTCTTCTAGGTTATTGAATTTGGTGGCATATAGTCCTTCATAGTATTCTTGAATGATCCTTTGTATTTCTGTGGTGTCCGTGATAACTTCCCCTTTTTCATTTCGGATTTTGTTAATTAGTGTCTTCTCTCTTTTTATCTTAGTGAATCTAGCCAAGGGTTTGTCGATTTTATTAATTTTTTCAAAGAACCAGCTCTTTGTCATATTAATTTTTTCTATTGTCTTTTTGTTCTCTATTTCATTGAGCTCTGCTCTGATTTTCGTTATTTCCTTTCTTCTGCTGACCTTGGGTTTCACTTGTTATTCTTTTTCTAGTTCTTTAAGGTGTAACATGAGGTTATTTATTTGGGATTTTTCTTGTTTCTTGAGATAGGCCTGTAATGATATAAATTTCCCTCTTAAAACTGCTTTCGCTGCATCCCAAAAATTTTGGTAGGATGTATTTTCATTGTCATTTGTTTCTATGTATGTTTTGATCTCTCCTCTAATTTCTTCTTTGACCCAGTCGTTCTTTAAAAGTATATTGTTTAATCTCCATGTATTTGTGTTTTTTTCCTGCTTTCTTTTTGCAGTTGATATCCAATTTCAAAGCCTTGTGATCAGAGAATATGCTTGGTATGATTTCAATATTCTTAAATTTGCTGAGGCTGCTTTTATGACCAATATATGGTCTATCCTTGAGAATGTTCCATGTACACTCGAAAAGAATGTATAGTCTGATGTTTTAGGATGAAGTGCTCTATGTAAGTCAATGATGTCCTTTCATCTAATGTGTCATTTAGGGCTGCTATTTCGTTATTTATTTTCTGTTTGGATGATCTATCCATAGCTGTCAATGATGTATTAGTTCTCCTAGTATAATTGTGTTTTGGTCATTTTCTCCCGTTTGTTCTGTTAGTAGTTGCTTGGTATATTTTGGTGCTCCCTGTTTGGGGGCATAAATATTGATGACTGTTATGTCTTCTTGTTGTATAGTCCCCTTTACCATTATGAAATGTCCATCTTTGTCTTTTGTTAACTGTTTCACCCTGAAGTCTGTTTCATCTGATATCATTATGGCTACACCTGATTTTCTCTGGGTACCATTTGCTTGGAGTGTCAATTTCCACCCTTTCACTTTGAGTCTATGCTTGTCCTCGTAGCTGAGATGTGTCTCTTGGAGACAGCATATGGTTGGGTTTATTTTTTTGATCCAATCTGCTACTCTGTGCCTTTTTATTGGTGAGTTCAGTCCACTTACATTTAGGGTGATTATTGATACGTGAGAATTTCCTGTCATTCTATCTTTAGTTTTCTGGTAAGGCTGTGTCTCCATTGTTTCTTTGCCTTTTTGTTGTTGTGTATTATTTCTGTGTGGTGGTATTCTATGATGTTTCCCTCTGTTTCGTCTTTTATTACAGTATATATTTCAGGTCTGGATTTTTTTTGAGTGGTTACTGTTAACTTTATGTAAAAGAAAGTTTGATATTTAGAGTATTCCATTTTCTTCAGCACTCTTACTTTCTCTATTCCCATATTCCAGTTCAGGCCTTTACTCTCCTCCTTTTTATGTTTTGGTTACCACAAATTGTCCCTGTTGATGGTGGTCGAATAGCCTCCTATAGTATTTCTTGTAGTGCAGGTCGTGTATTAGAAAATTCCCTCAGCTTCTGTATGTCTGGAAAGGTCTTTATTCCTCCTTCGTATCTAAAGGATATCTTTGCTGGATATACTATTCTTGGCTCATGTTTTCTCTCTTTCAATAGTTTGAATATTTGGTTCCACTCCCTCCTGGCTTGTAGAGTTTCTGCTGAAAACTCTGATGATAATCTAATGGGCTTTCCTTTGTAGGTTACCGTCTTCTTTTCCCTGGTTGCCTTGAGGATTCTTTCTTTGGTGTTAATTTTAGACAGCTTCAATACAATGTGCCTTGGAGAAGGTCTGTTGGGATTGAGGTAATTAGGTGTTTTATTTGCTTTTTGGATTCGAGGATCCAGTTCTTTCCACAGATTTGGGAAGTTCTCTTTAACAATTTCTTTGAATATATTCTCTGTTCCCTTCTCTCTTTCTTCTCCTTCTGGTATACCCATTATTCTTATATTGCTCTTTCTGATAGAGTCAGAAAGTTCTTGTAGAGTTCTTTCATTTCTTTTAAGTCTCAAGTCTCTTTCTTCTTCCATCCATGTAATTTCCAGATTTCTATCTTCGATGTCACTGATTCTTTCCTCCATCTGGTCAACTCTACTACCTAAGCTGGTTATTTCATTCATAATTTCTTCTATTGAGTTCTTAATCTCCAGAAATTCCATTTGGTTCTTTTTAAAAATTTCAATCTCTTTCGTAAAATGCTCATGTTGTTCTTTGATTGTGTTTCTGAGTTCATTAAACTGCCTTTCTGTGTTTTCTTGCATCTTGTTGAGTTTTTTCAGAACTGCAATCTTGAATTTTCTATCATTTAAGTCACATATCTCCATATCTTTAAGTTCCTTTTCTGGAGACTTCACTTTCTTTCTGAGCTGTCTTGTTGCCTTGGTTATTCATGGCAATTACTGATTTATTATTTCTCTTTCTAGACATCTACAGGAGTGGCTTCTGCAATAGGTTGATAGGAAGAGGTCTTTCTTTTGTTTTCCAATACTTGTTGGTAGAATGTCTTATTTTCTCTCTGACTGCAGCCTTTTTTTTCTCTCTGACACAGTAGTGCTATGTTTTCTCTGCACTATTCCAGCTTCTCACACAATGGGGGGATTCCCTGGGAGATGGGCCTCTTTTCTCTTAATAGTTCACCTGGGTCATAGGGCGCCACGTCCCTGTGGGGGTGTGGAGAGCTTTTGAAGTTCCAAAGCTTTTTCTCCACCCAATTCAGAGCCTGTATGTTTCAGAAGTTCTGTTTACTCTTGCTGGGATCCACCCAGATAGGTGGGGCCAGGGGCAGGGTGAGTTGTGAGAGGTGGTCCAGAGCAATGGTGGTGACCACCACCACAGCTGGTCTTGCTTTCATAGCTCCCACCCCTTAGCCGGAACTAGTTGGGCTGCGAATTTGTGTCTGCGGTCCACAGTTCTCAGAACAGCAAATATCCTGTCCTTTTGATCTGACACTGCTACTTTATCGCTTCTAGCACCAGGTTGTTGGGGGTGGGGCGAGCTCTGGGAGGGTGGAGAGGGGGCGGCTAGTCTCAGTGTCTAAGGCTTCCGTTCTCCGCTAGGCAGTGAGGGCTTAAACCACCGTTTTCAGCCCTCTTCCCTTAGTCTTTGCTCCGAGGTCTCTGCCGTGAGCGTTGGGTTCAGCCATGTTATATGCTGTCCCCTCAGCCCTGTGGGCCATAAGCTGAGCCCTAGCAGTCCGAGTTGTTCCCTCTCCCGCAGCTGCGGTAGTTCCGGGATGCAGCGAGCTCTGAGCACTGAGCTAGGTCTGCTTCCTGCGCCCGAGTGGCTCTTCTCCACACTTCTCCCTTCCCTCCTCCCCCGCTCGCGCGATTCTCCCACCTGCAGGTGAATTCAGTAGTGGGCCTCTTCGTCTTGCCTGTCTGCTGTGCAGGGAGTTCTTTGTGGAATTATTGTTGTCCGATTAGTCGTAAATTCCAAGGGAGCTTTATAGAGGCTCACCTCACGCCGCCAATTTGATCACTTCGCTAGTCAATGCTTTAAGAATGTTTTTTCTGGTTCCTGTGCAAGTCATCAGCACAGATGTATGTCTAAACTCTTCTGTGTCACTGGCCATTAGCATGGATGATCAAGTGCCACAAGTAAATTGTTTTGAGATTGAACTCCCAAGCTTGAGTGGCCACAGAGGCCTATCTTACTGTTGTGTAACGTAATATTTTTCAGCTTCAGCCTCGATGACAGGTTTGTGTAACATGCCACAAGGCCCCCTGTAATTGTGGTTGGACGAAGAGAATATATGGGATAATGATATGACTTTTCCCCACCCTTTGCTCAACACTGTGGTAGGGAAGGAAGAGGCAGGAGCACGTGTTTTGTCTTAGAACACAGCGTTCTTGGCTTCTGCTCCTGGTGGACTTGGTCAGGCCTGTGGGGCTGAGGTTCACTATGGGAGATGGTTAGAACTCGGTGCTCTGCAAGCAAGTACGATTCATGGCCACTGAAGATTTTGCAGAGATGTTAATGTTTGTGGAGTCCTCTAAAGTTCATATTTTCCATGCATCTGGAAATTCCAGTTACCAAAATTGATTTGTCGCTCTTTGATTATAATTTCCATTCCTTTAGTGATAGCTAGTCTGGGACTGCATTTAATTAAGGGCTCATACCTTCTTTCCAAATTCCTCCTTCACCAATCTTTGTTTGCCTAACAAGCTGAGGAGCTTCTTGGGTTTTTTCATTGAAGTCTAAGAAGAGAGTTTAGGTGTCTGTGAATTCTGTCATAGTCTGGTAGTGACCTAGTCACCATTTCCTTTCCTTTCACCCACTTCATCAGTGATACTATTAAGAACAACAACAAAAAGAGCCCACATTAGAGCTTCTCAAACTTTAATATGCATGCAGTTCACTTGGGGTCTTTATTAAATTGCTTTCTGATTCAGGAGGTCTCGAGTTGGCCTGAGACTCTACATTTCTAATAAGTTTCCAGGTGATTTCCATGCTGCTGGTAGGCAGATTGGAGCTCAAGTATAACTTCCTTCCAAGTTATACACAAAGTTCTGTAGAGATTTCAATTCTCCAAACATTTACTGAGCCTTTCAGCAAATCCAGCTATTTTTTTCTCTGAATCCTCATGTGGAAGTTTCTGATCATTTTATATTTCAGCAGTACTAAACACTGTAGATTTATGCAGCCTTAACGTAGCTCCATTTTTTTCAGTTAGTTTAGTTTATGTCAATATTTATCATCCACTTAGAATTTCAATCCTTGCATATGTAGTTGTTGCTGTAACAAGCATTATACACATAAATAGAAATATATAGTCAGCTGCAGTGACTCTTGGGGTTGTTTGGCTTTTGCTGGCCTTTGGATTTTGAGTTTCCTTTGGTTGATTTCACCATCAGATTTGGCTTTGTCAAACTCACTGATAGGGTCCCTTTCTAGGGTGTCTGCTAATGGCACTTTCCTCGATAACCCTAATCTGCATGAAAATTACTCTTAATTTTTTCTGTCATCTGTTCCATTGTAAAATAGGCACACGGAAGCAAGCTAGGATTTCTTTGGCCACCTTGTGTGATAAAACAATGAACAGACAAACTCAGACAACATGGTTAAAAACATCTTCCCAACTTTCTCTTTTTGAAGACTAGGAACATATCTAAGACCATGTGAGAGATGAAAATTTGGGAGATACCTATTTTTTGGAATTGAATGAAGTGATCTGAAGTGTAGCAAACATTAGGTCTTTCGGTGAGAAGCACAAACTATAGCATTGGCCATGCTTTCCTGACTCTTCCTCTTTTCCTTGTTGTCTATTCATAATTCCCATCTCATAGGCACATTATTAGATGATTTAAAACTAATAAATCAAGCAATTAAAAGTAGTTTACTACATTATTAGATTGTTTATTTGAGATCTTTCTTTTTTCTTAATATAGGTATTTATTTTATACTTCCCCTTAGAACTGTGTTTGTTGTATTCCATGTTTGGGTATGTTCCATTTCAGTTTTCGTTTGTTATAAGATATTTTTTGATTTCCCTTTTGATTTCTTCTCTGACTCAGTAGTTATCCATGAGTGTATTGTTTAATTTCCACATATTTATGATTTTTCCAGTTTTTCTTCTGTTATCACTTTCTAGTTTCATAACATGGTCAGAAAAGATTCTTGGTATGATTTCAATTTTTGTAAATTTGCTAAGACTTTTTTGTGACCTAACATACGATTTATCCTGGAGAATATTCAAAGTGCACCTGAGAAGAATGTATATTCTGCTGCTATTGAATGGAATGTTCTGTATATGTCTGTTGATTGAAAGTATTGTTCAAGTCCAACATTTCCTAATTGATTTTGTCTGGATGATCTATCTGTTGTTGAAGTTGGGATATTGATGTCCTTTACTATTATTGTATTGTCTATTTCTCCCTTCAGATCTGTTGTTATTTGCTTAAATGTCTGGGTGCTATAATGTTGGATACATATATATTTGTAATTATTATATACTCTTGATTAATTGAACCCTTCTTTGTTTCTTGTTACAGTTTTAGATTTAGAGTCTATTTTGTCTGATAAAGTATAGCTGCCCTTGCTCTCTTTTATTTTCCACTTGCATTAAATATCTTTTGCATCTCTTCCCTTTGTGCTTAAATGTGTCTTAAAGCTGAAATGAATCTACTATAGGCAGCATATAATTAGGTCGTGTGTGTGTGTGTGTGTGTGTGTGTGTGTGTTTAATTCATTTGCCACTCTCTCTTTTAATTGTATAATTTAATCATTTACTTTTAAAGTAAAAATAATTACTAATGCCATCTCATTAGGTGTTTTCTGGCTGTTTTGTAGTTTCCTTGTTCTGTTCTTCCTCTCTTGCTGTCTTCGTTTGTGAATTGATGAGTGATCCTTTTTAAAAAACTAGTCAGATCATGTCACTCTTCTGCTCCACGGGTTCTCCATTTAATTCAGAATAAATGTCAGAGTTCTTAAAAAGGCCCACAAGACCCTACAAAATCTCATCTCTCTTACATCTCTAAACTCATCTCCAACTCCTGCTATTTATTCCCTATACTCATTCCACTCTAACTACAGTGGGCTTCTTGCTGGTCCTGGATCATGTCATCATGAGTGTCCAACCCCAGGACCTTTGCACTTGCTATTTCCTGTGACTGTAATGCTCATTCCTAAAATATTTCAGCACTCACATTCTCATGTCAGATCTTTGCTCATAGGTCATCCTTACAAAAACATCTTCCTTGGACCCCTTGTAATAAATTTCAGTGCTCCCACCCTAGGAAGACATATGAAATTTCCCTACATTATTATTTTTTCTATAACTACATATGATCATTGGACAAACTATATATTTTACTTATTTTTTTTAATCATGCCAGATTAGACTATAAGCTCCACAGGACAGGGATTTTTGTTTATTTTATTCTCTGCTCTATCCCCGGTGCCTGGCATATTCTAGGTAGTCAATAAATGTTTATCAAAGGAATAGATGAATTTAAAAATGAATAAATGAGGGAAAAGGGATGGATTAAGGGAGGTCTGAGTATTCAGGTGGGAGTGTGAATTGGAAGGAAGAAGGGACAAAGTTAAAATCCAACATCTGCTTTTGTGTTCTCAGACTTGGCTGGTCAGAGGAGGCTCAACTCTTATCACCTGGCCACTGACATCTGACAACATCATAAAACAATATGTTGGAATGAATCAGGTTCTGGAATGACGGAAAGCCTCCACATGTCAGGGTGACCTTGAAATGGGGATCAATGATCCCTTGTTGCATATTTCCCCCAAATGATTAACTCAAGGCTGCCAGAGACTCTCTCTGGTATTATCTCCAGCTTTCAAAGAATACATATGAAAAAGGGTGGCTTTCCAGAAACATCTCACTGGTAGAGCAGAGTTGACTTCTCTGTTTCCTGTCTTTCTGGATTTTGCTTTTGCTAGCTTGAAGGAGGCAATCGACTGTGTAGGTTTAAAATGTTCTTTTGAGATTCTATTCTATGTCAGAGAATGAAGAAAGGATTATTTAAGCAAAGTAGAACTTGGAAGGTGGTTTGACTGCAGTTAGTCATCATCTTTAACCTTGGTGTTTTTATTACGCTCAGGAAGTGCACTTCTCTGGGTCACTTTGTCTTGTGATGGCTCACTTCTCATGCCATTATTCTTAACCCCAAAGGATATGGGCAGTTGGCTCAGATCAGCATTGTTGGACTGCTTCCTTTCTTTAGCGAGTGGGCTGGAAAAGTTCTCTCCTCTCAGAAGTGCCTCTGGGGGTGAGGAATATGAATCAAATTGCACACAAAAACCAGAAAGAGAGAGATGGGGTGAAATTGGGGAAGAGTCACTTCTTAATTTAACTTGACTTTCCCTTGCCCTGAAAGAAAGTCTTTTGTGTTTTTTTGGAAGGAGTAATGACTGATTCTCCTCCAGAATTTAAGACTCCAGAATTTAAGAATTTAAGCTTCTGCTGGAAACCCCCTTTCTGTTCTAGTTCCCACTGGATAGACTCTGGGAATACCATCTCCTCCTGTTATCCCTCTAGCCCAAGGAGTGGTGGTGTCTTCCTGCTTTTGCTCATCTTGGGGAATGGGTCTTGCCATTCTTTGTTGGGATTCTCAGCTTTTCCATCATCTATGTAACCAATTCTCTGTTCCAATTTTATTTTGTTTCGAAGATACAGAATGCTTTTGGGGTTTTTGTTTTTTGTTTTTTGTTTTGACTGCACACTCACTGGTCTCCTGAGCTTAAACAATTTTTAAGTTTTATAAATATAAGACCATTTGTCACATTGTTTTTGAGAGTTTTTCAGTGTATAAAGCTGAAAATATTGACTTTGATTTGTGTAGGTGTATATACCTATCCAGTCATGTCTTTGTTTAGTATTTTTATACCACTCTGTGGGGTTCACGAACATGGGCTTTGGGACATTGATTTTCTGTTGTAGGCTGAAAACTCCTAGAGAATGTATGAATGTTTTTTTTATTTAGACTCCTATCGTGTCATCAAATATCTGCCACCAATGAAAGGTATAGTGTTTGGAATTTTGTTTAACTTCTATGGGCCTCAATGTCTTCATCTGTAAAAGAAGGAAGTTGTATTTAGTAGGTTGTTAAAAATTTTGAATTTAGCCTCAAAACCTTTTTTATTTCTAAGTATAATTTGACCTGAAACTCAGCATTTAAAGTGAAAGACCCTGTTCACTTTCCTGACCTTTAGATGACCTCTCCTTGTCTCTTGCAGCAACCCTGAATCACCACTGCCCAAACCTGGAATATAAAATGAGTAAACCACGAGTGCTCTGATTCTGGTCTAACAACTTTTGATTTTATGCTTCTTGAAGGAAAACAGTGATGCTGTTTTGGCAGAGTTTTAGTTTTCAGTTTTAAAACTAAGATGTAAGAATGCAAACATTTTTAATCCTGATTTTTTTATCTTAATTATTTTTCTTAGTGAAAACATTTTTCAGCCTGATTTTATTTATCATTACTTATCTTACAGTGAAGGAGAAAAACCTGATATTTCCTTAAAATACCTAAGGTTTTATTAGAAAAAGAGCCAGCAGAAAAGTATCGTATTAAAAGAAATAAAAGTGGGCCTGCACTCATACGAGTATGTTCAAGTTTCCAGAATGTAGTATTGCATGGACTGTCAGGGCCTGCCCACGTCCGTGGCCACACTTAGTCTTCCTCACACTAAGAGAGCATCTCAGCCTTACTCTGTTCTCCCTAAGACTCTGGGTCAATGCCCTCCTCAGTGGGCTCTAACGCAATATTCCATCCCTTACCTCAAGACATTATTGCTGGAACTCTGCCTTTGGTTTTGCTCCCAGTTTAGCTGTGTCCCTGACACCAAGCTCCTCTGAGCCTGGATATTGAAGCAAAAGCCACCTCATTTCCCTGTGCCCGGTTCCCAGTCCTGATAACTTGCTAAGAGTTCCACCCCCACCAGGAAAGGATGCTTTCAGGGAGTCTAGAGCTGAGCCTTGGAGGATCAATAGAAGCTTATTACTGGTGGATATTAGGGAGGGAAATTCAAGCAGAGGCATTAAGGCATATTTGAGGAAGATTAAGTTAGTGGATATAGCTGTGACACCAAAGAGATGAAGGTGAAGGCCAAGGACCTTGGGCTGTATTTTTTAGCAATTGCAGTTATGGAAGAGTTTAAAGTAGTAGAATATCACAATCAGATTTGCATTTTAGGAAAATTTTTGGGAGGAAGTGTTGGTTGGAAGGAGGTGAGACTGGAAACAAGAAGGCCAGTGGAGAGGTTCTAACACAAGAGTTTAGGCAAGAAATGACAAGTGTTTGAACAAAGACAGTATCAGTAGAGATGGGCTAGGGTGGAGGAAGATCTGAAAGTGTTTAAGAAGCAAAGTAGACAGTATCAATGATCAGATTGAAAGACAAGTGGTGGAGAAGATGGAACGACTGAGGGTAACTTTCAGAAAACTGGGAGGTAACTCCTGGGTTTGTGTTTTGGGAGTTGGGTAAGAATAGGGATGCCATTCCCTAAAATGGAAAATGCCAGATGAGGTGATATTGGACATGTTATGTAAGAAGTGTTTGGGGGATGCCAAGTAGAGGTGTGCCATAGTCAATTCCTAGTCTGAAAATGACATCTAGCTGAAGAAAGGCTTCTTGGCTTGAGATTAATTTGGAAACCATAAATATACACAGAATGACTATAAATTTTGAAAACATAGATAATAATATTTTGTCATGTGTTATAATATAGTACCAATAAATCATTTCTTATGTATTCGCCTATGTTTCCAGACTTTATAACCATCCTGTAGAAATGTGTTAGAGCCAAACAGAATATATAAAGTGAGAAGAGAAAGGGACTGGACATGGAATCTTAGAAACTATAATATTTATGGGGCAAAGGAGACTGAGAAGAAATAGGGAGGAGGAAAGATTTAAAGCCCAGAGAAAGCCCAGAGGAAAGCAATACTTTTTTGAGATGGAAGGAAAAATGGTAAGGATGAATAAGAATGACCAAATGTCAGCCCACTGGCCATCAAAAGTCCTTTAAACCTCTTCCCCGCTCTGGTCAAAAGTATTACTTTCTCTAGAACAGTGGTTCTTGACTTTTATATGGTAACAAGTTCTTTGAGAATCTTATGGATTCTCGTAGGCCCTCTTCCACACATGACTAGCAGGAATAGAATGAAGTATAGGGGATAACAGGCCTGAAGCCTAACATCTAAAAATCCCACGTTAATACTCCTAGGATTTTATAAAACAACTTTTAAATATTCACAAGGTAAGTCTTAGTTTCCCTGCACCTTGGAGAAATGCTGGTTTATTTTCCTCTGAGAAAGCAGAGGAAAAAGAATAAATGTTGTACAGTAGCATGAAGTCATTACATTTATCAAAACCCAAATCTCTTTTTTCCCATTAGAGTGACATTTTTCTTTCTTTTGTGTATGTTGTCCCTTACTTAACAACTTAAAAATGTTTTTCTTAGCTGAAATTGGCTTTAGCTTTATTTGCATAGTTGTTGTTGATTGTCGTTACCATAAATTGCTTTAGCTTATGAGTCTCAGCCATAGTTTTCAGACCATATTAAGGATCATATTCCTTTCAGAGAACATTTTCCCCCAACAGACATAACCTAGTGTCCTATATTGCTTCTTTTCATTTGATACTGTGACCATGTCTTAAATATTCCTTTTTATTTTTATTTCCTCTCATATCATTACTATTCCACTTTTAGTCCTGCTGTTTTTCTGTTTTCTATTATTTTCTTTGGTTTCTTTCCCTCTTTACTTCTTACTTTTTGCTTCTTGTGTTGCAGATTCTTCTGTGCCATTATTCTATGCTGCTGGATCTTGCATTGCTCTCCCTTATATACTTTTGTACAAACATATTATATGTGTGGACTGTGCCCAAAAGATGTCAATCTTTCTATTATTTTGCACATTTCACATGTTGATAATTTAATATCAGGCATTGAAATTCTCTGTTCACTGTTGAAATTTTTCTTATCCAACTGCTCTTCAGTACCGTCTGGTAAAGCTTGGAAAATTTCAGATGGAAAACTTAAAAAGGTCTATGATATCTAACTGCAGATTTGCTTGCCAGGTCCTAGATTTTAGAAGTTTTATGTCACAAATCCATTTGTCTTCTTCTTGGTTCTATGAGTCTCATTTTTGGAGTATGGCAAAGTTGAGATCAGAATCAGATTGTGAACCTTCTAGGCCAAACTGAGATATTCTGACAGGAAGCACACCCACGCTCAGCATCCTAGTCAGCACAGTAAGGGTTTGATAACCTGAGGAAGGGCAACCTTAGAAAAAGGGATCAGTGGTCTAGAGGAGAGTGTGGTTCCATCACTTGGTTTGGCTTCTGGCTTTTCACTAAACTTTTTTTTTTTCCTGTGAGGGTATTTATCATAATAGACATATGTTTTTAATGTATCAGTCAGGAGGATGTGTGGTCTTGTTTATTCTTGATTAAAAAGCCTATGTCAAATAAGAATTATTTCAAAGTTGCAGTAATAATTGGAGCAATAAGATGGTGAGGGGTAATTAAAGGATGCGGATTTCTTTCAGAAATAAAAAGGAATCTGGTGACCACATGTATTCATCTTCTCTTCCTTAATGAGTGTGATGAAAGATGTCAGGGTAAGAAACTATACAGATTGGAGATACACCACCTACATGCTAACGTGTCAGATTCGAGCCCAGACTCCCTCTTTGACTACATTCAGGAATATGCACCTTTAAGATTGTACATTAACCGGCAATGTGCACATTTCATACCGTGATGGTGCTTGGCCATAGTGACACCGGTAGTGCAGATGTCAGGTCCCTCCTTACTCCCCCAGCCTCACACACAGTTTCGATGGGAAGTAGAGTTGCTTACCCTTCTCATTTTGAACTCTTGGACTACAAACCATAAATTACCCAGGTTATTGCTCATGAAGTATAGCCATCTAAGGACTTTCTATTTCAGCTGGCTTGACTTGGAAAACTCAGACAATTGAGAATGAGAAATTATCCTAGGGAAAAACTGTTTTTACTATACATAGAAATGTTTTCTTCTTTTTGCAAAACTCTTGTTGGGTATATTGTCCAGCAAGAAAAAGACATCCAATCCTTTTGGTCATTATTGAACAATTGGACCCCATGTCTTTGTGTCTTTTGAGAGTTGTCCACAGGACCACCACAGCACATTAAACATATCTGTCCTATTTTGTGCTTTACTGGGCCAATTCCCATTGGTGTCAATAGTTTCTGTACCTTTAATGGGACACTCTATATGGATTAATATTCATGGACACAGTGATATGATAAGGACCATCTTCTATTTAAAATTCAGTTCATGTCAGTTGCACTTGAAAAATGTGCTCTGAGATCTAATTTAAGGAAAAAAGGAAAAAGAATGTGATAGTCTACATATTGTGTCGCTCATTAAGGAAATAAAATATGTAAACAGAAAAGTAATTCAAGAAAAATTTAAACCATGCTGTATGTGTAGCATAGGAAATAAATGCTGTGAGGACAGCAAGAGTAGGTTATAAGCAGTAAGTCTGTATTTTTCCTGAGAGCCTTATAGGAAGGGTTGGAAGTAAACTGCCACTGCACAGATGGGAAAGAATTAAGGGAACCTTAGTTTCCTCTTCAGAATAGAGCACTTTGCCTCTGACCAATTGCTTAAGAGGGAAATGGTTCTGGTTAATTATTCTGCTGGTGACTAGAGTATACATTTAATTAGGTTTTAACATTTATGTCATCTAAAAAATTTTAAAAATTCACCTAAGCATTTAATGAGGCCAGTGCATGCTTTTGTTAGAGATGTTTCAAGATGAGTTATCTGACTCATGAGAGAATAAATATGAATATTCTTCGTGGGATGTGAGAACTGTGTTCTAAGATTTTAGATGTTGCCTTTTTTACAATCATGCTTCATTTTGGTATTTTGTGTAGAGAGCATCATGATTCTTTTCTTAAATGTATGAAGAGAAGGATGAAGGGTCATGCTGCTAGAGTGGTAGAGTAGACAGAGCTCAGGCTCCAATGTTAGATTCTAATTATGGGATATCCATTAATTCTATTTTATAGATAAAGGCACAAGTCAGGCTTTGTGTAGATTGACCTGTCTTTGAATAAGTTATTGCAACTCTTAAGCTAATTTTTCCCATCTGTAAAGTGGAGATAACACACCACTTTGCAGAGTTTAAGAAAATTGAAATAGGTTAGTGCTTGGAAAATAGTAGATACTCCAAGAACTATAGCTACTTGGAAAATGGTAGATACTCCAAGAACTATAGCTACTATTAAAACAACAGCAACAACAACAAAAACAATAATAGCTAACGCTTTCAGAGTCTTCTATTTAAAGTCTCACTATAATCAAGATATAGTTTTAAGAGCTTTCCATGTACTACCTCATTTAATCCTTATAACAAGTTTATGGGATATCCATTGACTCTGTTTTATAGATAAGGCACAAAGACTTTAGTATAACTTTCCCCATAGTTATTTGCCCTATTGTGAAGCATAACAGCAAAAGTATCAAAAACGCTATACTATACCAATTCCAAAGGTCTGCATTGAAAGCAGTCTAATGAAACATTTTAGAAAATGGTGCCTATTAACAGGACTCAAAAACTGAAGAAGATTCTCAGTTCTTTACCTTTGTTCAGCCCATCAATTTTCAGTACATTCTCTTTGAGAAGACTGATTGATATTTTAACATTTGTGGACATGTTTCAAACTCAGTTGCTATGTTCCTTTGGTGAACTGTCTCTTTATAGGTAGCACACTATTTGTCTTCATAAAACCTAATAATATCTGAAGCTAATTGTTATTAAAGAATTTGTTTAACATTTTGAGGAGAGGCAAATAGGTAACTATTGACTGATACTACAATTTGAAAATAATTTTATATTTTATGCTCATTATTATACACAAATGTCATTTAAACCCATGGGACAATGCTCTTATCTGCTTCTTTTCTTACTAAAAAAACAAAAACCAAAAAACAAAAAATCAAAACCACAAAAAATTCAAAAAAACAAAACCTGGCTTAGAAGTGAAGTGATAAAGCTATCAAGTAGTTGCACTTTTTTTTTGTATTTTATTTATTGTTGAAATAGCAGAATTAAAAGCACACAGACCATTATGCATTTGTCAAAAAGCTACTTTAGTTAGGTAATGATCACAGCTTCTTTTTGTTCTTCAGAATCAATTTATAGTCTGAAACATCTAAAATTTCTTACCACAAAATTTATATGAGTTCTATTTTTGGAAGAGTTTGAGAAGGATTGGTATTAATTCTTCTTCAAATATTTGGTGGAATTCACCAGTGAAGCTGTCTGTTCCTAGACTGTTATTTTTTGGGAAGATTTTTGATTGCTGATTCGATTTCCTTAGTAGTAATCTCTTTGCTTAGGGAAATTAAGAAAACAATTCCATGTATATATTATTAAAAAGAATAAAAAACCTAGGAATAAATTTACCCAAGGTGGTGAAAGACCTGTATATTGAAAACTGTAAGACATTAATGAAAGAAATTGAAGAAGACACAAGTTAAGAGAAAGATATTATGTGCTCATGGTTTGGAAGAATTAATATTGTTAAAATTTTCATACTATCTAAAGCAATATATAGATTCAATGCAATACATCTCAAAGTTCAATGACGTTTTTCACAGAAATAGAACAAACAATTCTAAAATTTGTGTGGAACCATAAAAGATTAGAAATAGCCACAGCAATATTGAGAAAGAACAAAGCTGGAGGCATCACATGCTCTGATTTCAAACTATATTACAAAGCTACAATAATTAATACAGCATGATATTGACATAAAACCAGACACATAGATCAATGGAACAGAATGGAGAGACCAGAAATAAACCCACACATATATGGTCAATTAACTTACAACAAAGGAGCCAAAATATACAATGGGGACAGGACACTCTCTTCAATAAATGCTATTGGGAAAATTGGACAGCACATGCAAAAAGAAAAAAAAAAAAAACCAAGCTGGATCACTCTTATACCATATACAAAAATTAACTCAAAATGGATTCAAAACTTGAATATAAGACCTGCCACCATAAAACTCCTAAAGGAAAACATAGTCAATAAGCTTCTTGACATAGGTCTTGGTGATGACTTTTTTAATATGACACCAAAAGCAAAAGCAACAAAATCAGAACAATTGAGACTACATTAAACTAAAAAGCTTCTACACAGCAAACGGAAACATCAACAAAATGAAAAGGCACTCTACTGAATGGCAGAAATTATTTGCAAATCATATATCTGAGAAGGGGCTAACATCTAAAATGTATAATGAACCCATACAACTCAATAGCAAAAAACCCCAAGCAACCTGATTTAAAAATGGGCAGAACCTTCTGAATAGACATATTTCCAAAGAAGATGTACAGATGGCCAACAGGTACATGAAAAGATGCTTTACATCATTAATCATCAGGAAAATGCAAACAAAAACTACAATGATATATCACCTGTTAGAATGTATAACAGATATATACACCTGTTAGAATGGCTATGATGAAAAAGACTAGAAATAACAAGTTTGCCAAGGATGTGGAGAACAGGGAACCCTGTTCTGCTGGTGTACTGCTGGTTGGATTGTAAATTGGTGCAGCTAGTATGGAAAAGAGTATGGAGGTTCTTGAAAAAATTAAACCTAGAGCTATCATATGATGCACGAATTTCACTTCTGGGTGTTTACCCAAAGAAAACAAAACACTAACTCGAAAGCTATGTACACCTCCATGTTCATTGCAGCGTTACTTATAATAGCCAAGATATGAAAACAACCTGAGTGTCCATCAATGGATGAATGAATAAAGAGGGTGTGATGTATATATTGCATATGATTATAATTGTATATAATTATATATGTATATAATGGAATATTATTCAGCCATAAAAAAGAACAAAATCTTGCCATTTGTGAAAATATGGCAAGGGTATTATCATAAAAACTAACATATAGATCAATGGAACAGAACAGAGAGCCCAGAAATAAACCCACACATATATGGTCAAATTATTTACAACAAAGAAACCAAGAATATACAATGGGGAAAGCACAGAGAAAAACGTTCCAACAGAGAAAGACAAATACCATATCATGTGTCTTATATGTGGAATCTTAAAAACAAAGCAAAACAAAAACCAAGCTTACGAAAGAACCCTAAACTGATTAAAAAACAAAAGAAGGCTCATAAAAAACCCAAACAAACCCCCTACCCCAGAGAAAAAAACCCAAACCATTTACAAAGTCAGATAATCCTACATATGTCAAGGAGCTACTTCAATTAGGTAATGATCACAATTTCTTTCTGTTCTTCAGAATCAATACATAGTCTCTAATACTTAAAATTTCCTACCATAAAATTTAGATAGGTTAATATAACTCACAGTTTTATAGTGACTAAGCAGATAAACATGATTAAGATTACAAAAAAGATAATGAAATTCCAAAGGAGGAATTTGTCTAAAAATATATTGAGCAATTAAGTGTACTTTCATAAAATTCATTAGTAGGCATAGTGGGTTATTATTATTAACAATGTTTACATTTTTAATGCATAAGCATTTTAAAATTTCACTGGAAGTGAAGAAAATGAAAAGTTTGATTTCAGTTTTCTTTTTCTGAACATTCTAGGTAATATAATCACTAGAAATGGTAATATTATAATACTATAATGTTAAATGAAGTTAACAAAATAATTTGTTTCTGATAGTGTACTAATGATAGCTTGCAATATTTAGTCCTTTGTTTCCTTATTTTGATGGATCAGAAGTTTAATGATTTTAAGTGGGTTATTAGGTTTGTAGTTTTTTGAGGGGTGGTGTAAAGGACTCCTCGATGCATTGTTTCCTGAAACTTGGAAGACTAGGTTGAGAGAACTCATCTGTCTTGTCTTGTTAATTACAAATGTACTGCAATTGGAAGAGGTGTTGGCAGAGGCCAACTCCTCTAAGAAGGATTTATCATACCAACATTTTACTGACATTCCAACTCGTGGTTTTATTGCAGGGGAAAAGGTTCAGGCTGTGTGATCTTGAGTTCTTTGAGGGAAACCCTCTCAATTCCGTAAAAGCTTGTGTCAGTCTAATGTAAATGTTCTTGTCACTCTTAAATTATTTGAGGGAAAATACAACATCCATAAATATACTAGATTTCTATCTGAATTTAGATACATATTACAATAGGCCAATTATGTGTATTCACGTGCAAGCAAAATCCATATTCTCTTGTTACTGTTAGAGTTTATGTTTCAAATTATTCAGGAGTTTTTATTTTATTTTTAAACCAGCTTTAGTGAGGTATAATTACGTAGTGAAATTCATCCATTTTAGGCATACACTTCACTGAGTTTTGACAAACGAATACAGGTGTGTAACCACCTCCACAGTGAAGATACAGGTAACCCCCATATAACACGGCACTTCTATAACACGGTTTCACTCTAACACGGCTTGAGAATTAGAGAAATCCCCGAACAACATGGAGTGTAATAAGAGCTTTTAAGAGTAAAAGATATCTCATTTGAAATTTTTTATTCGAGCATGGATGTTGTATCAGATTTGACTGCAGAATTTTAAAATTTATTAGAATTTTAAATCCATTTTGTTCATGGAGTATTAAGTTTGGAGGATGAAGATATCTTGTCAGAAAGAAAACACCCTCGATTAATGGTGCTTAGTAATGATGACAAAGAAAATGTTTAATACATATTAATATGCTATACTTTTGGTGAAAGTTGCTTTAATACAGATATTTCTCTTAATTATAAAAATATAATAGTATTTTTAAAAAAGTTTTAGAACCTAACCCCTTTTTTTGTACTAGTTCTTTGTTTTGTATAACATGGATTCTCATAACACTGGCATTTTTTAGGAACCTAACAACTGTGTTATACAGGGGTTACCTGTACAGAACATTTCCATCAGCCCACGAAGTTCCCTCAAGCCTTTCTGTGGTCAATCCTCTCCTTCCACTCCGGCCCCTGGCAACCATTGATTTGACCTCTCTTCTTACAGGTTTTCACTTCCAAAACAAATCTTATATAAATAAAGTCATTCAGTATGGGAGGCTTTTTAGTTTCATCAATGAAAACTAATGTAAGTCCTTGCTTCTGAATAAGTTCATATTCATTTCTTAACTTGTGAATATGTTCACATTTATTTCTTAACTATTTTTGTTTTGGGTGCCAAGAGAGCATGAGAAAGGCAATAAAAAGGAGATTTTTAAAAAGAAATTTTTACGTGAGACTTGAGAAGAGTGATAATTGATATGAGAAGTGAATTGGTGGAAAAAATTCATTCAGTCAGCTTCCACCTGTGGAAAAAAAAGTAGATGCTCATTTTTTGCAGTGTCCACCTAAATAGCATTAGCTTTTTCTCTAGTGAGTTTACAATAAAGTAACGGGATAACATATTTTCTTCTCTTGTTTGTATAGAAAGGGGGTTCTTAGTTAACTGAGGATTCCAAAATATTTGGATCTTGCAATATCCTGGACCTCTCTAGTTGAACTAATTTCTTTCCTCTGTAATAAATGGCATTCACCTTCTTTGAACTTTGTTAAAGAGGAGACAATGAGGGACAACAGAAAGACTGTTTTATTAGCTGTGTAACTTGAGTAGGTCTCTTGCTCCCTTTGAGCCTTAATTTTCTCACCTGGAAAATGTGGATTAATAATAATAACATCTTCCTCATTGGGCTGTTATAAGAACTGAATGAGGTAATGAAAATAAGGCCCTGTGTCTGAGCATAGAAATAACAGAGAAAATATTATTATCCTTTGTTCTTCTTTTCCATATAATGCAAGGGAAAATACAATATTTTAAAATAATATGTGACTCTTGTTGGTATATCATAATAGCAATAAGATGTTACAGTATTTATTCAAATAAGAAACATTACCTGGGGGTGAGGAAAATTAGAAGATATGGTACCTATGGTTATGGTGCAGCCACTTTAACAGAAAAGAGAGAAAAAACCTTCTTGAGATAATCAAAGAATGGTTATAAATCAACATAAAATAAGAGTAGGATAAGTAGGTATAAATATGTAACACAAGACTGCGGAAACGGGGCTAAAAGAGGCATCAGAAATTTATCTGTCACAAAAGATTTTTGGATGTTAAGCCTGAGTCTTTGAGCAGGGGACTGGCTCAGACTGGCAAGCAGACAGACCAAGGAGAAAGGATGGCATGAGTGAGGCAAGGAGGTGCGAATAGTTAAGGACACTAGAGCAGCAATGAGGAGATCTAATGTCTCATGGGGAGGGGTTATGTTGTAGGCAGCAATGGAAAAGAAACTGAGGACCTAATTGGGAAAGTGAGAAAAGGAAGAGGTAGGGCAGTTAGAAAATGTAATGAATTCATATAAGACTTTAAATAATGCTTATAGTTGATCTGAAGTGCAATCTGGAGCTACTTTAAATTATGGAAGGGGATAGTGATGTGATGAAACCTGTGAGAGGAAGCCTGTGCTTCCATCACCGTGCATAGTGGTTCAGGATACAGACGTCTGTGGAGGTGTCAAGATGCGCAGCCTGCATGCAGCCACTCCAGCTTCCCCCTCCAATGGTAGACATCAACAATCAATCAGGACTCAGGTTCCGGGTGAAGCTTCAGCTCCTTCTCAACACAGCATTCTCGAGCTTACTAATTGTTGGTCAGAGCTAGCGAAAGAGATGAAACCTACTGCCATCTCACTTGTGTTCAAGTACGTAACAGTTGTTAATGAGGCATCCCTGGGTGAGTATGTTTTGCAGGTCTTAGAGTCACTCACTATTTTGAATTTATTCAGTAGCAAGATCTCCATCAGGATCTTGGCAGTCTATCACCAGAAATGTGTTTGAAGGGCATTATTTGAAGTATGATATGACATTGCTGCCTCTAAATATTTTATAAGCTTTGCAAACTTAGAGGATAAATTTACTAAATCCTGTAACTTTTGTTTCTCATTATTTATGTTTTTTTTCACTGTCATTAAACATTCATTTGTTAAAGGCTTAACACATTCCATTACTCTACAGAATTTATATTTGCACCAGAACTATGTTTCAGAGCAATTCAGGATTAAATTAATGTGACAGGTCCTATTTATCAAGATGGCAGTCCAACTGCTGGAGGACATAGGATGATTTACATCCAACTGCATGTGTGTGTGTGCATGTGTCTGTGTGTGTGTGTACATAAGTGTGTATGTGTATATGTGCCTGTGTGCATACACATCTTGCATAAACTTGTGGGCTCTGCCCTGGTGTTTCCTTCAAACTAGAGTTTTCCTGATAAAATAATCCTCTAAATACCTCAACATATGGTTTAAATCATCAAAGAGAAAAAACACTTGTAAAAGCACATAGAGGGCACCCAAAAACACGTACATCTTACCAGTTAACTCCCTGTGTAGTCAGTGTAAACCATAAAAGTCAGTTATTTTGAGTCAAATTCCAACATGTGTATTTTCAAACTATCTTACTAGTTTGAATTATGGGAGGTGCCCCAAGAAAGGACAACATGGGAAAAGCATTATACTTATATACTGTGTGCTTATAATGAGAATGTTTTCTGGTTAAAGGTCAAAATTATTTTGAATGACTCTGTTGTTATGGATTTTGTTTGTCTTCAGACCTGGTAAAATGAAATAAGAGCAGCCAATCATTTTAGATGCTTGCATGTTCCTATGACATTCCAGTGGCCCGGAGACACACAAAATAATAAGAATTCAAAGTTCAGTAGATGGTGACAAAGTTGTTAGTACTTTTAGCATTTTTGTAAGAGAAACATGAAATCACCGAATTTTAGACCTGGAGAGGCCGCAGCGTTGATCGTTACCGTCCTCACTTTACCGGTGTGCACACCAAGCAGCAGAGATGGTGTGGGAGTTGCCCAGTTACTAATTTAGTTAGATTAGAGTTGTTACTGGCATCCTTGTCTGTGGACTTATAGTTCTATGTGTTTAAATATTTACTTATTTTTGGTGTTTCCCCCCTTGTTTTTATCTTATTTTTAAGCTTTTTTGGGGGGATGCTTTTTAAAAAGCTTTGCACTTGAAAATTCTGTAGCCATTGGGAGATTGCAGCTGTGTTGGTGGTACTCCTCTACGGGCCGGTGAGAAGAGCTAAGAGGTGGTGAAGAACTCTTTTCCAGGCCTCTGTGGTGAACTGGCATATGGGGGCATGGAATGGGGGTCCCTTTACTGAGGTCAGAGCCACGAAGGTTGGAGAAGGCAGGTGACTTTTCCTTTCTCTGAATGTATCATTCATTGTTCATTTGGAATTCAATCATGCAATGACCAACCTTGTTCTATTACTTGACGTGGTTGATAAATGTTGTGATTTCCTTTTTTTATGTGTGTTGTTTTGTTTATGCAGCACAGCAGGGACAATCAAGGCAGAGCCAAAAGGGGAGCTGTAAGACCTCCCTTGACATTCCCAGAATAGGTTGATGGACTCAGTGTCTGGTAGGCTGAGGTAGAGCAGACCCAGGGAGATACTCTTTTGATACTGTTATTGTGATGTTTTCACCTGCCTATCTCCTCCTTGTTCACCTGGCGAACGCTTATAGATCTTTCAAGACTGAGTCCTAATGCCTCCTCCTCCTTGTATTATCACAAGACATTCTCCCTCCTGCTTCTTTTGTGCTCCCAGAAAGATATATTTGAAATAAGGTATTTGGGCTGGATCGTTTCTGAGATCATCTCTGGTATTTAACATTTCCTAGTCCTTTTGACTCTTTTAAGCATTTGGAGATACTTGACTTTGTATCCATACTGGGTTTTTGGGTGGATAAGTCATTGGAACGACTTGCGTGTCTCCTTGGTTGGCCTAGCACTACCTGTTTCCGGTGACCAAGTCCTTCAGCTGGTGGCCAGCCTGGCACTGGTTTGAATCAGGATTGGAAGAAATTTTTCTTTCAGGGCACTTCCACCGGGGGGTGGGAGGGGGAGCTGCTTAAGATGCTGTGTCCTGCACATCCAGAGCACTGCCTACTGAGTGCTCTTACTACTCACAGCTGGTGTGAGAGGACTCGTGTCACTGCTTCTGCCAGCTGTGCTCCTTCTTTGCCTTTCTGTAAGCAGGTGCCTAAGTGGACTGGCAGCTTCAGAGCCACTCTTCTCTCTTCCTTCTTATTTTCATGATATGTGTACTAAGTATAACTGCTGCTAAATCTGGGAGCCAACCCTTCATCATTTTTTTCTCTGGAGAGAAGTGTTAGGTATCTAATCTTCAGATCCCTTTCTCCCTCAACACTCCCCATCCCCAACACACACACACACACACACACACACACACACACACACACACACACGGGGCATCTGAGGTGTCTATAGTTCTTTGTGCATTCTAACTATTCACTAGAGAATTGCTGAAGAGCCTTCAGTTTAATTTTTTTGTGATCACTCTGACTAAAATATACCTCTGTCACTCTATATATCCTTTTCGGCTTTACTTTTTCTTCTTGGTGCTTATGCCAAGTTGACCATGATATATATTTTTTTGTATATAGGCTTTTTAACTCTCCACAAAGACTAGAATGTAAACTCCAGGAGAACAAGGACTTAAATAGTTTTATTTACTGCTGTACCCCCAGACCCTAGAAGTGCGTCTGGGATATAGCAGGCTTTCAATAAGGTGTTGAACACACCATCAATTCCCCTGAGCTAATTATTTTGTACCCATCAACTCATTCCTCTGTGCCTCAGCTCAGGGTCAGGGGGTGGGAGGAAGAAGTGGCAAAATGGAGGCAAAACTCCAGATAGGTGGTGGGTGGAACTGAAGCAGAAGGAATTTGCTTCTTACTTCCTGTCTGGAACTCAGTGAGAAGACCATTTTGCTGAGACTCTCAGGTTCACACAGCCACTGCAGCTAAAACCGGCTGCTTGGGGTGTACAGAAAGAGTCCTGATGAGTCAAGGCCTCTTAGTTTTCTTTGTCCTAAGCGTGGAAAGCACATGGAAGGGACCTCAATGTTCTTGCCTGCCTCGGTGAGATGCAAAAGTCTTGAGAGCAGAAGAGCTAGGGTTAGGAGGCCATAAATGGTGGAGACTTCCGTCTGGAGTGTGACTTCAGCAAAGGGGGCCAGGCTGGGGGTCCAAGAGCCATGGAACCCGCTGCACCTCCAGGCACAAGATGAGCCTCTCCTCTGTGGACAAGGTCCAAGCCCTGAGGTCCTCCCAGCAACCCCGCACCAAAGTTATATAACTTTTCCTGTACAGATACAACCTTGAGGGAAGAAGGATGAAGGAAGACTTCCTGAGAAAAAATAATCAGCCCTGCTAAAGAGCTTGAACTTTGAATTGAATAAATATTTAATTCAGTAGAGACTGAATGAAACCAAAAAAGGCTGTGATTGCTCTAATTGACAAATGTAAGTTGTTTTAGTTTTTTTTCTTTTGCCATCATGGGACATGCGAATTTAAGGGTGAGAGGAAGACCACTGGAGGTGATAAAGGTAATGCCCATTTAAAAGTCTAAATATGGGGAAAACTTAAGCTGTGCCGCCTCCTTCCCTACCACATCAGCCCCAAACGATGTTTTAGAAACAGGTTTAATGAATAGAAAATACGATCGACAAGCCTAGACCTGCAGATTGCATAGGGAGACAGAGTTTCACAAAGTCTCAGAAGCTTGATTGTCACTCTTATTCCCTAAGTAGGGACAAGGGCTCTTTCTGTCTTTGGAGGTCTTGAGTGTCTAGCATCTCCTCTGCGTCAGCACTCCTGGATTGGGTACCCCCCATCCTGGCCCTCCCCTGCTGCTCTTTTCACAGACTTGGCTCCTCAGACCAGATGGCCTCCACATCTCTAGAAAACATTCCATTGATTAGAGACACAGAGAAAATGCCCTCTTCTGGGGACACTTCCACTCTCTTTGGTTCTTTGCATATCATAGTGACAAACTTTCTTATCCTAGCACTTGAACCCCAAATTCCTCTTGGTTGCTTTATGTAGGCAAACGTTTGATAAACTCTTGAGGGTAAATACTGAAAAGTGCAGGTTAGCTGTAGACAAGTCAATGAAATAAATAGATGGCTGGCTCTGTACTGAATGGGGCCATGGCTGAAGAGATGGTGTGAGGGGTAGGGGGAAGGGGGAACAAATCGGGGGAGTGACAAAGGACTTTAAAGAACAACTATGTGCATTTTATGCTTACAAATAGCCACACTCCCACAGCTTTTTGTGAGTGTTTTTGCTTTTGTTTGTTTGGTGTGGAAATCATGAAAAGTGGGTGATATCCCTATCTTGATTGAAAGATGAAAAGATGATCCAAAACTGAAAGGAATTCTGCAGGTGAACTTGAGAACATAAGGGAGCCAGGAATTCACAGAAATTTGGGGGACAGCATTTGACTTCACAAATGATAGAGTGGGGGTTTCAAGACAATCTTATCTAGATTTTAGACCAACATCTGGATTACATTAATTGGAAATCTTGGCCAAACCTAATACCTCTCCCTCCTCTCTCTTTGCCAATCTCAGTGAGCTCTTGTTTCAGAGGCATTTTAAGTTTTCATTCCTTAGGTGGAGCTGTTTTCTATTCTCTTCGGAAAACATGGAGTGAAGGAGGAGGGCCCATATTCTCTATTTGGGTTTCCCAATTCCAGGGTGGAACCACTGACCGGTTCAAAGAAGGGTACATGAGAACCAGAAAATTCTCCATACATGTCCACATCTAAAAATCACATTTTATTGATTTGGCAGTGCAGATATTATGTGTACAAATATTGAAACAATTCTCTAATTGTGATTTTAAATCTGGCTGTCCTTTTCTCATTAAAGATATGTGTCTGCTGCACACCCTCACCAACTGCTCAGCACCCAGATTGCTACAGATTTGATTTTTCTCTGTAACAAAAATGCAGTTGTTTCTGTGACTCTTGCAAGCCTTGAAAGCTAATGTGTTGTATTCCACAAGCCTTTCACTATGCCACATTGCATCCAATAGTCATTAGTGACACTGTGCTAAAGTAAGGACTTCTTAAAACTAAAAACCCCACAAAATTTAGAGACCTTAGGAAAAGAAGGAACATTTTTTTGACTTGTGTAACTGGGATAGAGCCCTGTTTCATGTATGGCTGTATCCAATAACTCACATTACTTCAATTTTAAGTTAGTCTGCCATATACTTAGAGTTAACATGAGAATATACATTAAAAATCCCATCAAAACATTCTCTCTCCCTCTTTCTCCCATTTGATTATGTACGAGTATGTATCTTCCTATTTCTTCACTATCTGCCTATAATTTTTCTATTGTGTAAAAATCGGTCTCTCCCTCTCCCTCTCCCTGTCCCTCTTCCTCTCCCTCCCTCCTGCTTGATGGAGTTATTCAGGAACCTGCTCACAGATCTGTGAATTACAGTTGGCCCAACTCGTTTAGAGTTTGATATAAATTAACTCTCCCACCTGATGAAATGCAATAGATACCTGTGCTGGTGCACACAGGTGCTGGTGGAAAGTTGTCTTCCCAGGAGTTGTGCAATTGTAGCAAAGAACCAAGGAAGAAGATGAGACAGACAGAACACTTTATTAGTCAAGTTCAGCTGTGTGCCTTCAGGCTTCATAAATGAATTTCTTGTGGCAGATAAAGGAAATCTGTTACTTAAATAACCAAAGCAGATAACACATGCAAAATCACTCATCCAGCTAGTCTGATATCTGAGGCTTAGAGCCTGCCTGCTTTGGTTTTGATTTCCAAGAAATACAAGTTTAAAATGTTAACGATTTCATCTGGCTAACATTCCAGGAGAAAAGAGCCCCAAATGAAACTTCCACTACAATACTTTCCTTTTGATTTTTAATTGTAGCAGATATCACACACACGTGTTTAAAGTGTGTATGTACAATTTAAAATGAACAGTAGTGTACCCAACACCTAGATAAAGACATAGAATATTAGCAGTAACAGAAGCTTACTACGTGCCCCTTGCCAAATACATCTCCCACTCTCTTCACCAACAGGTAACTACTATCCTCTACTTTGTGTTAATTATTCTCTTGCTTTTCTTCATATTTTATCACCTTTCTTATGCATCCCTACACAATATATCACTCAATTTTGCCTATTTAGGAGCTCTAAATAAATTGAAAGAATGGTGAATATATTCTTTTTAGACTTGTTTTTTTGCTTGCCATTGAGTTCAGATTCATCAGTATTGATGTAGGTAGCTGTGATTCCTTCATCTTTCACTGCTATATAGTAACCCATTGTTTGAATACACAACAATATGTTTATCAATACTATTGTTGATGGATATTTTGCCATTTGAGACAGTGGTGTTGTGAACATTCTTGTCTCCTGGTGCATATGTTTAAGTGTTTTACTTGGAGTTGCTAAGTCATAGAAATATATGTTCTTTTTTAAAAAGACTTTTATTAAAAATATAGCTAATATACAATATTATATTAGTTTCAGGGGCACACCGTAGTTATTCAACATTTAAATACCTAAAGAAGTGATCACCATGATAAGTCCAGCAACCATCTGACACTGTACTATGCTATCACAATATTATTGACTATATTCCTTATGCTGTACACCCTGAGTCACCATCCCTCTGCTGGAGCCCAGTGTGAGTGAGTCTGTGCATAGGCTGTTTAAGAGGATGTCTGGGTTTCCTGTAGCCTTCAATCCCATCCGGATGTTTGGAATACCCACTGTTTTTCACAGCCAGATGTTGTGGTGGTTCCTCTTCCCAGCAGCAGTATTCTGCTGGCTGGGGTCTCTTGCTCCTCCCAGGGGATCCTCTGTGGTTGAGATATCCCTCCTCATTCTTAACTGCCACATAGAGGTTTGGGGCCCACTTTGCATCTCTGCCCTTCCTACATATCTCAACATGGCTTCTTCTTCTTTATATTTTTGGTTATAGGACTTCTGTTTGGTTCCACTTCAGTTGGTTCTCTAGGTTGATTATTCTATAATTTAGTTGTAATTTTAACGTGTCATGGAAAGAAACAGTCATAGTGTTTATATACTCTGCCATCTTGGATTTTTCTATGTGTTCTTCTTTGTGAGGTAATGCCAACCTGCTTTCCCATGTAATTGTTTGATATTAGCCAACTTAAAAATGGATTAGAAAGCACAATTGGTAACCACAAGATTGCCATGGGGATACGAAAGTCAATTTGGGGAATATAATCAATAATGTTGTAAAGATTTTGTAGGGTATCTGATGGACACTTGTCTTATTAGGGAGACCACTTCAGGGATGCTGTGGATGCCTGATCACTGCACTGTACACCTGAAGCTGAAGCTGAACAATAATTAATGTCAACTATAATTTATATAATTTATATATATATATGTATATATATATATATATATATATACATATATATTCACAAGAAGTGGAGTACAGCATAAGGAATAGAGACAGTGGCAATGTAATGATTGTATGTGATGTCAGAAGGGTAGTAGATGGGGGAGTGGGGTTATCACTTTGTGAGGATTATAAATGATAAATGTCTAACTATGACAGTGTTTTGTACACATGAAACTATTAAAAAGTAAAAAATATATACAATTATATATGTATATATTTTATATATATATGTATGTATATATATATATATATATGAATATTTGCCAGTCCAGTATGTGTGAGATAGTATTACATTGTAGTTTTAATTTGCCTTTGCCTGATTTCTAATGATGCCATTATTCCTCTCTCTCTCTCTCCCTCCCTCTCTGTCTCTCTCTCTGTCTCTGTCTCTGTCTCTGTCTCTCTCTCTCTCTCTCTCTCTGTCTCTCTCTCTCTCTCTCTCTCCTCTCTCTCTCCCTCTCCCTCCCTCCCTCTCTGTCTCCAATTTCTTTTTCTTTGTTGTTAGGGTTTATGAGGCATTTGGGTTTCTTATTCATGTCTTTGACACATTCGTCAATTGAGTTGTCTTTGTAGGACTTCTTTATACAGTCAAGATACTTGCCTTTTCACAGTTACATGTAATAGATATATTTTTTCCCAGTATGCGGCTTATATTTTTTACGTTTGTGGTGTCTTGGGATGAACTAAGAATTTTAATTTTAGGATAGTTAAATTTATCATTTTTTCTTCTGCATCTTTATATATTTTGTGTTTTAAGAAATCTAAGCTGAGGTCATAAGAATTTTTCCTTATTATCTTTAAAAAGTTTTACAGTTTTTCTAATCATATGTAAGATTTAATCCACCTGGAATAGATTTTTGGGTTTTGAGGGGTAAATAATCATTTTTTTCCCTATATTAACAGCCAATAGTAATCCATCTTTCCTCTACTTAGCTGCCATGCTTAAACATAGATGGAATTTCCATTATTTTAATAATGTTTCATTGGTCTACTTGACTATCCTTGCACCAAAATCCTTCTGTCTTAATTAGTACAGCTTTATATTAAGCCTTGATATCTGATAATATAAGACCATCTTCTGTGTTATTATTCAGGAGTATCTTAGTATTTTTTTTTCCTTTGTTTTCCACATACACATTAAAATCAGATTTTCAAGTTCCATGAAAAACCTTGTTAAGAATTTGATTGGGATTTCATTGAAAATATGAATATGAATACATCTGGCAATCATTGAAATCTCTATTATATATGGTTTATCTATCTGATTATTTAATGTTTTTCAATGAGTTTTACCTATAAAGAAATATCTTTTGTTAGATTTATCCCTAGATACTTAACATTTTGTGTTTTGTAGCTATTGAGCATGGTAGATTTTTAAAATTTATATTTTCTAATTGATTGTTGCTGGTGAATAAAAATGCAATCAATTTTATATGTATGTATTTTAAATCTAGGAAGCTTGCCAAACTCTTAACATTTCTAATAATTTATAATGTATAGACATTATGTAAGTAGCATAGTATTAAATGTTTTTGCTGTTTGACCACCTTTGTTTTTCAATTGAAGTGTTTAATCCATTTGCATGTATTGTGATTAATGATATGTTTTTAAATCTTATGCTTTGGATTTGTATTACCATTTTTGTGTTCTCTCTCTCTCTCTCTCTCTCTCTCTCTCTCTCTCTCCCCATGGCTTCTTTTGCATTGAGACTTTCTCTGCATCTCCTTTTCACTGCTTCCATACTTAACAACTATAAAATTAATCATCTTTATCCTCCTTCAAAATAAGGGTAGATATTATAATTAGTCTTTTTGAATCAAATTTGCTAGGTACATGGTTAGTCCTTTCAATACGTTATTTACATTTTCTCTTATTTCTACAAAGTATTGTTTTTCTTCTTCAGGGGCTCCAATTATACATATGTTGGATCTTATTGCCCAGTGTTCTATTTCAACTACTTTTTCTCTGATCATTTTTCCTTCTCTCTTTATCTTATCGTCATCCTCATTTTTCGTTTTCCTGCCTTTCTTCATTTGAAAATATTCTTCTGTAATTTATTTTCCATTTCTGAGTTTTCTTTTTTCTTCTACCCCTTTTGTATTCAATAAACTTTTGTTTTATTTCTTCCCCTTTTGTACATTTCTATTCATGGTTTTCAGATTTCAGAAACTAGTTCTTTTTTAAATTACAAATAAATGAGAACATTTAGTTCCATTTATAGTGTTGTGTTGCAATTTTCTTCTGCTTTGTAGTTTTGGGGAGGATTTTCATTAGGTGAAATATTTTGATTTGCATATTCTGTTTTCTTATTATTTTGTAGCTTTGAATAGATTTGTTCTGATTTCTCCTATTTTAGTTTCATAGGGAGTTCCTAGTTCAAGGCCATCCTCTTCTGTCAGTATAGTAAAGTGCTATGTTTAAATGGATGACATTGTGATGGTGGTTGGGAAATGGAGCTGTGAGATGTCTAGTGATTCTCTTTTATTTTTGAAGAATCATTATTTTTCTTCTCTTACTTCCTTTCCTTCATTTCTACATATCAGAAGGGTACTTTCTCTCTATATTTATCTTTTTTTCTTCCACAATTTATGCTTCTTCAAGACTACCACCTCCAGTTTTGCTAAACTCACTGTAACTTGCTATGATCCACTAAGTTACAAATGTATGTTTGCTACTTTAGAGCTTAGTGTTGAACTTTCTTTTTGTGAGAATGATTTCATTTTTGTCTTATTTACGTTCTCCATTTATCTTTTCTCTTTTCTATGGAGTGTCTTAACACTGCCTTTCCACTGCTTTTCATACCAATAGGCTTGTAGTGGCAGCAGGAGAGTTAGTCGTATCTCCATTAGAATTTAGTATTTATTTCTTTACTTGTAAGTAATTTGAAGTATTCTCTCTTTCCTGGGACATGTGTGGATTATTTGTTCTCCTTTTTGATTTTATGATTTTTGGTAGGATGTGTGAAGAGATTTAGATTCAGACAGCTGCCATTATCTTAGTGTCGATAAGAATTTCTGTGAATAACTTATTGTGAAAAAAACTCTCATTTACATATAATATCAACACTCATATAGAAAACTGGGCAAAGTCAAGTTATAAAGGAAAAAATTCCAGTGGCCACTAAATATATGAAAAATATTCAATCTCACTAATAATTAAAAACAATATCATTTTCTCATTCTCAAACTAAAAAAATATCTATTTTAAAAAAATCTACTCTTGACAAGGGCGTAAAACAACTGACTGTCTTATATACCACTATTGATAGTATAAGAGGGCAATTTTTTATGTAAGCAAAACAAATATCTTTAAAAAGATACATATTCTTTTATCTAACTATTTCACTTCCAGATATTTTATTTTTGCAAAGGAAATAATTATCAAGCTACTAATAGCATAAATCAGTTATTTATTAGATAATACTTTTGATTTATAAAAATCAGTTATCAACTTAAATAGCCATCTACAAAGCCTTCTCCAAGATTAAAAATGATGTGAATCTGTGTATATTGACATGAAAATGAGTTTGTGTGAGTCTATTGTTAAGTTAAAAGCATAATTACAAATTAGGACTACGTGTTAATTTTGTATTTAAGTAAGTGTTTGCAAATTCACACCAAATGCACACATATACATATACAGAAAAAAGTCAGGAAGGGAATATACCAAATTTTAACTGTGGTTATCTTGGCATGGTGAGATTATGGGTTATTTTAATTTTCTTCTTTCTAAATACTTTTATGAATCATTTTCTTGTTAAAAAAACACTTGGCATATATTACTTCTGTATAAAACATTATTTTCATTTGAAAATTATGCTGAATGTCTTGAGACCAGCACCAAATTATGGTGATCCAATTCAAGAACAATCTCTGAGGCATGGCTATCTATGCTCCATTTATCTTTGAAATGATTTTAAATGGATCTTTAAGGAAACTTCTTGAACCTAATAAATCCCAGAAGATTCTTGACACATTTAGGATTAGTTGTATGTCTCCCCTTCTTCCCCCACTCCCATTTCTCTTATTATGTAAGCCAACTTGTTGACTGAAAATATTGCTAGAGAGTGGCTACAAGCACAGCAGTATAATTTATCAACACTAGTGCTTCTGGAATGTACCAGAAGTAACACTGTGCTTACTCAATAGTGAAATACAATCTACCAAACGTACCCCCCCAAAAAAGAAACATCATCTTCTGTGACATTTTACAAGCCAAGATTTCTCTCCTTCTAGTTCAAAAACATGAGTCAACTAAAGTCAACATTAATAAAAATAACCTTGTCTTTCAGCTAACACATAGAAAAGTAGAGAGTGCTATCAGGCTCTCTACGACACAACTCATTTCTCCATTGTGCCCTCTGGCTTCCCTGTCTGATGGTGCACTGGAAGGGGCCCTATGTGGGAATCAGGAGACCTGCAGTCTAGTGCCTCTGTCATGGTGTGAGACTTGGGACAAAGCACTTAATTTCCCTGGGCAACTCTTTTTTGTTTTTTAAAATTTTTAAATAAAACAATGTATAGGAGGTTGATGAGCAGATGTTTTATATTTCCTAACAATTCTAATATTCTCTGAGTCAATGAATCTCCTTTATTTACCAATGTCAATTCTATAATCCAGGCAGTTATAACTGTTGAATTTTGGTTTTCTTTACTTCATCTGTGTGGAACTTAAGGTTGGTAATCATCAAATGTTTAAAAAATTGCTTATTTTTTTCTTTATTTTTTTAAATTTATTGGGGTGACAATTGTTAGTGAAATAACATAGATTTCAGGTGTACAATTCTGTATTACACCATCTATAAATCCCATTGTGTGTTCACCACCCAGAGTCAGTTCTCTTTTCATCACCACATATTTGATTCCCCTTACCCTCATCTCCCTTCCCCCCACCCCCTTACTTCTTAATGCACACTCATTTATTACCACGTATTAAAGATCTTTAAAAAATGCTTTGAAATAGCTTTTGAAATGGTTTTAGCATCACTTTCATATTTACAATAGAATGAAAGTTCCCTTTATTAAGTATAAACAATGACAGAATATATGTTGATTTCTTGCTCTGATAATTCTTGCCAAGATGTAGTGTGTAGGCACAGCAGAATCTACGAATGTGTAATTTACCACTACGGGAGTGGGACGCAAGAAGTAGAAGGTCGATTTCATTGCTAGATGGCATCGTTTCTAGAAATATATCCCTATTATCAGACTGGAAAGGAAATGTTTGGATATAATTTAAAAATTAATAATGGTCAGGTTTTGTATTGATTCTTTCTAGTTATTTCATGTAAAAGTATTTGTACAAAATTTTTGTGTCCCCTTTAATTATTTCAGTTGCTTCCCTGTGTGCCTCAGAGAAGTCATTTGATCTCATGAGGTTTCTTTTAGTCATCTGTTAAGTCTGTGGATTGGGTAAGATGATCTCAGATAACTTCTTACAATAAAATATTTTATTTATATGTCAAAACCAATGATATTGGAAAGAAGGAATTTCTACTTTTGTTCTTATTACGTATGTTCATTGTAGGAGAATTAGAAAATAGAGATAAAGAAAAAAGAAAATGTATCTATAATTTTTCTACCCAGTGATAACCACTGTTCATGTTTTGGGTATAATCTTTTCCTATGCATATTTTTTCCCCAATGCAACTCATACTATACATGCTGTTTTATGACTTTTTTTAACTTATCAAAAAAGCTTTACATATCCTTTAATTACTTTGACACTTTAAATTATTTTGTACATATGAATTACACAAATAGAAACTTCTAAAGTGTTTATTCTATGTATCTTCTGAGAGGAAACATGAAACTGAATACTCTTATTTATATTATTACATTTTTTATTGAGTTATGATTTATAGAGAGTAAAATTCACCCTGTTTGGTGCACAGTTTGGGAAAAAGCATGCAGTCATATAACAATCACAAAAATCAAGATATAGAGCATTTCTATCAGCTCAAAAAGTTCTGTCATGCTCCTTTGTCGTCAGCTCACCTCTGACCCCCAGATCTTGACAACCACCAATTCTTTTTCTGTCCCTATAGTTTCTGCTTTTCCAACATGTCATAGAGTATGTAGTTTTTTGAGTCTGGCTTCTTTCACTCAGCAGAGTACAGTCACCTATGTTGCTGAGGTTACCAGTATTTTGTTCTTTTTATTGCTGAGTATTGTTCCATTGTTCGGATGTACCACAGTTTGTTGATCGATTTACCAATTACATTTGACTTGTTTCCAGTTTTTGACGATTATGAATATAGTCAAGATAAACATTTGCATTCAGATTTGTTTCCAGTTTTTGACTTGTTTCCAGTTTTTGACTTGTTTCCAGTTTTTGATGATTATGAATATAGTCAAGATAAACATTTGCATTCAGATTTTTGTTTGAACATATGTTTTTATTTCTTTTGTACTTATGAGAGGGTTGCTTGGTCATATAGTAGGTGTATGTATAACTTCCTAAGAAACTACCAAAGTGTTTACCACAATAGGTGAACCATTTTTCATTTTTAGCTACAATGCAAGAATGTTCCAATTGTTCTGCATCTGTGTCAGCACTTGGTATTGTTAGTTTTTATTTCCCCAATTGAATAGGTTTATAATGGTATTTCACTGGGGCTTGAATGTGCATTTACCCAATGACGAATGATATTGAGTATCTTTGAATGTGCTTATTTGGCATTTATACATCTTCTTTGGTGAACTGTTTAAATCTTTTGCCCACTTTTTAATTAGGTTGTTTGTTTTGTTATTATTGCATTTTGAGAGTTCTTCATATAGTTTGCCCTTTTTTGGATATGTGTTTTAGAAATAGTTTTTATTAGTCTGTGGCTTGTATTTTATTTTATTTTTTTACATTATCTTTGGATGAACAAAAGCTTTCAATTTTGATGTTCAATTTATCAACTTTTGTGTATAGTGCTTTTTGTGTCATGTTTAAGAAATCATTGCCTAACTCAAGGTCACAAGATTTTCTCCTATATTTTCTTCCAGAGGTTTATAGTTTTAATTTTTACATTTACGTCTCTTGTCCATTTTAGGTTAATTTTTATATATGATATGAACATGGGCCAAGCTTCATTCTTTTGCATATAGATGTCCAATTGTTCCAGTTAAGTACCATTTGTTGAAATGACTGCTCTTTCTCCATTGAATTGCTTTTGTAATGTTATATTTTGGTAAATAATATAAACCAGTGATTTGCATATGTTACCAAATGCTAGTTCATAGGCTCTTTATGGCTGTATCTCTTTTTTGTATCACATGTGTAACTGAGATGACAAACTGTGCTTGAAGATGATCAGTGCTTCCTAGAGCAGGCTGAATTTTAATGTTTTTCTCCAGTGTATTAGCAAATAGCTTCCACTCAGTTTTGTGAGCAGACCCACTTATAAGTCCTGGCCTGCAGTAGAAAAAAAATAGAATGTACTTTTTACCTTTTGGTTCATTTACTTTAAAGTTTTGCATAATTTAAAAACCAAAACCAGAAGAAATTGTCCATTTATACTTCTTTGAAATTTAGAATGCATTTTTGCATAGAAATAGTGTTTGTAAAGGATGGCTACATACCTAGGCTATCCAATAAATATTTGATTCAGCCAGCATGAAGAAGAAACACCATACATTTATAACAAGGAGAAGAACTAGCAAGTAGATGGAGGCTAGTGGATGGGAACTTATTTAAAACTTCTTAGTATGTTATATGTCAATTATATATCGATTGCAAACATAGTATTTTCTATTTGATCTTACATTATGTTTCAATTACATTGCAAGAAATGTCAGAATAGTACAAAATCAGAAACTTTACAGGCTCATATTTCATCATGAAGTCAGCTTGTACAGAGTCAAGGAAGGGACTTCACTAAAAAAATAGATTTTGGGTATTACAGACACTGGTTTTTTAGTAGAACCAATTTAACCTGAAATGTATGACTTTCCTTTTTTTTTGATTCAACAGCATGATGATTTTATGTGTTATTCATGATGGCATCAAAACGAGGGCTATTCATTAAATACTTACTATGTGGCCAATAGGTATTAGTGCTTTGCTTAAGTTATTTTAATTAGTCCTATAACAACTCTTTGAAATAGGGAATTCATTTTCATTTTATAGATTTGAAAACTGAGATCTAGAGAGGTAATGTAATTTGCTCAGGATCTCACAATTAATAAGTGATGGATTTGCAATTCAAATCCAGTCTGTCTTACTCCAGAGCCCCACTATCTCCTGATGATTAAGTTGACTTTTTGACTAGTAAATAAATGAGTGGAAGAGGCATCTTTCTTCAGAGAGAGAGAGAGAGAGAGAGAGAGAAAGAGAGAGACAGAGAGAGAGAGGAGGAGAAAGGGAATTGAAGGGAATAAACGTATAGGAATGAAAAAGATTATTTAAGGTAGAATTGAATAAACTGTGAATGATGATTTAAAAGATGCAAATATATTTTCTGCCAAAAAAAAAAAATCTTGAATAGAAAAATAGGATCGGACATAGAAAAGGGATATCAAATAAATGAGTTTCTCTTTCTGACCACTAGATGACACCATTGACAGAAAACACCTTGGTTGCTGTGGGGAGGTGGTGATGATGGTTGTGGTGGGGAGATTGAGGCCAGGAAGGTGGGAGAAGGACACTGAAGATGATTGGATTGGAAAGTGGCAGTTCATCTCATAATGGACATTCGAAGCAGTCAGATATCATGTCAGTCTTGTTGAGAATGCTTTATTGAGCAAAAAGTAAAGCATATGGTCTCTTCAGATGTCATTTTGATCTAAATGTACACCATTGGTATTTTTGACAGAGTACAGAATCTTGAGCTTGGCTTTGTAGGTGTGGAGACTGACTCTGCCGCTACTAGCTGTATTTTTTCAGGCAAGTCACTTAACCTTTCTAAGCTTCGGTTTCATTTTCTGTTAAATGGGTATATCTACCTCAAAGAAATATTGTGGAGATTAATGTAATAATAGAGGTAGAACACTTAGGATGGTGCCTCTCTCAAAGTTCTTGTTAAATGCTTTCGTTGTTATTATTGTCATTGGATAGATTCTCTGCAAAAACAATGGCAGCTAAATTAAAATCAAAAGTGAACGAGTTAACAGTTTGAAAACAGTAAGAGAGAGGCTTTTTAGTTAAGATAATAGAATTTCTTTTGCTTTTGTTGAGTGTAAATAAAATGTTGAAAGGTTAAATGAGCAATGCAGTTTAGCCTCCCGTGTGCCTTTTAATTTCTTATTAGGAAAAAAAAGTTTGTATCCTTGCATGTTTTGCTAAGAAACCGTGTAAATACGGTAATATTCATGGTCAACTCCAGGCAAAATTTCAAGATGATAAAATTTGTCCTTGATGCTTTCTCAGTTCTCACTTCTATATTGATGACCTTCATTTTCTGTTTCCCTCCTCTTTCCTATCATGACCTTTTCTTCTCTTCTCTCCAAGTTTCCAGTAATCTGATTCTGCTCTTTAGCTACCCCCAAACACTCTATGAAACACTTAGCATGCTTTTCCTCTCATGTCTTCCCAAATCCAAAATTTGCAAAATTACTTCTCACTCATTCCCTTTTCCCCACAAAATTTCAGTTCAGTCAATCCCTCTGTCTTTGGAGATCATAAGTTGGATTTGAGTAATTCATAATAAATTGAGAATGAATGGATGTTCTTACTATCCCCAGGAACGTTTGCATTTTGTAAAGACCTGTTAATGGAAATAAATCTTAGTTGATGGCATTTTGAGCCATTTGAGAAAGTCAAATGAATAATTCTGAGCACTGAGGAGAAGAGTTTAAGAGTGGAGGGATCTTCCTTAAAACATAGCACTTAGGTGGCCACCAAGAAAACACAGATCATTGAAAATCACCAAAACTAAGATTTTCGTTTATTCAATACTTTAAAATTTTTCTTCAACTTATTACCAATATTCCTTGCACTTAAGAAAATTAATTCTCTTTAATCTCTTTTTATTTTTTCATTTCTACACTATTAGTGTGGCAGAGGCTCCTGGTGACTTTCCAATAGTCATTCTTTTTTTCCTTCCATATTAATAAAACCCTTACTGTTATGGTCACCAGAATAAAGACCACATTCCCCAGCTTCCCTTGCAGCTAGGAGTGGCCATGTGTTTGCATTTTGGACAATGTAATGCAAGCAAGAACATTGTTTGCAACTTAAGGAATTATCCTTAAAGGAGATGGCCTACCCACCTCCTGTCCTTTTGTGCTTCCAGTTCGCTGGGAGGCACACATGAAGACTGAAGCTCTAGATAACATTGTGGACCAGGCCAATGAAGTTCATCTCCTGGGGATGATACAATAGGAAGTGAGAAGGAGCCAAGGCTCCAAATGAATTAATCCAATTACTGTACTAGCTTTGTATTTCTGTTCTCTGTAACTTGACATAATAGAAAACTATGTGTTTAAGCTACTTTTAATTTGTGCTTTTCTCACATGCAGCTGAATTTAATTCTAGCTACATGTAGCTAATAGAAAGTCAGAGTTGAACTAAGTAACCAACTCATGGATAATTGTGAATCCATGAAAGTATAACTCAAATTTACTAAGAAAATCAGGTGGTATTTTTTGCAGTTAATATCTTAATACACAGCCTTAACCTCTTAACAGTGGAATTTCTTCTGATGATGATCTAGATTACAGAACATACCATTCAACAGAACTTTCTGTGATGATGGAATATTCTATATCTGGGTTATCTCTGTGGAAGCCACTAGTCACATGTGGCTATGGAGCCCTTGAAGTAGGGCTTTTGTGTCTGAAAAATTAAATTTTAAATTTTATTTTTTTTAATTCATTTGACCTTGAGTGACTACGCATGGCTTGTGGCTACTGAGTTGAATAAGACAACTCTGATTCTGAGAGTTTGATACATCCACAACACATCCACATTTTCTCTTGATTTGAGCTACATTTTAAGCAAAGAAACTGAATACTAAAAATGATCGATGGATTGGTGAAGCCAGTTACAGTTAACTGAGGCAGTCTCTTAGAAAGGTAGAATGAAAATTGAAGGAAGGTGAAAAAAACTCCTCACCTTGCCCCCACAATAAGAATATGCCCAAATACGTTTACCTTAAATGTATCTCACTAGAATATTTTAGGATCTTAAAAGGTTGAAATACAGATTTGTTTCTTTTGGTAGCAGCCCTCAGAAGCCATAGGTGGTGTGTGGTATATTTGTTCCTTGTCTAACCTCTTACCCCAAAGTTGACCCTTGATCTTGCTTGTGCTGTTGTCTCAATGGCTTCACTGATATCCAGGCTCATTCCCTCATTTCTGGTAAATAACAAAGCTTTCTTGTATCTCAGGTGTTCACTGAGATTACCAGGCTCTGCCTACAGGTGGCATAGTGTGAGCATAGCTGGGTATTCTGGGGCCTTTTCCATTCCAGTCCCCTTACATTTATTGTAAAGCTATAAATGGCTAAAGCAAATACCCTTTGCTGGTGGCTTCACTGCCATGTGTTCAATTAGCAGACCTCAGAGCCAGGGCTGGTATTAGCAAGGCAGTCCTTGCTTATTTTCTAACTCTGCACTGTAAGCAGAAGATCTGCAACAGCTGGTGAGGGGAAGCCAGGGATTTTGGCTTTCGGATGTATATCAGGGACCCTGCCTTTAAAGACTGCTTTCAGGTTTAGAAAAGAATTCTCCCCCAAACCAAGATTTTCATTAAGAGACTATACCTATTATGTATATACAACATTGTGCTGGATTGTGTAATTTTCTGAGCAAATAGATTTTCTAGTTTATGGATTACTCAGTTGAGGGGGCTCCCTGACTCTCTGCTTGGATTCTAGAGACTAATGCTTGACAGATAATAGCTCTTATCATTTTCCAAAGGTGAAAATGTAAGTTCTGCACTGATCTTTTTTTAATGCATATTCTTTCCCATCCAATTCAAGGATTGACTGTGTAGTTCAGATGACTACAAGTGAGGTACCACCACCTGGAAACTTTCTCTTCCTTTTGTGTGCTCAAGAGTGTTTTGGTGCTATCCAGACTTACGATCAAATCTTGATTCCATCAGTACTAGTTGTGTGATTTTTGGCAATTGTTTTTAACTTCTTGATTTACTCATCTACAAAATGTGGGTAACAATAGCTTCTGCTTCATAGAATCATTATATGATTTAACTGTGATAATGTAATTTAATGTGGTTAGCACTATCCCGGCAACATAGCAAGTGTTCAGTAAATGGCATAGGTCTAATTACTATACCATTTCAAATCAGTGAACAATGTATCTTTATCCTTTTTATTAAAAAGCATTAAAGTGCTCACTTACACATTCTTATTCTAAGCATACATAGTTACTTATATAGACCCATAAAATACAAAAAACAGATATGAGCTACATTATGCTATAATTCAAGTCAGGTTTTATTGAGGTGAGAAATGTTGGGGGATGCTTATTTAGAAAATCATTTCATAGGAGAAAGGCAAGGCTGTAGGGCAAAAGGGGAAAATGCTGTTTTGAAGGAAGACAAACCAGGTCAAATGCATTGTTAAGTACTAGGAATACAGTAGTGCCTCCTTATCTGCGGTTTCACTTTCTGTGGTCTCACTTACCCACGGTCAACCACAGTCTAAAAATATTAAATGGAAAATTCCAAAAATAAACAATTCATAAGTTTAAATTGCATGCCATTCTGAGTAACATGATGAAATTTCATGCTGTCCCATTCCATCCCGCCCAGAACACGAATCTTGCCTTTGCTCAGTGTTTTCATACTGTGTATATTCCCCACCCATTAGTCACTTAGTAGCCATCTTGGTTATCAGAGCGACTCTTAACGGTATCAGAGTGTTTGTGTTCAGGTATCCTTATTTTATTAGGTTGCTGCAAAAGTAACTGTGGTTTTTGCAATTATTTTTAACCTTTTAAACCACAATTACTTTTGCACCAACCTAATACTTAGTAATGGCCCCAAAGCTCAAGAGTAGTGATGCTGGCAGTTTGGACATGCCAAAGAGAAGCCGTAAAGTACTTCCTTTAAGTGAAAAGATACAAGTTCTTGACTTAACATGGAAATTAAAAAAGCACATGCTGAAGATGCCAAGATCTACAGTAAGAACAAATCTTCTACCTGTGAAATTGTGAAGAAAGAAAAAGAAATTCACGTAGTTTGCTGAGAGACCACATTCACATAAATTTTACTGCATTATATTGTTATAATCATTCTATTTTATTATTAGCTTTATTGTTAATCTCTTCAAGTGCCTAATTTATAAATTAAACTTTATCATATGTATGCATATATAGGAAAAAACATAGCGTATATAGGGTTTAGTACTATGCTCAGTTTCAGGCATCCACTGAGGGTGTTGTAATATATCTCCATAGATAAGAGGGGATTACTATATGAAATAATTTATTCTCCCCTGGAATATTAAATAAAACCCAGATTAACTGAATAAGAATATGAAAAACTCTGAATTTTTTAACCCTATGTAGTGTTAGAGAAAAACCTGCCCAGAAGAGGAATTAGTCACACTGGGTCCTGGAAAGTGGGGGCCCTACTTTCAACTGAGATCCAGAGAACTATGGAAAAGTTTCAGCACAAAGTGTCAGAGTAGATTGAGGGTCAGTATGGCATAGAATGAGTAAAAGGAACAATGTCAGAGGGGTAGTGGACTTGAGGTGGTTATCACTTAGTGAGAGGTGTAAATGTCTCATAACTATGTTGTTTTGTACACCTGAAAATAATATAAAAAATAAATAAATAAAATTAGAGAAAAGAAAACTAGCACAAGAGGATCCCAAATAAGGGTTGGTTAAATGAAAAATTTGTGGTTGCTTATTACTAGATTAATATTAATCAAAACTACCATGCCCCTCCCAAACAATGGCTTAAATTAAAGTAAATGTTTCTCTCTCATGTAAATGAAGTTTTCAGAAAGAGATTGCTGGATGCTTTAGCAGCTCCCTGAATTTAGGGATCCAGTTCCTTTCCCGTTTGCTACTCTAGCATCCCTAAGAAATGGCCTTTGCCTCACGGTCCAATATGGTGGCTAGCGTGCTCGTCATCACAAGCATGTTCCAGACAGCAAGATGGAAAAAAGGAAGAAGAGGGAAAGAATACATGTGAGCTGTCCTTAAAGGACATTTCCTAGAATCTGTCGCATAACTGTTTTCTTTATATCTCACTATCCAGAATTTAGGCCCATGTCCACACTTAGCTATAAGGGAGGCTGAGAAGTGAGGTGTTTAACATGCCAAGCAAAATTTAGTGTTCCACTATTAAAGAAAAGGAGGAGAGCGGATATTAGGCTTGACAACTAGCAATCTCTACCAGCATCTGTTCACTCTCATCCTACATCCTAACAGAGTCTAGAATTTTCTTTAGGAAATCACCCCTCTATTTTGTGTTGCGTAGTAACCTTGATGTTTGGCTAAGATAGACTTCCCTTTAAGCTCCAGAGGTAGATTCTGATTGTTTAATGGTAGAAGTCTGACACTCCTGCTCTTTGCGAGCACTTATGTTAATCATTTTCTACCTGCAAAAGAAATCTCCTAATTGACCAAGGAACTCCTTCTGTTGCCAAGGCAGTGAAATATGCATATTATAACATTACGTTCATTAAATATATGTTTATTTAATATACATATATAATATGCAATACATATATCTTTAACATTCATGTTTAACAGCTTTATTTATATTATATATATCATATATCATATATATGTGTACACACACACGTGCGTGCACACACACACACACACACACACATATACCGTGTTTCCCTGAAAATAAGACCTAGCCGGGCAATCAGCTGTAATGCATCTTTAGGAGCAAAAATTAATATAAGACCCGGTATTATATTGTATTATATTATACTTGGTCTTGATATACATACATATATATATATAATATATATATATATAAAATACATATATATAGTCATGATATAGATAATATAAATAATGCTGTTAAACACGAACGTCAAAGATATATGTATTGCATATTATATATGTATATTATATAAACATGCATTTAATAAACATTTTATATATATGTACATACACACACACACACACACACACACACACATATATATATATATATATATATATAGAGAGAGAGAGAGAGAGAGAGAGAGCACGCGCTTGGGCCAATGTATTGTTTTCCTTCTCCCTCTTTTCCAAATAGGATTTTGAAAAATTGCAGTTGTCTTGTTCTCTGTCCACCATTGTATATTGAGTGTATTGACAGAACTTACATCACCACCTAGCCATGTGTCACTGAGCCATGAGAGGTTAATGCAAGATTTGTCAGAGTAGTCTGACCAACGGCCACAGTTCCTAGATTAAAGGTGGACGTAGTAACTACATGAGGTGTTGTATTGTGTCGCATTGGGTGAGCTCATTTACACAGGTGTGGTCAATTTTGAAAGTACATGTATGGGAAGGTGAATGTGTATGAATCTGGGTAGCCAAAGCAGTAGACTGTTGAGAACATTCATTGATTGCCTATTCAACACTTAGCCCCCTTTTCGTTCTTCCTAACACTCTTCAGATTTTCATTTGGGGAACTACCTCTCCACCACTGTGTTGCAGCTTTACAGAATGAGACAGGTTGATTTTAGATATTTCAGATAATCGTATGTCCCCCTTGGCACAGTGATTAGATTCAGTAACCCAGGCCTAAGCCATTCAGTGCACTTGTCTGTTCTCTAGCCTTGAGCTAGGTTCAGGGGAGGTCTAATTTGCACAAAACTCATAATTCTCACTGAATGATTTTGACATTTAAGTCAAAATCTCCATCTCTCTCTCTCTTTTTCCCTCTCCCTTACCACCTCTCCTCACCATGTGCTGGATATGAACAAGGAAGCTGCTACCTGAATTTCTACTGAAAGCTATCTCTCAGCCAGAAGAGGAGTCAGCCTAAGAAACAATCTGACATATAGAGAAGAATAAATCTGAGAGAAGCAGAGCTGGTGTCCTGATCAAACCATACCCGAAGCCCATGTTACTGCTGGCTTTTCCACTTAGTCAACCAATATATGTTTTTATTGTTTGTCAGTTTGACTTGGCTAACCGAATCCTTGCAGCCTAAACTGATACCTGAGTAGATAAAGAAAAGAACCAGTTATTACACAGAAGCTTGAGGTCAGGTTGAAATCAGGGGCTTAAACTAGATACAATTTCTAGAGTATAAAAGTGGTTCTAGTGCTTTTTGAATAAGAAGCTCTATTTCAAACAGGAGTTGTTTCTTTTTGGGGGGGGACGGTTATGTAACAGAATAAAAAAATAGTCTTCCAGGGCTTGGTCAGAAAAAAATCTGAAAGCTCAAAGTATGGCTGGGTTGCAAACTACTGAGTGGGCAGAGTTTCCATAGAAAAATCTGATATTTGAATCCATTCTGATGCTATGAATACCAATTCAAAAGCCTTCATAGCAGGTGCTAAGAAAATAAAGAGTAAAAGAAGGAGAGATGATCAATCAAAAACCCTCAATTATTCTCAGAAAAAAAGTAGTAAAATATTACAGTTTAGAGTTTGGACTTGGTGGACAGACCTGGTTTTAAATGCTGGCTGGCTCTGCCACTGATAGCAAGTTATCTAACATGCTGAGACTTATCTCCTCATTTGTAAAATGAAGGAAAATACTAACAATGTTTTGAAGGTTGTTGCGAATATGAAATGATGTATTTCATGTAAAGCCTGGAACATGGAAAAATTCAATTAGTGACAAACTAGAATTGTGCATATTAGCAGAACTTTTGAAAGGCTGTTTAAAAGTTGGGTGGGCTGCAAAATTTCGTGACTATCAGGAAGTCTGTCTTGGTGTATAATGATCATGTTGGTCCACGTTTGAGATTTTCTTGGTAATTTTTATAACCCTCTTGCCAACCTTTGGGCAGGACAGAAACCATCCTCAGAGTAGTTTGTAATTTCCACTTGACCCCAAAGTTGCAATAGTTATTTTACTGGAGTCAAACTGGGTTCTCTGGAAAGGAGATCTGAGCCAGTACTGAATGAAATCACAGTGAATAGCACCAAGTGGCTCAATAAAAGCTACCTGAAGTTTAGGTACAGCAAGTTGATTATTTTTCACCAGACATGATGATTAAAGGATAATTTGGAAAAGGATAACTTGAAATAGATAAGTACTCCAGATTTTCTTACTGCTTGTGCATTTTAAGACCTTCGGGCACAGAGTTCATTTATGTTCTCGAATGGGGTCTAAACTTAACCGTGAAAAAGAGAAACAAGTTGGCTATACCTTACTTTATCTAGAAATGATTATATTCGCTGGGGACTGATCTCAAAATTTCTCAGAGCTCAAGAGGGCAGAGGGTTAGTGGAAAGTTTTGCCATTGTTGTTAGCTCACTCTGTGGCCTAAGGCAAGCCATTTAACCTCTTGGTGTCTGGATTTCCTCATCTGTGAGCCAGGGATAATAATACTCCCCTACCTCACAGGTGTGTTGGGGGCATTAATTAATGTTTGTCTAGTGCTCAGGGATCTGTGATGAAAGGCAAGCATCATTATTGTCGGTTTGCTGCAGGCAAGACTAGATTATAGCCCTCCAGATGGGTTGCATATGGGAAGTGGTTTTAGCAAAAGATTTTCCCAAATGAAATGCAGGCTTTAAGGTTTGGGGCCACTTCAAAAGAAAAGGTGCCAGTGGAACTTCATCCTTTCCTTGACTTAGTTGGCTCAGGTTTTATTATCATGCGGAGTTAGAAACTGGCATCCCAGTACTTTATTTTAGTTTATTTGACAAGCAGCATTTAGCTAGTTTGTTTCGGTGGTCTCTGCTCTGCATAGATTAAAAAAAATATATATATATATATATATATATTTTTTTTTTTATTAGTTTCAGGTCCCGATTAAGTAGGTGAGGTTAATGTTGCAGAAAACTCGTAATTTCTTGTGAAGGGTATTTAGTGTGCAGGGGTCACTTAGTGTGTCTATCTCATATGCAGGATAGACAAAGCCATTGTGTTTTAACAGCACCAAGTGGACAAGTCAAATAGGCAAACGGTTTCAATCTTTTCATTTTGTGTTGTTTAACTCCCCCCGCCCCCCATTTTAAAAATAGCCTTCTACACTAAAGAGCACTGGTATGTTCTTGAAAGCTTTTAAAGAGGAACATTTTGAGAAAGGACTTCTGGGCAAACAGACAACAGAGCGTCTGGATACATTAAGGCCTGGAAGGAAAGAACAAAAAAAATTCTTTTGAGTACTAGACAAATTCTGGTTTTCCAAAAATCAGAAAAATTGATTCAGTTTAGTACACTGTCAAATTAAAGGGTAAAGATAACATTTCTTTCCCACGAGCAGAATTGTATTTTCTCTTAGAAATACAGAAAGAAGAAAGCAAAATGAATTATTTTGTTAATATTCAACCCAGGTAAGAGGAAAACAAATAGGAAGAATCTTGTTGTTGGTTAATTCATGATGCTGCAAATCTGCTGAGACAGATATTCTAAGGCAGAAATGTGAGTGAGAATGGGGCTTGTTAATGCGTTTGCTTCAGGTACAAAGCAAGCAGCACATTCATTCATTCATTCGGCAAATATTTATTGAATATTCCAAGCGTTGGGCTTTGTTGTGGACACTGGGAAATGACTGATAAACAATGCAGACAGGGTCCCTACTTTCCTGGAACTTACATTTTGGTGGGGAAGACAGGAATACACAGCGAAACTATTGCAAACACAGAGAACTGAAATGAGGTAAGGGGCTAGTTTCGTGGTAATGTAGTTGATGACTAGAAAACTCTCTCCATGAGTTGGGTTTAAGCTGTGAAAGACGCATGGCAGGAGCAATGAGTAACACATAATGTCAGAAAACGACTTTGTTGTAGTAAAGTAGCCTTCAGTAGGTATGGGATGCAGTTTGGGATTCTAGCGTGTCTCTCCAATGTGGTGTCCGATGATTTATTCTCTCATTTAGATTCCTCCATCATCTTTTATATGAAAGAAAAGTGGATTATGTTTGGAACCATCAAACTTCATGACTGGTGTTCTCGAAAGGTTTGAGGACCATGCCAGGAGACCTGCTTGAACCTGGTTTCTCCAACACCTTGCTTGGTTAGTTGTATAGTCTCTTTCCACCTCAGTTTCTTTACCACAAAAAAAGAAAATTAAAGGAGGTGTTGATGAGGTCCTTTTCAGCTCTATTTCTAGGAACAATATAGAAGTATGATTCAATTATTATAAACCATTGGTTTTCAGAAATCTACTGTAAAGATGACGGAAGAAAGCAGCAAAAAATTTGAAATGTGTTTCTATTAGCAGTTCAAAAATTTAGGATAATTAGGTAGACAGCTGGGTGTAAAAGTTAGATATCATGAGTATTTTTGTAACGAGTCTTTTCAAATTCCTTATTGCTTTTTTAGAAAATGGGAGTTGTTTAAATCCAGCAGTAGAATTTTCAGAACATTAGAAAATTAAAATAATTACTACTATAAAATTTGTGGTTTGTTACATTTGCATTTTCCCCATTTTCACAGACTACCAGAAATTAATAGATGTGAAATGTCTTAAAGTTTTGTAGCTAAAAATTTACACTTGCACCAAAAATAATATTATTAAAAGTAAATTCTGTAAGTAACTTTAAAAGAAATAATTTTGTACTCTAATGTCTCAAACTCTTCACAAGGAAATAAGAATTTCTTTCAGCAATAGTATCCCAAGCAATTTTATGAGCAAATGAAATTATGCATCATATTACATTCTATTGTGCTCAACACTTTTCAAAACAGTTTCATGGTTTTTATTTCATTTGAGCTTTCAGAAGTAAATTGGATAGAGTTTATTATTTCCACTTCACATATGAAGAAAAAGAGGTGCAGAGTTGGGATTTTCCTGGCGCTGTGTAGTTATCAATTTAAGCTGGAATCCAGGATTCTGAATCATGTCTAGTGCTTCGATCTTCCAAAAATGAGTGTATACATAACATGAGTTTCTTTTCCGTGCTTCACTGTTTTTTTCATTTGTTTATTTTTTTGTTATTAATGAAGGACCTCAAAGTTCTTTCAAGAAATTCTAGAAGATTTTGAGGCTGTTGGATAGCACATGAGCTTATAAACAAATTTGGTCAGCAATGGTGAATCTGCCAGGCTTGTCCCTTTTTCTGCTGTGACCCTGCTCCTTTATGTCCTGCTTATCTGTTAGGCATGGCTGGCACTTTTGTTGGACCACTCTTTTCTATTGCTATGGTGAGATCTTGGTCGTGTTTCTCTGGTTTTAGGCAAAATCTAGGCAAGAATGGTCCAACTCATTCTGAATTCATTTAACATACTATGGTGATGCAAAACTGAGACAAAATCCTTAAAAGTGTCTTTTTTTTTTTCATGGAGTAGAAATTTTTTAAAACCTGGTTTTAAGTATCCAATTATCTTTTGCCTAACATCAGTTCATAAACACTATGATCAGTGTGACAAGGAACAAAGAACTTAAGACTTTGTGCTATCCTCCACAACGTACATTCTACTGGAGACGCAAAATATTAAGCCTTTCAATTAGAATATAGTCAAATGATTATATGAAATATTGTGCTGTATCATTTGGAGATACTGTTATAAGATCTGCTAAATACATCTACAGGTCAAAGAGATTGAAAGAGGCAGAGTAATGTACTTGAAGGCTATGGAGAAAAGATGGAAGAAACACAAGGGAATAGAATTGAGTTTAGAGAGAATAACCAGGCATAATTTTGTTCAAAATTTTACTCTTTATTAGCAATAAATTAAAATAAGGTGGTGGTTTTTGATGACTCATAAGATAGATGTTGCATGAAAGGGTACTGGAATCAACAGGCACAAATAAGACGGCCAAACATGGAAAAATGATCATAGGTAGACCATTTGTTCCACTTGCCTTTTATCTTTTACACCTGTGTTTGAATTCATCCAAACTTGCATAAATCCTTTACACAGCTGTCGAAATTGCACCTGAAAAAAGGCTGAAGTAGTCTCAGACGGGCTAACATTTCATCATTCTGAATACTTAAACCCAAACAGGTTTAAACACTTTGCCAAACCCAAGGATAACGGGCTTCCCATTGATCTTTGCTCTGTTCAAATGTTCAACTGTGTGTGCCAAAATGTACACTGCAGACTGCATTGGATAAACTCCCACAATTTTTAGCTGCATAAAAGCTCAAAAATAAAGTTTTGAGGATGGCAGTTTTCTTTTGAAATCTACACAGAAACACATACTTTGATATATGTAATTATATAAAGAGTAGTTGGCTGGTTGGACACATCAATCTACTAAATTTAATTTTTCTTTTCTTGAAAACAATTGGTTAAATATAGCATATTCCTGAAAAGAGCTAATCAAGTTTTTGTATTTTCACTAGACTGTTTCTGATGTCTATTCTGATGTCCACAATTTTATCACTTTTAACTTGGGGTCTATCATTAACATTGGTCCAACTCATTCTGGTTGGTACAATTTTGGTAAAAATTGTAAACATATACATTGGCATTGTAAACAACTCACACAGTACAGAAAGATATTGACTGAAAAGTAAAAGTTCTCCTGTACTCTGTTTCCCCCAAATTCCCCTCCCCAGAGATAACCCCTTTAATAGTTTGATGTATATCCTTCTGGATATTTTGTAAAATGCATTAGTTTGTTTGTGTGTGTGTAATGATAAATAAACAGAATCATAGTATAAACTCTGAAATGCCCTTATCTTTTCTTTAACACAACATATTACCAATCTTTAAAAACTTTGCCAGATTAATGAATGAAATTTGGTATCTCAGGATATAGGATTTGCTCTGGGCAAGGACTGGATGCATTTAAACTATATTCTTGAAACTTAATTCTACACTCTCTGCTTGTTTGTTCACACTGCCAAAAGTTGGCAGGCTTGGTAAACATGGTACCATGAAGAAATGGTCTGAAAGCTGACCTTAAAGAAAACCTAGGGTTTACCTTCATGGGTGGGAGGGAGAAAAAAGGAAGCTCCAGGTAGGAAGCTCTGTGAGCAAAGCCATAGAAACCAGAGTCCCTGGCTTGTTTTCTTGGTCTAACCTATTCATGGGTATGATAGAGGAACACTTGGGCCATCTTCATGTCTGATTTAATGGATGTCTGGGCTCTCATGAGAATTGTATTTAGTTCTATGTATCAATGGACTTTCCATTTAGCATGCTTTCACACCCCTGCTCAAGTGTTTATTGCTCTTCCTAAAAAAGAGCTTCTATCTAAGAAAGAAATGGATAACCCTCAGTATAGCAGAGAAAATCCCAGAGTGGGACATTACCTGAGCTTTATGAATTGATTTGAAAAGAACTACACCCCCAGAGGATTTTCACTGCTGGGGGATCTTGGCTATGACCTAGCTGGCAAGATAATACTAAAGCAGTTGCAAATGGCACTGGTGGATCGACTGGGGTTTGCGAGTAAGATAGAGTCAACTAATTGATTCAAGCAGAATATCTGTGGTGTTGAGTAGTAAGGTTAGAAACATGAAAGGAGGTGTAGATACAGTTAGTTCTAGGGTTTTGCACTTGGAGCTGAACCAGAAGAAATTAAAATGATGAGAGTCATGATGAAATGAAGTGACCTTCATTCATTATGTCATCATGTACCATTTTTAGCCTTTTAGCTTCCAGCCTATGCTTCTGCATTCCTTTAGCAATGCTGGGGTTGGGGCTCTGCAAGTGTTTCAGCTTTTCCAGCTGGTTCCCCGTGAGGCTCTGTCATTTGGGGATGTTGATGGAGAATGGAAGACTTGCTCCTTCCTGTTTCCTGTGGGCTTTATGTTTGCTTCCTGTTCATGGGAACATCAGCCCAACTTAGCTCTTTATAAAACCTGGCAGCAGTAGTTGGTTTCAGGAGCAGCAAATGAATCCAATTATTAGGTTTCCAGCATTGATGAAACCTGTTTGCTCATGCTCCCACCTCTCACAACACCAGCCACAGCCAAGAAGCACCTTCTGCTCAGAAGTCTGGGGGTCGCAACCCCATAGGATGCCCTATAGCTCAGAGTTCCCAGGCCCAACAAATAAGACCCCTCTTCAGAGGTCTGAGTTTTTCAGTTCTGTGCAACCCTTCTTTCTAAGTTTTAATCATTCTAGCTACTTCTCTTTGTTCTTATAGCCTTAGAATTAGTAGTTACTTCCTTTAATTGTTATCTCTGTGATACCTTAAAGTTGTTCACCTTTATGAGTTTCCTGTTCTTCAATATCTAGTTAACAATTCTTTTTTTAAAATTTATTGGGGTGACAATTGTTAGTGAAATTACATAGATTTCAGGTGTACAATTCTGTATTACATCATCTATAAATCCCATTGTGTGTTCACTACCCAGAGTCAGTTCTCCTTCCATCACCATATGTTTGATCCCCCTTACCCTCATCTCCAACCCCTCAGCCCCCTTACCCTCTGGTAACCACTAAACTATTGTCTGTGTCTATGAGTTTTTGTTTCTCATTTGTTTGTCTTGTTCTTTAGTTGTTTTTGGTTTATATACCACATATCAGTGAAATATGGTTCTCTGCATTTTCTGTCTGACTTATTTCTCTTAGCATTATACTCTCAAGATCCATCCATGTTGTCACAAATGTTCCTATATCATCTTTTCTTACTGCCAAATAGTATTCCATTGTGTGTATATACCACAACTTCTTTACCCATTAATCTATCGAAGGACATTTTGGTTGTTTCCATGTCTTGGCCACCGTAAACAAAGCTGCAATGAACGTTGGAGCACACTTGTCTTTATGGATGAATGTTTTCATATTTTTTTGGGTAGATACCCAGGATAGGGATTGCTGGGTCATATGGTAATTCTATTCGTAATTTTTTGAGGAACCTCCACACTGCCTTCCATAATGGCTGCACCAGTCTGCATTCCCACCAACAGTGTATGAGGGTTCCTTTTTCTCCACAACCTCTCCAACACTTGTTACTATTTGTCTTGTTTATGATAGCCATTCTGACTGGGGTGAGGTGATATCTCATTGTGGTTTTTATTTGCATTTCTCTGATGATTAGTGATGTTGAGCATTTTTTCATGTGTCTATTTGCCATTTGTAAGTCCTCTTTGGAGAAATGTCTCTTCAGGTTGTCTACCCATTTTTCAATTAGGTTGTTTGTCTTTTGGTGTTGAGCTTCATGAGTTCCTTGTATATTTTGGATATTAGCCCCTTATCGGAGGCACTGTTTGCAAAAATCTTCTCTCATTCAGTCAGTTGCCTCTTTATTTTGTCAATGGTTTCTTTTGCTGTGCAGAAGCTTTTAAGTTTCATATAGTCCCATTCGTTTATTTTATCTTTTACTTCATTTGCCTTTAGAGTCAAATTCATTAAATGCTCTTTGAACCCAAGGTCCATAAGTTTAGTACCTATGTTTTCTTCTATGCAGTTTATTGTGTCAGGTCTTATGCTTAAGTCTTTGATCCATTTTGAATTAATTTTGGTACGTGGTGACAGATAGCAGTCCAGTTTCATTCTTTTGCACTTGGCTATCCAATTCTGCCAGTGCCATTTATTGAAGAGGCTGTCTTTCCTCCATTGTATGTTTTTAGCTTCTTTGTCAAAACTTATCTGTCCATATTTATGTGGTTTTATTTCTGGGTTCTCAATTCTATTCCATTGGTCTATGTGTCTGTTTTTCTGACAATACCATGCTGTTTTGATTATTGTAGCCCTGTAGTACAAGCTAAAGTCAGGGAGTGTGACATCTCCAGTATTGTTATTTTTTCTTAAGATTGCTTTGGCTATTCGGGTCTTTTGTGGTTCTGATGATTTTTTGTTCTATTTCTTTAAAAACTGCCATTGGGATTTTGATGGGGATTGCATTAAATCTGTATATTGCTTTGGGTAATATGGCCATTTTAACTATGTTGATTCTTCCAATCCATGAGCACGGAACGTCTTTCCATTTCTTTGTGTCTTCTTCAATTTCTTTCAAAAATGTCTTATAGTTTTCAGCATATAGGTCCCTCACATCCTTGGTTAAGTTTATTCTAAGGTATTTTAAGCTTTTTGCTGCAATTGCAAAAGAATTGTTTTTTGTATTTCTTTTTCTTAGATTTCATTGTTAGTATATAGGAATGCAATGAACTTTTGTACGTTGATTTTGTAGCCAGCAACTTTACTGTATTCGTTGATTGTTTCTAATAGCTTTTTGGTGGAGTCTTTAGGATTTTCTATGTATATAGCATCGTGTCATCTGCAAAGAGTGATATTTTAATTTCCTCATTCCCAATTTGGATGCCTTTTCTTTCTTTCTCTTGCCTGATTGCTCTGGCGAGGACTTCCAACACTATGCTGAAAAGCAGTGGTGATAGAGGACAGCCCTGTCATGTTCCTGAACATAGAGCAAAGGGCTTCTGTTTTTCACTGTTAATTATGATATTAGCTGAGAATTTGTCATATATGGCCTTTATTATGTTAAGGTATTTTCCTTCTATACCTATTTTATTAAGTGTTTTACTCATAAATGGATGTTGTATCTTGTCAAACGCTTTTTCTGCATCAATTGATATAATCATATAATTTTTGTCCTTTATTTTGTTTATGTGATATGTCACATTGATGGATTTGCAGATGTTGAATCATCCTTGTGCCCCAGGGATGAACCCCACTTGGTCGTGATGAATAATCTTTTTAATGCATTGTTGTATTTGATTTGCCAGAATTTTGTTTAGGATTTTTGCACCTGTATTCATCAGAGACATTGATCTGTAGTTTTCTTTTTTTGCGTTGTTCTTATCAGGTTTTGGTATCCGGGTAATGTTGGCCTCATAAAATGAGTTAGGGAGTACTGTCTCATCTTCAATTTTTTGGAAGAGTTTGAGCAGGATTGCTATTAGATCTTCTTTAAAGGTTTGGTACAATTCACTAGTGAAGCCATCTGGTCCTGGACTTTTGCTTTCGGGAAGGTTTTGGATGACTGATTCAATTTCGTTACTGGTGATCGGTCTGTTTAGATTTTCCAGTTCTTCAATGTTCAGCCTTGGAAAGCTATATGTTTCTAAGAACTTGTCCAATTCTTCTAGGTTATTGAATTTGGTGGCATATAGTCCTTCATAGTATTCTTGGATGATCCTTTGTATTTCTGTGGTGTCCATGATAACTTCCCCTTTTTTATTTCTGATTTTGTTAATTAGTGTCCTCTCTTTTTATCTTAGTGAGTCTAGCCAAGGATTTGTCAATTTTGTTAATCTTTTCAAAGAACCAGCTCTTTGTCACATTAAGTTTTTCTATTGTCTTTTTGTTCTCTATTTCATTTAGTTCTGCTCTGATTTTTGTTATTTCCTTTCTTCTGCTGACCTTGGGTTTCACTTGTTCTTCTTTTTCTAGTTCTTTAAGTTATAGCATGCGGTTATTTATTTGGGATTTTTCTTGTTTCTTGAGATAGGCCTGTAATGATATAAATTTCTTTCTTAAAACTGCTTTTGTTGCATCCCAAAAATTTTGGTAGGATGTATTTTCATTGTCATTTGTTTCTATGTATCTTTTGATCTCTCCTCTAATTTCTTTTTGACCCAGTCGTTCTTTAAAAGTATGTTGTTTAATCTCCATGTATTTGTGTTTTTTTCCTGATTTCTTTTTGCATTTGATATCTAATTTCAAAGCCTTGTGATCAGAGATTATGCTTGGTATGATTTCAATCTTCTTAAATTTGCTGAGGCTGAATTTATATCCTAATATATGGTCTATCCTTGAGAATGTTCCATGTACACTAGAAAAGAATGTATAATCTGATGTTTTAGGATGAAGTGCTCTATATATGTCAATTATGTCCATTTCATCTAATGTGTCATTTAGGGCTGCTATTTCATTATTTATCTTCTGATTGGATGATCTATCCATAGCTGTCAATGATGTATTTAAGTCCCCTAGTATAATTGTGTTTTGGTTAATTTCTCCCTTTAGTTCTGTTAGTAGTTGCTTGGTATATTTCTGTGCTCCCTGATTGGGGGCATAAATATTGATGACTGTTATGTCTTCTTGTTGTATAGTCCCTTTTACCATTATGAAATGCCCATCTTTGTCTCTTGTTATGTTTTTCAGTCTGAAGTCTGTTTCATCTGATGTCATTATGGCTACACCTGATTTTCTCTGGGTACCATTGCTTTGAGTGTCAATTTCCACCCTTTCACTTTGAGTCTATGCTTGTTTTTGTAGCTGAGATGTCTCTCTACAATTCTTTGTATTATTTCTGTCTGTTTAGTGGACCTCAACTAACACAAGATGGAATTTAAATAGGAGAATTCATGAGTTCCTGTACCATTCAGAAAAGGTGCGAGGCCTGACTTATATGGGGACAGAGAGGTAGAGGGGCAAGGGTACATTTGACAAACCGAAGGTGGGAAGGAACCAACAGGACTTGATTAGAAACACAGAGTGAGGATAGGGAACAGTATAATAGACAAAGTTTCTATCCTGATGGTGGAGAGAATAATGATGCCATACCAGACTGGGAAAGTTGGGGAAAGAAATGAGTCCAGTCACAGGGAGATGCAAATGGAGATATTTTAAAGGCATCTGGTAAAATGGAAATGAAATTCAAGTGACAACTAGAGCGGTGGCCTCAGCAGTGAGGATGGAGACTGTGGCTACATTTCCTAGATGTGAGGATGGAGGGACAGGAGTTGCTGAGTAACTCGCAAGAAGAGGTTGAATGCAGACTCCAGTGTGGGACCTCCTGCCCATAGCAAATAGGGATGGATTCTTTTATAATATTCTGCACAGGTTAAGAAGAATAAGATCTATCAGTCCACCATTATAAGAAGTAGAAGAAGTTATTAGTGATTATTTGAGATTCTGTTACTGTTCACATAAACAAACTTCAACTCTGGTTGATTTAATCCAGTAGAGCATCAATGAACAATATGGCCTTTAATTTTTTAAAATGGAAGCAGATAGCAAGCTACGTAAGCAGACACTTTAAATGAGTAGTAGATTATGAAGCCTGATGTGATCAAATAAAACACATAGCAAAGTTAATCTGACACACGTTTAATCATATTCTCAGTCATTATTGTGCTACATTGTAGTTAGGCACAGGTGGTAAGCAGTTCTTATAAAATATTGTGATTCATATTGATGAAAGTCAAATTAATGTTTGTCTCTTATTCCTTTCTCAGTTCATTATCAAAATGGATGTTTAGGAGTTTTCATTGATATCATGTACCATCAATTAAAATACATTTGTCAACTATTTATTGAGTTGTATTATGTTCTGAGTAGTGTCCTGGGCTCTGGACTTCCTCAGGGAGCTTGTCCTTTTCAGTGGGCAACCTGACTCCCCCCACACCTGCCTGCTTTCTGCCCTCTCTTCGGCACTGAGATGTTTTCTGCCAGTATTTCTCATTCTAAGTTTCTGGGATGGTAAAGGTCTGGATACCAGGGAACTCTGGTGCATGCTCCTAGACTGTCTTCCTCAGGGGAATAATAGATACATAGTAGAGTGGATGGACAGGGCATAGAGAAACACAAGGGGAACTGCCAATCTTACGGAAGGAAAAGTAAGTGTTAGGAGGAAGACCCCATGATTTGGCTGGTTGTGGAGGAAGAGGACATGCTTGAGTAGGATGGTTTTTGGACCAGAGGGACATTTCTCTTTCAGCAACTCTAGGGGATGAGTCCTGAGTAACAGAAGCTGGTACAATCTCTTGCCTGTTCTTTTGAGTAGGACATAAAGCATACTTAGTAAAGAGACCAAAGAACATTGCCTCCTTATTCTGGCCCCAAGTGCTCAGTCAGGATAGATTAAGTGATGTTGCTCTAACAAACAACCATCAGATCTCAGTGGTGTGACACTACAAAGATTTATTTCTCCCTTATTCTGCATGTCCATCATGGGCTGGCTGGGCGCTTTTCTTTATGTCATCCCATTCAGCATGCAAGGTGACAGAACCTCTATTGTCTGGGGACATCAGTGGTTGCTAAGCAAAGAGGAAGAGAAGGGAAAGGTAAATCTTATGTTGGCTCTTAAAAGTTCTGCCCAGAAATCATGTAAGTCACTTTGTTTATATGTCATTGACCAAAGCAAGTCACATGGCCATGTCTTTCTTCAAGGTGGTAGAGAAACCAGAAGAAGGAGAACTAGAAACATCCTGCCTACAACACCTAGGCACTGAGCAATGAGTTAGTGGTGATTCTTAAGGAGCAACTGTATATGTAGGAATAATGTGATCTTCCAGGGTCACTGGAATCAGAATCCTCTATTCCCCCTGAAATACATTTTTTACTTACTTAATGACACTTGAAATTCCTTTAATAGCACATAAAATTGTGTGCAATTAAGAAAGGCTTAAAAATATCTAATAAACTAATAAAACCCTTTCCTATCAAATACAAATCTAGTCCTTTGTGTTTTGACAGCTGGGAAGGATCTTAAAGGGGGCAAGAAAGGAAGATGCTCTAGTGCATACTGGGCATCTATCATATACCAATATACTTTCATGTAAGTTGCTGGTCCAACACTTTTAATAAGTCAAGATAGTTTAGTGGTTAAGAGCATAGACTCTGGAGCCAGACTGCCTGGATTTGAATTCTGGCTCCACCATTTAGCACTTCTGTGACCTTGGGCAATTTTTAAATTTATCTGTGCCTCAGTTTCCTTATCCAGAAAGTACAGATAATATTAGCTACCTAAGAGTTTTGTGAAGAGGAGTCAGTGTTTGCAAAGTGCTAAGAATGGTGACTGGCTAAAGGTAAGCTCTCTATGTAAGCATTTGTTAAATATATAAAATAAACTCTGTGAAGTAGCCCTATTTACCAAGAGAAAACTAGGGCTCATAGAAATGAAATAACTTGCTTACAGAAGGGAAAGAGCCAATATTTGACCAGTTTCTCTCCAAAGTCCATGTTCTTTCTTTTACATCAGATTGGAGAACAATGTCAAAAGGGGAAAGGGACATAGAAATGAAAGACAAGCTTTTCTAGCTTCTCAACATTGCTTTCACTTGTGTCCAGCAGTTTTTATCTTCTGAATGGCTCTTTCGTAGGAATAGGTCAGTGAGCAAAAATGATTGCCCTGCGTAAGGCAGATATCATTCAGTGCTATAGGAGAAGGACATTGTCACTGACATTCCTTTTTTATTGAAGTATAATTGACATATAACATTATATTAGTTTCAGATGTGCAATGTAATAATTCAAATTTGTATATATTGCAAAATGATCACAATAGCTCTAACATCTGTTACTATACATAGCTACACATTTTTTCCTTGTGATGAGAACTTTTAAGATCTCTCCTCATTGACATTCTTTATGCCAATGAACTGTCAAGGGTACAGTGGCCTGGAACACACATCAGCTGTTGGTCAAGTCTTGAGGATTTTATAATCTTATGTGACGATGCATAATTCCTCCAAATATAAAATTGTGGTTGAAGTATGAGTGACACACTTTCTCCTTGAAAGAAAAGTCCTGGTGAACATCAGCAGGACAGTAAAAGTGCAAGATAAATTCAGTGTGGTTCAAATGTTAGGTATAAAAAATGAATGAGTGGGAGCAAAGGATGACCTTCCCATGATAAGCTACAAAGAGCAAATAGACGTACATTCTAAATTCTCACCTTCTTGTTTTGAAGAACCCATATATTTATATGGAGGAACTATACTCCCTAATGGTTAAGAGCTAACTCTGAAGTCAGACAGACCCAAATTTGAATCCAAACTTTATCAGTTACTTGCTTTGTGGCGGTCATTTTTCTCATGTCAACAATAAAGCCCATGAGATTATAGTTGTCTTTCAATAGTTATTCCATTTCTCCCCCATTGTGTAACATGTGCTTTGGGTGAAATTGACCCCAGCCCAAGCTTCAGAAGTGGGCTCTGATTAGTCTTAGCCCATCATTGTACTCCCACCTCCTATCCCAATGATGGTGTCAAAGATGGGCAGATAACTCATGCCTCAGTATGCAGTTCAGTCTAAAGAGCCGTTTTTGCTCATTGGTTCTAGAATAATGTCCATCCCTTTGAATGTGAATAAGAAAGCATATAGGCCTGATGATTGCTGGCAACATTTTGTGATTGTGAGGGGAATGAACCTGATGGTAGATCTGACACATGGAGGAGAACAGTGATGAGGGAATTGCAGAGGAATGGATCCAGAGCACAGATCAAGCCATGCCTGAGGCCCAGGCTACCTCTGGACTTTTCAGTTATATGAGCAATAAATATTCCTTGTTTGTTAAACCAGTTTATTTCCCACATAAACCAATTTGTATGTTCACTCCTAGGGTGGTTGTGTGTGAAGACACGTCTTAGCAGAGTTCCTGGTGAGTTCGAAGACAGCATACATCATGACGGTACGATTCTTGTCACATGGTGTGGGGGGAGTGGTAGTGCTACAGATAATGACATGCCACCAAGCCCCAGGACTAGGGTGGTGGTGATTTTTGGTGCTGACAATAGGAATTAAGAATAGAAACAATCACTTAGAACTTCCATTTCATCAATCTCTCAGGCTAATTACTAATTAGTTTACTATCTAATTGGTAACTACAGCTATTAATTATGTTGGCAAATAAAAAGTTTTATAAATATACAGTCTCATATATTCTATAATTTAGTCATGAATCAGAAGGAGGTACATGATTTGCTTGTCATTGAGAAGTCCCTAGGACTTCAAGATGTAATAAGGAATGGAATGCAGCAGAGATCTGAAATATTTGTCAACATTGGATGAATATGAAAGTGGATTTAAAAAAATTATGAAGGGAAGTCAATTCAGATCACAACGTTATTTTTTCAAAGCCCTTTTCTGAGATTCTAAGTGAAGTTGGTAAGTGCATTCTTCAGCTGTGGGGGCTGACATCTACCTTTCTGAAGCATGGAGGCGGGGGATGCACTGCCCTGTGCCCATCTGGGATTTCCACAGGTTGGAGCCTGGTGAGAGGGTGCTATTGACAGCCATGGAGAAACAGGGAAAGAACGAAGGGGGTGTGGAGAGATAATGAGCTCCGTGTCTGACATGTTTAGTTTTAGGAGGTGGTGGGACACCCAAGTAGAGATATTCTGCAGACAGAAAGAAATATGGGACTGAAGAAAGGGTGAGAGGTCAAGGCTGGGGCTGGAGATTTGGGAGTCATCTGCATTCAGGTGGTAATTAAAGCCATCTGACGGGGAGCTTCCAAGAGGAGTGTGCTGTGAAGGGAAAAAGCTCACAGCTCCGAACTGAGCCTTGCTGAAGGAAAGAAGGAAAAGTGGGGGGAAGCCACTGGCAGGAGGTTCAGGAAAGAAATTATGAGAGGGGAAGGAAGAAATCTACAGAATATGGTCCTTTCAGCCCAGGGCAGAGAGGAAATGGATGGAGACCCATTAAAAAGGCTCGTAGAAGTTGAAAAAGCTATAAAGAGCGATTAGGCAATTGGAGGTTTCCATCATTTTACAAACACCATTCAAAAGGAAGCAAAGGTCATTTACCCTTCAAAGAACCGGCGAATCATTGGTATAAAATGAGTGATTGGGGGGAGGCTGAATTCTTAGTGCTTTCCTTTTCTACCTAGAAAGAAATAATATTTATCAGTTTGAGGGGATTTATGGAGCTAGTCAGTACTCTCAGAAGAAAAAAAAAATAAATGAGAAGTTCTCACTCATAATACCATGAAGAATATCATCATAATGTTATTATTATTTTTTTTGAAGATAGTTCCTGAAAGTTATAGGAAAGAGGACAAGACAAGGAAGTTTGGCTCGCTGGGATAAACAGTACCCTAGGAACCCAAGCATTAAGAAAAAAGAAAACCAATTGAGAAAAATTCCCTCATAAATGTAATGTTCAGTGAAGTCATCCACTGCAATGGGGTTGCTGAAACCCCCTAAGCAAGCTACACTATAGGAAAGGCTATGGGGTTATGGCCTAGAAAACAGATACTTGAACGTGTATTTTTAGTTTTCTCCATCACAGAAGTCAGTGGGGAGTCACATTTTATACGCTGATATATCTTAATAATGCCAGGTGTGATAATCCGCTGATTCACTCAATTCATAGTCCCAAAGGAATTTCATAGTGACAAAGAGCTGAGAATCATGTCTCTCTAATAGCTTGGTAAATTCCTTTAGGCAAGGTATACATTAATAATGGGGTGATGATAAGATCATTTCCTCAGAATCTCCAGAGCTGGTGTGTTGACTAAGGTGGTGCAGGGTGGCTAAGATGACTGCAATTACAACTCTTGCCCAATCATCAAAGCAGAATGTAACATGCTGGATTACAACACTGCTGGCAGGTTTAGTATTTAACCCCCAGCAGTAACCAATTGCTGTTCCTTGGGAGGAAGGCAACCATAGTTCCATAATAAATCTAAATGACTGGGTAAGTCTGAATATGGATGTCTAGAGGAAGGTTTAGACTGGGGACGTGGACAGGCTTCCTTACACAATAAAGTATAAACTTTTGCTCTGAGGCATGGAGTTTATTTTCCTCGAAGTTTTTGCATTTATAACTTAATATAGCATTGATTTTCCAGGCCCCTTCAAAATTCCATTGAGTTTAACTGAATTATGATAAAATTTAGACTGATGCATGGAGGCAAAAGGAACAGTATGACAAAAAAGACATGTAGGGACAGAGAAGGGGAGAGGCTGAAGAGTGGAATGAAGGTCAGGGATGGTTGGAAGGGAGGATCTCTGCCCACTCTTCAAGGTTGCAATAATCTTTGTCGTATTTCAGAAAAAATAGGGAGGGAATGCAGAGAGGGAGATGGATCTAATATTTATTAAATGCTTTTCCTAACCAAGACACACATATGTTAATTCATGTAATTGTCACAATAACTCTTCATGGTATGTATTATTGTTCTATGTACCCATAAATGAATGGAGGTGCTGGTTAGTGTAGTCGTAACTTGTCCGAGGTAGTGGCAGAGTCAGGATCTGAAACAAGTCTTCTCCCTCCCTTCCTTCCTTCCAATATATTAATTCCCCACCCGTTTCTTGTTTTTTTCTTTTCTTTTCTGTGTTTTGGTCCATTTATGAGTAACTCACAGAAAAGAGCTTGTATTTGCCCATCTGTCTTACCTGTAGCAGACACCCACTTGCGCACGTGTGCTAACTCGTTTAACTGTATCTCCCTGAACTAGCAAAGCAGCATGATTTGCAGGTGGCAGTGGGGTGCTCGGAGGTGCCCAGGCATCTTTTGTGGTTCCAAGGGATTTGCACACACTATGCTGCACCCAAGCCAGCATACGGGGGAAGTAACATGCTCCTAACCCTGACAATCCCAGGTGGAGTCTCAAGGCCCATGTCTCAGATCAGAAGTTGTGGTTGAACTCCGGGTCTAGGGAGGATATCCAGAGTACCAGGCAGAAACTGGTCAGAGTTCAGGAGGAGCAGGAGGCCAAAATCCAGTTTTCACCGCTAGGCTAGTATAGGAGTGGGGGTTGGAAAGGGAGAGTTATGCCTGGCTTACCCTGGCCGTATGTCCCAGTCCTGGTTATAGCAAGGGGGTGGGGATTGGGCACCTAACACTGAGACCCAGGGACGAGGCTGGTCTGATGATCTCAGAAAGTGGGGGAGAGATGGAAGAATACAAGACATGGAGGTTGGGGAAGAATAAGTCAGAACTTTTATGCTAAAGGGGAAAAAAAACACCCTAAAATATAAGGCAAGTTAAATGGAGAGTGAGAAATTAAGAAGCTCATTAACACCAAGGAAAAAAGGCCAAGTGATTTTCATATCCCAGAAAGGATTTCTAAGAAGTTGGAAATCAGCTGAGAACTCTCTGAACTTGGCTGACTAGGGATATGTGTGGCGGTCGGTGGGGATGAGATAGGTTGATCCTCACACTTCACCACTTTACTGGTTAGAGCATTCTATGGGAGTTCAACACAGAGAAGGGTAAGAAATTTTAAGCCTGTTCACTCATCAGAGGTCTAATTCTAGTTCTCAAGTAGGAGTGATTTTATCTTCCAGGTAAGGTTATCACATAAAACACAGGAGGCACAGTTAAATGATCATTTCAGGTAAACAACAAATAATTTTTAATGTAAGTATGTCCCAAATATTGCATGGGATATACTTATCCTGAAAAAGTATTCATTGCTTATATCTCTAAGTTCAAATTCAGCTGCATGTCCTGTACTTTCATCTGATAAATCTGGTATTGCTATATCCAGAGGATCGGCAATGTTTGGGGGCATTTTTATTGTCATGACTAGGAGGGAAGTGCTGCTGGTATTTAATGAGTAGAGGTCAAGGATGTAATCCAAATGTCAACAGTGCCAAGATTGAGAGACAAGCCTGCAGGCCAGTATCTTTGTGTCTAGCTCCAGGAGTCAAACCCAACCAAAGTAAATTCACCTCTCCAGCATTACGTGTGTTTGTATTTAGGTAGAATTCTTAATTAGCTGCTAATAGCATGGAGTGAGAAAATTAGGCACTCTCTTAATCCACCTCCACCACTTATTGACTTTATGATCTTGCATAAGTTACTTAACTTTTCTTTTCCTGAATTTTCTCATCTGTGAAATGAGGAAAATATGAATACCAACTTATCATTTCTGTGTGTGCCTGTGAGAATTGAATGATTTGTTATATATAAATGCTTAGAACAGTCTTGGAACATAGAAAATTCTCAATAAGTGTGAACTATTGGTACTGTTAACTATTGTTATTAATTTCAAAAAGAAAAGAAAGAAATCTCTTACTACTCTAAAAATGCTTTGAGTATAGTGCACAATTCACTTTGTATTTTTTTATGAGTGCCCCATTTTACAGTTGGCAGATGAAATATAAAATACCCCAGTTCAGTTTGAATTTCAGATAGTAATTTTTTTAGTGTACGTATAGCCCAAATAAGTATGCATGGGGCATACTTATACTAAAAAATAATTATTTATTTAAAATTCAAATGTAACTTTGCAGCTTTGTTAAATTTGGCAAGGTTACCCATTTTGGAATGGAGAGGATTTGTGTGTACACTTGCCCTTTGGTGAGCATGTCTTAGTGTGGTCACTTCTGGAGGGAGCTTCTAGATGTGAGCTGAAGATGTGCAAGGGCCTCTTCTCCTTATAGATAATGAAGTGGCAGAAATGGCAAAGCTGCCATTTGTAATATTGCCTAATAGCTTCTTGTCACTAAGCCCTGATGTTTCTTTCCACCAATTAATAATAATAATTTAAAAAGTACGGTAGTTAAAAGAATCATCAGGCATGCCAAATATTCTAGAAAGCCACCTTGTTCTCATATAAGAATAAAGATAGTCTTATATTTCAATACAAGAGTTGGCAAACTTTTTCTGTAAAGGGCCATATAGTAAATATTTTGGGCTTTGCACACCATGTTTCGTCTCTGTCACTTACAAGTATTCTTTTCCTGCTCTTTCTCCTTTTCCTCCTCTTCTTTTTTAAATCAACCCCTTAAAAATGTGAAAATCATTCTTAGCTGTGAGCTATACAAAAACAAGCCAGGAGCTGTATTTGGCCAGTGAACCGTAGTTTGTGGACCCCTGTTCTAATGCCCGGAGAGCACTGAGGTGTCATTGTGGGGGGTCTGATGTAGCATATTTAATCATAGTTATTATGTTTATAATTTATAATGGGGGAAACTAACACCTGATTTTAATTAATCATTACATATTTAGCATTTACCATAAGTAAGACACTGTTATATGTTTCTTAGACATAGTAACCTCATTTAAACTGATTAACTCATTTAAACTGAGACACAGAGAAGTAACTGGCCCAGGGTCATATTGCTAATAAGTAGTACAGCTGGGATTTGAATTCAGGCAGTACAATTCTAGAACCCACAGTCGTAACCATGATGTTATGTTGTCTCGTATGAGACTAGTAAATACTTGTAAAAATGTATAATATTCTTGTCCTCATTTCATTTCATCTTCTAAGTAGCTTCATAGCTAATATTTCAAAGTTACTAAAATGATCAAAGAAGGAGCACACTTGTTTTCCTTTACCTGCCATTTAGAACTTAAAGACTTTTCAGACTATTGGGGAAAATCAAATTAGATGATGTTGGCTGTGGGTAAGGATCATATAATATCCTGGCACACGCAATGCAGATATATTGATTTCAAGTACTAAGGATTATAACTGTGTAGTTTAGGACTCCCCAGACATGGGAGAAGTCTCTATGGTTCAGGGAGCTTGGAAGTGAGGTTTTCATTGGATTTCCTAGAAGTAAGAAAGGCTGAATGTATAAAAGAAAAGGGAACAGCCATTGGAAACCTCTTGCCCACCAAAATAGTATTATCTGAGGGCATGCAGAGAATGATGCTGATGAATATTCACTCATTTTGGCACCAGGTGAACCTTGGAATATTAATCAGACTGAATGGGGGGTCAATTTTCTTGTCCTCCACAAACAATATGTTGTAAGCAATCTTGGAAAGAGTATGTTAAGAAGTTTAAAAAGCAGAAAAACAATAAGAAAGAACATTGTTAGTTGAAATATGAAGATGACCAGCCCTTCCTTCGCCAAGCTTCCCAGACGTTGGATGCTCTTCCTTTTATTCATATTTGCTGGATCTATGGAGTGTCTTCTGGCTTGGGTTCTGCTGCTTCCGCCACCAACTCTCAAACATTTGGGATCGTGACGTGCCAGTCCAGTGGGATTGCAATTCAGCATAGCACCTCTGCCTTTCTGGAATCCACAGTCTGTTTCATGGTGTCTGGCAAGTCCTTAGCTGGGTGGGTACTGGCTTCCCTGATGGAGCCGGTAGTCACACCGCAGACCCAGACTTCATGGAGATTGAAGAGGCAACACCTTCACCTCTTTCCCTTACCAAATTCAGTTTATCTTTTTTCCTTGATCACATACCTTTTGTATTTTCTGGCTCACATTTGAGTGTGTGGACCACATTTTTTATTCTGTTCCCTCTGTGATACTGGGTCCCCAATAGTAGAAGTCCTAGATAAATAATCAGCTTGCTATGATATATTTGTACATTTTTACTGAAATGAGACATAAATGCAGAAAAGCACACGTCATATTAATTTTAAAGTGCACTATATTTATCATGAAATAGTGTAATTAGCCTATTCGCTCAACAGAAGTGATTTTAGTTTTATCTATTTTTACCCTTCTCCCCACCAGGACAAATCTTGTGAATTTATAGAATTTTAGAGTTTGTGTGTATGTCTATGGAGAGATATTTTTAGCCCAGTTTCTCTTTAAGTGATAGAATACAGTTTAAATAACTATGTTTTGACTGAAGAAATGTTTGATTTATTTCATGCGTCACTTTAGTGATTTAGCTGCATATTTATTATTATCTAATGATGTCACAGTCTCTTGGAGTGGCTGGAAGCCCTCTGTGTTTCTATAGGGTAATTCTTTTCCTCTGGATCTGTCCTCTAAATAACACCTTTTCCATTTATCTTGTTATTCTCTTAACAGAGGAGTGTTTAACCTTCAGCCTCTGAATGCTTCAAGAGTGTGTGTGTGAGTGTGTGTGTGTGTGTGTGTGTGTGTCTGTGCGAGCGCTTGCACCCACACGCACATGCATACATATGTGCTGGAGGGAGTTGGTGGAGCTGGAGTATAAAATAACCCCATGGCCTTTCTTGCACTTTTATTTAACACTGGAAACAAATTACATCAGGAGTAAAGGAAATATTAGTACTCACAGATGTCCCACTTGGTATAGCAAAGTTTCATGGAATTGAGAGACTTAATTCGAACAGTTTTAATATAATGCTGTAAAGAATTTGAGACGAGGAAATTAAAGCATTATGATTCTGGAATGACTTAATTAAATATGGAAGAGCTCCTAACATTTTTTTGGGTTAATTCATTTTGCTTATTTTGGTGCCCTCATCCACATCATATACTCATTTTTGTTTCAAGTAAGTAAACCTGCAGATATACAGTGTAATATTTTCTTTCAAGGCCATCATAAACCTTGAAAGAAAAAGCTAAAGTTTAAATGAAATTACTTTATTTTCAATAAACTCACCTCCTATAGTGCCATGCAAATAGTGAGTACTCAATGCATATAAGTTGATTTGATTTGTAAGAAAAAGCCCAGGTAATATTTTCCAATATTGATACAGAGCGCATACTTGGCCCTCAGCCAATAGTGTTTGTCCAGCTAAGATTGAACTATGGGGTTAGGACAGCAGGAAGTGATTAATTTTTTTAGGTATTTAACATGGTCCTTTGAAGGGGATCGCCTTTGAATCTTCAAGATTACCTTTATTGCAATGGAGCTTCCTTCTATGTTTAGACATGAAAGTGAATGTCATTGTTGAACAGTAAACACAGGGGAATGACTTTGTGAGAGAAGTATGTAAAGTGTCTTGTAATTCAGTAGGAGAATCAAAGTCTGCTTCAGTTCTTTGCATTCTCGGGGATTCAGAAAGGATTAAGGTAACAATAGCTAGAACCTATGCAAGAGAGTAACTGAAGGATAGCATTCCTTGAACCTCAGAAACCTGGGTGAAAGGAATTGGGCAATTAAGGTCTTTAGGAAATCTAATGGGGTCATTTGTGAATGCCTTCTTCATGGAACTTGGCAAACTGTCATCTCAAAGATCAAGGGAGGTCACTGGCTTAAGAGTTGAGGGAATGAAAGTGGAGTGATTGTTTCCTGCAAAGTTTAAAGACTCTTAGCTCTTGTCTGAAGGTAGCTACAGGATTTTTTTCTTCTTTTTTTTTTCTTTTTTGACAATATCAGGGAGCTGAAGATACAATGCCTCTGTAAAGTGAGCTCTTTTGATTTTCTCCCTAAGTTATATCATATCTAAAAAGCCTAGATTTTTTTCCTTATGCATCTACTCCACCACAATTATTTATAACTAATTAGTCAATCACCAAATTTTAAGTAAATGTAAATGATGTGCCATGCTGAAGATAAAAGTATGATATAAAAAACAAAATTTCTTACATCAGCTTAAATTCTCAAATACATTCATGCTATCACCAATTTTTATCAAAAATATTATGGGGGGGATTTGCTATTACTCTGGGTGGGCATGGAAGAATTAAAAAAGGGGAAAATAAAATTATAATATTCAACTCAAGAGTCTTGTACATTTAAGTGGTGCTATAACAGTGGGTCTACATGAGGATGACGAGGGATCTGAAAAAAAGAAGTCATCTGAAAAGAGGTGCAAGAAGTTAGGTTGAAGGAAAGAATATTAAGCAGAGACATGAGAGTTGTGTTCAAATATCTGGAGAATTGGCTAGTAGAAGAAATAATTAAATCTTCCTCTTTGTTACAAAACAAATGGGTAGGGTTTTTAGGGAGGTAATTCATTTTATGTAGGAACAATTGATTTCACATGGTAAGAGTTTTCACATATTTCCATCACAAAGTATGAAAGGATGCTTGCACCTACTAAAGACTTATGATCAAGTAGTGATGTGTTGATAATAGTTTTGTAGAATATGTTTTGCCTGCATGTGCACTGGAGCCCATTTCAGATCTCCACCTGACCACCAAGCCTTCCACTTGGGTAACTGCTAAAAATCAAGTTGATATATTAGAAGCAAACTCATTCATGCATACATCTCCCTTGACTCCTCTCTACTTCCTCCTCTCTCTCAAAACTACCTAAGATGATGTGTCTTCCTCCTGTGGCTTTCCTGACTTTGTCAATGGTATTGATAGTCTCCATAGGTTTGGAGCACAGGAGAGCTTGTCAGGAGGGAGGTCACCTGGCAGCTATTGTATAATAACTTAGATGTGGAATGATGGATACTCTTCTAAAATGGTGAAAGTGGGAAGGAAGAGGAAGCTTGGAATTGAGAGACAATTTCATGAAACATTAACAGGACTTGTGAAGTGACAGATGCAGGGAATAAATGAAGCAGAGGAAGGAGTCTAACGCAACCCTAAAAACATAATCTGGGTGACTGGGAGATTATCCATATCATTAACAAATCAGGAAAGCCATAGAAAGTAGACACATCAGCAGTATTTTTGAGGGAGAGGAGGAAGTGGAGAGGAGACAAGGGAGATGTATACATAAATGAATTTGCTTCTAGATATGTCAGTTTGACTTTTGGCAATTATCCAAGTGGAAAGACTTGTAGTCAGTTGGAGATCTGGACTGGGCTCAGGTGCAGAGTCAGGCAGCTGTAGAAGAAAGATCCTGGTGGAAGTTCCTGCAAGAGAGATGGGAACATAGGGCTGAGGGGTGAGCCTGTGTAAACCCCATAGTAATGGGTACTTTGGGTCTTTTGGTAGTTTGGAGAAGTTTCTATATCTGTGTGTGTTTGTGGGGGGATGGAGGGCTGCAGGGGTTCTTATTTTAAAGTTATACTAGACATTCTGACAGATTCCTCTTTTGTGTCAGATAGAGACTAAAATAACAACAATCCCCCAAAGCCCTCGTTTGCTAATCACAGTATTCCAATGAGCTAGGGTACATCTGAAGACCCATTACTGTTATTAATACTTTTATAGTAATTCTCACTTTTTATTCTTAACAACTCATAAGAAAAAAACATATGGTGTTTCCCCGAAAATAAGACCTAGCCAGACCATCAGCTCTAATGAGTCTTTTGGAGCAAAAATTAATATAAGATCTAGTATTATATTATATCATATTATATTATATTCCTGGTCTTACATTAAAATGAGACCTGGTATTATATTATATTATATTATATTATATTATATTATATTATATTATATTATACCCAATCTTATGTTATATTAAAATAAGACTGGGTCTTATATTAATTTTTGCTCTAAAAGACGCATTAGAGTTGATAGTCCCGCTAGGTCTTATTTTCGGGGAAACATGGTAACTTCAAGAAAACCTTCCCCAAAAGATGTCTAACAACACATACTTCTGCTGGATCATCTGTTCCATGCAAAAGATTTGCATCTGCTTCTGTATATTATCCTCACAATTTCTCAAAAACAAGAGTGATAACAAAACAAAGGGTGACCTTTCCTTTGGTTCTTTCTAACCATAAAAATTCAAGTACATTAGTGTTCAAGTGACTGACAAGTGGTGTAAATGGAAATACATTAAACGTGGGGAAGCTATAATATAGCTCATTTGATTACAGTTCCTTGTAGTACCTCTTTATAAATCTGTCAAAAGGATTTTGAAGATCGAAAAAACACTTATCTATAAAGTACGAACTGCTCTTTCATTAGTATTACTTAGGGTATGTCCACAATGGTTTCTTCCCTTTTAATGTAAGTTACATTCTCAAGATTGGAGCATAAGTGTTGACTAAGTGTTGAGCAATTGAAAGCCATTGTTTATAGCATAATTTTACCTCGGGGACTGAAAATTTCTGTTTTTCATGTTTTTGAATAATCATCAGGTGATTAGCAAAGTTAAACACATTCCAATGAGTTGATTTACTCGTCAGCTGGGCAGATATGAGCCATGCTGGTTGGGTAATGATGGATTTAGAACAACCGGCACCTCCCTGCCAATTTAGGAAAAATGCTAATTTCAAAAAGCTCCTGTTCTCTCCACAGACGTATAAACATTGAATTCTGTGGTGGCAAGATTTCTCAAAAGTCTACTTCAGTTACTCAAAATATTTATGAATGTGTACAGCTTGCCTTAAAGTTGTTTTGAAATATAATTCTTATAAGTTATTATAAACAAAAGGCTTTGGTTCAAGCATCATGCTCTTTCAGATGATCATAAACCAAGCTGGAGCTGTTTAAAAAGAAGAGTTTTATGTTTGCAGCACAGGTATTTTTGTTTTCGTCACAAAACCCACTCCCAGTTCTTCAGGAAGAAGAGTAGTAACAATTATAAACCTCTGCGGCCCAGGTGGCTAAACTATAAAAATAGGGGATGATGGTCTTTTTTCCCCATGTTATTGTCCAAAATATCTGCAGATGAACTTTTTAGATGTCAACTAAAAACCATTTGGATGGTAAACTTCATTTACACAACTGGACATGTCATGGCTCACGTCCATAACCACATGCAAGGGTTATCCAGATATCCAGAGGTGGCCCCATGTGGTGTTTTTGATCTCAGTGGAACACAACTGCACTTTGCTCTAATATTAGCAAAGAAGACCTGCTTTTGTAACTGGAGGGTGATTTAAGGCTCTATTTTTGTTGTTCAGCAAATGCTGTTAGAAGTAGCAGAAGGTTACCCTTTTCCCATCACCTTAATTCCAGAGATATTCACAGACCTGACATTAGGCTGTTGGCTACTCGTCATAAGACTTCTCTGTCAAAGTGAATTCAGCTGATGAACTATGAACACGCTTACAGTCAGATAATAGATGAAAGAGTCTCAAGATAAACGAGGTGCTTACAGAAAACCTGGCCAAAGTTGTTTAAAAGAGGATGGCAAAGGCCGTTAATTCTCGTCAGGCAGTTTCAAAAGGCAGTGGGTACTTGACTTCTTACTCACAGAGCACATTATCTTACCTTTTTGCAAGAGTGAGGCCTCCGATATATGTTGAAAGGGAGAGCGTGCCTTTTTAAACTGACATTAAACACCATGTTCTTCAGAAGGAAGAAAGGGAAATTTTTTTCCCCCAAGTACGATAAACGACTTTGTAGCCACCCTTACAGGCTAACATTTCGACCAGGTTATATTACACAAGCTACTCTTGTTTTTCCATACTCTACTTACTCTGTTTCTCTTTCCCACCCAGAATGCTCAAATAATATCTGTGGAAGATACTAATATGAACATTGACTACCTTTTCTTTTGAGGAGCTAATCATATCAAGATTCAAACTGTACACTGTTCTTAGTGATCTCTTATTTCTAGCTTCACCCTTTAGAATGCAGATTTCAAATGTGGTTATAAGATAGGTTAGGTTGTCCATACTTTTTTTCCCCACCAAAATAGCCAATATGCCTCCATTTATAAGTAAGTGGAATTTTGTGTTGTATCTGTTAGTATAATTTATTAATAGCACGAAAACTTTTAAAATATTTTTAAAAATTTAAAAACATTGATAATTGGATCAAGGCATTTCTTTTATCTCACAAATGTAAAAGTTTGCCTCAAGTTCACCAATCGAAAGACTTCACAGCTTTTCCTTTTTGTTTTGATGCATGAGTTTTAAAACTCAGAAGAATGTAGTCAGAATCACATTTGAAAGATAAAGAAAAGGTGTTAAAACATAACTTTCCAAAAGGGAGAGCAGAAATCCATACATAAAGATCCGAGATAATTCAGAATGCCCCACACAGTGAGGTTTTCCTGCATACTCCTCTACTTCACCATTATTTATTCCTTCATTCAGCAAATATTTACTGCGTGTTTTCTGTGTGCAGATGTTGTGCTACATGCTGGAGTTATGAAGAAGGCTCAGACACTACTCTCAAAGAGTGTACGGTCTAGAGATGGAGACAGATGGGTATCACCATTCAGCAGTGTGGTCTGGACACTCAGGGAATCTGAGCAAGGTCCACCCAGCCCAGAATGGGGGGATCAGAATGGGGTCCTGGATGAGGCAGCCCTGCTCAACTGGAATCTTGGAGACAAAGTACAAGAACAAGATAGCTGTGGAGTTAAGGGAGGGGGCAATCATTCAGGCAGAGGCTGCTAAAGAGCTAAGGCAGGGAAGTGAAGGTGTGAGAAAGAGTCCTCTGGGAACTGCAATTCCAGTGTGAGGCAAGGGGTGACGGGTAGGATAGGAATGGTCTTCGGTTGCCCTTTGGAGGTGCGTAGTCAGACCATCACACAACTGTGTGAAACCTTCAAGTGGCTTCCCACAGCACTCAAAGAGCAGAAACAAAGCCCTGCACAGTTGGCTCCTTGCCAGCACCTCTTGGATCTCTCCCTACACTCCAGCTACCTTCGGCTCTTTGTCATTTATTCCTCAAACCCTCCAGAGTGCAAGCACTAAGCTTTTCTTTCTTATAGGAACAGTCTCTACTGGTGGCCTGGCTCACTCTTTCCCCTTCTTCAGGTTTTTTCTCAAATGCCACCTTCTCAGTTAGGCTTTCTCTGAACACTCTATTGAAAACTGCAGTCCTCTCCCTTCTCCACCCTGCCCTCAGCATCTTTCCCTCTGCCCCCCCGCCCCCTTTTTTTTGCCTTGGCTTTCTCCAGTAGCACTTATGCCATTACACTTTCTAGTATTTACTATTGGTTTAGTGAATGGAAACTCTATGAGGGCAGAGGATTTAGTCTGTGTTTTTCCTTGATGTAGCTCTAGTGCCTAGAACAATTTCTGATATATAGTATGCTTTCAATAAATATTTAGCAAATATATTCTAATACATTTGTACTTTCAGCAGAGTTGAGTAATTGGCACATGTGACTTGAGAATTTAACTTTGAACATGAAGTGAAACAAAAAATTAATTACAATACTATAAAGTATATTTTATACATTTTTTTCATTTTATACACAGTTCATTGTTATATAGATAATATATTTATACATACATTTTTCCTATATAGGACAACATACATAAAGTTATGTACATTGTATCTTGTCACTCAAGGAACTTTCCAGGATAATTTTGACTGTACTTAATTTATGCTTTATTATTTTTAGAAACTAATTCCATGTAAGATACAACTCCCTGTAATTATAAAGGCAATGCAGAGGCTCTGAAGGGTTTAAACAACAGCTTGACACAATTAGATTCATATATTTGGAAAGATCACCCTGTGTGCAGTGGAAGAATACTTTGAAGGGGAGATTAGATTAGAGGCATGATAACCATAAAATGTTGCCAAATTCTCCTCAATAAATGATATGACCTGCACTGAGATAATGGCAGTGGGGATGAAAAGAAGTTGATGGATTTGAGAAGATATAACTTATACAACTTAGTGGTGAATCTATGGACTTTAGATAGGTCTTTATACCCTGTTTCGTATAGTAAAATAAAACCAGGTATAATATTAATTTTTGCTTCAAAAGATGCATTAGAGCTGATTGTCTGGCTAGGTCTTATTTTTTGGGAAACAGGGTATAAAGACTTACCTTAGCGATATACTCTATTCACCAAGCCAGAAAAGGGGTCCATCATTTGCAAAATTGCACTTATCTATAAATAGTTTATGGTTACATAAATACAAACATTGGCTAAGACTAAAATTAATAGTTTTGAATGGAGAGTGATGGCAAGTAAACAGAGTTAAAATTGAGATAATGTTATGACTCTAATTAAAACAGAGATGTTAATGAAAATTAAGGTGCTCCAGTCAACTTAAGCCTGTAGTAAATCATCTATTCAGAATAAGGCAGGTTATGCTACCAAAAATCATTTTGGGTTTATTGTGTGGAGGTCGGAATATATTTCCTAAAGATAAGAAGTTCTAAGATGTGATTATCCCAATCCATTTAAGTCAAGATGTAGCTCACAAGGTATGCACTAACATAAACAAACAGGACAAAGAATACTGTTGCAAAAATACTAATTAAATAATACCGAAAGTGTGAAATGCCAATAAGATATTTAATGATATTAATTTTAACGTAGGTGCTTGAAGACTGGCAGATTTAATTAGATGAAGATGAGGACATAAATGGAGATTAGAGATCATGAAGGGAATTTCTGGGTTCTTTAAAAGATTATAGCACTGAACCCTTAGCTTATATAGTTTAGAAGATTAAGAGTTTTAGTTATGCAGTATATGTCAACTGAGTGGTATTGCTGCCAACAAAGGTAATGTCTTTTTATGCTATCTTAGTAAATGTATTGCATCTAGTCTGGGAGAAGTGGCAATCCTTCTCTACTTTGCTCTGGTCAAACTACACATAGAGTATTGTAGTCAGTATTGGACCACACACTTTCAGAGGGACATAGACAAACTAAAGTGTGTTCAAAGGAGATAAATAAATATTCTGAGGTTATGGGATAACCAGGAGATGTTTAGCTTGGATGAAAGGTAATTAAAAGATATAAAGCCCATTCTGTGCAAGAGGAATGAAAGGGTTCTACAATGCCCCAAGAGATAAAATTAGAATGAACATAAATTACAGAGAGAAAACAGAGTAAGGGAAGAAACCAATATGTACATTGTGCATATGGCATACATGCATCATTCTGAGAGTGAAGAAAGCTAGTGATGAAGAAACCACGTTGAATGAGACTGATTCGTATGCTAACCACTGGATGGGACCATTCAGGGGAGTTTAGGGCAGAAGGGTTCTCTTCAGAGTACGATTAATGGTGGCAGGGTAGTGCAGGAGCAGCAACTTAATAATAAGGAACACTAATGAGCCACCAGCTTGCCATTGTAGTCAATCCATACATTCTTCTTCCCACGGATATGGTTGCACCTAAACTATTTCAGGAAGTTACTTACATGTCACATTCTTAAATGTCTTGAGGAAACAAAATCTAAAAATTTTGACACCTGTATTAGCCTCAGACAGCTTTCTCAACTGGGAAGTTTTTCATGTGTTTAGCTTGATTATTTCTTTTATCACCATTAAAGTATTAATAAGAAATTGAATGGAACCATTCTTGAACACAACTTCTGATAGGTTGATCTTCTGTGCGGGAGAAAAATTACTGACTATTTTCGATAAAATGGGATGATGGAGGTGAAAAAATATCTTTGGAAAGTATTAAGTGCTATAACAGTACAATCTATCATTATTATGGTTTAGATTATATGACTGTTATTGTTAATTTGTTCTTTAGAATTTACTCTGTAATCCCTTAGTCCTTTTTTTAATCTTTCTGTATAGAATCTGTTTTGTTTGCCTCCTTCAGAATACATATAAGATCTCAGTCTGAATAGTATTAATTTAAACCAAAAATGATCATGAAACATTTTGATCCCCTTACCATGTAGCTCTGGTCTTTTGGGGCGACTTTACATAAGGTAACAAATAAACTTGACTTTTTTTTAGCATGTGTTGATTATGTTCTTAGGTATGTGATATTAACACGCAGTATGGAAATACTCTTATAGCTTTTGGATTCTAAGATAATATGTTAATAAATACACAAAGAACAAAACTATTGTAAAACTTAGTGAATGAAAAAATGTAGGCACTTGCTAAATCCCATTTTGTTTTTCATTAGGCTAATTATGTATAGGGTAAGATGATGAGAGATGGAGTAGGGAGAAATTAAGGAGTGACCGAACTAAAAGATGAAGTTTATTAAAAGAGATTAGCAGAGTGTAAATAGGTGAGGTTATTATTAGAGAGATGTGAGGGAATGCATGAATAGTACTGACATATTTCTAGTCAGCATTACCTCTACGAGCAGCTCTCCTTATGTTCCCTTGTACTTCTTATTTTAAAAATTCAGTTTATTATTCAGTTTCAAGCAATCAAAGATATAAAGAAGGTTGTTTTCAATTAAATGAGATGATTATGAGTCTTTAATTAAAAATGGAATGACCAATAGTTATGAAATAGTCATGGGATGTAAAGATGTAAAGTACACCATAGAGAATATAGTTATTAATGTTATAACAACTATGTATAGTGCCAAGGGGTGTTCTAAACTGATCTGGGGGATCACTGCATGAATTATGTAAATGTCTAACCACTATGCTGTACATCTGAAACTAATATAAAATAATATTGAATATCAACTGCAACTGAAATAAGTAAATAAATAATTTTTTTAAAAAATGGAATGGACAATAGGTCATGCTGATGTTACAGTCTTACTTCTGTTCTATATAACTTTTAAATAATTTAATAACAGATTCATTTTTAAAAAATACAGTAAGAGAAAACACCTGACCTTCATTATTGAATTTATTTTCTTGATCTTGATTCATTTGATGGATGGATTACTCCTCTACCACACAACAAAAGTTTATTTGCCCAGACAGTGTATAACTATGCATTAGGAGAATGGTGCCATCTTGGTTCCTAGGCCCTGAAGGGATTTCTTATTCTCTAAAAGTTCTTAGTGTCTGGGCTGATTCAGCAATCTCTAGTCCTGGAGAGCAAGAAAAATTAATCTATTGATCTTATTAAGTCAAGTAGTAATTTGTCCTGGTTGATCTCAAGTGTTTTGGATTTGAAAATGAATTCTTGAATTTCTAAGTTGGGCCTGACCTCTGTACCACAGGCTTTTTTAGATGTAATTCTTGGAAGGGCTTGTCTTATCTCTTTCCAGAGATAGATCTTCTCGTGTGTATAAGAAAGGTACATGAAAAATAAAGACTCAGAGAAATTCCAACTATGCCAAATCCCTCTTCATTTGCTTAAACTTCCTGGGAAGAAACAATTTGAGACTATACTTCAAGATAATCTGTTCTAAAGAGAGGCTTTTCATTGAGTAATCCTTGGCCTTTCATTCCACCGAGTCCTGTTTGCTTGGAACCATCTCTGCCTGCACCATTTTGAAGCAAATCATCTTTTCTGACCATGCTGTTAGAGAATCCTGAAGGATGCCATATTTGTTTACCAAGTCTTTTTTTTTTTTTTTTTAAATCTGAATGTGTGACAGGGCTTTATAGGTGTGACAAGAACATAAAAAATTCAGGGACAAAAAAGTTTTAAGGAAAGAAAGATAGTTTACTTGTAAAGGAAGGCTAGAATTCAGAAGTATTGGCTTCCCAAAGGATACATGGCTATGTACAGCATAAAACTCTCAAAATTATTAAGGTTAAAATTTGTCTGCACATGGTAGAAAGAAAAAGAGCAGGTTCTTCACTTGATTCTGGTATTTGTATCCATTGCGAAAACATCAGAGAAAAAACTGTTTTGTTAAGGAGACAGTAACTTACTGAAAAGAGGAAGTTTCCTCTATTTTGGGGACTAGTGGTCAACATAGTATTCCTGTTTCTGTCTTTGGTTTTGTTTCTTTATCTCATGTGCAGAGTGTCTTTTTTTCTTTTCTTTCTCTGAGCATGGGACACGGTGTGATTTGCACACTTGCTCAAAATGGAGGCAAGGTTACTCTATTAATGGAAAACTAGGCTTTTACCTCATAGGCAGCAAAGCCCAATTCCTTTGAATTATTAACTTAGAGTGATATCAAGGAGAAAGATGTTTCCTTATCCAACTCCCATAGCTCCTCCATTTGCCTTAAGAATAATAGTTTATTGAGACATACTTATCACTCTGTGGTAACTAACCACTTCTATCCATGGGCATAAGGTTTTTTCTTTACTATGATTCTTCAGATATTCAATATTCAGCACCCACACTGGCTAAGGTTATGTCCACCACACCAGAGAGCAGGCTCATTTTGTTCAGCACTTGATTAGATGCAATGTAGTTTTAAAATTGGTTGGTGAGAGAAACTTATTTCTTTAGCTAACTGTAGATGGCTAACTGTGTCTGACAATTAAGTAAGTAGTACTGTTCATTTCCTAGTAAGTAAAATTGATCAAACGAAGAGATGAAGTGTCTACAGCTGCTTGGCATTAGAATAGTTATTGTTAATATTGCCACTGGTCAGCCTGGAAAACCAATGGTTAGAAAAAGGTCTACAGTCAACCACCGAAAATTTGCCATCATTGTCTCAAACACAAAGGAGATTCTATGGGAGTTCAACCACAGCTGGTGAACTGCTCCAGAAGTCCTCTCTAGTGCCTGTAGTTTAAACATTATAAAGACAGTAACTTCTGGCCCATGATAGAAAAAGCACTGCTGATATGGCTAATGGTATGACTCTATTGCTCAGTAGGAAGGACTTTGAAAATATTTATTTTCTATCTAATCATATGAATGATTAACTTTTGAATGGAAAGATTAAAAATATAGTCCCAGGATACCAGGACAGAGAATCTGAATAGCAGTCATTATTCTGAAACTGCTATTTCATATTCTCAATCAAGCTTTTAAAAATTAAGCTTCTAAGCTATAAAATATTTAGTTCACTTCTTGAGTGTCCTTAGCCATCGGTCCTAGTCTGGGAAATACAATGAACCCTTTGACAATTTCCCAGCAATATGTATAGAAATTGCTTTTAAAAATTTAATTGATCATTTGTTCCTATAAAATTTCTTTCACAGACACTTGCCTCTGTAAAAATGCACTTAACATTAAGAGTCTGACTTTTATCTGGATTTTTGGTCTTAAATTGAACTGTGTGAAAGAAGGAAAGGTGAGCAGAAAGAGAAAAAGAGTTACATTTAGTTATGGGTGTGTTGTATCCATGCTACTTACTTATAAAAGGAATAGATCTCCTTTATCTCACTTAGCATAAAATACTAAAGAGCAATAGAAAAGATAATTAATAGATTTGATTTCACTGCTCATAAAATCAGGCATCCTCAATATGATTTAAGAGGGACTTACCAGAGTGAAGCTGCCAATATTGAATGGTGGAGTGAATACTCTATTGAAAATTTGCACCTAGGGAATTTATATATTTCAGTTGCCATAAAAACTGAGATCAAGGAATCTTGCAGCTCCCTCAATGACTGGAAGGGAGGGAAGCCAGAAAAAAAGGATAATTAACGTTCACAAGTGCAAGGTTTCATGAATAGAATCAACCCTTGCTTCTATGATTCAAAAGTTTTGCGGTAATTAGCAACAGTCATCAATGAAATAAGGCCTCATGTTTACCTTACTTGAGTAGCTTACCCATTAAGGTACTCAATGTTTATTAAGCATGTGCTATGTGCAACACCACTGCTCAGTGCTGAAATTTCAAATATGACTGAGATACGTTTGCTACTTGCAAGTAATTGGTTGTGTAAAGTGATATGATGAAGATGTTTCGTGGATTTTCTAAGTTTGACAAAAAAAACGGCAAAGGCTTCATTTGGGGTTGGTTCACTCAAGTGGGTAATCGTACATTTACTCCAGGCCTCACACATTTTGCACATTTTCAATAGAATCCAGGACACAGAAGCCCGCTCCCTTTGAAAATACTGCTTTAGAACTTCTTGGCATCTTGGAATTTGGCTGCATCCTGCTTTATAAAGGTAGAATAATTGCCATTCAATTTTATATTATTGCCAATAAAAAGAAATTTGTGTCACACATCCTAGCCAGAAGATACCGAATACATAAAATGACTACTACTTTTCAATCAGTCCACCCTGGGAAAGGTGAGAGGCCAAAGAATCAGTTGGGAACAGCAGGACAATCCAAGTTAGTAGGATATCAATGCCAATATCATCAAGCATGAGAGTGAGGCTAACACAAAAGCTAATCAATTCTGTGCCATCCAGTATGACTCACACTGCTTCGTGGATGAGATCGAATTGAAGGTATTAGCATTTCTGCCTCAAGCAGGTGCCAGCCAGAAGTGAAGCTTTTCAACCATGGAATCATAAAGAAAGGAGAGGCAGAGAGGCCAACTCTCAGTGCCCCCAGCACTGCCCAGAGACCTGGCCTGTGAACCTGAATGCCTGTCCAGGCAGTAGGTGGAGCCTTGTGATGAAGGAGATGCCACAGACTGCCATGATTAGAATGATGAATGGAGGGCACTGCTTGGTGCCTGGCCCTTATCATGTGGTCACAGAAGCCCTGGATGTTTTGGAGCTGTAGGCAGTAGCTCCCTTCCTCCTAACTCCATCGTTTCCTAATGGTTCAGGGACCATTGGCTATGAGATGAACATTCCTCAGAGCTTTGTTTCTGAGCACTGGATTTTCTACAGCTGCCCCTTTTCACCCTCGGTTTCACTCTTCTCCCACTTTTCAAGTCTCCTTTTTATAGCTAGATTTTCTTCTAAGAATTTTTCTCAGATTCTCTTTGCCGTGTCCTCTGGCTGTCTAAATACCTCGTTGCCTCAAATTATTTTATAAATTAGGTAGGACATAAATAATAGGCCACACATCGACTCCTATCACCCACATTCCTCCCAATTTACCACCAAATTTCCATGGTTGAAACATGGCTTCCTTCTCTCTCATTTTCTCCTGACTGTGGCTGAAAGACATTGGCACATTTCATATCAATTGAGTAAATACTGAATAGGCAAGATATTCTTACAGGCGTACTTTTTCTTTAGTTTTAGGAATTATAATATAGAAACATATAAATGTATATTGTATATAAAGTAATTAAAATATAAAAATGAAAGTTTCCCTCTTTTATAATATCTTCCATATTCCCTGGAGATATTAATAGTTAACTGGTGTGTATACTTTTGGACCTCTTCATCGCCCTACAGTTAACATACTCATATATTTACATGCATACATAACTGAGTGGGTTTTCCTCATAAGTTCCCACCTGCTATCAATGGATTAAAAAAAATAGTGTTCTGGTTTAACATTAGTCCCAAAATTTTTTTAGCTAATGTTTGTCAATTTTTCTGTTGTGACCCACAGTAAGGAACACAACTTACATCACAATGGGTACAGAGGTACCTGTATATGTATGTATGAAAATGGAAACAACGGATTTATGAAACACAACACTTACCCTTACTATGTTTAATTCATTCTAATTCTTTCTGTTCTGCTCTGTTTTATTCTGTTCTTTTAAATTAAAAAATATGTCACTGGCAAGTCCCTGGATTGGTTACTACCAATGAATGGATTGTGAACTACAGTTTGAAAAACACTGATTTAAATGGTTCACCTTTGAAATTATTTTTTCAGATAGTTTCTTAGTTTCCCATTTCTAAATACCCCATGCTTTTATTTGGATGACATCTAAATGTATGGAGGTGGCTCTCAGGACTTCAAGTGGTGAATGTAGGAGCCCCATAGCTCCTTGCTGAGCATTCTTGCACATACGGTTTTTGTGTACTTGTATATTTCTATAGGTTATGTATTACTAAAGGTGGAACTGCTGGACCAAAAAATATGTGCTTTAGAAATTCTGATTTGCACTGTCAGGTTGTTTTTCTAGAAATCATCTCTACATGTTTTACAATACATAAATGCATGCGGGAACTAGAGATGCCTAAGTATCATAATAGAGCATGAAGGCAATACTCACAATCACTCTTGTTTAACCAGTCCACAGATAGTATTTTGTGAGTGTCTTTAATGTGCACATAGCTATGAAGTAAATGTTAAAGAAGATATAAAGAGGTTGCCATCTGCTCCTTTCATACGAGCTCTACCATGCTTGGGCACGTCTGGATGGACACCCCTCATGTATGTGTGTTCCACTGAGGTGTCCATTTTTAGAACAGAATTTTATGATCTCACATCTCTCAAAATGACTTTAATGTGGTTTTTAAGTAAGTACTCATTTTCTTTTTTAATGGTAGTATGAGGTAATATTTTTAAGGGATAAATCATAGTGTGGAGAACTGTTTACTTTTGTTGTGTGTCCCATGTTTAATGTTGAATGTGTTTGTTTTTGATCCTTGGTCTAGAACTGACAACTCGGCAGGAAGCTCAGGACCCTGCAGCCACCACAGGGCATCCCTTTTGGTCCTTTAGCTCCAGCACTTGGAATTGGGTTTTGGACTGTGCATAGCAAAGGCCCCAGTTCACTTGGCAGGAAGGCTTTTTTTGCTTTCCAACTTCAAAAAATTTTTCAGAAAGTCAGGAGACTACACACACACACACACACACACACACACATACACACACACACACAGACATGCACACACACCCCACCTGATTTTTCTTGAAAAACTAAAATATACAGCAACACTGACTCATATTCTGTATGGTAAAAATCGACCAGAGCTGAGTTGCAGACACTTCCTTTACGTGGAGCTTGAACTCGCTCCTCTTGGCCATACTGGGGACTCCTTATTTTTTTTTTAATTAAAAAAATTTCTTGTTACCTCCAGCCCCTCTAGAGTTGAGTTTGAGACTCCTGAGGGTCACTGGAATTTATTGGCAAGTCTTCACCCTGTCTAAATTGACGACATTCTAAACAGTATAACAAAATGAATTGATGGTTTTAGAGCTGCTCTACCATCCCTACATCATCTGGGCAGGATTATTCATTATTCCACTGCCTGGCTCTCAATCCAGAATTCACGTTAGAATCACCTGGCAGATTTCTATGATGCCGAGACCCAACATTATAGTTTCTGATGCTGTCTAAGCATCAGTTTTATAAAAATCTCTCCTGGGGTTTGGAATATGCAAGTTGGGTTGAGAATTGCTTGTCTAGTTGATGCTTTGTATAAATTTTATTTTCCTGAGAAATTCAGCAAATAAAAACAATGAAAAATTCTAGTCTGTAAGCAAATGAAACCAAAGGGTATAATTATCACCAGAAATAGCCAGATCAAAGCACGGGCTGGTGAGCAGACAGACTCTAAGAAATAGGATGGAATCTTACATCCCCCGTCCTGCAGCATCCTTGAAATCCACATCAAGGTTTCCCAGTTGTCCCAAGACCGTTGGCTTGTCTTTGATTAATATTAGAATAAAGAGTCCCTGATGGTGCTGAAGAAATTTAGTTGCCTTTCTCTGAGCATGAGCCTCTTTTTATACAGTGTACAAATATAAAAAATTTCCCACTTGGGGGAGAGTTGGCAGAAAGTTTCACTATAATTTTCCTGTTAATTACCAGCTCCCCAATATTTGAGGTTATATTTAAGTTACAGATTTTACTTTTGAATTTTCAGCTCTTTACCACTGTCCATAGAGAAGATTTTGTGAAATTCTGTGCTTGTAAACAGATGTTAATTTTCATGGTGGATATTTATTATGGATAAAAATCTAACTTTAAAATACAGTTGACCCTTGAATAACACAGTTTTAACTGCGCAGGTCTACTTATACGCTGATTTTTTTCAATAAATACTGTAAATGTATTTTCTCTTCCTTATGATTTTCTTAATAACATTTTCTTTTCTCTAGCTTACTTTATGGTAAGAATACAGTATATAATACATATAACATACAAAATAAGTATTAATAAACTGTTTATGTTATCGGTAAGGCTTCCAGTCAATAGTAGGTTATTAGTAGTTACATTTTGGGGGAGTCAGAAGTTATACGCAGATTTTTGACTGCATGAGTGTTGTCAACACTAACTTTCTTGATGTTCAAGGGTCAATTTAAATCACTTTTCTTTCCGGTTATTATAAGAACCTATGTTAAATCAGTATATGCTAATAAATGGCTTACCAATAAAATCTAAATTCTTGAAATTGCACATTAAATAAGTGTTATATTCTGATCTCTAGAAAATATAATTTTCCCATACAAATATGCAATAAACTTTTATTAATTGTAAACTATAATTCATTTTAATATCAGTAATTTTCCATTACAAAATGTAATTTTATTAAACAAAGCACTCTAAAGTAACTTCAACCTAAACTTGCTTTCTTTTGTTTGTTTGTTTTGTTTATTTCTTTTTGTTTTAAATTTATTGGGGTGACAATTGTTAGTGAAATCACATAGATTTCAGGTGTACAATTCTGTATTACAACATCTATAAATCCCATTGTGTGTTCACCACCCAGAGTCAGTTCTCTTTCCATCACCATATATTTGATCCCCCTTACCCTCATCTCCCAACCCCCACTCCCCTTACCCACTGGTAACCACTAAACTATTGTCTGTGTCTATGAGTTTTGTTTCTCATTTGTTTGTCTTGTTCTTTTGTTGTTTTTGGTTTATATACCACATATCAGTGAAATCATAGGGTTCTCTGCGTTTTCAGTCTGACTTATTTCTCTTAGCATTATACTCTCAAGATCCATCCATGTTGTCACAAATGTTCCTATATCATCTTTTCTTACTGCCGAATACTATTACATTGTGTGTATATACCACAACTTCTTTACCCATTCATCTATCGAAGGACATTTTGGTTGTTTCCATGTCTTGGCCACCGTAAACAAAGCTGCAATGAACATTGGAGCACAGGTGTCTGTATGTATAAATGTTTTCAGATTTTTTGGGTAGATACCCAGGAGAGGGATTGCTAGATCATATGGTAATTTTATCCGTAATATTTTGAGGAACCTCTACACTGCCTTACATAACAGCTGCACCAGTCTGCATTCCCACCAACAGTGTATGAGGGTTCCTTTTCTCCACAGCCTCTCCAACACTTGTTACTATTTGTCTTGTTGATGATAGCCATTCTGACTGGGGTGAGGTGATATCTCATTGTGGTTTTCATTTGCATTTCTCTGATGATTAGTGATGTTGAGCATTTTTTCATGTGTCTATTTGCCATTTGTAAGTCCTCTTTGGAGAAATGTCTTTTCAGGTCCTCTGCCCATTTTCAATTGAGTTGTTTGTATTTTTGTTGTTGAGTTTCATGAGTTCCTTGTATATTTTGCATATAAGCCCATTATCGGAGAAACTGTTTGCAAAAATTTTCTCCATTTCAGTTGGTTGCCTCTTTATTTTGTCGATGGTTTCTTTTGCTGTGCAGAAGTTTTGAAGTATCATATAGTCCCATTCGTTTATTTTAGCTTTTACTTCCATTGCCTTTGTAGTCAAATTCATAAAATGCTCTTTGAACCCAAGGTCCATAAGTTTAGTACCTATGTTTTCTTCTATGCAGGTTATTGTGTCAGGTCTTATGCTTAAGTCTTTGATTCATTTTGAATTAATTTTGGTACGTGGTGACAGATAGCAGTCCAGTTTCATTCTTTTGCACGTGGCTATCCAATTCTGCCAGCACCATTTATTGAAGAGGCTGTCTTTCCTCCATTGAATGTTTTTAGCTTCTTTGTCAAAATTTATCTGTCCATATTTATGTGGTTTTATTTCTGGGTTCTCAATTCTATTCCATTGGTCTATGTGTCTGTTTTTCTGCCAATACCATGCTGTTTTGATTATTGTAGCCCTGTAGTACAAGCTAAAGTCAGGCAGTGTGATACTTCCAGTATTGTTCTTTTTTCTTAAGATTGCTTTGGCTTACGAGTTCTTTGGTGGTTCCAAACAAATCTGATGATTTTTTTGTTCTATTTCTTTAAATAATGCCATTGGGATTTTGATGGGAATTGCATTAAATCTGTATATTGCTTTGGGTAGTATGGCCATTTTAACTATGTTGATTCTTCCTATCCATGAGCACCGAATGTCTTTCCATTTCTTTGTGTCTTCTTCAATTTCTTTCAAAACTGTCTTATAGTTTTCAGCATATAGGTCCTTCACATCTTTTGTTAAGATTATTCCTAGGTATTTTATTCTTTTTGCTACATTTGCAAAAGGAATTATTTTTTGTATTTCTTTTTCTGAGATTTCATTGTTAGTATATAGGAATGCAATGGACTTTTCTATGATGATTTTGTAGCCAGCAACTTTACTGTATTCATTGATTGTTTCTAATAGCTTTTCGGTGGAGTCTTTAGGGTTTTCTATATATAGCATCATGTCATCTGCAAAGAGTGATAATTTAATTTCTTTGTTCCCAATTTGGATGCCTTTTATTTCTTTCTCTTGCCTGATTGCTCTGGCGAGGACTTTCAACACTATGTTGAAAAGTAGAGGTGATAGGGGACAGCCCTGTCGTGTTCCTGAACGTAGAGCAAAGGGCTTCAGTTTTTCACCATAATTATGAGATTAGCTGAGGGCTTCTCATACATGGTCTTTATTATGTTAAGGTATTTTCCTTCTATACCTATTTTATTAAGTGTTTTAATCATAAATGGATGTTGTATCTTGTCAAATGCTTTTTCTGCATCAATTGATATAATCATATGATTTTTGTCCTTTATTTGTTTATGCGTTGTATCACATTGATGGATTTGCGGATGTTGAACCATCCTTGTGCCTCAGGGATGAACCCCACTTGGTCGTGATGAATAATCTTTTTAATGCATTGCTGTATTCGATTAGCTAGCATTTTGTTTAGGATTTTTGCATCAGTATTCATCAGAGATATTGGTCTGTAGTTTTCTGTTTTTGTTTGTTCTTACCAGGTTTTGGTATCACAGTAATGTTGGCCTCATAAAATGATTTAGGGAGTACTGTCTCTTCTTCAATTTTTTGGAAGAGTTTGAGCAGGATTGGTATTAGATCCTCTTTGAAGGTTTGGTAGAATTTACTAGTGAAGCCATCTGGTCCCAGACTTTTGCTTTTGGGAAGGTTTTGGATGACTGATTCAATTTCGTTACTGGTGATCGGTCTGTTTAGATTTTCCAGTTCTTCATGGTTCAACCTTGGAAGGCTATATGTTTCTAAGAACTTGTCCATTTCTTCTAGGTTATTGAATTTGGTGGCATATAGTCCTTCATAGTATTCTTGGATGATCCTTTGTATTTCTGTGGTGTCCGTGATAACTTCCCCTTTTTCATTTCTGATATTGTTAATTAATGTCCTCTGTTTTCATCTTAGTGAGTCTAGTCAAGGGTTTGTCAATTTTGTTAATCTTTTCAAAGAACCAACTCTTTGTCACATTAATTTTTTCTATTGTCTTTTTATTCTCTATTTCATTTAGTTCTGCTCTGATTTTTGTTATTTCCTTTCTTCTGCTGACCTGGGGTTTCACTTGTTCTTCTTTTTCTAGTTCTTTAAGGTGTAACATGAGGTTATTTATTTGGGATTTTTCTTGTTTCTTGAGATCGGCCCGTAATGATATAAATTTCCCTCTTAAAACTGCTTTTGTTGCATCCCAAAAATTTTGGTAGGATGTATTTTCATTGTCATTTGTTTCTATGTATGTTTGCATCTCTCCTCTAATTTCTTCTTTGACCCAGTCGTTCTTTAAAAGTATGTTGTTTAATATCTATTTTTTTCCTTTGTGTTGTTTCCTGCTTTCTTTTTGCAGTTGATATCCAATTTCAAAGCCTTGTGATCAAAGAATATGCTTGGTATGATTTCAATCTTCTTAAATTTGCTGAGGCTGATTTTGTGTCTCAATATATGGTCTGTCCTTGAGAATGTTCCATGTACACTCGAAAAGAATGTAAAGTCTGATGTTTTAGGATGAAGTGCTCTACATATGTCAATTGTGTCTATTTCATCTAATGTGTCATTTAGGGCTGCTATTTCGTTATTTATTTTCTGATTGGATGATCTATTTATAGCTGTCAATGATGTATTTAAGTCCCCTAGTAGAATTGTGTTTTGGTCATTTTCTCCCTTTAGTTGTGTTATTAGTTACTTGGTATATTTTGGTGCTCCCTGATTGGGGGCATAAATATTGATGACTGTTATGTCTTCTTGTTGTATAGTCCCCTTTACCATTATGAAATGTCCATCTTTGTCTCTTGTTATCTGTTTCTCCCTGAAGTCTGTTTCATCTGATATCATTATGGCTACACCTGATTTTCTCTGGGTACCATTTGCTTGGAGTGTCAATTTCCACCCTTTCACTTTGAGTCTATGCTTGTCCTTGTAGCTGAGAGCTGTCTCTTGGGAGACAGCATATGGTTGGGTTTAGTTTTTTGATCCAATCTGCTACTCTTTGACTTTTTATTGGTGAGTTCAGTCCATTTACATTTAGGGTGATTATTGACATGTGAGGATTTCCTGTCATTCTATCTTTAGTTTTCTGGTAAGGCTGTGTCTCCATTGTTTCTTTGCCTTTTTGTTGTTGTCTATTATTTCTGTGTGGTGGTATTCTATGATGTTTCCCTCTGTTTCTTCTTTTATTACAGTATATATTTCAGGTCTGGATTTTTTTTTTTTGAGTGGTTACCGTTAAGTTTATGTAAAAGAAAGTTTGATATTTAGAGTATTCCATTTTATTCAGCACGCTTACTTTCTCCATTCCTGTATTCCGGTTCAGGCCTTTACTCTCCCCCTTTTTATGTTTTGGTTGCCACAAATTGTCCCTCTTGATGGTGGTCGAATAGCCTTTTTTAGTATTTCTTGTAGTGCTGGTCGTGTATTAGAAAATTCCATCAGCTCTGTATGTCTGGAAAGGTCTTTATTCCTCCTTCATATCTAAAGGATATCTTTGCTGGATGTATTATTCTTGGCTCATGATTTCTCTCTTTCAATATTTTGAATAATTGGTTCCACTCCCTCCTGGCTTGTAGAGTTTTTGCTGAAAACTCTGATGATAATCTAATGGGCTTTCCTTTGTAGGTTACCGTCTTCTTTTACCTGGCTACCTTGAGGATTCTTTCTTTGTCATTGATTTTAGACAGCTTCAATACAATGTGCCTTGGAGAAGGTCTGTTGGGATTGAGGTAATTAGGTGTTTTATTTGCTTCTTGGATTTGAGGATCCAGTTCTGTCCACAAGTTTGGGAAGTTCTCATCAACAATTTGTTTGAATATATTCTCTGTTTCCTTCTCTCTTTCTTCTCCTTCCCGTATGCCCATTATTCTTATATTGCTCTTTCTGATGGAGTCAGAAAGTTCTTGTAGAGTTCTTTCATTTCTTTTAAGTCTCAAGTCTGTTTCTTCTTCCATCTGTGTAATTTCCAGGTTTCTATCTTCGATGTCACTGATTCTTTCATCTATCTGGTCAACTCTACTAGTTAAGCTGGCTATTTCATTCTTAATTTTTTCTATTGAGTTCTTAATCTCCAGTAATTCTATTTGGTTCTTTTTTAAAATTTCATTCTCTTTAGTAAAATGCTCATGTTGTTCTTTGATTGCGTTTCTGAGTTCATTAAACTGCCTTTCTGTGTTTTCTTGCATCTTGTTGAGTTTTTTCAGAACTGCAATCTTGAATTCTCTATCATTTAAGCCACATATTTCCATATCTTTAAGTTCCTTTTCTGGAGACTTCACTTTCTTTCTGAGCTGTCTTGTTGCCTGGTTATTCATGGCAATTAGTGATTCATTATATCTCTTCCTAGACATCTACAAGAGTGGCTTCTGCAACAGGTTGATAGGAAGAGATCTTTCTTTTGTTTTCCAGTACTTGTTGGTAGAATGTTTTATTTTCTCTCTGAGTGCAGCCTTTTTTTTCTCTCTCACGCGGTAGTGCTATGTTTTCTCTGCACTATTCCAGTTTCTCACACAATGGGGGGATTCCCTGGGAGAAGGTCTTCTCCTCTGTTAATTGTTCGCCTGGGTCACAAGGCGCATTGTCCGTGTGCGTATGCGGAGAGCTTTTGAAGTTTCAAAGCTCTTCCTGCATCAGATTCAGAGCCCGTATGTTTCAGCAGTTCTGTTTACTCCTGTAGGGATCTGCCCAGATAGGTGGGGCCAGGGGCGGAGTGAGTTGTGAGAGGTGGCCCAGAGCAATGGCGGCAACCATTATAGAATTTTGCCAAGGCTTGCTATCTGGAGTGTTTATCAATATTTAGGATCCATAATCTATTTATTTAGAAAAAGAAAAAAATACAACAAATTATAAATCTAAAAACCTGAAATAACTACATTATATAGGGAAATACATAGCAATTTTATTTATAACTTTTGGACACATCTTCATAATACCCTTTCCCCTTCATTTTTTGGCTGCTTACTCTTGGTCGCTTCATATGGGAATAGTTTTATAATGTTTGTCTTGTGAGAGAATGTAAAGATAATTGTCTCTAGCATGGCTAATTGAAATTTATTTTGGTAATACTGTGTACATTTTTAGAATTGTCAAATTTGGAAAAACTTCTATAAGTTTATTTTATAATGAGCTGTGAGATTTGGAAGAATTTTCTACGGATTAACTTTTGGCTCTATATATTTCACATCTTATTTTCCTCCATTCTCACATACTTCTGTGCTGAGTGCCACAGTACACATGTGACAGAAGGGAAGATGGAGTGGAAAGATCAAGAACTGATTATAGTTAAATGTCTTACTTAGGCTAATTCTACAAAAACTTATGATTACATGCATTCATTGCTTGAGCCTCTCTTAGGATATGAGAAGGTATCTGCACAAGTGAGTGTCCCTGAAAGCTTCAATTTTACTGCTTTTGTTATAAAATTCACATCTAACAACAGAATTAAAATTACAAAATAATCTCAAAATTTGAGACCAAAATATGAAATTTTATTCTATAAATGTAAAAATCAAATAGTTAGGGTCAAAGTATTAATTTCACAAGCCCGAGTTAAAAGTCCTATGGTAATAAGTCAGGAGTTTTCATTGACCTCCATATTGATTATGAATCAATAGTAAGATGCAAGCATAGAAATGGCTAGCATAATAATTGGCCACACTTCTGATGCCATAATTTAGTGACTGATTAAATGGTATCCAGAATAGGCCATTTAAACTGGTGAAGACAGTTGGAATTCATGGCACCAAATCAGTGGTTAGTGAACCTGAGGATATCAGATGAATACTTAAGGGAACAAGGTATTACCTTCAAATATCTAAATTGCTGTCCTTCAGAAGAGAATTTTATATGAAAGTTGTTTTATATTGCCAAAAGGGGCAGGGAGAATACCAATTTGTATTTTATCTCAATGTAAGAAGTAGTTTTGTGACATTACAGTTGCTCACAAAGGACTTTGCCACTATGTTTGAAGGAGTTGAGGTATAAAAAAATCTGACCAGATACCTGTATCAAAGAAGGGAATTATGTCATGACAACACTTGCATAGCACTCACACCTTGCCAGGTACTATTCTAAATCCTTGCAAAGGGTAAAGAGTGGGAATACGTGCCCCCCTTGGCTTCTCTAATATTTGGAGGGTGTAAGGAAGTGATTTTAAAAAAACATTTGCTTGGTTAAGACACTAAGACATCGCTATTTTTCCTGTTAATAATTCCATTTTCATGCTTATAAGTGAGCATTTCCAATTGAAATAACCCACTTGAGTACTTTAAAAATCTTATGTATTCAAGGTATATTTTTAGGGAATGAAGGGTCAGAGTTCCTATAACTTTTTATGTCATCAATTTTAGTTTAAGATTTTCATATAACATGCATATAAGAGTAAGCGTGTAGACTCTGAAATTGGACTTCCTGCTTAACTTCACCACTTAAGCTGTACGTCTTTCTGTGCCTCAGTTTCTTAAACTATAAATTGGGGGTAATAATAAGACCACTTCATAGGACTGGTTTTAGGATGAAATGACATATTCCATATAAACCACATAAAACCGTGTTGGGCACATTGTGTTTCATAATTTATTTTAAGTTCTTAAATTCAATTTGCTTCCAATAATGTTACCTTTTTTTATTTTTCCACTCATTCATTCATTCCACACATATTTGTATTGAGTGCCTAACATGAGGATTTAGCTGTGGACATGGTAGACATGGTCACTGACTGAAGTTTATAAATTAACGAATTTTCACACAGCCAGGGTCAAAACCAGGGGAAGACACTTGTTAGTGTCTCAGTTAGCTACTTGCGGATAAAGCTTATTACGGATAATGAATTGCACTTTAAAAGCTTTAGTACTACTAAATGCTTCAATCTCTGTGGTCCTTAATTTTACTAAAAATTTTTTTCTGTGTGTGTGTGTGTGTGTGTGTGTGTGTGTGTATGTGTATGTGTGTTGTTTCTTTAAGAAAGTTTTCAATCATGAGGCTGACTAAAAGACAACAGAAATCAAGCATGGCTACCCAATCTCTCTGTGACCATCAAATATCTCTGGTTATTTTTATTATTGTTGTTGTTGTTATTTTACTGGTAGGTAAAAATTGGCTAAGAAAGTGGAATTTGGGAGGATTGGTTTCTATAACTTTCTTTTTATTGGTGAACTTCTACCAGAGAATACTGCTAGTTATAAGCAATTGAGTAAACCCCTCTGATCTATCAACAGTGAAAGATATGTGAGTAATAATGAGAACATTGGGGTTTATAACTTCTTGGTTAACCAAAGTCTTTAGCAAGCTCTCCAAGGGCAATCTCATTTTTGGTAGAGACTGAACCTCTTCCCAGACTTTAAAACACGGTGGAGTCTTTAAACTATTATTGGCAAGTGAAGGGATTTTGAGGTCTTCTCAAACAATGTTACATGCTGTTAATTGAACTGTCCTCTGTTAATAGTTTAAGTAGAATAAATAGACTTATGTTCCTGGGATTTGAGCTTGGAATTTCTTGGACTTGTGTAAGTGTTAAAATAGCTACTCAAATCTTAGAGCCATTTCTTTTGTGTTCTGAGTTCAAATTGGAAGCTCACTTCTAACATGCCTTGGCAAGTGTTTCTTCTCTGCAATTAACACGTTCCATTTAACACCAGTTAATCAAATGTCATATTACTTTTTATGCTATTAACTTTGTTTTGCTACAGACCATGAACATGTGTGCTTAACATTGAATTTGAATTAAAGTACTATTTCTAAAAGAGTTTTTTTCCTCTTCTTTCCTCATTTCTTGAGTGAAACCATGATTTTGTGGCAAAACTACTATGACAAACCAGTGATTTTCATTAAAAATTTTAGTGACAAACATTCTTTCCTAATTTTAAGTATAGAGTGAGTGGGTCCAAGAAGTTGTGTACCAATTTTAAAATGTCAGCTACACCCTTGTTTTTATCTGTTTGCTCAATCCAGTTGGATTCTTTAAGGTCTTGAAAGAAACACATTTTCTTTTGATTAGTAACAGTGCATCAGACTTGTTAAATGTAGTCAATCAAGGAAGCACAACCAATCCAGATCCCAACTCCAGAGCACTAATGTAAATATGAAGAGTGTGTTAATTTTAAAAATGTCTTATTGTGGTAAAGTATAGATAACATAAATTTTACCATTTTAACCATTTTTAAGTATGCAGTTCAGTGGCATTAAGTACATTCACATTATTGTGCAACCATCACTATCATCCATCTCCAGAACTTTTTCATCTTCCCAAACTGGTATTCTGCATGCGTTAGACAGTAACTCCCCACTCCCCTTACCCCTAACCCCTGGCAGTCACCCTTCGACTTTCTGTCTCTATGAAGACAGAAAGGTGCCTCATGTAAGTAGAATAATACCATGTTTGTCTTTTGTGTCTGGCTTACTTCACATAGCATGTCTTCAAGGTTCATCCACGTTGCAGCATGTGTCAGAATTTCCTTCCTATTTAAGGCTAAACAATATTTCATTGTATGTATATGTATGTATGTATATATGCATATATCTGTTCATCTGCTGATGGACATGTATGTGGCTTGCTTCACTTTTTGGCTTTTACGTATTCATGGCTCTGAACACGAGTGTATAAATATCTGCTCAGATCCCTGCTTTCAATTCTTTTGGGTATATACCCAGAAGTAGAAGTATTGGATCATATGGTAATCCTATTTCTAAATTTTTGAGGAACCATGTTTTTCGTAGTGGCTGCACCATTTTTTGCATTCATACCAGCAGTGCACAAAGGTTTTAATTTCTCCTCATCTTCCCCAACATTTATGTTTTTTATTAATAGCTATTCTAATGCGTATATACAAAGATTAAAAAAAATATTGGTATGCTATTGTAGCTCTTTATATACAGATACAAAAGATAAAAAAATTAAATATTTTTACTGGTTATATACACAAACATAAAATTTTCTAATTGTGTGTCCCTGTTTTAAAGTTAACTTCAAATGGAGTATTTTAATAAATAACACATCTTAAGTATAATAGGATAGGAGACACATTGGATAAAAATGTCTAACAAGTGGAGGAAAGATAAAGTAAAGATGGACAATGGAGGACTCCCAAATTGAACTAGAAAACCCTTCCCAACTGGTATTTGAAATGTACCAGTTAATGGTTGGAGTGTTTGGGTGCTTTTCAAAACACATTAAATATGTTATGATGATGAAACTTTGTAAGTTCTATTAAATAAAAAGAGAAAAATGCTTAATAACACATTTTTTTGGAAGTCAGAATATACACAGCAATGTTTGTTTTTTTATGAGCTATAGTTAAAACTCCATAGCTTTGGTTTTACAAATACACTCAGTATATGACAACACATTCCTATGTTTATACTCTTTTTTCCCTCAGGCTTTACACTGTTTTCAAGGTTCATTACTCTGACCTGAACTCCCAGTTTTGCCCTGGTAGAAAGTGGATTACTTCATTAGCAATCCAGAAGTGCCAGGTGAAAATCTAACATCCACCTCTCTGGAACGAATATGCCCAGGTTACTGGTAATATACACATGTGGTATCGTTTTTCTATTATTTGGAACATACAGAACTAAATTAATAACAGTTCTTACAAGACCCTGGGGGTTTGTGTAAAAGAATTTTGATCTCCTTAGGAAGGGCTCACCAGTACTCTCCGGAGAGATGCACTTGACTTTTGACCTCTTTTCAAAGGCACCTGTGTGAGCTTTTAAAATCCACTACCACCAATTATCCACTTTCAACCTGAAGTGTTTAAACCTAGGGCCACATTAACTGAGCTTAGCACATAGCCATGTCATTGTAGACTTCCTGATGTGAGGCGATGTCTTGACATAGTTAAAAGGCAGTTTAGGGATGGGGCGTGAGATTAATCAGGTCCTCCTACTGACAGCTTCAAACAAAGAAGCCTTTTAGCCACCTGGTTTGTGTCTCTCACACCTGCATTCAGATTGCTGGGACAAAGCTTTGTACCATTGCCTTGATCCCATTCTTTTCAGGTACTTGTTTGTAGCTGCTTCTTCGCTTAATGGGTCTTTCGAAAAGACAGCCTAGAAGATGCAAATAAACAACTTCCTCTTTCAGGAAAAGCAGTGCTGGTAGAATTGTAGCCATTTGGAAAATCGGTGCATAATGCACTCATGAAATCCTGTGTGGACTTCTTCGTGACTTTTGGGAAGGAGACCACAGCTCACGGTATATTGGAGTTAAATACATAATTCTTTCTTCTGCTATCATTTTCTTGGAAATGTAAACCAGGGTAAATGTAGATTTCTCTCTCCATGCTTCACATCGTTAGTTGGCTCCTTTGGCAGTAAATGTGGCTTTGATTTTCGTCTCTGAACTTATTAAATTTATTATTTTTATTTTTCACTTATGGCACAGAAGACTTGAGCATTGTAGGACTAAGTTATCCCAGCATGCTGGGAGAGTAACGCTGTGCGATTGAGGTTCCAGTTGTCCTGCACAGCCCTTTAGCCTCAGCGTGCTGCAGAGTTTCAATAACAGCCAGTGACTGCATTGCTTGGTATAACCAAGTAATGCAGAAATATTAGAGGCCTAGTTGAGTTCATATTCTATGCCTGGTTTAAATCACCGATGTTGTAAGATCTGGCTGTGGACTAAAAAAAAAAAAAATTCCAAATGTTTTCTGGTTCTAGTTTTTGATATATTTTTTTTTCATATGAAAAGAAAAACCATACAGAATCTCTTGATTGCACAATGAAGCACAGTTCCAGGGCCATGCTAATAATTTATCCCAGTTTAGCCTTAACGGAGTTATGCAATGGCTATTTCAAGTACACTCATCCAACCCATTTGATCTTAAGGTTCAAGAGTCATTTTGCTGAATAAAGAGTGGAGTCTACCCTACAGTAGGTGTTTGGCAGGTGAGGCAACCTGTTACTCACCTATGGAGAACTGGAGTTCTTTACATTTCTGCTTTCGATGATTTTAACTGCTTTTATTTCCTTAGCAGCTATGTGGTGCTCTGTCAGTGGTAACTGTGGTGGTATTAATCGTAACAGAAACAATAGCAACAAAGAATGTGTGTCAGTGTATGCTGTGTGCCAGGTACTATGCTAAGAATTTTATGTATTTTAGATCACGTACTTCCCTAAGTAAACCTAGGAGAGAGATATAAGACCCAATTTAATGAGGAGGAAACTGAGGCACAGAGAAAAAAGTAACTTCTTTAGAGTCATACAGCTGTCAGTGGGAGAGCCAGAATTTGAACTCTGGCACTCTATTCTGGAATACATGCTCTTAATTAGAGTCCTATAATAAAAAAGTCCCACATCTCGGCTAATTTTTTGAAAATTAGAACTGGTGCCTACATTTTACATTTACAAAATTAGCAGAACAAGAGGAAAGTGCTAGAGATGTGAGTGCAAGAGTTTACTTTCTATTTTTGATGTTTGTTTTTTTTTAACAGTAAGGAGATTATATGAAGTGAGGAAAAGGGGATGTAATATCTTCTCCCACCCCACACATACCCTTAATGTTGATGAACAGTTCTAACACAGTATATTTGAATTAATAGTACTAAAATGTTCACTTCTTTTCCATTGATTGTGGAAACACATTGTATATGTAACCTTTTATTGGAGCATAGGTGATATTATTAAAAAGGTTGCCAGAGTGATGTTTGCAGATTGATGGTAACTATAACATATTTTTAAGTTGGTTATCTATCTTGTCTTGTAGATAATGTCTCCCATCTCAGTAACTGTGAGGAGTTTCTGCAATGTGTGTTGGAAGGCTATTGAGAAAGAAATAGGTTTTGTGCATGTGTGTGAACATCAATCTGTTTTCAATATTCAGGCCTGGGCTCAGCTCTTTCTACTTCTGTTTCACAAAGAAAATGTGGTGGGAAAGGAACACTTAGTAATAAACAGGTGCACCATATCTGTGGCCTCCCAACCCTCTGGGTCATTTAGCAGATTTGCCTGGTGACACGCTCTTCCTGGTGGAGTTTTTGTGCAGACACGTGTATCAATGGACACTTCAGAAGTTCCCAAGAGAGAATACCCACCAGTGTCATCAAAATGATTGTGTCACCAAATGGCTTCAGGAAGCCAGAGGAGCAGGGAGGAGATAGCCATTTCAGTATTGCCACAGATTGAAATTTGTCCTCCCAACTCTTCCTTTGTCTGCCACGCCCACCTCCATCAGCAAATTACTGCACCATCAAGAAAGGGGTTTAGAAACCAGAGCTGGAAAGACCTCCAGGTCAAGTCCTCCATTCCTTTGTCAAGCCTGGATCAGCCTCACCCCCTGAACCCTGTCTACTTTTTCCTCAACTTGAAATGTCTCAAGCCTCAATTTTTCTTTCTTCCCTTTATCCCATTACTTCTAGTTACAATCTCTTTGTCATGCCAACTAATTCCCTCTGTCCTTTGCAGATAATTATATCATCGTTAGTCCTTCCTTGGGTTTCATTCTTTTATTCCCTCCTCCCCATAAGTCAACCCCTCTGGCCATTCAGTAGTTCTTTTTGACTTGCTCTGAATTCTGCACATTGTGCATGTTTCTCATTGTCAGGTCCCCAAAGTTTGAATCGACCCTCCTGAGTGTGGTCTCGTCCTGGACTGGATAAGGAAGCCAGTATTCCGTCCCTTTCTTAATATGGGCTACTTTTGTCTGAGCCTTCAAAAACTGCTATGAGTTTACTTTGTCTATGAGATTGCCTTTATAGAGAGAATTCTTCTTTAATTAGTTGTAAGCTTTCATCTGTGTCTGGGAACATACTACCCTAAATTAGACTGGGCAGTAAAAATGAAATGTGAGCCACACTTGTAATTTAAAATTTTCTAATAGTCATACTTTCAAAAGTAGAAAGATCATGTGAAATTAATTTTAATACTATTTCACTTACTTTATCAATAATTATCATTTCGGTATATAATAAGTATTAAAATTTATTAATGGGAGATTTGAATTTTCTCTGCTACATTTTGGAAATCCTGTGTGTGTTTTACAGCACATCCCGATTCAGACACTATGTATTCATCAGAAATTCAGTATTGGATCTGTATGTAGATTTCTTCAAATTTACTGTTGATGAAGGAGATTTATATGCCAAGTTGTTTTGGACATACTTAAAAGTTCTCCAATAACTAAATTATCAGTTTTTAAATTTAAATATTAACTAATAAAAATGAAATAAAGTTAAAATTCAGTTCCTCGGTTATACTAGCCGCATCTCAAGTGCTCAAATGTGGCTAATGGGTACCATTCTGGACTGTAGCTCCAAATCTGTAATAATTCTAAGTGCTTCCATCTCACAGATACAATAGTTCAGCTTCCATTTCCCTAAGGTGAATCTTACCTTTTGGATTCTTGATCACTTGAAGTTTTTTGGGGGGGAGGTGTTTTCCCCCTTTGAATTTTGATGAGACATTCACTGTGTTGAAGATTTTTGTAAATACATTCTTACATGTTAGGATGCAGTGGTATGGTTTTTAAATTCATTTACATTCCGAACTGCAAAATCTATACATCATGAAAAGATCTGAGAAATCAGAAATTAAAAGACTTATAAGACAAGTAGGCTTTAAAATAGTTGCTAAATTATGGCTTTTTACTGAAATACAAATGTTTTTTCTTTACTTTGTCATAGAAATGCCAATGAAGCTTATGGAATAAATTAGGTTACCTCACAGGCTGCATCAATATCTATGTACCTTGGGCCAAGGAGGCCAAATCTCTTTGTTTTGCTAATCTTTGCATTACACTCTTAGTAACATAATAATTCAGATTGTGTTGTAGGCCTTCTAATCATGAACGGTAAGCCTCCAGCATTCCAAGCAATACCTGGAGTGCCAAAAAAATGTATACACATAACTTGTATTCTTTTGTGATCGGCATATATTGAGTATTACAATATTAATACAGTTTTTTCCGTTTCTTAAAATGTGTATACATTTTTTGGCACCCTCTGTATTATTTCAAACAAATGCTTTAGAGGAAAAAAAGTGGTGGGGATTCCTAGTGACTTCAAAGTTGTACTCTAAAACACATTACAGAGAAGAGGTTGCCTCAAAAAATGGGGCTGGGCACACAAGCTGGAGGGGCTTAATAAATTTGTGTTGATTAGGCTATTAACAAAATAGCTGATTAATGCCACTATTCGAAAGGGTTCTATGCTCCAGTCCTTTCTTTCCCTGAACCAGGGTCCAGCTTTTTCAAAGGACATTCGCTAGATTCAAAGTGAGGGAAATTTTTGGCTTATCTATTTTCTCAAGTACTATTTCCCAACTGCCCCTGATTCTTTTTCTCTCTGCTCTTACATGCTAATCTCCTTCCTTCCTATTACACAAGTGCGCACATTGCAAACACTTTTCCTGAACTGATATTTTACTTGTTTTCTTTGTAGTTCAATGGCTCCCATGGTCTTCATTTTATCCACCTGCTTCAAATTTTAGGTGTTAAACTTGTATTAAACATATTTCACAAGGTTTTCTTGATTAAAGCTCAACTCACCAAAATAAGAGGAAAATAAGGAGAGAAGGTAGCCAATGGTTACACAGTGTAATTTTGTTCATAAATCTCTGTCAATGCATTTTGGAGTGGTGTGCATTATCATGAAGTACTTTGTCACATTTAAAGCGGACTTGAACAGGAAAACATTTATTATGCACGGTCACCTCAGTATCTCTGTGAGTCTTTAAGTTTGGAACACTTTGGATTCCTTCAGCAAGTGCCAGTTTTACTGCACACCTCACATCTCCCTTCCAACTACTCTGACTCAGTTTCTCCCCGAGCTTCCTGCTATATGCTTGGAATTATCAGTGTTTTAGCTAATAAAAATACTACTTTATATCTTTTTTCTATTTTATGATTATGAAGTTACCCTAAAGACATCTCATTTCAAATTCACAGCAAACTGTGAAGAAGGGAAGATAGGGTTATTTCCATTTGTTAGGTAAGAAATGGAGGCCTAGCGGTAAATTAACCTGCCTAAACACGTCAGTTTAGCCAAATTCCCAGGGCCTTTGATAACAAGGCCATTCACTTTTTCATCTATCAATTCACCCAGAGTTTTTCTCCAAAGAGTCTGAGATGACTATTTCCCAACCGCACACTCTTTTCTCTACTGTACTGCTAGTAAAGAGATCCCATTCCCATCCTGTATAGTAGCCTTGTAGTATAAACCTTACAATCCAGCCTAACGGATGAGCCCAGAATGTCTCCATTTTACTATGCTATCTATTGTAGGGACCTACTAGAAGTTCTTTTTGGTAGATATGGATCAATTCAATTCTATACTGAATTAGTTTACCCAAATATTTTTGAAGATGTCAAAAAATGTGGCTTGTCCTTGCTGTAAATTTTCTCTCTGTGCTTTCAGTTCAATATAATGTCTGGAGACATTTGCATAATACTTAGCAGCAGATTAAAAGCACTGGCTTATATTCATTCTATAGTTCTACCCACAAGCAACACAGATTTGTGTAGATCATTCCTAAATAGGTCATCCCTCTATATTTACTTCCGTTTTAGTGTGGTGAATCACATAATTTAAATTTCTGTTACCCTGACAAAATTCTTAATAATTTTGAGACTAACTCCTGCCATTGTCATCACCAAAGAGGCAAGAAAGAAGAAAGAATTAGCCGTAAGAGAAATGCAAATCAAAACCATAGTGAGATACCACTTCATACCCACTAAGAAGGCTGTAATAAAAACACAGATAATAGTAAGTACTGACAACGATGTAGAGAAATTAGAAGCCTCATATATTGCTAGTGGGGATGGAAAATGGTATAGCCACTTTGAATACAGTTTGGCAGTTCCTCAATACATTAACATAAAGTTACTATATTACCCAATAATTCTACTCCTAGCTATACACCCAAGAGAAATGAAAACATATGTGCACATGAAAACTTATACACAAATGTTCATAGAAACATTATTCGTAGTAGTCAAAAGTGGAAATAACCCAAATGTGCATCAACTGATGAATGAATAAATAAAATGATGTATTCATACAATGGAATATTATTTGGCAACAAAAAGGGAGAAAATTCTGGCATGCTATAACATGGATGAACCTTGAAAATATTATGCTAAATGAAAGAAGTGATTTACAAAAGACCACATGTTATGTAATTCTACTTATGTGAATGTCCAGGATAGGGAAAGCTATAGAGACAGAAAGTAAATTAATGGTTGTCTAGGATTGGGGCAGTTGGGCGTGTGTGTTGGGGAATGGGGAATGACTATTAGTCAATACATAGTCTTATTTTGGGGTAATGAAAATGTTCTAAAATAGATTGCTCTAAAATAATGGTTGCCAAACTATGTGACTCTACCATAAAAATTTGAATTGTACACTTTAAAGGAAATATAGTGCATGTGAATTATATCTTAATAAAGGTATGAAAACCAGCTTTTGTACATATGGCAGATAGATTAGATAGGCTGTTTCAGTTCTACTGATTTGAAGCATTAGATATGATTTATGAAATGAAACATTTTCTCAAAAAAGATTAACTTTTGGGTAGGAGAGGACATGAAAAAAAAAAAAAGAAAGAAAAAGAGATTCCAAATAGCTCAAATAGCTAGGGAAGGGGGTCACTTTAGAGGAAGTACGTGGAATTAAGGATTAAGGTGCTTAAATGGGTAAAGGAATGAGGAAGAGAAATCTAAAATGAATATGAACGTTTTCAAAATAAGTTCCTCAAGACTCTTGAATGTGAGTTGCAGGAAAGAAGAGAAATGAATTCTTTGCCTTGGAGAAAGTGTACTAAGCCAGAGAGGGGGAAAAAAACAAAACAAAACAAAACAATACAAAAACACGTGAAGAGAGTGTTTTCTGCTTGTACCTTGTTGCGTTTCTGCTAGGGCCACTCTATCTCCCAACTTGATTCTAGACTAGAATTGCCATTCCTGTGGCCCCGTCACAAAGATATGGGCCCCTGGGAAGAGGGGTGCTCTGAGAAAATTCCTGGGGAGTCTTGTAGAGACAATGCTCCTAAATACACTTGAGAAACTGTGTTTCATCAGCAACACTTTGAGCACCCGGGTACGAACTATGGATAGATGTTGTGCAAATGTTTGGCAGAAATACGGACTTTCCTTACTTTTAGGCATATCTGTGGCTTTTTGATACTGTAAACAACTGACATAGCCACAAAGGAGTAGTGTATCTGAAATTGTTTATACAGAAGAATTCCATCCGTCAGTTTATTTACAGTTCACATGTGAATGGGCAAAACCTTCATAATGAAAGACCCAGGAAAAAAAAATCTAGGCTTTGCTGCAAATAATTGTTTCAACAGCATGTATTGAGAGTTTTCCTCCTCCACTAAGAGCAGTTTACATAGAAATTTTGCTCCTTGATGACTCTGTGGCAATTCAGTGTCCTTTAAAGTCAAAAACTGGGGAGCTTGAGCTTGCATTTGGTATCTCTGTGTGTTAGGTTGTACAGAGCTCTCCAAAAGTGGGCAAGAGATTTGGACCAGAAAAGTGTTTCACCCGAGGCAAGGTCAGATGCTGACCCAATACCAGAGAGGATGTCCTTTTCAAGAGCATTGAAATATATTCATCATAATTCATAAGATATGAATCCCTGGCATAGGGAGTCCTACGTAGTTCATCCTTTCATCCTTGTTTCTCTTTGAGTAGCATTTTACTAAGAATTTGCAGACCTTACCTTCTGTCGCCCAAGCACATCATTCGGTTCATCCAGTAGATAAGGCTTGAGAAGTCGGCAAGAGAAAACAGTAAAATAACGTTTTACTAATGTTGTCCAAGTTCTTATTTTGAAGAACATGTTCTTTTAAACTGTTCTATAGTTGCTGAAAGTGGAATATCATGATTTCAAATTTCATTTGGTACTGATTTTTTTTTTTTAATTAGCCCATTCGGTGACTAAGATATAAAGGTTTTCAATTTTAAAATTTTTGTTTGAAAAGATGAATTAATCACAGTCATAGCTCATAATCATAATCATTTGACCACAGGAAAAAAATAATTTTGCCTGAAAAATGAAACACAGGGGCACACCTGCCTTCAAATAACCGTCAGAGTTACTTATCTCTACATATCACACCGTACACTTCTCTCTCTCTCTCTCTGGCTTTTCTGTAAATTTTCTACGTAGACTTGAAAACTTCCCTTAGTGATGTTTTCTAGCATGTTAATATCTCCACCATCAGGGCATTTTTCCTAGTATCTAATCTAATAGCCACGTGTTACACAATTGGCCTATATTCTCTTCTTTTTATCAATACAAAATTCGTTTTTAAATTATTTAATTTATATTAGTTCAAATCTTTCTTTCGCATCACATTGCAACCTTGGTAGATTGTAAGTCTTTAAGTTGATAGCAACACCAACATAGAAGATGTTTAGGCAGATAAATCTCATTTAGGCCAATGAGTATTTTTCCTGGAAATACCCTTTGAATCAACTGGGTTGTTATAGTGTCAAAATATCTTTATCTTCCTCCCATTTTTCTCTCCTTTCTTCTTCCTCTTACCTTTCCCTTCTTCTCCTTTTATTTCCTTTCTTTCCACTCTTCTTACGTTTCATCACTTTTCAATTATACAGGGGGTGCCAAAAAATGCATACACATTTTAAGAAAGGAAAAAAACTATTAAAATGGTGATAATATATACCAATAACAAAAAATGAATACGAGTCACGTTTGACTTCTGCAATGACAAGAGGTGCTCAAAGTGGTTACCATCAGCGTCCAGATACTTCTGATGATGGCGAACTACTGCTTGAGCAACGCTGACCATCTCTTAAAATGTATATACATTTATTTTTGGCACCCCTGGTATATCGAGTCCCTACCATGTGCTAGGAATTCAAAGATAAATCCCACCAAAGCTACAATCAAGATATTCCCAATCTGATGAGTTACACACTCCAGAACATGGATGATTAAAACAGCATAAGTAAAGGGCTCAAACATATGGTGACAGATTTGACTTTGGGTGATGAATGCACAATGCAATATACAGATGATGTATTATAGAATTGTACACTTGAAACCTATATAGATTTATTAACCAATGTCACCCCCCAACATTTAATAAAATTGAAAAAATAAATCATAAGTGCATCCACAAGACAAATGGGAGGAGTACCTAATTCAACCAAGAGGGTCAGGGCAGTCTTGTAAGAGATGGCGACATTTGAAGTGAGACTGGTAAGAAGAGTAGGAATTGGCCAGGCAGATGAGGTTGGGAAGGGTGTTCCTTGCAAAAAACATAGCACCTTCCAAAGCTCTGAAACATGAAACATGATTTCCTCAGGAAAACGCCAGTAGTTTATATGCCAGGGGAACAAATTGCAGTGTCCGTTGTGATAGAAGATGGAAAGGGAACCTGAATACCATTTTGGAGAATTTAAACTTCACCTCTAAGGTAATGGGGATCCACTGATAAATGTTTAGTAGGGAAGTGATATAATTAGGCTGTGTGATGGATAAATGGAGAGAAGGGGCAGGAGAACAAATATTTGTTGAACATGTATTACGTGTCAGGTTCATTGCTAAGGACTTTGAGTATATGGATTCCATTTAATCTTCTCAACAATTCTGTGAGTGGATATTATAGTCTCTGTATTACAGATGAGGAAACTGAGGTTCAGGGTTTTTTGCTACGTGTTTTCATCTCTCATCTGCTAGGTGTCAGATTTGGAATGATAACCTTGATCTAGAGGATTTTGAATTTATTTAAATCTTTTTTTCCAAGCCCGAGGGAAGACTTGTAAACATTTTTAAAATACCATTTTCATTAGGAAATTATTTAATTTTTTCAAAGCACTTTTATATCTATTCTGTCATTTGGAAGGAGCAAGATGAAACAGAGGCTGGCATAGGATTAACTAAGGGATCTTAACATTTTCAATAGAAAGTAAGATAATTCTTATTTATGGAGCGTTTTTCTCCAAGAACAAACCAGGCCACATTTGCAAAAGCTTTTCTTCATCCTTTCAACTTTTAACTTTATTAATCATCTTCTCCCTGTACTCTTGAGGTGTAGATGGAGCATTATTTTTCTCTTTTAAAATTGGGGATATTGCAGCAGAGAAGTGACTTGCCTGTATGCAACAGAGCACAGATCGCGAAGAGCTTGAACTGAATAATTTCTTCCCCTGTGAAATAACATTTTCTTTCTTTCTTCTTTCTCTCTCTCTCTCTCTGTCTCTCTCTCTCTCTTCTCTTCCCTTTCTCATCTATCTATCTGTCCGTCCGTCCGTCCGTCCGTCCATCTATCTAGCTATCTAATCTTAAACTCCAAAACATCATGATGCAGTCTGCTAGCTGGCATTAAATGAGAGATCATTTTAGTCAATGTAAAATTAATCATTACACTGCTGTATGGGTTATTCAAAGCTTGCCAAGCTCTGTGCTTAGCAAAAAGCATTGATTCTATGGAGTCAAAATCTCTATATTGGAAGAGCCTCAAAGATATCTAATTTATTCCCCTTATTTTACAGAGAAAAAAAAAATTGAGACCCAGAGGGTTTAAGTGACTTGTCCAAGATCATACAGTTGGTTCATGGAAGAACTAAAAGCAGAATTTGGGTGTAGTGATCGCAGCTCAGGCCTGGTTTACAGGATGATGTTAGTTTTGTAAATTACACCTTACCTCTAACCATAACCCAGAGCCTTTCAAGACATTCTGAATTTTTTTAAGCCACTAGCATCAGAATAAAGGAAAAGAGGCTGAGAAAGGTAGAAGAAAGAAAAAAAGGAAAAAAAGGAGAAGGAAAGGGAATGCATGCTCAACTAGGAAGAAAAAAACAAACAAAAAAAAACCCCTGACTTGTTGATTGGCTAAACTGAGCTCATTATTATTTCTCCTAATAATTCTTCCCCCAGCACTTATTACCTAAGTAGTTCATACCATTACCCCTGTTAGCCAAGTAGTAATCTGGTGCCATGCATGACTTCTTTCTTTTGCTCACCGAGAAACTCTACTCCATCATTCCATCACAAATCCTGATGATTTTGCCTTCTGAAATTGTTCCAAATCTCTCCTCTTTAGGCCAATCCTGTTACCACCTCTAAATTTAGGTCTTTAATATGTGTTTTTTCAACAATTCCCTAACCGTTGTCTTTGTCTCAGTCTTGTTCTTCTTAAGTCTATCTTTCACTCCTTTGCATAAAACCTTCATCGCCTATAGCAGGGTTTCCCAATCTTTTCTGACTTATTTGCCCTTTTAAAATTATATAATCTCTTGATCCTCCTTGGAGTTTAATTTTTATGATTTTATTATGTGTGTTGTGTATAGTAAAAACAATTTCAGGTAAATCAAATATTTTAAATTATTTTATTATTAATTATGTTTAATCTAGTCTAAATAACATTCATTATATATTGACCCATTTTGCCTGTTCCCCATTTCGCAAGTAATGAATATGATTTAATTTTCTCACAATAAATTATGTAGTAAAAGCATTGAAGATAAGCACATTGAAAATATTGACATAAAAATAAACAAAAACGCTTTTACTATCTGATGTTTGTTATTCTTGCATTTGGGGCTTTAAAAGCTTAACTGGTCTGGTTTTATGATTTTCTTGTTTTCTTTCTAAATAGGAGAAGTTTCAAGGTTGCTATTTGCAAATGCATCTGCACAGATAATACATTTCATCAAATATAGATAGTCTTTACTATCCATATTTGCCAGTAAATGAAAGCTAAATCAGGTAATAATTGTCACTAAAGTATTTTGTTATTTTGATTTTTGAAATACCAAGGATTTCTTCACATATATAAAAATTGTGGCGAGAGGAATGTCCTTTGTCAATAATGAAGATAATATTGAGGTGAATTTGCAGAATTATGATTTCTATGTTCCTCATTGTTATAATTTTAGTAATAAACATTGGGGTTTCTTGTGCTTTTGAACTTTAACTGAAGTTAAAGTTATAAGTATATGAATAAAGTTAGGAGTATATGAAGTATATAAAGTTATAAGTATATGAATGTATGCATTCATATCCATGTAAATTATGAATATATAATTAAAATAAATGAGAAATTGTAAGCAGTTAAGATCCCCCCCCCATAGTGTCAGAAGTATAAGAATAATAGCGGCTAATAATTGTTAGTGCTTTCATGGAATAGCTCAATTATTGCTCACAACAACCTCAAAAAGAGGTACTATGATTATGGGCATTTTGTAAATAAGAAAACAGTTCAGAGAAGTCAGATAATTTGCATGAAATCACAGTGCTAAAGTGATGGAGCTGTGTTCCCAGTTTGATTTTAGAGCCTACATTCTTAATTATTTTGCTATATTGTCACCTCTGAGTAAGTCCTAAGCAGGCTCCCTTGATACATACTTGGAAGTTCCTGCTGGGTGTCCTAAAAGGAGTAGGAGGAGGCAGAGGCCTAAGGAACATTTTATAAAGGACAGAATCCATTTCTAAATTTTCTTTCATCTCAGGCTAATAAATTCAAATAGGTTTATTTTTTTTCTTCGCTTGTTTAGTAATAAGATGCATTTTGGGGTGAGGGATGTAGTGACTAGAAAAGTTAGAATGGTTTCAACCAAAAATATTAGAAGATTTTTCAGGATGTATTTTGTTAAGCTACAATTTATTATAAGGTTTAAAGTTTTTGTGACTAAATTCTCACTGCTGAAAAAAAATGGTTTTATATGAACTGTATTCTTTTATAAGTTTAATCATTTGTGCAGACCTCTTGATACTTAGGTAACGTGCTCTCCACCAATGATGAAAGATGAACGAGAAATTTGTGGTACTCTAATATTGTTTGTTTTTCATAATACCTGACTTCTATCCTCCTTCAAGGAAAGAAGCTGCTTTCCTCCTTTTTGGCTCTTTTCCAAGAGGAATAAAATAAATAAATCAACTACCAAACAGAGAGCAAATTGAAATCTTTAAATAGATCAGGATATATTTAAATTCCGTAGGAAAAATAAATGTTTTGCAGAAGGTAGGTTACTTAATTTTCTTTATATTCAAGGATTGTGTGCAGCCTCTGCCAAGCCATTAGGAAAATACCATCTTTAGTAAAAATTTTTCACTAAAGTTGCTCTCACATGAAAAAAAAAATAAAATGACTTTACAATACAAAAGGTGTTGACATTTTATGAAGTACACTGGAGAGTTTAAGAAATTACATGCAAAAGTTTATCTATATATATCACTTTCATTTTTTAAAGAAACTGTACACTTAATTCTTGGATTTAAAATAATTCTCAAATAGCAGGAAACTGAAAACCAACAGAAAAGGTAAAGGCATTAAAGAGATGAATTGGGAATGAGAATTGCGTTTGTGTGTGTGTGTGTGTGTGTGTGTGTGTGCTTGCAAGGGTTTATCATAAATTATATTCTTGATTTTATTTAAAACTTGCTCTCTGCCCTGGTCTTCCTTATACGTTCACAGATACAAATTTAAACATTGAAAGTAAACCAACAGTTAAAAAAGAAAAAAAAAAACACAATCCTTCTGAGAAGATGACAGAGATGCCATAGGGAAGGCCAGAAGAAGATCCTGGGCTGTCTGTTTCGGGCCCTGAGTGGTTTCCTCTTCCCAGGGAGGTGAACCTGGGTGTATCGAGCCAACAGGCACACTGAGGCTGGGATGTCATCATTTGATGCTACATAGGAAGGGAGGTGTGACTGCGGGAACCAGCTTCAGGAAAGCCGAGCTCTCTGGGGATGAGTGATGAGCTCTCAGGGATGGATGGTCTTGGAGGGGTTTGGGAGGGGAAGTCTGGGGGCAATCGTGGGGTTAAAGAGAAGGAGAGACCAGGTGAACTTTCCATACTCAGTGGGAGCTGTCAGTTTTTTCTACAACAGGCATCTGTGCTCTCAGGCTTCCTCTCTCCCTGCCATTCCACGAGTGCTGGGCAACAGCCTCCCTCCTCCTGGCGAGGACCCTCCCTAGCACACTCATCAGAAAAACACAGCCTGGGTGCATTACATCAGTACAGGGTGGGGCCTGGAGAACAAAACAGCCCCTCACTGCTTTGAGTGGGAATGATTCAACTCCATTCAGGAATGGGTCAAGGGGGAAAATCCACAGTTCAAACCTAATAATTTTTGCCTCTTGTTTACAAAGAGTTCAAAATGTGAATGAGGTAGAGAGCCAGAGCTGTTACAGTCTTTTGCTTTAAAGGTGCTTCTTATGAGAATGCCTTTGATACTCCTTTGGATTACTTTTTGCTTTTCTATACTCATCTTTCAAAAAATAAAAAAATAAAACTGCTTTAGTTTTAATAGTCCTTGTCATGAAGCAAAGGGCCAGACTCCAGCTGTTCTTCCCAAACCTCTGGGAGAGGCCTGGTTACATCTCGTTCTCATAAATCTTGAATCCAGTTCTAGCAAGTCTTTAAGCCTGACCCTGACATGCCCAGGCAATGGATGATTAGAAACAGGAGAGGTGGAAAAGTCCAGTGCCAATTTGTGTCCACTTAAAAAATACGTCATCTGGCAACGGCCATTACAACATGTGGAGCAAAGTGGCACATGTCTGTCTGTATGAAGTAAGGCAAGGTTAGAGACTTGTAATTTTACTTTTGTATTTTTATATGACTTTACCAAGAAGACCAAAGTTAGAGCAAGCCTGCCTATTTGCTGACAATATCTGGGCCCATTAAGAGAGGTCTCTGCTATCCATAAAAGTGTATTTACCTGTGTGTTTTGTGACAGAAATACAATTTGATAGAGATTAAGTAATTTATCACTTTAATATATTTACTGACATATTGTATGTCTATTAGTGTCAATTATTAAAATTAATGTTAATTATTAATTAAGTATTGTTAATTATTATTAATTAATAAACAATTAATATTGAATGTTTACTGGTATTAGTTATTCAATATTTAGTAAAGTTAAACATGTAATTAGTAATTGAATGTTCACCAAAAATGACTTGTTTTTGTCAAGGCACATTAGAGTGAAAGGATATATGTCAGTTCCTGGCTGAGGTAATTAAAAGCTCTTATTCAACTCTTTACTTCTCTCTTCTGCTGTACTTCAACCAAGGATACTACTTGTTGATCTGTTGGAATCACGTGGTATCTGAATCACCAAAGGAAGAAAACTGTTATGGAGAGTCTTCAAAACCTAAAATGGACTTTGTGTGAGCAAGAAATAAGTTTTTATGTGTAAATCATTGAGATTTATAGTTTTGTTTGTTACTGAAGCATAACTTAGTCTATCCTAGCTAATACATCCTTCACTAACACCTCCTTAATAAAGAAGAAAAACTGCGCAAAGTAGAGGAATTAAGTAAAACATGCAGTTATGGAGGTTACATCTTAAGATCATCAAATACCTGACTGGGAGATACTGAAGGAAGACTGGGGAATAGTCTGTGAGAATGATCTCTTATGTTGTGGAAAAGTGAAATATTCAAACATTTTAATATTTTTTATTAAATTTATTGGGGTGACTTTGGTTAATGAAATTATATAGGTTTCAAGTGTACAATTCTATAATACATCATCTGGATATCGCATTGTGTTCACCACCCAAAGTCAAATCTCCTGTCACCAGTTATTTGACCCCCTTTACCCTTTTCTACCTCCCTCCTCCCGATTCCCTCTGATAACCACTAAACTGTTGTCTGTCTATGAGTTTTTGTTTGTTTGTTTGTTGTTTTGAGTTTTATATCCCATATACAAGTGAAATCACACAGTTCTTAACTTTTTCTGTCTGACTTATTTTACTTAGCATGATAATCTTAAGATCCATCCATGTTGTCGCAAATGGCAGTATTTCATCTTTTCTGATGGCTGAGTAATATTACATTGTATATCTGTACTATATCTTCTTTACCCAATCATCCATTGAAGAACACTTCGGTTGTTTCTATGTCTTGGCCACCATGAATAATGCTGCAATGAATATAGGGGTACATATATCTTTACAGATAAATGTTTTCAAATTTGGAGGGTAGATATTCAGAAGAGGGATTGCTGGGTCATAGAGTAATTTTATTCTTAATTTTTTGAGGAACCTCCGTACTGTTTTCTATAGTGGCTGTACTAATTTACATTCTTACCAATAGAGTATGAGGGCTCTTTTTTCCCCACAACCTCTCTAACATTTGTTATTACTTGTCTTGTTGATAATAGCCATTCTAAAAGGTATGAGGTGGTATCTCATTGTGGTTTTGACTTACATTTCCCTGAAACATTTTAGTATTTATTATTTTAATGTATTAATCAGAAATTGTTGAGAGGTAAGTTGGTATAACATTTTTGGAAAGCAATTTGACAACATATATGAATAATTAAATTGTGCAGATCCTGTGACCCAGCAATTTTACTTCTAGAAATTGATCCTCCAGAAATAATTGAAGAAGTGTAAAAATGTATGTGTTTATTGCAAAATTAGTGGGAAATTATAAATATCCTAAATATTCAACAATATGGAATTGTTCAAATGGCCAATTATTTCATTTCTACCTTAGAATACCCTTCAGTCTTAACAACAAAAAAATAGATGTGTGTATGTTGATGTGGAGTGACACTCTGAAATGACCCCCCAGTGATCTTTGCCTGCTGGTCTTCATGCCCTTGTTTAATCTGCTCTCCTTTGGCCTTGTGACTTGCTTCTGATGAATAGACATGGCAAAAGTAATGGGATGACATTTTTGAGATTAGGTTCCAAAAAGGCAGGCTTCTGTCTTGCTCTCTTACTTTGTATGTTCTTAGGAAAGTCAGCTGCCATATTGCAAGCAGACCTATTGTGATATTGTGATTTATAGTAATAATAAGAAGAAATATTTATTTGGCACACAGCTCCGAAAACCATTGGAATTTCCTAAGTGATGAGAACGATTGAGGTGTCTTTTGTAATATTAATGAGGTGACTTTTGGAAAGTACCTAGGTAACCTAAGGATAGAAGCTGGTTGCCAGGGGACCCAACCATGTGATGATGAGAGGGTTGGAACTTTCAGTCCCACTCCTGACCTCCAGGGAGGGGAGAGGGCCTGGATGTTGAATCAGTCACCAGTGGTCCTTGATTTAATCAGTCATGACTATATAATAAAGCCTCCATAAAACCCCAAAAGGATGGGGGTTCTGAAACTTTGAATAAGTGGAGATTGGTGAATAAGTGGAGATTCTGGGAGAATTGTTCACCCAGCTGGGACATGGAAGCTCTGAACCCTTTCCACATAACTTGCTTTGTGCATCTCTTCCAACTAGCTATTCCTGAGTTATATCCTTTTCTGATGCAGCAGTAATCTAGTAAGTAAAATGTTTCTCTGGGTTCTGTGAGCCATTCTAGCAAATTAATCAAATCCAAGGAAGGGATCTTTGGAACTTACAGTCTATAGCCAGTGGGTCAGAAGCCCAGGTGACAACCTGGACTTGCAATTGGTATTTGAAGTGGGGACAGTCTTGTGGGACTGAGCCCTTAGCCTGTGGAGTCTGATGCAACCTCTGGGAAGATAGCGTCATAATTGAATTGTGGGATACTCAGCTATAGTCAGAGAATTGCCTTTTTTGTGGGGGATTTGGGTGCAGAATCCTACATATGGAGAGGTCCACATGTCTATCATCACACCTAGTGCATAACAGAGCTTCAAAAGATATGTGTTGAATATATTTTAGTCTTGTATTTAGCAAATATTTACTAAACACCTATGCCAGGCATTTGTTCTGGCTCTGTGGCTATAGTATTGAGCTAGTGAACACTTATAAAGGGTATAGCCTACAGAGGGAGGCCAATATCAAGAGAACAAAGAGAGCAGCCTGTGGGGGAGTTCTGAGGTAGGGATGGGCTAGGGGTGTTTGGGAAAATGAGTAATGGCTGAAGCAGAGTGAGGGAGTGGGAGATGGTGAGAGGTGAGGCAGAGGTGGGCAGAGGTGACATGAAGATTCTCAGTTTTATCTTAGGTGCCATGTGAAGCCATGGGAAGGGTTTTGAAGAACTCAAGAACCATTTCATTTTGAAAAGATTATTCTGATTGCTTTGTGGAGAATAGGTTGGTGTTGGACAAGAATGAAAGCTGGAGGCTGGTTACTAGGTGATGGCATCTATCCATGTGAGAGAGGTGGCTGTTGAAAGGAAGAGTAACGGCAAGTTTGGTATACATTGTGGAGACAGTATTGACAAGGTTGATGATGGATTGGGTATAAGAGTTGAGGAAAGGGAAGTGTGAGAATGACCTCTATATTCCTTTCATTATACTGCCATTTATTGAGCTGGAAAACACTGGAGAGGTGGCTGCTGTATGTGGTAAGATGAAGAGTTTAGTTTGAGATGCCTGAGAGATATTCAAGAAGAGTGGTCAACTGAGCAGTTAGATATTGGGTCTGGAATGCTAAAAAAAAAGGTCTGAGCGGGAGATAGCAATTTGGGAATGACTAGCTTCCCTTCTAAATCCATGGAGGGAAGTGAAGAAGAGGAATAAAGTGAAAAGTCAGGGCTTAGGACTTGAGCTAATACGTGGAAATATACTTAACATTATGTCTGGTATAGAGAAAGCACTCAATAAATATAAGTTATCATTATAACTTATAAAAACTATTGTTGTTGGTGCTGGGATTGTTGTGAGTAGAGACAGAGATAAAAACCAGGAGAGCATGGTGTCACAGAAGCCAAGAGAAGAAGGCATGTAGAAGCAGAGGTGTCCAAAGCCCATTCAAGAGCTAGACATGTTGCATTAACTGTTCATAAAGTGATGTATCTATGGGGATCTAACTTTCTTTAGGTTCTGAGAGTACAGCATTATTTCTGATTCACTTACTACCATTAAACCACCAACAGCTCGTTGCCATTTAAGCAGGTTTAGGAGACCCCCAGGGTCCTCTCAGTCATCTGGGCACATTCTCATCTGTAACCAAACCAACAGGGTAAGATGAGCTTGTTCCCATTTTGTCTGGGGCAGAGGAAGACCTAGACATAGATGGACTAGGGCTGCCTACACAGTGTGATTTGTAGGATCAGAGAGACCTCCCATTTTGCCTTTGACTCTCCTCTGACTGAGTCAATTGGGAGGAATACTAAAGTCAATGAACACCTGAAGAATGGGATGGTGATGCTGAACGTATTGGAATGAGGCCTCACTGTGGAAACCCTGAGAAAACCAAGAAGTGCAGCCCATGACACTGGAAACTGTGTAAGTGTATGGTGTGTGTGTGTGTGTGTTGTGTGTGTGTGTGTGTGTGTGTGTGTGTGTGTGATGAGTGAACAAAGGACATTATGGCATGGGGAGACAATGGAAGGAGGAGGGGGAATGGTTACTCAAGTTTCCTTAGTAGTTGATCAATTCTAGAAAAATTGTTTTTGCAAGCTAGATGGTTCAAGATAGCTGAAGTTCAGGACTGCCCCAGCTATGAGAAAGGAGCATTATTTGACCACAAGGCCTTATCACAGGTTGCTGCCTTGGCACAAGGTGAGATTGGGATTTCTTGGATGCTGTATATTATACCAGTGGCCTCATTTTAAAAAAATTTAATAAATGAAAATCTAAATTTGTGAAACAATTCCCTGGATTGGATTCTGATTGAGGGCAAAGATCATCTCTTACATTTCTTTCATAGCCTTCATCCATTAGGCCCTTCAAAAATACATTGCTTCTCTTCTAAATAATTGATCTCAGGGTTCTTGGAAATGAGCTCCCCAGCAATCTGAAGATACATTTCTATTTTCAAAGATTTCCTGGCAACTCTTTAGGGGTGTATCTATTTTATAGTCAAAAATACATCTGTAGACAATTTTAGTTCAAGAGCACATATAACCAAACAGAATCAAATTCATGCATTCATAATGACTTATCACATTACTCAGTTTGGCAGCTTTATTTTAAGAGGCAAATATGTACTTTATAATCAATAATAATTGTATTCCTAGGTGCATAGGAGGGGAAAAAAAAGCATAAGACATACTGCTTATAGAAAACTGGATACTTCCAATTTAAGTTAACTTTCCAGAAAAATAGTTACAACCTTTTAAGAATTCTCTTGGCTTTTAGAAAAACAAGTTTGTGGGATCCCAGGACCTACTCAAAAGAGAAAAATGGATGTCCTGAATTTGAAGAGCTTGCATTAATTCCAGGTAACCCAATTCCTCGGCCTCTCTTCCAGTGAAGCAGAGGTGAGTCATGTGGTGGCAGTGGTCCTCAGTTTCTGGGAGAGGCCTGGGGTGTGCTGTGGGCTGGGCTGACTCGCGCTTCTCCACGCTCAGCTTCTGATGCACACATGCTTCTCCAGCAACACCCCCATGGCCAGTGAGAGCCTTTCTTCTCTGAGTCTGAAAAGGATGAGGTCTTTCCCCTCTAGAGGTAGCTTTTATTTCATGCAATTAACCAGAAGTTAAGAGATCCCTTTTCAAAAAAAAAAAAAAAAAATCTTTGGAAAAAACAAACAACCCAATTGAAAAATGGGCAGAGGACCTGAAGAGACATTTCTCCAAAGAGGATATACAAATGGCAAATAGACATATGAAAAAATGCTCAACATCACTAATCATCAGAGAAATGCAAATAAAAACCACAATGAGATATCACTTCACCCCAGTCAGAATGGCTTTCATCAACAAGACAAATAGTAACAAGTGTTGGAGAGGCTGTGGAGAAAAAGGAACCCTGATACACTGTTGGTGGGAATGCAGACTGGTGCAGCCACTATGGAAGGCAGTGTGGAGGTTCCTCAAAACACTACAAATAGAATTACATATGATCCAGCAATCCCTCTCCTGGGTATCTACCAAAAAAATCTGAAAACATTTATACATACAGACACCTGTGCTCCAATGTTCATCCAGCTTTGTTTACGGTGGCCAAGACATGGAAACAACCAAAATGTCCTTCGATAGATGAATGGATAAAGAAGTTGTTGTATATACACACAATGGAATAGTATTCGGCAGTAAGAAAAGATGATATAGGAACATTTGTGACAACATGGATGGATCTTGAGAGTATAATTCTAAGCGAAATAAGTTAGACAGAAAAAGCAGAGAAACCTATGATTTCACTGATATGTGGTATATAAACCCAAAACAACAAAAGAACAAGACAAACAAATGAGAAACAAAAACTCATAGACACAGACAATAGTTTAGTGGTTACCAGAGGGTAAGGCGGGTGGGGGGAGGGAGTTGAGGGTAAGGGGAATCAAATATGTGGTGACAGAAGGAGAACTGACTCTGGGTGGTGAACACACAATGGGATTTATAGATGATGTAATACAGAATTGTACACCTGAAATCTATGTAATTTCACTAACAATTGTCACCCCAATAAATTAAAAAAAAAGAAATTACATGTTATAAAAAAAATCTTTGGAAATTTATTTTTTATTCTTTTTGAAAATCTAGATTGTAAGTTCTGCTGTTGGGCTTATGGTTGGGTTCACAGACATAACTTTCCTTTGGCATTTCTGTTGAATTCCAAGGAGCTAAGATGTTTCAGAGGAGAGGAGGGGAACTAAAGGATCCTATCCTATAAAGAGCTGGATTTATTTGGCTCTTTGGTTTCTTAGTTTCTCTTGGTGTGTGTCTCCTCGTACCACTGCTGTCGTACATTATGACCACAAATATGCCTTTCCCTGAAGGAGTGCCATGTAGCATGTTCCCAGAGAGATGAGTTGTTTGAAGTGAATACGTTCACCCCTTGAGCCATGCTAAGAACAGACTTTTATGCACTTATACCTGTGTGGCCACCCAGACTGTAAGCGTCTTGGAACTTTGGGGCTCATAATTCAAGGAAACCACTTTTATGCACAAATGAGAAATACATCCCTGGTTCATGCATCAATGAGGGTTGGGCCATGAGGAAATGGCAGCCACAGCTCACAGAAGGAACAAGAAAACCACAGCGTGGCCTGCAAAATTGGCTGCTTAAAGCAAAGTGTGCTAGCACTTTGGACAGGTTATATGCTCAAATTTGCTAAATCATTTATAGGCATCTCTTTTAAAAACAGAAATCTTTCCTTAAGCGTCTGTGTTCTGAATTAGACACATCTCTATTTAAACTTCTTCAGGCTTTATTATTATGGTGAAGTGCAGGTGCAAGAGTGGAAAAGCAAACATTTGAGAAAAGCTGTGGTCTTTATAGAGCAACAGGGCTCAGTTTTCAATCACCCGATGCTTTCCAATGGGTGAGCAATGAGCTTAAAGAATTACATTCTCTTCAGGACAATGAGATTGTGAAACAGTCCAGCATTTAGACTTGTGAAAACAAGTAATAGAAAATTATTTCACCAGTTCTCTTTAGGCGCAAGGCTGTCATGGAAGTCCTTTCTAATGTACTCTGCAGTATAAGTGGGAGGTTGATACAGCTGGCCAAGAAAAAGCTCTTGAAATCCCGCTAAAAATGAAGAGCTAATCAATTCCCCAGGTCTGAGCAAGTGAGAAGTCAAGTCCAGAGAAGGCTACCTCGGCAAAAGGAGCAGGTAGATCATAAGAAGGAGTACAGGTGTTAGAGAGTTGAGTGCTGGTCCTTGGATGAAAGTCAAATTTTCTTTGCTTGCTTGTGTGCTTTCTATTGGGTGTGGCTAGGTCTGAGGGTACAGGTTCTGATTCCTGGCTGAAAGAAGATGAGAGATCTGTGAGTGATGGCAATGAAGAAGATCATGAGGATGATAGCAAGCCCTTACCTGTTGGTTGCTATGCTTACTATTCTAAGAATTTTACGTACTTTAACTCATTAATTTTCACAGTGACTCTACGACATAGGTGCTAGTATTGTTTCCATCTTACAGATGTAGAATATGAGGTAGAGAATTTACATAACTTGCCTAAGCACAATAAACAATGGAGCCAGAATTTGAACCCAGGCACTTTGTACCCAGAATGTAAGTCCATACTCATAACTCTATTTCTTGGCATATATTGTCCAACATAATTTGGCTTGCCTATTAAATGCTTTTTTTCTGATGAATCCACTATGCAAGTCAACTTGGAAGTATAATGCTTCAAAATACCAATGTTCTTTCAGCAAATATCTCCAGCAGCTGGGAAAATATGAAAAGAGTCAGACTCTATGATTTGATGTATAAATTGGTTCCATTCTTATTTGCCTCAAGAATATTAGAACACTTCTTTTGCACTTTCCTTAAGCATACACTGTGGCTTACCGGGGGAAAGAGATCCCTGGGAATCTCGTCAGATATTTGATTCTAATGTAGTTAGCTCTTAAGAGGGCATGGCAAGTGATCATTAGAATAACAACAGTTATGACTTCCAGAGTACTGGTTACATAACAAGCTCTATTCTAGCATTTTGCCTGTATCATCTTCCTTATTCTTTTATCTGACCAATGAGGCAGGCATTATAATCCCAATTTTACAGATGAGGAAACCCAGGCACAGAGAGTTAAATAATCTGCTTGCTCAATGTTACAAAACAAGAAAGTGGTAAACTTCGGATTTGAACTTGGGTCGGGAGGACTCTAAAGTTCTTGCTCTTAACTGCTGCAGTACCAGTACTTTAGAACTTAGTGACATTTGTATGAATAAGAACGTGAAAATTGCTATGTCAATTTCCCAATCATAATCATGGTATTTGTTTATGATTTTTTGGTGTGTCCGCTTGGCTTGTCTGAACTACATTTCTCAGAATTCACTTTCTTGTACATTGCTGGTGACATAGGAACCACAAGAAAAATCCTTGGGAGGTTTAGAGGGGAAGGGAAGCAACAGCCATCTTACAGCTCACACACGTTGTTGCTGACCTGCTGAGTCACCGTGTGATTCGTGTGAAACTGACCCTGTCACTGCTCTACTTTCCCTGGACCCTGCTTCAGGTTCTCTGACTCCTGGGCCAGGTGTGCATGTGGTTAGCACTGTGACGAAGGGTCCAGCTTCTGTCTGTCACCAAGGTCAGATACAGGTTTTTGTCTATGCCTGAGGAATCCCAGCTTGTGCCTCTGGCTTCCATCCTGCCCTTGATATCTTTTACTTTACAGCTATCTTCTTCCTGTCTGCTCTGTAGACATCAATCTTGAGCATCAGATGTGGAGACAACAGCCTTACAGAGACTGTTTAGCCAGCTCCCACAATTGCACAAAGCCAAGTCCCTGGAACAAATCCCTACGGGTGTTGCTTCTCTGCTTGAACCCTGACTCATAAGGTCCTGTGTAGGTCACCTCTACTACATGGTTCATGCCCCAGCGTCAACAACATTACTTGTGCTCTATATTCTATAACGCTCTCTTCTTGGAGTCTTACCTATGAGATAAACAAGGTAGGAACTCTTGTCCCGTTTTACAGAAGAGGATGAGGTTCTGTGAAGTTTGATGACTTTCCCACTTTAGATTGCCTACGTTAGAACCCAGACCACTGAACTTTTGTTACGTGTCCTAAACTTACTCTGAGTTTCGATATCATGATGTGTCAAACCCATGCACATGCAAGTTGGTGTGAGATCTTTTTGCCAGGGTCAGCCTTTTCTGTGTGTAGTGTGAGCTAAGATTTATCAGTGAAAGTCAAATTATTATAGAGCTTGATTTTTTCATTTTCTTCTTTCTGTGTTTGAAAAGAACCTGCTGTTATGGACTGAATGTTTCTGTCTCCCCAAAATTCATACTTTGAGATCCTAACCTCCGATGTGACAGTGTTAGGAGGTGTGGACTTTGGGAGTGATTAGGTTATGAGGGTGGAGTCATGAATGAGATTACTGCCCTTATAAAAAGACCCCAGAGAGCTCTCTCACCACTGTGAAAACAGTGAGAAGACAGATGTCTATGACCCAGGAGGTTGGTCCTCACCAGACACCAAATCTGTTGGCACCTTGATCTTGGACTTCCCAGCCTCCAGAATGGTGAAAAATAAATTTCTGTTGTTTATAAGTCACCCAGTCTATGATATTCTGTTATAGCAGCCTGAAATGACTGAGATACCTGCTCTTGAATTTTTTTCAACAAGGCTCATACATACTGTTCACATTTTCTTGTCTTTCATAGTCAAGGTGTCACCATCTAGGGTAAAGGGCCCTAATGGTACTCTCTCCTGACCAGGCACCTTGTAAAGGAAGCAGACCAATGGGGGGAAAATCACTAATACATGTGATGGCTTATAAAGCAGAAGTGATGTGTTTGTGTAGAAATGCCACAATCAGGATAAAGCGCTAAAGGATAACGCATTAACATTTTGCCTGTGGACAGAGAAAACTGTGGCTTCTCTTCTTTCAAATGGAATCTGTTTTGAAACAGTTTTGGCACACTTGAACCACACGTAGTGCCCAGCCCCCTTGGACGTAAGCTGCATGAGACTAGAGACCTTGTCTGTCTTGTTTGTGACCGTCCCAACACCTGGTACATAAACAGTACTTAGCGCATAGTAAACACTGCAAAGCATTAACAGAATAAATGGTTTTTAATTGAGCTGAATGCAGAGAAATCTTTGTAGATGAGTATTTCTTATTATAATAAGAAATAAGCTAATACCAGCATACTATTTTATTTCTTCATTTGTTTCTTCATTTTGGAAAGTCATAAGTTCATGACAGTGAAAACTATGATGATAATGATGGTGATGATTATGGTAGCAAACACAAAGTGATTACTATGTACTATGAACTGTTTTAAGCATTTTCATATATTAACTCATTCAAACTTCATTAAAAAACTTATAAGTAATATTGTCACCCCAAATGGGGAAACTGAGGCACAGGGAGTTTAACCGGCTTACTCAAATTCACACAGCAGGTTGATTAGTAGTGAAGCGAGGTCTGAATGAAGATCGTCTGGGTCTAAAGATTCTGCTCTTCACCACTGTACTGTATTGCTAGCCTATGATTATTGTTCATAGCTGAATTGGATTATAAACCCAGTTTAAGTGACGATTATGTTGATAGCCATCGTGAATTTGTGGCTTTTCATCCCAATTCTTTTTAGAACATATGTGTATTAGACATGTCTACACATGCACACATTTATTATAGGCGTGTGTATATACACGTGAGTATTTCCTCCTTATGACAATGTCTTTCCCAAACACTGAGGAATAATCACGTAGGAATTAGTCATAACATGGGTGAGTGTTTCTGTGTTAGAGCTGTCCTTTCCTGTGATTGCACTGCCGCCCTTACTATTGACTAGAATTCCCAACTGTTTGTTGGAAGAAACGGAAAAATGTGAACAGGAAAAGAGTGGGTGGGGCCACACCAAGGCTTCTGTGCCACAAGGGTGAGAGGAAAGAGGAATAAGGAAGGGGTATTTTGAATAGCTCCCAAGTTGAAATCACTCAGTAGACATCAAATGGTAACAGTCATCCTTAGAGTTTTAACAATGGAAAGGGAGGGAAGGAATTTTCAAGACACAAGCGTCAGGACCACTCTGGGTACAATAGATACATGTGAGCACAGGGTTTTTAGGAAAGGAAACTCTCCCGGGGTTAGCTGTCACATTGAAATTAATTGAAAAATACAGTCAAGGAATAATTTTGAAAATTTGGGAGCTGGCTAGTCTTTATATCTCATTGGTTTCGTTCTCTCCCAGTTCCCCTCTTTCCCTATTGTTTGTTTCAACTACTCTGCTTTCTTGCTCAGCAACCTCTGCGTGATCTGGGTTTTGCCACATTACCCTGGTCATCACACATACTGACCATGAGCCAGAGTCCAGCTCATTGAGCCCAGTCATCCTCATTTGTTAGAAATAACAGGAGTTTCTAGTGCTGTTATAACACTTACCTGTTCATATTATTTCTCAATATCAAATCACAGTAGAAAAACAGAATTCCCCCTGCTTAACACAGGTAGGCTTACACTTGGGAGCACTGATGACTTAAGCAAAGATTTTCCACCTAGAGCTAAGTGATTGATGGCTTATCCATCTGCACATAAAACCAGTGCTTAAATATTGGTTCGAATGGTTCATATCACCTGCAGTTTCCAAACAGCTGCATATTTTCTCCCAAAGTAAAATACAGAACAATGAGACTAAATACTAGCAAGTTAGCTTTTTTTCCTTTCTCCTCTGTTGAACAAACCTGGAGGAGCCTATCTCTTGTTAATTGTTCTGTGTGGCTCTGTGACAGACCATGAGAAGATCTCCAGATTTAGTCTGTGGTTTGTTCCCCTGTTGTCTTCTCATTGCTGGAGAAGGAAGTTCATCCCAGTAGGTGTCAAACACCAATTTCATTATCATTTAGATCTAATTATATAATAGACACAATGGGTTTTTTTTTTACTTTCCTTGGAAAACTGAGTGTTTTTGAGGCAAATAAAATAAGAACATACATATTTATTTTTTTGTTAAATTCTCCATCAATTTGAATATTTGAAATATCAAAGATTGAGTCTATTTAAGTTCTGTTCTCAGTTTTAAAAATTATGTGTATGAGGTCTGACAATGAAGTTCGTGAACTCATCCTAGGTAAAGTGCTACATACTTCATTGCTGCATATCATTATGGTCACCTTCGAAGTACTCCCCTTGGGAAGCTATGCACCGATGCCAGCATCTAGTCCACCCTTCAAAGCAATTTTGGGACTTTTCCTGGAATGGCCATCAGAGCTGTTGTCATATCACCCTTTATGTCCTGAATGTCATCAAAATGTTTTTGTTTCAATATTTCCTTTATCTTTGCATAAAGAAAGAAGTCATTGGGGGCCAGATCAAGTGAGTAGGGAGGGTGTTCCAATACAGTTATTTGTTTACTGGCTAAAAATGCCTTCAGACAGTACTGTGTGAGCTGGTGCATTGTCGTGATGCAAGAGCCATGAATTGTTGGCAAAAAGTTCAGGTCGTCTAACTTTTTCATGCAGCCTTTTTAGCACTTCCAAATAGTAAACTTGGTTAACTGTTTGTCCAGTTGGTACAAATTCATAATGAATAATCTCTCTGGTATCAAAATAGGTTAGCAACATTGTTGCAAAAAGTTCAGGAACTTAATTGTCAGGCCTCATACTATCCTTAAGGTTTAATGTATATATACATGGACATGTTCATATAGATATAAATGTATATACACACACTGTTAAATCACTTTTGATTTGAATAGCATTCAGACTGTGGTATGTCTAAATGTCTAAAGAATAGTCAACATGCCAATTGAATTATACTATCTCCTAAGCCCTCATTAGTTCTCACCTAGACCACTGTGATAGATTCCTAACTAAACTTCCTGCTTTCACCCATGACCCCTGACAGCCATTTTCTACACAATAGCCAGAGTAATTTAAAAAAGTATATCAGGTTGTATCACTCCCCCACTTATCATTTTCTGGTAGTTTTCTACTGCAATAGGAGTAAAATCCAAATGCATTACCATGGTCTACACAGTCCTACATGACAAGGATTGTGCCTTTCTCTCTGACCCCACATCACAAGGACAGTTGGCCTTCATTCTGTTTCAGGATCAAGATCCTTTCTGCCTCAGGAGCCCTTCCACTTGTCCTTCCCCTTACCTAAACCTCACTTTCCCCAGATCTTAGCATGGCCAGCTTTTGCTCTTTATTCAGGTCTTAAACTCAAATGACATTTTCCAAGGGAGGAATTCCCTATTCACCCTCGCTAAAGTAGATACCCTCCTTCACTCTCTATCGTATTACTTTACTTTTTAATAGAATTTATTACTGTCTAAAATTACCTTATGTATTGTTTGTAAAAATGTTTATTGTGTGGTACCCCATAAGAATTCAAGTGCCATAAAGGCAGTGCCGTCCTCTGCTCTTCCATCCCTGTACCACAGTGACTAAAATCATACAGACATATGCTAGGGGCCCAAAGAATTATTTGATGAATGGATAAATAAGTGACTAAGTCTACTTTAAAGGCAGTTTGTGTAACTTTGTTGACTTGGTGCTAAATTTTTTATTTTGAAAAACTTTAATATTATTACAAGTGCTGATTCGTACTTAGGGAATATTTTAGTTGGGAATATTGTTCAATTATTATTCCAAGGAGACATTCTTTTAGCAACATCCCTGACAAGGAGTCATCTAGTTTCTATGAAAATATTTCCAGTATTGAAAAGCTCACTTCTTATTTACGCAGCATGTTCTAATGTTAGACAATTTTATTTTTTTTCTTAAAATAATCTAAAATCTTCTTCCTATTATGGTGAATCTTACTCTTAGTTCTGTCTTGAGGTGTTACATGAAGTTAAATCTTTTTTCTCTTCCACATAGAAGTGCTATCCCATATAGTCTTCTCTCAGCTAAATCTCTTTTCTAACCTCAATGATTCCTTTCATGACACTCTTACCAGTCCCTTCACTGTTGTAACATTTTCCAAAAATATTTGCCTTCTTCTCCTTTCTTCTGAATGCATTCTTTTTTGCCAACATTCCTATTAAGTTTTGCCATTCAAAGTGGAGCACAACATAAAGCCGTTTGAAAATGGAAAAAAAAATCAGCGGTCAGAAAAATCATAAAGAGGTTGAGCATTGTGAGAGCTCACTAGGAAAGATTGGTCATTTTTAGCAATAAGACTTCTCCCCTCCCCCCACTTTGTCCTTCTTTTTAACCGTGTTGGTGTTTCCCTAATTACAGACTTGAGAGAAAGGAATCATGGGAAGTCACTGAATTTCTCCTTTTATACCACATAGAGATGGATGGGCTTTGTAGGTGTCACTCCCCCTGGACCCTCAGTAGGATAGCGTTTTCTTTGGGAGAAGGGGTCTTTGACTGCTTGACTTATGGTTCTCCTACATCTTAAATCTAAAATTTCAACAAAAAATAGATTATTTTCCCATCACTTAGTGTTGCTTCAAAGGCCACACAGTTCATTTCTTCCTGATCCCCCCTCTTAACTTCAGTAACAACCACAGTACAAAAGCTGGTTTCATAGGAGGAACAAAGTGGTGACTCTCCTTCAAACAGTGATCAAATGGATAATCTCCCCGCCTCGGATTTCTCTGAAAGTATTTTGGTCTGTACACTTTGGATGGCATGTGTTGAAATGGCTTGACTATATTCCAAGAAACCATTGAAGTCAAAGTAAAAACAAACAAACAAATTTAAAAAAAAACCACAATTAACCATTTTTTAAAAGTAGGCCAAACAAAGGTTTATATTTTTTTCTTAAAATCTATTTTTGTATTATCAAGTTCTTTTTTGAAAGCCAAAATCCTTTTGATTCTATTATCTCAAGCAGTAGTGATTCTTTCATGAGGAAAATAAGAGTTCTTTGATGGACAAGTAGTCCTCTATAAGCAGTGTTGTCCCAATCATGGGGTGATGGAGCTTATGAAGGTCCATAGTTTGGGGACCTATCTGCTGTTGGCATATGAGCTGGGAGAGAAGGTGGCCTCACAAGTCTGAAAATGACATGATGCTCTCAGACATTTTTTCAGTCACTGAAGTACTCATAGCCAGCATCTCACTCAAGGCACAGAGTTGGATGACACTTTCTACTTCCATACCTACCTCCTGGCCAACCTCTTGGACTTGGACAAGTGACTTCTTTTCCTATCCAAAGCTGCCCTTAATCTCTATTGCAACCGTATAAAATTTTACAGCAAAAGTCATGGCAGATTAAAGCTATGAAATTTACCTGAATGATACCTCTGAATACCTCATTTGACTAGTTTTACTAACAGACCACCTCAGCTCTCCTGGTACTGCCTTGAAGATTTGAAGGTCAACTGGTGTGGAACCCAGACTTCACGAAGCTAGAAATTTCAAATGGATTCAATTTAATATTTTTTCCTTAAAGTTATTCATTTGCGTATATTTACAGGAAAAGGAAGATTTTAATACAGGCTTGTTGATTCTAGACATTGGTGGTTAAGGTTTCCAGAAGACAGAGTTTAGATATTTTTGGTGTTCTCTAATGCTCATGGTATTTTTATTTGGACAACGACACTCCTCTGTGACCTTTGCTGATGAATTGTCCTTAATGGAATGAAGGAAGTGGGGGAGGGGTGTATGCAAGAGGATCAATAAGACAATGATGCTACTGCCTGAACCCAGACATGTTGTAGAGACTAGAATGAGAATTCAAGGAGATGAGCTGGAACGATTGGTACAGTCCCAGGAAATTACTGTGTCATCTGTTTAATAGTACTACAGGGAGAAGATGCACAGTTTGCTAGAAGAAAACCCAGAGCAGAATTATTTGGTGATGGGTGGCCCATCTTCCGCTACTGAAGAAAATTATATCTAAATCTATGAAGTAGAGCTGAAAAACATACTTTGGAAATCTTTTCTTCATTACTGGAATATCAGTACTTAATATAAAAATCTAAAGCTCATAAAGGCAGTACAAGAAATCAAAATATATACGTCTTAAAAATCACATCTCTTTGTTAAAGATGATGGACTTTTCCAGAGTGTTCTATTGTTATTGCTCATAAAGAGGTTTTTTTTTTTTTTACTTAAATGTTCTTTAAAAATCCATATAGATTGAAAATATAACAAGTGCAATAACAGATACAAAAATTGTGGTAATTCATGTTTTGTAGTCAAGATCCTTATATTGAAGTCTTTGTCTTCAAATCAAAGAGCTAGTGTAAACAGTTTCTTGTGAAGTAACCAATGACGTTTTTGTACCCATTTTAGAGATAGTGCACTAGAAGGAAATTAAAACAGAGTGCAATTTCTGTTATCTGCATTAGACAATTTCTTCTCCTGGGATAAACCAAGACCACCAATAACTGAAATACAGCTTCTTGTGATGAAAACATGGGAGGCAGAAGACACGGTAGCTTTAATTTTTCTCTTGATGCAGACAGACAGAATTACAGAATGTGGCACTTGTTCTTCCAGCTTTGCTCTACTCATTTCTTGTTTAGAGATTCAGACAGGCCTACCATTGTTTTTTCATTAGAGTCTGACTCTTTCTTTTGTCTATATCATTACTTGGGTCTCTATTTACCCATGTATCATAGTTGAACTTGGCTTGGGTTCAAATTTTAGCTCTGTCACTTACAAGTTGTACAGCATTTGGGATGTTACTTATCTCAGCCTATTGTTAGCTTGGAAAATAGAACCTGAGGCAAATTATGTGTTACCACTTTAATGGAAGTGTCATCCCAGAGAAACAGTAGTGAAGGGAAATGAGGGAGGCAGCATAGAGCAAATACAAAGAGGTACATTCCCAAGCTAGCCACAGTTTTGTCGCCAGTGCTGTGGATCACTTCATCTTTCAGGCCATTTTCAGAGAAATCACAGGAATTATCTTGTCTCAGAACAGTTTGCCTCTGAGAAGGGAGAGAGAAGGATTTGTCCATAATCTTCTATCTCCCACGGGCAAAAGTTTGCCCTATGACTCCTTTGCACTCTTGACCAGCTGGTTCTCCCACAGCCACTGTGGAAGGCTGGACCCAAGATGGCAGCTGCCTCTGTAATGTGAGCCACAGCCTACAGGACACATGGCAGGTAGTAGCAAGCCAGGGGCCCTACTAACCAGCCTTCGTGAGCTCCAAGAGGATCTCATGGTAACTCATACCACAGTGACTAAAACAAAGCCTTTTGCAAAAGTCAGGAGACTCTCAGGTGTGAGTTGGGAGGAAAGACGCTTTCGGTCATGTCCATAATGATCTCAGATTCCAGGAATGGCTGCTGCAGGAGGCCCTGCTGGCCTAGGACGCAGATTGTCACCATGAAGACAGAGATGAATCTTCTTCCAAGAAAGATCAAAACCTCTCCTTGTGGCCTACTAGACTGTACTTTAGTACAGGGCAAGCCTCCTGAAGGGTCATGAGCAATAGAAAACCAAAGTAGGGAGGTAGCATAACCTTGGTCCAGAACAATACCCATCCTTTCTAAACCTTGGGATTTTTATGGATAATGAGCAGTAAGTAGCTACTATTATTTTCTCTTCTTTCCCATTATATGTCTTCCTCCACAACATCCTCTCTCTCCAGCCATGTGCCCTCCTCAACTCTAATTCTGTGTTTGGGGTGTCTTATCCTTTGGATCTCTTCCTTTGCCAGGCTTTCTAAATTGCTTCATTGTTATTTTTTGAGGATTCTAACAACACATCCTCTTGTACAATGCTTTGTCTGATTGAACGGGAGCAACTCTCGCATATCTCTCAGCTTCCATGCAAAATTTATGAGCATGTTATTTAGGTTCTCCTAACGCTTTATTTGTTTGTGGCTTGGCAATGACAGTATTTGGAATGTCTCTCTGAAATATTATGATTTTGATATTGCTAGTATTATATCATGGAAGGTAGATAATACTTAAAATATCTCTTATGAAAAACAGCAGAGTTTTCTGCACGGGGATAGACTTATCACAGCTTTTGGCTATTGACAATGAGGAGATAGGAATGCTCCTTACTGCTACTTTTTTTTTTTTTTAGCATTTTTTTAAACTAGTATTCATTAATGTTTCCTTATTTCCTCTGACACTCCTACTTAAGGAGGGTACTCTTTCTGCTTAATCTCATGACGTGAGACTCCTTAATAATGTAATAAGCTGACCCACAATAGAGTAACAGATGATATGTGCCACCACACCCCCAATTCCTAGGGGACTGGGCCTTGACAGGTCAGGATTGCAGTTTGGGTCCCAAGGACCAGAGCTGGATAGGGGGAGGAGGAAGTTAAAATCTGAGTGTCTAAGAGTGGAACAAGTCAAAGGATGATTAGGATCTGTTGTCCTTGGGAAGCACGGAAGATTAACACTAGCACACACAAGTGCTGCCATTATCGACAAGGAGGTGCCTTCAAGTTGGCCGAGGGAAACAAAGTCGAGAGTCCGGAGCTAGGTGAAACCAGATCAGGTACAAGATCAGGAGCAATAGAAGAAATTTTGGACAATTGCAATACTTAAGCTGGAGCATGGCAACCTGCTTTTAATGGCCGATGTCTGGACAGAAGTGAGCAGGTGAGTGTGGTGAAACTGTTTAAAGGAACGGCATCTGATCAGAGAAGGTCAGATGTATGACTGGGACTGCCCATATGGAAGAGACCTTTTAACAAGAGACACACGTGCCCTCATATCTCTAGTTGCACACAAGCACTGAGTCATACATTGATGGGAAATAAATATATGTGTAAATAATTCCAATTTGGTCAAGGAAATGATGCAGCATGTGGAATTTTCCCTCTCGCCTTGGCATTCTCCCTGCTGGGTGATGTACATATTTCATAATTGGTAAATTGCAAAGTGGCGTTTACCACCCTCCTACGCGTACACCTTGGCCTGTTCTTGCAGTAGGCAAAAAGCCAAAGGGCCCTTGTTTCACACCATCACAGAGTATTTCATGTTCCCTTGGGTAGGGAGCCTCCTTTTCTTGTTTTCGGCTTGATGACTTTTCAGCTCACAGCCTGGGAAGAGAAGCAGAGTTTGGTTAATGTCAAATTTACTCTGAACTCTGCTGGTTTCAGAGTTCATGTCATGGAAACTGTAGCTCTTCCCATGGTCTGGATATTTTACATCTACACATTACATTTAGAAAGCCAGAGTTTAGACTCATGGAAAAAAGTCGCTAAATTGGTGACTAATTTTACATCAGAAGCTTTTCAACCAGAGAAGTAGTGTGCTACAGAGTAAGCAGAGCCACCCCGCCCCTGGCCCCCTGCCCTTTGCTTGGAGGAAAGAGATTTTCAAGTGTCTCTTTGAGAGAGGGTGGAGGAACAGCAGAGCAGAGCTGAGCAGAGGCCCAGCTGCCTGGACCCACACACAGATGGTTCTGTGGAAACACAGGCGGCCTGAAGTTACTCTCCACTGGGCACTACTGACTGAGGCTATTGTTATGCTGAAGAGGATTATTTAGGAGGAAAATGAGGTGGTTTTTCTTGCTTAATATATCTGTACTAGAAGGTTGTGACCCATCTTTCTCATTGCCCACGCTTTTATTTATCCACCATAAGGAATAAATTCCAACTCACTCTCTCCACTTCACTCTTTCGCCAGCAAATATAGAAATGTCCATGTTCAAAATAAAAGGCTCTTGTTTTCTTGGCTGAATATCAAGATTTTTCCAGATTGTCAACTCCTTAAGAGGGGAGAAGCATAAAATCCAGCTGTAGAAACTCAGAAGTGACCTAACATGATCCAGGTGTTTCTAGTTTTCTTAGGAAAGATGGTGAATGTATATGCAATGCCTGATGGATTGTATCTAGAGGACACTGCCTGATAACACTAGGCTGCTGATCACAGTTTTGATAGTGGGTTTGAGTGAGTCCACAGTGTGTAACAGCTGTATCTGATGTATCAAGATTGGTTTTGCAGTGGTATTCTGAAAGTTTGTGACCTTGTATTTACCCTCCCCCCATCTTACTCAATGCTCATAAAAATGGATCTGAAAGCAGTGAACTTGTAAAAACAACCAGGGGGCATCGAAAATGCAGGGAGTAAGGAGGAACGGGTTTTAGCCTCAGTTCTGCCAATTGTCAGCCATGTGTCTGTGGGAAAGTCTTCAATTTCTCTGATCATCATTTTTTATCCATAACACAAATGAAATAATACTTGCCCTTCATGCCCTACTATAAAATGAAAGCATTATGTTGGGGACAGATTTATTTATATAAATAATTTAGACAAAATGTGTATTCAGTGTTCTTCAGGCTTATCGGTTCAGTCTGTAGTAACATTTTGACCCATCCACTGATGTGAGATACAACCTACCACATTTTTAGATGATATGTTTTAGTGGTTAAAGTTGACCTAGTTTAGCAGCATAAACTAATTCTCCAGAATGAATACCAAGCCACCTGCCATGTCTTCTTCATCCACTCCCAAATGCCACCTACTTCTCAAAGCACTCTGATGTCTTTAACCTGGTGCAACTCCCCCTGAGCTCCCGGGCCTTCCCAGAACTATTTCCATGGTGGCTCTTCTGTGAGGTTATCAAACTGTGGCTAATAGTCATCTGGGAACATGTTTTCCTCCTCAAGGACAGAGACCCAAACCTTAGTGAACCTTGTACCTGCCCACCTTACCTTCTCAAGTGCCATAGGATAAGTACACAATAAATACTTTCTGAGTTGAATCACTACATTTCTCCAGTAGAGTTTGCATGGGAGGGAAAAATGGTGATGGCTGCTGAGTAACATCTGGTATTGGTAGAGGACACCATAGGGAAAGAAAATCACTGTAAGAGTCAGAGAACTGGACTGTGGTCCATCCTTTGCCACTGCGTTGTTGTACATGGCCCTGGCTGAGTCACTGAACTCTCTGAACCTTTGTTTCTTCCTCTTTATAAGGAGAGAATAGGATGAATTGGCCTTGAAGGCTCCTCACAACACTAAGATACTAACGTTTCGTGTTTTATGCTACCTTCATCTAAGGTAAGGTGCTAAGAACTTCAAAGAAATTGAGAGGTGTTTTAAAACAGGAATCACTCAATAAGGTGATTCCAAGGCAATAAGAATCTATTCTATTTTGAGTGACAAGGATTATTTTACATAAATATGGGATTCAGGGTAAGGAATTTCTCAAGTTTATCTGTGGACAGTTTAAAATAAAAGCCCTAACATTAGAGGAGTAATCCAAGATTATCTCCACTTGGACGATTGTATAGATTGCAAAATTCATTTACGTATATTGAAAATAAACATGGATTAGAATTTTAAAAAGTCTTTGAATTTTGGTGGTTATTATTTTTAAAATCTTACCACATTTTTTCACATTAGAACAATTTGGAGTTATCCCTGAAACTTTAAGTATCCTTTAAAATAGCACTGTATGAAATGTATCTTTATTTGTGGAAAAGGGTAGAACTCTTTTGCATGTGTTGGGTTAGTTTCAGTTCCAAACTACAGAACCTTCTCTTATGGAGTCAAAGCAAAGTTAGTTGGTGCTTAATTGTAGTCTTTGGGTAGTACGCACTGCACCACATTATTTTATTGCTGAGTACTTTGTAATTTATTGAGACCACTGTAATATGATCTTGTTGGATCATGCATATATAAACATTTCACTTCTCTCTATATCAATTGTACTGAATCTGCAATATAAATTTGGCAATCTAGTCAATTTTACAATCCTTTTGTCAAGATTGACTTTCCATCTATCTTCTTGAGGACCAAGAAAGAAACTCAGTAAATTTCAAGGCTCTTTTTTTCTTCTTTTTCTTTTAAATGTAGTGGAATCTTTACCCGAGGAGGTCAACCCTTAAATGAGTGAACTATTTCCATTGTCCAGTTGTCCAAGTAAATTTAAAGCGGAAGGGTTTTTTGACAGCTTTGTTAATGTAGCCTTTTTTTTTCCTTGCTGGTAATTCAAGCATAATTGAAGTCTAGTGTTGAGCTTTAAATATGTTCTTGAGACTTGAAAAGGAAGCTTGATGAGGCGTGTACTACAGCATAACCTCTCAATTATTCACACATTTATATGGCTGTAATCACTAAGGCCTCTCACTGTAAACATTAGGAACACTTTTATAACCAGACATTGATATGAGCTAATAGGCAGTGAAATGATGAAACTACAAATAGTAACGAGAATATGGTCAGGGTCATCAATCATAATCAACATCATTTTTGTTCATTTCTAAAATGCCTGATGCTATATCAAGCTATAATCTGAATATTAACCTAATAAATTCCAAAGCATTGACTCAAAAACTCACATGCATTTGACAATGACTCTAGAACCCCCAAACTGCTCACTGGCTTAGTCGAAGACAGGGAAGACTGCCATTCTTGAGTTTTGCTCTTTAAGATTCAGGTAACTTAAAAGGTCTTGGACTATCATTCAGCATGATCTAACAGCTGTGCTCCGTGAAGTGTCCAAATTTGGATTCTGCCAGTATAACAATATCTAACAAGATGGGAGGAAAATCCTCTAAAGATGTTATTAGAGACTCTTACCTCCCTTTGTCCTTTCCTCCCTTCCTGCCTACTATCAATTAATTAATTGAATCATTCAACAAATACTAATTGAGTTATTATCTTGGGCCAACAGTGTACTAGGCACTGGGGGAACAATTCAGGCATGCTCTCTCACTGCCCTTCTAGAGCTTAGTTTCCAGTGATATAAAGGGAGATTTTGAGAATTTTTGAATTACTTTATCCTGGATACAACTTCTAAGTCCTTACAAAAAAGAGCAATAGGTTAAAGTGTTTTCTGTTAGAATAAGTCTGGGTGACTCACTCCCTTCTCTTTCTATGGTGGATTGAAAATTGAGTTGTAAACTAGAAGATTGCCGGTCTTTTTGTTTCTTTCCTTGAAACAGTTGGAGAGATGGCTGAGAAGATAATAAGTGATTAGGCAATTGCTTAAAAACAACATTTTGAAAGAAAATACTCCAGACTGCCTTGCTGTGCAGTTTTCCTATTTCTTAAAACCTCTTAGGATGAGCAATGACAGAAGTATCTATTTCCAGAGTAAATGAACAAGAGAGATGCATGTTTAAATTCTACTGTGGATTAAAAATTGTATATAGTTTATTATACATCAGTTAATGTAAGTATAATTATGGGTAACAAATGGTCAACAAGAACACCAGTTTGGACATTCCTTTCTAATTCCCTCCTCACTAAGGATTGTTGAAAACACAGACCAAGGATAGCTAAGAAATTACATTAACATAGATTCTAAAAATAATAACAGATACTAATAGCAGCAACATCTTCTTTACATTGTATCTCTTCTCTTGGGTCCTCTACTGGCTGCTGTCCCTCTTCCAAGTGTCACCCTTACTCTTTTGTAGGCTATTCTGGCATGATCATTTGCATGTATCAGGGCTCTGAGAGTATATTCTCCACCTTTATTTGACGTACAGTTTTATTATTGTTATTGTTGTTTAGTTTTAACTAATTTTGTTTTCAAAAATACCTTGCTTCACCCACTTTAGTCTATAAAATGCTTGCCTCTAATTACTTATTAACAGGGAATGCCTTCTTTTTTTATGTGCACTCTTATAGTCTCAGATTTTTTCCTTTTAGCCAAAAAAAGAAAAAAAAAAGAAAAGAAAAATGCCAGGGAGAAGACTTTTGCCTTTGAATTATTTCCAGATTGAAGTGGAAATAGTCTCCCATTAGTTGGAAGCACAGTGGCAGTCACCCATCTGTGTCTCCTTCTCCTTGGCGGCAGCAGCGCACCGGTGTAGTTTTGCCATTTTCTTGTCCTCAGTGTTGTGAGCTGTGCATGGCTGTCTCCCCTCACAGCTGAGGCTCTGCTGAATCAGTGACTCCATGACCCGACAAGATCAGATTGGGTTAATGGGGCACATATGACCCAGCGATGGCCTATCACCCCTCCAGCAGAGGTGTCTGGGTGCAAAGGAGGAATCATTCTGTCTCTGATCTCTTGGAATTTAGAATGGAGGTAATTCAGAGCCTGAGCAGGTTAGCTTTGGGAACTGAATTGAAACACCATGAGGTAGACTTGGAGCCAGGGCAGCAATTACAGGCTGAAGTTATAGGGATGAGGAGCAAGAGAATGGGGAGAATAAGGCAGCGATACCCTGAGTAGGTTTGAATGGGGGTCCATGCATTCCCTGAGAGAAAGGGAAGAAGACAGACAGATACACTGCAAAGACACCTCAATTCCTGACTACATTCTGCTTCCAATTTCAGTTCACCCCTGCCTCTTATTTTGGGGCACTTTGAATGAGCCATCTTTGTCCCTTATAACCACACGGATCTTGGAAACATCAGCGAAGTTTGATGAACTTTAGTTGAATTTGCAGCACTCTAATTAATAGTACCACAGCAACTAAGATAAGCTAACTGAAAGATATCCTATGTAATTGATGCCCTCCTCCTACCACCTGACAATTGTGAAAATTTCTTCTAAATCCTTGACATTAGGATGTAATTAGAAAACCACTGGAGATTGTTCTCTCCCTTGTCAGTGTTCATTAAAAAAAAATCAGATACCATCAATATCAGAGGTCTATATTATGTAATCCTTTATTATTTCATTTTAATAAATGCTTTTTGGACCTAGTAAGTTGTTATACGTGACATAAAAATAGTCTATGATGAAGTTTTTTGCTTAATATATGCTCTGGAAACCACAAGACATTTTCGTTTCATTCTGATGGTGTGATGGTTGCCATTAAATTACTGTTGGTGGGGAATTCCATGTTCTGATGGCAGCTGAATGTACATCTCTTCCTCTTTGGGATAGAGTGAAAGATGTTCACTTGGGAGCATTAACATGTATAAATATCATACTGTTCTTTTGTGTGATTGCTTCTTTCTGTAGGATACGGTTTGGCAAATGGGTTATAATAAAGCTTTGATTTTGGCAATCTTAGGGTATCCCTCATTAGTAAGGTAAGTCTTCCCAAAAAAGTTGCTATGTAAAATGTACAGTATCGGTGCTCACTTGCATATTTTTCTGATGCACTGTTCTCATCTTTTATTGGCTTTCCAGGCTTTTGCCATCATTTTTCTTTCCTTCTGTCACTCCTTCAATTGCTGTGGAAAGAGTGGATACGTTAGGTTGGAGTGGAACATAATGCCACCAGTAAACAAAAGATGGTAAATAACTTTTAGGGACGTAACTCATGTGGTCTATTGGATAACAGACATATATGTATGCAATTAATATACATATATTTGATCATCTTTGGTCTGTATTCCCTACTCAACCTCTTTAAATACACACACACACACATACACACACAGAGAGAGAGAGAGAGAGAGAGAGAGAGAGAGAGAGAAAGAGAGAGAGAAAAAACTATCATTAATTGAGTTAGAAACTATGTTTTTTTGTTCAGACAATGAGAAGGAAAAAGTTCCTGGGGTAAGATTATTCTAATGGTAATTTTTTTTTCCTTTAGAATTTTAACTACTGTAGGCAAGCTGAATTCAGTGCTGGAGGCAGCCATCATCCTGTGAAGATATATCATTTGTCTCATTAGCACTGTGGGAGTGCCACGAAAGGGTCCATGACCTAGAGCCCATCTTGCTTTAATAATGGCTTAACACTCGTAAAAGGTTTTTAATGGCTACATGAGACATATTTAAATATTAAATGCCATTCCTCTTTGTTGATTCACAAACCCCAATGAATAGGACTCCTTCGTCCCTTCCAAGGTTGAAGAAATGTGCCTGGCTTCTCACGACAATGAGCGAAGAAAACAAACCCAGGAAAGGACCCCCTCAAGTCTGCCCTGCTAACCCATTTGCAAACCTGAGAACTGCGTGTCTCCAATGCTCAGTGGCTGCTTTGAGTTCTCTGACTCAGGAACTCAATTTTTATCTGTTTGATACCCATTTCTAATTCTGCTTTAGGAGAATGAGGAAGGTGGTCACGTATATGTAATAAGACATTTTCCCCAAAGACCACTTTTTGGCTTTCATCACAATGTGGTTCATTTGCGTTGGTCCCCCAGCCACAGTGCTGCACACCCCTATTCAGAAGAGCACTTGGAGATTGTATCTAAATTTGAACAGACCAGCACTCATGGGTTCATCTGTGTATTTAGATTTCAGTTAGGACTCATGAGCCCAGTGACAACGTTGCTATTTTCCCAAGGCCTTGTGATGGAGTGTAACATTACATGAGAATTGGTGCTGTTTGTTTAATCAGAGAGAGCCCCCCAAGGTCAGCACCTGGCATCTACTTGCCTAATTGTGTGATAATCCTGTGTGGATGACAAGGATTGTATTTGCCTTTTTTTTTCTTGCCTTCTGGTGTGGATGTCAGACCTATACTTTTGGTGATGCTTGTATTTACAGAAGAGAAAATTGAGTTACAGACTTCCTGTCGTGAGCAGAGCTGCTTGGGGAAAACGATGGTGGAAAGGTATTCTCAAGCAGAGAGCTAGGCTATGTGAGCCCAGAAGCACTTGGGGTTTGGCAAGCCTTGCAGTGTATTTTAAATATTTGGGGTACAGCACAGCCCAAAATGCATTTTGCTCAAAGCACCATTTCCCTTTCATTTTCCAAAACTGTATATTCTTAGGAAATTTAATCTGTGTATTTTGGAATCATTTACCCCTCATTCATCAAAATATTGCAAGGTAAATACTAGGTTTGGGTTCGAGAAATCTCTTGAGCTCTTTGATAAGCGGCGTTTTCCTTTGAACTTAAAAGCAAAATTTTGCCAACTTTGAATGAACCCTGAACCCAGAGCAGTTTGGAGCTTACTTCTCAAATTATCTCCCCGGATGTCTGTTTAGAGGTTTAAATGTGTCCAGTACAAAGCAATGATAGGGACAAAGCTTTGGGGGGTAAGGCACATTTATGGGCATCTCCACTGGGGCCCCCAGAGACCCAGCTGACTCTGTCTGCACTGGATTCCCTCCTGGTGTAGACACAGCCCCAGGTCAGACCCAGCCCTGCCCATGCCTGGTGCTTCTGAATCTGTGATCCTATCTTTATTTAAAATGACATTTTGTTCATCGTAGGGTTTTATGCATTAATTTTTAAGACTTGGCATTGAAGTATTATTTATCTCGATTACTGAGTTTTTGGCACCCTTTAAATCTTCCGCCTGAAGCACAGGCCGCCCTTGCTTGATCTTAGTCCCGGCCTCACCTCACATGAGGGGCTTTCCTATCTTTTTCACTCTGCAGCTCACGTTAAAAAAGTATATGGCATCTGGACCAACAGACAAACAGCTCGGACTTGGACGGGTTGGTGGGGGCGGGGGGCGGAAAGGATTTGGGAAAGGTTCAGTTAATCTGGAAGTGTGACTCTAATCCATTTGAGGCCACCCCCCTTGTGCAGTGTGGGTGGGCACGGTGGCTGAGAAATTCTGTGCCAGCCCACCCTTGACTGTTGGTTCAGCACGGCTTTCCCTTCCTGGGGCCCAGAGAGCCTGTCTCCAATGTGTCCATTCATGGGCCCCTTCTCCCATCTGTCTGAGTTAGTGCTAAAGCCATAGGTTTGTAATTTCCCTATTGTCAGGAAGTTATCTGTGTAGTGCAGAATAAGAACCAAATAAAGACACCTGCTCCTAGGACAAAGTCCTTTCCTCCAGATTTCATTTTAATTTCACACAAATTGGAAACAAACAAACAAAAAAACCATTGCATCTCTATTATCCCAGTAACACCTAAGGGAAGATGCTGAGACAAAGGAAAGGGAAGAAAATTGTTCTGAGTTCACACAGAATATCGTTGTCAAGATCGGCTTTAAATTTAAGGCCTGCGTACTCATAGGTGATGGCTTCATTCCAATAGTTCCTGCCAGTAATGATTAGTAATGCCAGACCCTGTGTTGAGTATCTTCTTTGTTGCATTGTGTCATGTAAGCCTTACAACAGTATGAGGTCAGGAACATTATTGTTTCTAGTTTACAGTTTAGAACACTGAGGTTTAGAGAAGTTAAATAACCTCCTCAACATCACCCAGATAGGTAGTAGTGGGATCCAGACCTTTCTAAATCATCGTTCTGCCTCTTACCCATCCATGGGAATATCTCCTCTCCTATCACCCACACATTGTAAAAAAGTCGGTTTCCCCTCTTTTACGGGGCATGCTGATTGTGGTATCTTTCACATTAAGACACTGAATGGGTAAAATGCTGTCATTCTGTCATTAAATTTTAATTTCAATGTTTTTCAGATTATAATGAAAAATCCTCAGTATCTAAATCACAGCGAAGCCAATTTCTTTTTTTCCCCCATGTTCCAGCCTTCACAATGTGTTTCTTCTAGAGTTCAGAAGCCATGGTCCCCTGATAGGTTTCTAAACAGCTGCCCATGATGCGGTGTCTGTAAGTCTAGATGGAGTCAGACAGATAGCAATTCACTGTAAAAGTTTTTGAAATGGGTTGAGGGATAGAAAGTTCTAAAGATTTCACCTTAATCTGGCAACAAGAATGCCTGTCTGTTCTCCTTAAAACCCTGCGTCCAGACTACTGTGTGTTGTTTACTGGCTCCTGTTCTGGGCATGCCATACACCCTGTGAGGAATTCCCAGATCTGCTCAGTCATTCTGTTCTGGGAAGGCTTTTTACCTGGCCTCCAAAGCTCCACTGAGAGCTTCCCCTAGACTATTTCTCCAACCAAGGCCCCAGTCCTTAGACATGGCCTATTTCATAGACATCTGATTTAGAGAATGTGGTGCCCTGGGAACCTCCAGGTCCCTCCCTCATGTGGGACACCACCCCCACCATCCCTACCCCTGACCTTGTGAAGTTCACATGAGGAGGCTTTTAAGGAGGAGCTCTTTAGCTCACAAGGCAGCTTAATGGGTCTGGTATTGAGAGCATGTGTCCGGGACTAGTTATGTAAGAAAGCCTCCAAGAGAGGACAGAACATGGTTTTCAACAAATAAATAAGTCAAAAAGGCAACACTCCCCAGTGCCACAGCTGGGAAGTAACTATGAGCAATGAATTTCTCATGGTAACAAATCCACGCTCTTTGGAAAACAGATGCTGAGCCCTGGGACTGGCACTGGATCTCCCCTGGCAGGAGCTGCAAGGTCCAGAGATGCAAGGGTATCTAGAGACCATTTGTTCCTAAACACAGCAGAGGGCCAGCACCCTGCTTTTACACTCCGCCTGGGCTGCACTGATGGACCCCTTCCATGCAGCATTTCCACAAAAAGAAGGCAGACATGCAAAGAAGGTTTCTGCAGCCCACGCTCTAGAGAAATAATTAAACAGTTTTTCTTAACCTCTTGAACTTTTCATTTATTATTGCCATCCATTATGTCTACCTTCTCAAATCGCAGAATCACGAAACTGAGCTCTGGGGTCAAGGGTTTATTGTTTAATGGAGATAGAACATTTTGTAAATTGCACGAAGTCACAATGTTTATAATAGAAGCTTCTGGTGTACTGAATCTTTTCCATTTAACAAACAGTGAGCTTTGACATGTGTTCTTCCTACATAGCAAGAAATTTAGGGTAAGTGCAGTACTGGCATGAACACATTACCCAATCTTTCCTGTAAACCAAGTGACATCCGCAGTCAAATAAAAACATTCCTTCCACCAAATACCAGGAAATGCTAAAAGTATCACTATTCTTCTAAGGTCATGCTAAAATGAAGTTTTGGCTTTTAGAACACAGAGTAAGGATGGAGAAGGCCAACATTTTTGTCCAATACACATTTGCTGCTACAAGTCCTCAGGGACAACCTCCTGGTTCAAATATGAACACGTGTATGGAGAATTTTCCTAGGATTTAACCTTCAAATGAAAAGTGTAAATATTTTAAGAAAATGTACAAATGTTAAAAAATAGTTCTGTTGTCTTTGTTTTTACTAGAATTTGTACTTTCAAGTCAGAGACGGATTTGCTTAAAACAAAGCAAACATCCTCAAAAATGTACCCAGCCAAAATAACCAATGTATAAATACCTAGGATTAACAAAAAATGAATATTCTTCAGTATAGAAACTTAACCAAGAATTGGAAGTTCTTGGGCAGTGATAGGAAAGAATGTCTTAAAACCTAAATTGTTAACCCTTTGTGTTGAAGATCTAAACAGTATTTTTAAAGGAAACAAATGTATGTGCCACACATTCCCATGTGTTTCTTTGGGTATCTTATTAAGTTAATGCTACACAAAATCTTTGGAACCGTAAGTGTAGTCGATAAAAACCAATGTAAAAAGAGACTTTCCATGAGTAATTAGTGTAACAATTTTCTTAAGGCTTAATAATTGGTTCATAGTATAGGATGTATTTTTGGCTCATTTTTATGGGGTCAAACACTTACAGTCCTTAAATTTTATGTTTGAAATTGTTCAGGCTGATTTCCTTTCAAAGTTACCCCCTCCCAAGCTTCCCTTGGAAGGCAATTCGCAATTTTTTCTTACTAATGTTTCTGAAATAATTTTATAGTATTTAATGTTTGTTTCAATATACTCAGTTGCTTACCACAGGCTAGGCAAGGCCTTTGCAGGGACTCAGTCCCGCCATTCCTGATTGGCCAGCAGGTGTCACTGTGGGTTTGGGTGGTAACCCAATTGACCATAGAAAAGAATGATTGATGGGGGGGAATTAAAAAAGGGGAGAAACGAAAATATAAAAGCTGGTTCATAGAGGAAGAAAAAGTTAATTAAAAATACATTATGTTTACATAGACCTTTTCTTTAGGAACTCAGAGTTCTTTGTACAACCTTCCCAGCTCCTGTAGACACTTGGCATTGAAATGAATTCACTTGCATGAGATATAATGCTTAATTAGTCTCTAAAGATAACTTCACTGGGTAAAACAGCCACAAAGATGAGCAAAGTTGAGAAGAAGTGGACTCTCACTTTTCGAACCATAGGAACTTTTGCTTAACCTCAGAAATGTGCAATCTTCCAGCTCTTTGGTAGGTTACAGACTCGTAGCCCAGAATACGATGTTGGCTATCACTAAACTCAGTGGTAAAATAAATTCTGCTGTTTCATTAGTTAAAGGGGCACCTTGGTCTGGAAGGTTGGTTTTTATATCTCCCCAAAATCTGGATTGCTCATTTTCAACAAAGCTAGCCTATTCAAGTCATATATCTTTCTGAGTACATGGAATTTCTTAATAAATAAAATTTCGATTGGTAAAATTAATACATATTTCTTGAACAACTGTCAACTTTAAGAATGAATAGCCATAAAACCTCCCTACGCAGAGAAGAATTCACAGCTGGCCTAATTTGAATAACAGGCTGTAAATTGATTTCTTTTTTGGCTTGATACATGAAAATGACATCCATGTTGCTGGGGCAGAGAACAGAAAATTTGTTAAGAAAAGATGCAAGACTTGACTTTTCTAAATAACTCTTAGCACATGTGTGAAACATCCAATTTTAGCTGAGTTCTGAAGAAAACAAAGCAGAAAAGGGTTTTGAAGGAAAATAGAAATCTTTCTACATTCTGAAGAGCTTCTGTGCCCTCACAGTTCTCTAACATGTACTCTGTGCCATCCGTCCCACATTATAGACTAGGATCTCATGATGAACTTGTAGTATCTCATTGCTGGAGGTACTACAACCCAGGAGGGTTGTGGAAAAAAAAAAAAACAATTTCAATTCAGTTATGAACCTTCTACAGTTTCTATCTGGTTTTATTTCCCTCAAGTTTATGTATCTATAGGTTTTTAATGATATAATACATTCTTCTAGTGCTGGTTCTAATTAATAATTAAAATAATAAAGCCCAGGGGAAAAAAGAAATTGATTAAGTGTGCAGGTTTGGAAATATTTAGAAAACTTTGTTTCCACCTAGCTTAGTCATCCAGACAACAAAGATATATCATTCAGAAGTAAGCTGATTTGGTTCCATGGAAGATACTATAAAGGATGGCTTATAAATTTTAGTAAAATTTCTTCAGAAAAATCCATGTATTTTTATATATACCCCTTTCCCGACTCTGGGAAAGCCACTTCATTTTGTACATAAGAATGTGTCGTTAATGCCACATCATTTTCTCTGGTGCTTAGAAGTTAAGATGTGCTTTTGCTTAGGATTTCTGGCAGAATGTGTAGCAATCATAGCAACACACACTCTGAGCACAAGCGGCTAATGGGTATAGGGTGGGGAGAAGAGAAAAAGGAAGAGGGACGTGAAGGTATAAAACTATTTATCCAGGGTCACAGAGCATCAACAGAATTTTCTTTTCAATTAGATGTATACATCTGTGAAGAATAGAATCCTTGGCCATTGGTTTATCCTTTGGAAAAATGCCCACCATTTCTATGACAATGTCTTAGACTGTTAGAAATAATAGTGATCACCATTTCCTTTGAGCAACTATGCCCTTTGTGTACTGTGATTGCTATTGAACCCATAATCACAAATGACTGGGTATTTTGTAAATGTGTAAGTGTGTGTACATTCATACTTGTGTGTTTTCCCAACTGGAGTGTAGTTTCTCTAGGACAGGAGTTATGTATTTCATATTCCTTAAAATTTCTGCCTTGATACAAAGCATTTGGTAAGACTTCAAGGAATCTTTGTTGAATGAATGAAAATTATAAAGGATACTTTTGTTTGGCAAGCATTGGTGTTGGTAGATTACTTGTATGTAGCCCATATAAATAATTCATTTCTTGTGGTTCCATATCCTGATGTGAAAATTATGCATTTACTGTGTTTTCATATATATTAATGGGAGCTATTAAAAACTAGAAATTGTTTCTAGGTTGGTGGTCTTATGACTGGTATTGAATGAAAAGACTTGAGGTAAATTTTAATTGTGAATAGAAAAAAAACTCTTCACATTACTTTGTTGTTCAGCAGTTTGTGTGTATGATTTCTATTTGTTTTTCAGAGAACAACAATAAATACTAATTTTCTTTAATTTCAGTATTTAATGTAAAAAAGAAAATAGAGTAGAGAATAAAGGGATAGAAGTAACCAATCTGACATGGTGATATTTCCCTTTCTTAACATCGAATGTTTTATTTCAAAAGTATAGCTTAAAGATGAAAGTATAAAAATGATGACCTAAATTAAAAATTTTAAGAGAAAGTATTATATTTATGCTTTGATACATCAGGTTTAGTTACTATAAACTAGATGATATTGTGTTTCTGTTGGGGAAATATTTTTAGAAGCTATTTAAAGAATTATAGAATGAAGCAAATCAAATCATTATTTATGCTTTTTCGGGAGGGGGCAGTGTAAGGAAAATGTGCAGAAAAGACTAATGTTTATATATAATGATTTCATTATCATATTTCTACTTTCTTTGTCATCCAGGGTAAACTCTAAGGATATGTCATGAATTCCTGAGCCACAATAAATCTGTGAGTGTCAGACTCTGTGTGTGGGTAAAATGGATAATTTTCTGACCTTTAGTATGATTTCACTAGAGCAAAGGAAGTCCCTTCACATAACGTTTCTCCACTGCAAAGTACTGGCAGGAAGCCAAAGTATGCCCTTTGGCAAATCTCCAGTCTGGATGGCTTTCCTGGAGCTAGAAGACATTCATGATGTTTTTTTCTTTTTTTCCCTATGCAGAAAGCCTCTGGAAAGACCCTTTCCAATGTGCAACCTGCTGAGGGAGATGTGAGAACACATTAATCATGGATTTCTTCAAAAGAAACTTGGGGTTATCCTTTTCTAATTAAACAGGTCCACCTTCCTGCTCAGTGTAGGCCTCAAGACTGTCACAAAAATGCTAGCAGATAATTTCGACATGGATCTAGCTGAAAACTAAGGTTAGATAAAAATAAAAATAATAATCGAATGTTCTCACCCTTGGATATGAAGTTCAGCCATGGTTGGCTTTACTTCTAAAAAACAAAACTGATAGCAACTAAAATATGTTAGTAAACATATTGTTTACTCTTGTTTTCCTAAATTTGATCCCAAATCTCAAATTATTTCCATCACTATCTATACTTAAAACTGTTTTCATTTTATATCATCACAAGATAGAATTATCTTTGAAAAGTAACGTATTGTTAATGTAGTATTTACCAACCTTAGAACTTAAATATATTTCTCGTTTGCTTTTATTTCATCACTTCTTCTATTGTCAGTTGGTTTGACAGTGTTTGAGAGAGGCTGTTTAGTTATTAGCTGCCCAACAAAATTTTTTGAAAGTTTTTTCTGTCTTGAGTGGGTATTCAGAGCATGACTCTTCCCCTTCCAACATCAAAACAAACAAACAAAAAATTAGAAATCTCTCAGAAATACTTAGGTAATATTTAAGACTTTGGGTGGGTGTAGGACATTTCAGAATCACCTTGGTGTTATAAACCAGTACAATTGCTGAGATGATTTTCACACATACTTATGAATAACCAATCCCCTATCATTGAAAATGAAAGAACCACATGAAAAACAGCCTAGCCCACAGATGAATTAGTGGCCTAAAATAGGCCTACTTCTGGAGAGAACAAAATTAAATTAAGAATTACACTAAAGAATACTAGAATGTTTTCCTCTTAAGATTCAGGTCTCTGGGTAGTTGAGACTGGATTGGACATTTCCAGAAGTTGACTATAAAGCTATATTCTGGCATTATTTGTTGCTATTCCTCAAATTTATTCTATTGTCCAGCTAATTCACATGACTTTCTCTTCCTCTGCCCATGACATTCCCTTAGATTTGACCATCTCACTAACTTGATCTCAGCATTGGAATTATTTGTATGACTTACAACTAGAAGGCAAGTTTTTTGACACTAAGGATCATTACTCATTTGTGTTTTTATCCCTAGAATATTTAGTACAAATTACTTAGCCAACATTGTTGAGAAATTATCATGTGAAATTAACTGAAATATTGGCAATGAAATGATCAGATTCCTTCTGATCATAAACAGTCCTGTAGAGAATATGAATTATAGTCTTGTTTCACTCCCTTTAATCACCAACTATTCACTTGTTTATTCATGCTTTCAATAAGCATTTCATTGACTTTTTAGGATAGCACTTACTCAGGGCCAAAAGGGCTTGACAATAAATAGAAAAGACTGCAATTAAAATTAAGATGATAAAACGAACTTTAAACAATATGAGTATTGCTGATAACATACCAGCAAAGAGATAGACCAGGGTTCCATGCTCTGGATATAAAGGCCTTATTCTCTCACCCCAATTCAGAATAAGTCTTAGGGGCCATCCCATCTTCAGAACTCTCTGCAGGCTTCTAAGGCTTCCATTAGGACTGCATTATAGCTCCCTTCTTCCTCTACCCAATCCTACTTCCTTCCCTTCTCTTCCCTTTCTTTCTGCAGGTGTTGCCCTCAACAGCATTTCCTAATAAGCTCCTGCATGCCTCTTTCTGTCTTAGAGTCCACTTTCTCATTAGACGGTCTTTGCCTCCCTGCTACACCCTATGTCTACCCCTATGATTTTACTGTCACTCCCAGTATAAAATAGTCCTTTGTGGGGACAGAGCCCTAGAGAGCAGTTTCCAGGCTCTGGGCCTCATGTGTAAAGGTGCTGACTCGGTTATTAGATGGCCATCAGCTGTAATCAGATGGCCTTCCGCTGTGGCTGGGTGGTCATAAGCTGTTACCAGTTAGCCATTAGCCACTAATATAATTGCCATGGCTACGCTAGGGAGTTAGGAGTTTGGCTGGTTGGTTGGCAGAGAAGTTGACGGCGGATTGCGACTAGCAAGTGGGGTTAGTAAGCGCGGATGGCAAATTGCGGATCGTGTGGCTCCTGCTTCCTGTATCTCCAACCCAGCTGCCAGTGAGAATATAGTGGTATGAACCCCCTGTCCATGCCTCCGTGGGTGTTCCTTTTTGGCCTCAACGTATCCTGCGTTCTTGTGCGGGGAGCAGGACCAGATTCAGCCCTGCTGAACTGGCCAGGCAACATATAACCTGCCCACAAACTACAGATGATAAGTGCAGGCCAGGTGGTCTCAGGAAGGCAAAGAATGAGCAACTGAGCAGGATTCAGGAATTGAGCCGAGGAGCAGGCAGATAAAGTACCAAGTGATACCATTTATAAAGTGGCTGTGTTGGGTTCAAGTAAGTATACAGACTAGAAGAAGAAGGCAATGAGCTAGGCTGCTACTGACAACCTGTGAAAGAAAACATGGCCCCAGGACTGGTAAGCAATGTGGTTTTACAGGTGTGAGGGACCCAAGTGTTAGAAAAACACTTGGTAATTGTATCTCTTTGTCACATTGGAACAGAGTTTGTCATGTTACACAGAGTTACTTCATAGTAGAGAAAATGTTGGGCAGGAGGAGTGGGGATCTGTAGGATAAAGATGTAAAACTAGAAGCCCCTTGTAGTGATTTGCTTAGAAGCCAGTGATGTGGTTCATATTCAGAGCATATAAGCTCTTAAGGTAAACAGTTCCTGTAATATGACCTTTAGGTTTTAGGCTGAATTGTGATATGGCCCATATTTGACTGTATTTGACCTACAAAAATGACAATTTTATGTAATATACTCTATTTATTGACTATCTCACCCCACTAGAGTGTAAATATTATTTTGTTTAATACTATATCATAGTATACAGTACAGTGTCTAGCACGAAACTTGCATCAATATGTTTTTGATGCATTCATTAAGAAATGAATTTTTGAGAAAAAAAATGAATTACATAGTCCCAAATACTTTTTGTCTATAATTTACTGTATTTCTTAGGACTCCTTCAATTATAAATAACATAATCCCAAATTATATTAATTAAGCAAATAAGAGTTTATTGGCTCACACAATTGGAAATTCCAAGGGTTTCAGAGATTGTTTTCAGGATCAGCTAGATCCAGGGGCTTGAACAATGTTATAAAGATTTGATCTCTTGACCCTGTTCAACTCTGATATTTCTGTGTTGGCTTTATCCTCAGCTAGAATCTATTTGATGATTCCTACTGGCTCCAGGTTTATAGCCATTAGCTTCATAAACTCCAGTGAAAATAAAAGTGCCTCTTTTCCAATGATTCAAATCAAAACTCCTAACCTTGACTCTCACAGAATCTCCTTCAGTAATATCTGAGGAACTAAGGAATGGGGGTCAAATCCACCCCAATCAGGCCGAGAATGGGAGAGATGGTGGTTCCCTACAGGAGAATCATGGTATTGTTACCAAATAATAATTATAATACAGTTAACACTTATTGAACACTTACATCCCAGGCACTCTTCTAAAGGCAATTCCCTCAACAGCAGTATTATCTCTACTTCATTCATGAGTAAGTTGGAGTATGGAGGGGTTAAATAACTTGCTCAAAGTCACATAGCTGGCAAGATAGGGCCAGGATTGAAACACAAACAGTTCAGTTTACAGCCCATTCCTGGATCCAACACTGTCACCAGAAAAGGAGTTTAAGGATAAGGGGAAAACATGTCTACTCTACTTTGCTTTCTAATTTATAGATCCCATGGTTTTGTAGCATCTAAATCACAATGGCAAGTGGAGAGTTACTAGTTTACTTGTTGACAGAATGTTGCCAGGGAGTTTTTTCTAAGATGGTCTCAGAAGTTGTTTTCTGGCTACTAAGAAAGTGATTCCTGACAACCACGGGTTTCTGATTTTTAATTTCCTCCCACATCCTTCTCCCCAGTTTTATGACTTCCAAGTCAATTTGATTCTGTTTGGAGTGTCTTCAGTGTACTCAAACAAAAACACTCTATGGTTGTTTAAAAATATTATAAAATTAAATATCTGAGTTATATTATGTTTAGATCCTTTCTAGTTTTGAAATTTCAGTAACTTTTGGATACGTGTGAGTCACATTCCAGTTGACCTTTTGGGCACTGGAGTTGATTCCCTGGTAAATGCCAAAACTCCCTTGGTCCCTCCATCCCCTACCCATCACCTTGAGAGTAATTATCAAAGCTTATTTCTAACAAATAAGGAGTAGAGGAGGCTCAGATGTTCAATTTTCCTTTTAAAAAAAATGGTGGGTAGTGCTTGGTTGAAGGGAGCTCTGGAGAACTGAAGAACACAAAGGCCTGAAAGTCAATCCTTTTGTCTCCTTGTCTGATGTTGATGGACCTTGTCTTTGAGGTATTGTAGAATGTCTGATCAGCTTTATTTTCTGTACAGTGGGAGTGAAGTTAGGTGAAGGATTTAGGTTAAGGTTCTCCCAGTAAGACTCCTGCTTGGCTGACTCACGCATTCACAACTGTTGGACTGTGATTGTGACCTTGGTACTTCTCTGCAGATCCCCTGCAACTTCTTAGTTTCTGCTTTCTGATGACATTAGCTCTGTCTTGCCCTGTTGCTGCCTCTGTAGTTCACCATATCTAAATAATCCCATCTCAGTTAGTTCAAAATCATAACTCTTATCGGTTCACCCCAAATTATAGATGAGTTCAACCTTAGATCAAAGAATTTTTCTCATCCTACACACTGGCCAGAGGGCAAGATCGTGTGGCACTAACGTGGCACTAACGTGGATCTAGGACCACTCATTCAGTAGGGGCCATGTGTGGACAGTCATTTCGTGGAAGAGTGTATGTGTGCAAGAGTGGAAGTAAGATGGAGGAGCATGGAAATTATCAGTATGCTTGCTACATTATCCAAAACTGTCCCTTGTAATAAAATACAAGGAAAATACAATAAGAGCTCCTTTTCAATTTTTATCCAAAATTGTTCCTTGTAATAAAACAAAGTAATTTCTTAACTGATATACCCACAGGGAATATACAATAAGAGCTGCTTTTCATGGTAATGATCTATAGATCACTCTTAATCCTGAAGTAACTTCTGAATTCTCATAGACTAACTATGGGCATGGAGGGGATTTTACAGTTATAGGCAGCTCATTTTCTGCTTCTTTGAAAATGGTAATCTGGGGAGGCCATACAGATAGCTCTCCACTAATCAGGACATTGAATTATTCCTAATACCTAGTCAAATTGCATGAGAGATTTTCCTGCATTTGTCATTAAATATGCTTTCATGAAATAGAAAAATATAACATAAAAATAATGATTTAAATGGCCAAATCAAAAGCCCTGTTATTAATGAGGAGAAAACCCGGATTGGCAATAATTAAAAAGTCATATAATATTAAGTGCTAATGGGGATGTAACAATTCTCCTGTATTGCAGATGGGCATATAAGCTAGTACAGGCATTCCAGAGGGCAATATGTGCATACGTAGTGAAAATAAGTATACATCTTTCATATGACTCAGTAGTCTAACTCAGATATAGTCCCTAAGAGAAATTCTTCCATTGTTTAAAGAGGGTGTCTATGAGAATGTTCAATGCAATATCGCTTACAGTAGCTGGGACTTACAGATGTCTGGCAACCTAAATGTCTATCACTGAAGTCATGTATGAGTAAAACGTTATGATGCATTCTACATAATAATATACAGCAATCTGAGGTAATAAACCAGATTTACACACAGGAGCATTGATAGATCTTAAAAGAATTTTTAAGAGTGAAAAATGTAACAAACAGAAGGGGCGCTTAATGCAATTTTACTTATGTAAATTAAAATCAAATACTGCACAAAGCAACACTAAATTCTTCAAGGACACAAGGATATCCAAGGACCTTTAGTAAACATATTAGAAGGGCTGCCTATGGAGGGGAGGGCAATAGGAGAGGTGATGAAGGGGTAAAATAATCAACGTTTTTTTAAAGAGAGAGGTGGCTTTGCAAGGCTAAATGATGATAGTGAGCTACAAACTGAGGAGTACAATAATTTTCAATTATTGCACACCTGAAGTCCAAAAAATAAAAATAAAAAATAAAAGCAGTACAACATTTAGCAAATTTGCAAAGACATTTAGCAAATTTAGCAATGAAATCCTCTTGTAAGTGGGGGAAAAGCTAGATGCCAGAGCTCACTTGTTCCTATTTCCCCCTTCTCCTGCCCCCAGCACTAACTGTGGGGTAGAGTCTATCTGGTCTTGGTTACCCCACCTTCTAGCTGTCTGACACAGAGGAGAGGAGAAGTAGAGGCCGTTGACTGGGTTGAGTGCCCACCGGAACAGTGATGATGAGATATGGGGAAAAGGCAGGTAAATCCTGAGCTGCAACCAGGGCTCTAGATGAAAACCAGCAGAAAGTGGCTCCAATTCTGCCACCTGTGACTCTTTCGGATCTTGATTTCCTCTTTGGAAAAGTGAAACAGTCTAATCTCAGCTCTCCGCTCCAGCCTTGATAGTGTATGATTTTCCCCATCACAAGCTCGTTGCTGATGAAAATGTCTTGTGGAGAGATGGTACTAAGAAAATGCGAACCCTCTTTGCACTGGTAGCCTGGCTAAGGAAACAGCCTGCTGCCCTCCACGATCCGATGGCCAAGTGCACATAGAATCTTGTTCTAGTCGCCTTCCTGTTAAATAGAGGAGTCAGGCAAACACATTTGCTCTGATCCTTTAAAAAATTCTTCTTGGAATTCTTCTAAGGAGAATTCTTCTAAGGAAATGTGATATGCAGAGATAATAGATGAACTTGGTACATTTAAAGATGCCACTTTTGGGCAGTTTTGCCATTCCCTGGGGTGATTAATTTTGCAGGATCATCTGAAGAATAGGAACTGAGGTAGAATTACACTTTGTATAGAACTTTGTGAAAGTAAATGCTTCTTTTAAAAGGCTCAAACTACGAAAAGCAACAACATTCTAAAAGAAAGTGCTCTTTTCATCAATGACTCTTTTGTTAGGAAAATATTGGAACTTCTCCTCTCCCTAATTTCTTCTGAATATTTCCATTTTTTCCCTAGGACTTTAACATCTCTTGTCTACACAGACATGGGAATTTATTACATAAATCAAAGCTATAAGGCTAATTAAAATTAATATTAACACGCACCACTCCTTTTTTTGATGACCTCAGCTCTAAGCCGATTCCCAAAAAGGTCAGTGTCCACCTCCACCATTCTCAGTGACGGATTTCATTGCAGGAAGACTGTCAAGAAGTTATACTCAACATGTAACATGATCATGTTGCACCAACAGGGAAAAAAATATCTTTTGAACCCCAGTGTTGAACTATACATTTGCATTCTGCCTGATGAAGAAACCCCCCCCCCATTAACTTTTTCTGATAGCTTAAGAGCATTTTCTGCAGGGACAGAGGTGTGCTCCCCCAGGGAATCAGCACTTTATGGCAAGTCATAGGGTTGGTGGTCAGATGGGCAGCTCTTCCCCCTAGGAAGATCCACCTCTCTATTGGTTGTTACTGCAAAGGACCAGATGTTTTTCTTTAACGTCCTATTGGTTCTAATCTCCCTCAATCTTTGATCCCAGCCCCACTTGAAAGTAACCCCTCATTTAGCTCCTCTTGGGTGGTCCTCACTGGAGATTTAGTTAATTCTAACTTCTTGTACAGTCTTCCCCCATGCGCTTCCATGGTAAAATTCTACCTTTCTAATTGCTAAGAGGAAAATTGTTAATCCTTTTGATTCAGGGAGCAGAGTAATAGCCTTAAAATTGGCAACTTAATTGAAAAACTCAGAAATTGCTGACTCCTTGTGGTAGTTCTTTAACAGCATTTCATTTCCCATTCTTGTCTTCATTTTTCTAATATAGAAATAAAATTTGTTATTTCAAATGTGCTTACAAAAGACTGTCTTCTTGTTTTCTCTCTATTCTAAGATTCTGTTTGGATTTCACACACAGTCTCAGGTATTTTATTGGTTGTTACAGATCAGTTTAATGGGTTATTATGGAAAGTACTGGAATACGGAAGGGAAATGTGACACTGACTAATGGGAAGTAGAAATTCTTTTCCTCCCTCCTTTCCCCTTATGTAAGAATAAACAACCTAAATTGCTACTCTTAGATTCCAAGGGTTGTCTAGGCTGCATATGTCAAATAGCAGTTTTAGAGATTAGGTTATTCTGCTTTGTGAATGGTATATATTAGTATTCTCTTGACTACATTATCAAAAGCTAACCAAACAAGCTAGTTTTTTTTAAAAAAGATTTCCAATTTTGCTTTGGGTTCATAAAAGCAAATTCCCTTTTTAAATTCTGAGAATAGAAAGGTTCCCGGGTTCTTGGCATATTCCATTGATCTTTCTTATGAATAGCGAAAAGGTCAAGGATTTTGCTTATTTGTTTTCCATAGGCACTCTAAATTTTAAAAGATTTGGAGACTTTTAAGGGACTTTTAAGAGACACTTAATTTGTTACAGATGCATTAACATATTGAATTTATGTGAAGGAGTGAAGGCCAGGCAAAGGATATTGGGTTCATTATTTATTAGTGGAGCTAGTCAAAACTTCCCTGTTTTAACCAATTGGTGGTTTGGCCCCTATTCAAGAAGCCATCTCTTAATATTGCTGTCCCCAGCAATTAATGTACACTGTGAGGGTAGGTATGCCTTTATTATTCTCAACCATATTGGATTCTAGGATGTGCAGGTGTATCTTGCTTCTGTCCAGATTGGATATGATGCCTCTGAGTAATTATCTCAAAGTATGTGATATACTTGCTGTCTATTTAAAACGAAACTCATAAGTGAGTTCTAATTGTACAGTCTGCAGTCTGAGCCACTCTCCCCATCACATCTCATTTCCCACCATATCCCCCAGGTTTTCTCCCCTCCTGACACAGTGGCATTTTTTTAGTGCCTCCTACCATGCTCCCACCTCCTGTATGGACAACTGCTCCTTCATGGTCACATGATTTATTTCTGCTTGGGTTCCGCCTCCTCATGAAAGTTTTCCCTTCTTGACTGTCTTACATTCGGTTATGATAAGCTCTCCTATGACCATATTCTTCACATCACAATATCAATTTTACATGTATGTTTTATTTGATTGTCTTTCTATTCCGCTATTTTGAGAGCTTAATGATGGCAAAGATGAGGTTGAGTGTTGTTCACTCCTATTTCTCTAGTGCTTAGAAACTTGCCTGGCAGTGTTTAATACATATCTATAGAATGAATGAGAGAATGAGTAGAATGAATGAATGAATGAATGAATGAATGAATGAATGATATTAAGGTTCACTTGAACTGCACCTGACAATTTCATGTATAAAAAGTCAATGTTTTTATTCTGAAGCCCATAATTTTGGGTGTCTGCATCTCCTCTCTTATATTATTAAATTTCTAGAGAGTGAAGATTGGCTGTCAGTCTGTGAGACAAGTTTATCTTGCCCATTACACAGTGTAGTTTCAGACAGTAGTGGGGGTCAGGACCACCCCTATGGGGTTCCAGAACAGAGACTACAGTAACATGTGCCCCTCTTCTTTCTTTACAGAGAAGTACTTAAATTAAAGAAGCGCAGAAAAAGCAGAGATAGCATAAGAAGACAAAAACAGCCTGAGAGGTATGTGGGGAGGTATATGGCTACGTGGACCTTGGTTAATGACTCATTGGAATCTGGAGGCTGAGTTAGTGCCTAAAAAGTTTTGGGTTTCTCTGAGCACCAGCCTGCAGTGGCCACCTTCCTGCTTTTTCCCCCCAGGGGAGAACATATGTTCTGTCTCTGCTGGAATCATAACATAACTGTCCAAGTCATATGATATGAGCTCTGCATATTGCTAACTATAAACAGTTCTGTTCTGCAATGATAGAATTCAAAAGGAAAATTAAAATTGGCCATCCCATGTTCCAGTTTCCTATGTTTCCCTTTATTTCCAAATTTAACCTCATGGAGCTTCTGCTCCTTTATAACTTTTTTGAGTTACACCACAGTTCCGAGGCCTGTAGTGTAGCCCACTAAGGCCCTGACCACACTGGCTGGGCCCACAGGATAGCTGTTGATAAGTGACTTCCATTTAAATCATTGCTCATACCCTTGGAGTTTTCTATCAGATTATCTCTGGAAGAATCCAAAGTTTCTCTTTCAAATTAGCCTTTTGGAACAAAAGCTAGAACCTAGTATTAAAACGAATTTCATAAAGTTTTCCCACTTATTTTTGCTATTATTTTTCATGCTTTAGTTAATATTTTTAAAACTGTGTTCTTGAGTCATTTAAAGGAAGAATTCAATTTTATTTTGTCTGTTACCCACGTTTGTCTGTGTAGAGTTTATGTTGCTGCATTGAATAAGACAAACTTAACCTTTTTAAGTAAAAAAAGTTCATCTTTCTGCTGGTGACTACCAAGGGAGAAACATATAATTTTATCAAGTTATTTCTTCTCTACTTTACCCATTGCTTGTCAAATTTAGAAACAAAAATTGGAAAATCTCATACTTTCCAAAAGAATCCTGTGGTAAATAGAACTGTAGTCCTATTTTACTTCACTGCATATGATAGTACTTTTAGAAAACGTTTAAACATAGGTAATAATGTGTCTCAAAGGCTAGAACTATTGATTTATAATGTTAGGTGTGAATAAAATCTAAAGATAAATACTGTATCATTAAAAAGTGAAATAATATTATTTTGATTTATACTTGACAATTTTTGAAAGAATGTTAAGCTCTTACATAAATATATGGCCTCCCCAGCTGTTCAAATAGTATGATTAATTAAATGGATTCTGTCTGAAAACCAACACTGGCTCTTGTTCTCAAGTTGCAAATATGTCCAATGTAAAGGGAAATGGAAATGTATTTCTCTGGTATCTACTGCATTTGAGGTAAAGAATTAATATTGTTGAAATTCCAAAGTATTTCTTAGCATGTATTTGTGGTGTGCACATGTGTGTATGTGAGTGTGTGTGTGTGTGTGTGTGTGTGTGTGTGTAGTACGTTTTTTAATGGCAGGAAACTTCACCTATAAGGAACACAGTCAGCTATTTGACAATCTCATCAATCCAGAATAAAGCCAAGAATCTGTTAAAAACTAACAAAAGAGACTTCTTAGAAGCCTGGTAGGGATCAAAGTCTACTCACTCCATCTCACGCATTTAAATACAGAAAGAAAAAGTCATAGACCTTCAATTAGAATATTACCTTTTTTATTTTTGTGTAAGTTAAATAACTTGCCCGGAGGGCACAAAGCATGAAGGGGTTTCTGAGGCCAATTGCAGTGGTTGACTGGGACGGGAGAGTGGAAGGCCTTAATTCAGAATATATTAGAGAGTCGACAAAAGTTACTGAGTAGGAAAGAGACGTTACAGATACTTCTTTAGGAAAATTAGTCTAAGTGCATAAAATATATTGCAGAAGCTGGAAATCAGTCAGACTACTGTGTTAGCCCAGAGATGATGTCATTAAGTCCAGAGAAGCAGTAATAAGATTCTGAACAAAGGTATGGAGAGAAAAGTTATGTCTTCAATGTTGCAAAATCAAATAAAAAGGACTTGGGAATTGTTCTGGTTGGGAGGCAAAGAAGAGAGAAAAATCAATGGCATCTTTAAAAAGTCAAGCCTGTGATAATAAGTTGGTACTACTGGCAGAATTAAGGCACAGGAAAAAGGACAAGTTTGGGTGGATGTGGGGAAGATGGTAAATTCTATTCTGTATTGTAGTTTGACGCAAAAGTAGAATATCAAGGAGGAGATGTCACATTGGAGCTAAACGCAGAGGCAGACTATCCCTAAACCAGGCATAAAATAAAAACCATAATAGCTATTGTTTACTTACAATTTGCTAGGTATGAGATACTCTACTGCATGGTTTTCATGTATTTAATATTTGCAATTCTCCCATGCGGTAAGTAGTATTTCTAATGAGTTTTTAAAATTCATTTTTAATTAATTTAAAAAAATAAAAAATAATATAATCATTGTAAAAACTGAAACCATAGATAAACATGAAAAGTCAAACGAAAGAATAAAGGTAATAAGTTAAGCAAATAACAGGTTTTCTTTTCCCCTGTTATTGTCTATAGAAATAATGTCTATAGAAAATTAGAAACAATTAAAAAGACATTGTAAGAGGAAATTAATAACTGCATAGAAAAGGAGAGAACATCAACACTACAATAAGCAAGAAAAAGAACTAAAACAAATACAACACTACCAACAACAAAGCAGAAAACCTAGAGCCATCTTGGCCTCTTCACGAGAGGAACTGTCTTTCCCACTTTACAAAGATATAGGGTTCTCACTCTATAATAGCCTAGTAGATAATTGATGTTAAAATAATACCAAGAAAAAAGTTAAATTATATTTCATGCAATCTTTTAGGCAGGCAGAAAAACTTAGTTCCTATCAGAGTTAAAATCAAAGGCCTTTTGCCCAATGGATTAAATTGTAATGTAATCAATAAAGTCAGTAAGACTACATGAATTATTCCATGATGGTTCCATGCTATCAAGTTTCATGTTTGTAATAAGCGAGGTGGCAGACCTTCCTTCCCAGGCAAGCAGGGACTGGGCCCAGGTTGAAATTCTACTAGCAGGGACTGGTATTGGAATGGGTGTGGTTTTTTCTGCACTTTGAGGGCTCTAATTAAAGGGGAATTAGAATCAAAGTCTGAGATGAGGGCTGGGGTGGGCCCAGGAAGTAAGGGAAGTTCCAAAACATCTAGTCCAAGGGTAAAAGATGACAAAACAAAAAACCAGATTTAAAGCAATGCATCATATCAGAGAACTGCAGGCACGATGGAATAACAGGGTTTAGAGCAGGGAGGGACCAGAAAGATTTCCAGATAGAATGAGATGTAGAAGGTACAAGACTTTGCTAGGGTAATCAGGGTCAATTATCAGAGGATCCCGAGAGGTGAATAAAAGCAAGCAGGACTCAAGAAACAACCCATCAGTGAGATTTCTGAGTTTTGTTTTTGTTTTTCCTCCTATATATTCAAGTTGAATGTAGCCAGAGGAAAAAAATAACTTCTAAAAAATAGAATAGGAAGAAGTCACTTCTCGACTCACATTATGAGGTCAGCATTACCTTAACACCAAATATTGACAAAATTGGTACAAGAAATGAAAACTGCAGACCAGTATCTTTACGTACAAAGATGTAAAAGTTCTTAACAAAATATTAGCAAATTGAATCCAACAATATGTAAGTATTATGTACCATTGCCAAGAGGGTTTTATCCCAGAAATACAAGACTTGTTCAACATTCAAAAATCAATCAATGTAATTCACCATATTAACAAGGAAAAAATACATGGATCTCAACAAGAGATGAAGAAACACATTTGACAAAATTCAACAATAATTCATAATTAAAAACTCTCAGCAAACCAAAAATAGAAGGGCATTAACAAGTCCTACAGCTAGTATGATACCTAACAGGAAGACATTGAATACTTTCTTCCTAAGATCATGAACTAGGCAAGATGCCTATTTTTACCACTCCTATTCAGTATTGTATTAGATGCCCTAGCGAGTGCAATAGGCAAGAATAACAAATAAAAGACATTCAGATGAAGGAAGAATAAAACTATAATTATTCATAGATGACATTATTCTACATAGAAAATCCTAACAAATATACCTCTAATCATGCAGATTGCTTCCAACTATGATATTCCGTAAGCCTTTCACTGTCAGGATGAAAAATACAGAAATTTTCTTATTGTTTGTGCCTCTTGTCTCTCATTTTTCCAGGCTTTCCTTATAGCCACAACAAGGTTTGAGGTAAAGTATGTTTTAAATCTACTTTGAATTTTTTTCAATGACTGGGGGATTCTCTTGGTTATCCTATTGCCCAACAGGTCCACGAATAACGTCTTTTCATTCAACGTCATTTTGTCATTGAAGAGAAAGAAAATCAGTTTCTGACTGGAGCCACTGTCTGTGTGGAGATTGCACGTTCTCCCCATGTCTGCATGGGTTTTCTTCCAGGTACTTGGGTTTCCTCCCACATCCCAAAAATGTGCAAATAAGGTTAATTGGTGTATCTAAATTGTCCTAGTCTGAGTGAGTGTGGGTGTGGGTGTTAGTTGCCCTATGATGAGGGGGTGACTTGTCCAGGCTTGGTTTCTTCTTTGTACCCTGAGATACCAGGATAGGCTCTGTCCACCCTCAACCTTGAACTGGAGTAAGTGGGTTGGAAAATAATTATCTTACTTCTGTTTATTAATATTTCTTAAGCCTATGACTAGCTCACAATGACTTCAATGGTTAATAATATTAGAAGTGTTTTGGATCTTTACTTAGAAGTTTGGCGATGTTTTTGTGACCAGAAATATGCCAATGAAACTTAAATTTTGTTTGTATCAATTAATCTATGGTAAAATTGGTTTTGTTATAAGTCACTTCACTTAAAATAATAGTTTCCAAGAACCTATTGATGACGTTAAGATTTCCTATAGACAATCCCTGATTTATGATATTTGACTTACGATTTTTTTCATTTTAAGATGGTGCGAAAGCAATATGCATTCAGTTAAAAATTGTACTTTGAATTGTGTGTGATCTTTTCCTGGGCTGGTGATATACCGTCTGAAACTCTCTCATGATGCCAGGCAGTGGCAGCGAGCAGCAGCTCCCAGTCAGGCATGCGATCATGACTCTAAACAACCGATATTCTACAGTGTCCTGTGTTGCCAGAGTTTTTTGGTTATTGTGTTTTGAACATGTTCAAGGTAGGCTGAGCTAAGGTACGAGGTTTGGCAGGTTAAGGGTATTAAATGCATTTTGACTTACAATATTTTCCATTTTACAATGGATTTATTTGGATGTAAACTCATCGTAAGTAAAGAGTACCTGTATTTGTACCTGCTCCTACTGTAGATACTGTGGCCCTGGTACTAGCTTTAGATTTGCAAATGTCCTTTCCCTACTGTGAATAAAGGCATGGAGATGGAATTCACTTGCCAGAAAATATTTAATTGTATTAACTATGTTCTTCGACCATAAGACCAATTCCGTAAGGAGTTGGCCAAGTGTAATGAATAAGATAGACATGATCCTTCCTCTTACAGACTTTACAGTCTAATGAGGAAGACAAAGAACAAGTAATTATGAGTATGATGAGTGTAACAAAAACAAGGTGCTCAGGTATATTCCACAGAAGGAGTTGACCTAGAACTAATCATGGCTTGAGGACAGGAAGACAAGTCATACAGGAATAGAAGCCTGTTGTATAATAAAGAGTTTGTCTGGACTTTGGTCACTCGGAGATAACCTCTAAATCCTTGGAATTTTCTGGGCCATCAGTGTCTTGGTTATTCATGGTGAAACCAGGATTTTGGCTGAGTTTATGCTAATCAGATGGCTCAGGATGGGGTTAGCTGTTCTGGAAGAAGCAACTATGTGATTAGAACAATGGGGTTTAACCCATGGGACACTCGCCTAACTTGCAGGGAGGAGAGGTGTGCTGGAGATAAGAGTTCTTTCATGTGGCCAATGGCTCCATCAGTTGTACCTATGCAATGAGACCCCTATAAAAACTACCTGTGGCTCAGGTGCAATTGTACATTGGTATGCTAAAGGATAATGAATCCTGAGGACATAGAAGCTTTGCATTTGGGACCCTCCTAGACCTTGCCCTAGGTGTCTGTTCATTTGGCTGGTGGTGATTTGTATCTTTTATATAAAATGATAACCATAAGTATAGTCATTTCTTGAGTTCTGTGAGTAACTCTAATGAATTATTGAACCTGAAGGGGTAGTGGGAACACCTGAATCTGTAGCCAGTTGGTCAGAAGTGCAGATGGCCTGAGAACTCCAGAGCTTGTATCTGGAGTCTGGAATGATGGGAGTCTTCTGGAAGACTGTGCTGTTGATCTGTGAAATTTGACCTAACTCTGGGTAGTTAAGTCAGAATTACAATATAAGGCTAGTAATGGGAAATCTAGTTAGATTGACAAAATTGGGCCAGACTATGGAAGACTTAGACATTAGGCATTAGACTTGGAAAGAGAACATGGTATAATATAATTTATTAAATGCTTAGAAGTGTCAAGAACACTTCGAAGCACATTTTAGGTATATTCTTTTTACATTTCATCTTTGTCTACCCTATAATGTAGGAAGCATTATTAATTGTTTTATAGATGAGTACTAAAATAACAAACCAAACTACAAAAATTAATGAACTCTGGACTTTTTGCTAGTCTGAGATTTATCATCCATATGTTGTTGACCTTAGAAAAACCATAATTTTGCATGACCTCAGTTTCCTCATCAGTTCTTTTATCCCTAAGATTTCATAATTCCACACAGTTAAGGTGCATTCTGAAAAATCATAGGTTATTAAGGTAGTCTCTAATTGCAAATTTAACTCTGGACATTCATTTTTGTATTTTCAACAAATATTTATTGAGCATCTACCATGCACTACACACTAGGCTATGCTTTGAAGTTACAGGGATAAGCAAGATGGGCATGGTTCCTTCCCTATTAGAGCTAATAGACATTCCCTCAATACCTGTAGTATTGGGTAAATTCCCTTTTTATTTACGTTTAAATGAACAACCTGAAGGGAAGTGGGTAGATGACAAGAAGTCAGCAGATTGCATGGGTGTGAAGAAGACTGGGAATGAGCTTTGCCTTGTTGTTAGGAGAACAGAAAATCACACTGGACACGAAATGCTAAGGACAGATGGTGGGCATATGAGAATCAAGTGATTTTTAGCTTTGGGTAGTGATCTTGTAGAGCAAGCCTCAACAATAGTATGTGTGAGGATTCTGTACACGAGTGACAAAGGAGGCAGGGCAATTCCTCCTCTACACACTTATTTTCACCTGACTATATAAGGAATACCACACTAATTTCACAGCCTCGCATAAGAAGAGACCTTCAGATTTTGAGTAGAGAATTCAAGCACAGGAAGAGATGAGACTAGCTGGGCAGGTCACTAGGGTGACATTAAACATGCATAAAGACTGTATCGCTATTTCAAAGTTTGGTAGACCTCCAGAAACATTTGGGGGTACTTTGTAAATGTACAGATTCCACCCTAGACTTTTAAAATCAGAACTTCTAGAGAAGAAGATTTAGGAATAGGGCATCCAAGATGATTCTGATGCTCTTCTGTGTTTGGGAAATACTGGTTTACCTGATGGGCAACCAAAGAGGTGCAGAAGGACTCAAAAAGACCTGTCATCAACAATGACCACTTTGTTTTTCTTTCGTGACATTATTTTTCTTCATGGGTCAGGTTGGTTTCTAAAGCTATTGATTTATGGATACTGCTTTTTCTTTCTTCCATCTGTGGATTTTTATTCTCAGTTCCTTTTGCCGGTGTCTGAAATCTGGGAGTTGAAGAGATTTTTTGGTGAGGGTGCATTTCTGCTTTCTATAGTAGACATAGATTGGTGAAAAATCTCAAGGATGGAGGGGAAGGTAGATTTGAACTATCAAAATCATTTGAACTAACCAAATCAACAATAAATCACAAACTCCAGATTTTTGTTTAAAGGGGAGGAGACCAAGGCAGTGGATGTGCAAATTAGCCAGGCCACGACTTGCTGGCTCTGGTTCATTTTGTAAACAAAAGCAGGCCTGAATTCAATCAAACATTACTTGTTAAAGTAAACTAGCAAAAAGCTGGTGAAAATTAAAGTAGAACAGAAGATGGTTTCAATAATTTCATTCTCCAGCTTTTAGCTAAAAAAAAAAAAAAAAAAATCTACCCACTCTTCCATTCTATAGGGCATGTCCTTCCTTTCATGAAAATCAAAGAACATTTTAGTTATGCACATATTGAAAAATGCTACCTGTGGTAGTGGGTAAATTGCTTTGAGGATAAAATTCTGAATACTATCATTGTAGTTTTGACAGTATTTTTGTAGATTTTTTAGGAACTTTTTAAATGAGAAAAAAATGGGACTCAATAGGTTGGATAGCTGAGAGACTAAATTGTTTGATCAATACCATGTGTCTGGTATACTATACTTGTTTAAAGTGACACCGAGAGATTAGTTGTTTCTAGACATTTTTTGGTTAGGTCTTTAATCTATACAGAGCTGTTGAGTTTCCCTTCAAAACTGAACAAAACCTGAGGGATTTTGCTGTATGAGGTTCTAAACAAGTGGACCACTGCTTTGACCTGAAGTAGGTTGCCAGTGAGGTGACAGGCCTGAGCTTTCTCAAAGGGGGATAGTAGGAATACCATCAGAATCTCTGGATGAAAGGAGGTTCTAATTATTAAGCTTTAACTTAAAAGTTTCAGTAGGAATTTTCTACTTTGCATGTAGAACTGTCATTTGGCAGGTTGTGTGGGGTCAGGGGTCCACAAGATCATTTCTAAGAGTTTTGGGACTAGGTGTAGCTGTCCAGCTGTCTATCCAGGCCGAAAGTATCCTGAGTCATTGCCTGAAGTTCCCGTCATTTGTGAGCTCGTGTTATGTTCCAGCAACTGAAAAAGGTGTTGATTCATTTCCGGCCTCATTTGTCTATGATGAAGTTCAACCCACCACAGAGGGACTCAGCCCAACTACGCTGTGGGATCCAAGCCTGTGATTTACGTTTTCCCTGTGATTTTATCTATTTTCTCTGCATCGTTCACAATGAGGTAGACATCAGATGTGTTTAACCCAAAAGATAATGCACAGTGCCTTACACCAGCATAGCACCAAGGTGGGAAAGAAGATTTTGCAGGCACAAATCAACTGTCGATAAAACAATCACTGAAGTGAAACATTGACAACAACCCTCTACTGCTCTGGAATCAGATCCAGGAAGCAAACATTTGTGATGGTCTCCTTGAAGACCACTCACCATCATCAAACCATGGTGAGACAAAACTAGGGTTTCTTCCTACTCAGGTACATCAGCTGATTGTAGAATATTCAGCTTGGAGTGGTTCTAGAAAAGCACGCTCCCTGCCCTGCCTACTCAAAATTCTTATGTACTAAAAGAGGATTCATTTCATGCTTAATGATGATTCAGATATAAAATAATTACCAACTAATCTTATTTAAATGCTTTGATTGTGGGCCCTCTTAGAGACAGGGCAATAGATGGAATGACTTCTTACAATTATGTCTTATCATATGGTCTCATGATGATTTGTTTCAGTGACGTCACGGGGTGGACACCGTTTTCTCCTGAACCTTTAAATATCAGCTATGGGAGGAGCTTTTTCTATTTCAGGGTTGTGTCGTTGCTCTGGGAGTTGATGATTCTATTTTGAGAAATACTAAATTCTTATCTTTCACACTGGTACCCATCTATGTCATTGGCTCAACAACCAGTTACAAAAGTAATTGGGCTTGCAAAAGGTCCTTAGGGGAAAATTCCTGGCTCCTATTCTAACAGTCCTAGGAAATAAGAACAATTTCCTAGCACCCTGACCTTCATGCTGGCCCTCCTGGGGTGATCAGGAATGATGTTTGCACCGTCTTATATCTCAGCTTTTACTCCTTTGTGTTTATTCCATTGCTGAAAGATTCAGAACATCACTTTTTCTAGCACATATTGTTTGTCTGAAAATACACCTGGAGAGTTGCCCAATTTGGAAATGACTTAAATTACAAAAAAAGCACAGCTGTCTTTAACAGCTCTAGGAGTTCATGCAACAAGCCTACAATTTATTGAGTAGGATTAGATGCTTATTGCCTATGACACTTTAAATACCATTACATTGAAGTTTATACAAGAAAGTCCAAGTTTAAAACTGGAATCTTAGCAATAACAGCTGGGCCATTTGTTTATGTGATAGGCAGGAAAGAATGACTTCTGTAATCTTCGTATTTGGCTTCAGGATTCTGCTTAGAAAAAAAGAAAAATGGGAGGGGAAAGAAAGAAGCTAATTTCAGATTGTCAAGCTGAGCTGAACACTGCAGGCTAATTTGTCCCTCATGTTAAGACCTCTGCCAAGGTTCCTCTTGTATCCTCTTGCTCTCTCACACCTGACAAACCAGTGCTTGAAATACTGTAGCCCACCTCTCTGACAGCAAGGGGTACGTCGCTAGCTAGCTTGCAGCTCTCTCCCCCAGGCAGCTCACATTCCGCATTTTGTTTCTAGCATGAAAGACTTTGTTTTAAATCATAATAGCAACCAGGCTGTAATCACATTAGAGAGCACATGGAGAACTTGCAAAAAGTCATGTGTTTTGGATTTGACATTCTGATTTATGGTTGTGTGCTCCAGTTACACAGCTGCAATCTCATTTTCCGACAAAGATGTTTTCTATTTTTCTATTACTTTGCTTCACCCTGTCTTTATGTTGGGGAAAATGAAAGCCACCAGGTGAAGTCATAACATAAGTACAAATGTTTTCGTGTTTGGGTTGGAGAGCGTAATAAATGGTGTATACCGGCATTTCAAACACAGCTTGTTATTTTTGAATAAAAGTGTAAAGGGAATTGCTTACTTAAGGTAATCACAAATTAAAGAGGTACATGGAAATTTGTTTGTAAAACCCAGAATTGTCCTACAAACTTTCTATCTCCATCACCTGATAATAATTTCTTAGGAGGGAAATGGATGGTAATGTTCCATTTTAGATTTTAGGTAAACTATGCTCCCTCCTATGCATGTTCATTGCATAAAATTCTAAGAAGTTCAGGGTTGGGAACTTCTAAAGATAGTATCTGCCAACCTGTTCATTGTGCAAATGAGGAAAGAGAAACCCAGAGATGTAAAATGACTTGCCCAAGTTCACACAGCTGATTCGTGACAAGAGCTTAGACTAAAACTCACATTTCTTTCATCCTACTCCAACACATTTTCCATCACTCCATTTAAATGCAAGTTGAACGGCGCTTTTTGTGGTAAACTAACTACCAACACAAAGACTATTCCAAACGTCTCCTGTTAACATAGGAAAAAGAATATGCTCTTACTTTTTTTTGTTTTTTCCTCAAGTCTAAATATTTTGTTGTTGTTAAGTGTGGTGAATATTCAGATCTATACCTTGTTTACCAATATACATGGCAGAATATTCTATCTTGTTCTGATACTTGGAGTACATTATTGTCAATAAAGGTAGCAATCTTGAACTCAGATGTAATAAGATTTGACACATTTCGATTCTTCCCAGCGATTGAACAACTCCAAATATAGTTATATTTTTGGCAATTCAGTAAAGTCTTAATAAAAGGATAAAAAGCCTTTGTATAAGAAAACAAATACATGTATGTGTATACATATACACACATATATATATATATCTTCAAAAATGTATACACATTTTAAGAAAGGAAAAACGAAAAAATTATTAAAATTGTATACTCAACATATACTGATAACAAAGATGACGTTTGACTTCTGCAATTGCAAGAGGTGCTCAAAGTGGTTACCATCAGCATAATTTTAATACAGTTTTTCCTTTTTTAAAATGTGTACACGTTTTTGGCACCCTCTGTATATAGTATGAAGGCACCCATGGGCACGAGCCGTTGGAAATCTCTATAAATAATGGAAAGAACATTAAAGCTCTGTTGTCTTGATCATTATTTTGATGCCCATTATCTTCTCACATAGACTCAGTCTTTGTTTTATGAGAGGATTTTGAATTCTATGGATATGAAGTCACTGTATTTTTCCCGCAGAGAAGAAAAATCCATGAACTTTTCTTAATAGGACTTTTCTAAATTGCCAGTGAAGATTTAATGTTTTTCTCTTATTCAGGGATTATAGGGAGAATGAGGGACCAACAGTTTCGTTTGTTATTTTTAGTTGACTGCACATGCACAGGTGCTATATCAAAGTTTTAGATTGTTTTACCTATATGGAAATAATACTCAGCAGGTGTAGTAGACATATTTTTGGTGCCGATACTCCTCTCCCTGAGCCTGTTTTACCCTTTTCCTGCCAACAGCACCAACATTTTCCTTCTCATCCGAGATGAGCATCTTATCATCTTACCCTGAGCTCAAAGGGTGAGCTGAATCCTTAAGCCAATCGCCTTATTTCACTTGCTTCTCTCTGAAGGTGATAGCATGGGGATGGGAACAGAACATGTGGGCCAAAGAGGTTGAATCCAAGGTCTTCTGAGGACGTTGCCATTTAATGTGCTGTAGTGAGAATGTGAGGCCTGGAACTTAGCAACTTTTTAAAAAAAAAAATCTCTAGGGGAGAACCTGGATCGCCTAGGGCAGTTAACATTGAGGAAGACAGAGTGGAAAAACAGAGAAAAGCAAATTTCCTATTACATGGCTTGAGCTGCTGGGTCTAGCTTCTGCTAACGGTGGTTCTACCAAGCTTCTGCTAAAGGTTAATCAGATGAGACTTTAAAAAAAATCCCACTTTAAGGTTTTTCTGGCACTTGTAACTGGAAGACTGCTAAGGTAAGGAAATAGTTCTCTGCAGATAAATACTGCAATCTGAGAAATGGAGGAAAACCACACACAAAGGAATTTGGGAGGCTGGGCTATGAAGAGGCAGATATGGTAAACAGGAACAGACAAACTTGTAGGCAACCTTAAGATTCACCCTGCAAATAGATGTTTGAGTTGGATTTTTGGATTTTTTATATATCAGGGAAGTGGAAAGACAGTGAGTGTTCATTTCAGGCATAGTTATCAAGATGATCTTTTAGGAACATGTGCCTTTGTGGGATCTCATCTGTCTCATAGAGAGGATTGTGTGTATATATGTAGAGTTCAGTGGAGTGACTGACCAGAGTGCGAGCTCCTATGAATTGTAGTTATTGTTATAATGATGATGATAGTGATTATGATTGCTAGAGTATGGGTTAGGGAAATTAGTTGGCAAAAACAGAGAGAAGATGAGGAGAAACCTATCTTTGTCTGGCACGATAAAATAGAATAAGATTATTGTTAATTTAAAATTTTTTGCTTTACCAGAATTTTTATGTAAAAACAAACTTTCAAGTTGGACTAAATTTGTCCCATTTAATATTAAAAAGAAGGTCTGCCATTAATTTTTTCTGAAATTCATTGCTTCTTTTATGGGTCCTTAGTGAATGGTGAGTTGCCCGCCCCCATTATTTTATCATAATCTTAAGAATGGCTAAAAATCCATATTGTTACAGGCAATACTTTTAAATATAAGCAGCTTTCCTTTAATGAAATACAAACTACTATTTCTATTGTCCATGCATTTTTCAAGGGACTTCAGTGCATGGGAACTCCATCAACCACACTATTAGTATAAGGGAAACAATTTCCATTTTCTATACATAATCTACCTATTATAAAGTTTGTAAACGAAAAGAGATAAGCTCTTAAGATAGTATATCTCTTGTTTGAATCAGTTTTGTCAGAAAATGGGAATTATCTGTAAACATAAAATTTGTGGGTCCTCAAAAGGCACTGCGTTTTTCCTTTTTTTCTTTTAGTATCACAAAGGATCTACTTTACATTATCCATGACCTAAAGGATGTATGTTTTTATCTTAGAATAATTTAGAGCATAATGTGTGTTCGTATAGCCTGATTTACCACCATTCTTATCACCATCATCATAAGTAACGCTTACTTACTAAATTACCCAGAGTGCTATGTGACTCACCTGACAATGGATATGAAATGATTAAACCACCCCAGGTGCATGGTTACTCATATGACACCTTGAGTACAAGGAACCTACCAAGAAGCTAACGAAGCCTAAAATATAGGACCTTATACTTGCATACGTCTTCCAAGGACCTGGGAGGGACTCTAGCAATTTTCACTTGTTAATTTTTCCATTTATTTTTCTAAATAGGAATTCCCAAAATTGTATAAGCCTCAAGCCTCACAAAAATAGGAAATATCTTGACCTCTTTGTTTCTTTTGAGAAGTAGGAGCAATGGGAGAGCAAAATTCATGTTAGCTTGAACTCCAAATAATGGTGACCTTTCCAGGAACAAAGAGTTTAAAATGTTCCCCTCTCTGGGTGCAGAGAACACAGCATTTCGAAGCAGTGCCTTCAGCTGTGTCAGTGAGAGTCAGAGAGCTGCAGTGTCGTGAAGCCATTCTTGGTTAATATGCAAAGCAGCGGGTGAGGCTGTGTTGTGATGGTCAATTTTTTATGTCAACTTGACTGGGCTAAAGATACCTACATAGCTGGTAAAATGTTATTTCTCAGTATGTCTGTGAGGGTGTTTATGGATGAGATTAGCATTTGAATCAGTGGACTGAGTAAAGAAGATCACCCTCAGCAATGTAGATGGGCATCATCCAATCCATTGAGGACATGGGTAGAACAAAGAGGTGAAGGAAGGGAAAATGTGCTCTCTGCTTGATCTGGGACATCTATCCTCTCCTGTCCTCAGACTTTGGCACTTCTGATTCTAAAGCTTTCAACTCAGACTGGGACTTTACACCATTGGCTGCTCTGCTTCTCAGGCCTTTGGATTTAGACTGAAACTATACCACTGTCTTCCCTGGGCCTCCAGCTTGCAAGTGGAATGTTGTGGGACTTCTCAGCCTTCTTAATAACATGGGCCAATTCCTCATAATCAATCTCCTTCTCTAGATCTGGATGTAGGGTTTTGGTTTTGTTTCTCTGCAGCACCCTGACTGACACATATGTAGATATGGAGAATAAGGACTTCTGTAATTTGTCATTAGTTCTGGAATAGGAGAATGATAACACAGGGCAGTGTAGCATGCAGGCATAAGGACATTGAAAAAAGGACCCGTAGAAACAGGAAGAAAATGAGTGCAACCAAACCAAACAGATATTTCTGTTTTCAACAGGCTAGTTAAGGGTCTGTCAGTCTTTTGTGAAAGGGAATTGTATGTGAATTTCTCTAGGGAAGATTACAAAACAGTAGAATTACTGTGTCAGTGAGTCCTTAAACTTTACATTTTTTAAAGAGGTTATCAGATTGGTTTCCAAAATTTGTGTTCTAGTTTACACTCCCACCAAGAATAAGAAGAATGCAAAGTTTGGACAGTACATCATCCTTTGTGGCCTAATGTCTGTGCACATGTGTGTGTGTGCGTTTGTGTGCATATGTGTATGCAACTGTGCACACATTAAGGATGGGAGTTAATATAGGAAATAAGCCTGGAAACTTTGGCCTGGAATGGACAGTATTTTGTAGGACAGTGTTTCTCAAAATGCAGATTACCTACGTCTAAACCAGTTAATCTGCTTATTTAAACCCATGTCCTTAGCCTTGTCCCAACAAGATTAAAAAATCCGGGTGTGGTACCAAGGGATCTTCATTTTTAACAATATCCCCCAAGGGTTCTTTTTTGTTTTTAGTTTTGCTTAAATGTACATTAAATTTGAAAAATGTTCTTTCAGACAAGGGTAAGCCTTTGAAAAAGTTTGAGTCTTCTTCTGGGGGCGAGGGGGAGTCTAAGGAAATCGGCCATTTAGGGAACATCATGCAGGTGGCTGCAAGAAAAGAAGGGGAAGTGACCCTGAAAAAAAACCCTATTGGTCAGGTGCCCTTGGGACATGCTGTCCTGGGGATTGCTCTAATATCAGGATATTTGTTGGTCAGAATAGCCCAGGTCAAAAGCAGAGACCATTAGTACCATTTAAAACCAATGTTAGTCTTACTGCTCTTTGAAAGAAGCATAATTAAGAATGTAAAAGTCAGGTTACCTCTGATTAGTGAGAACAGAGTGAAGGGTGAATCCATTAGAAGCTACTTGTAAGACATTCACACTTTAAGAACATTGCTTTGATGACTTTGAAGGGGCCAGAGTGGGAGAGAAAGGCAGCAGAACCAGTTCCTACTTCAAAGACCTATTATAGCCATTTTAGGGCAAACTTTTAAATGTTTTGAATGGCACTAAAAGGCTCTTAATTTGAATATGGCTGATTTGGCCATTTGCAGGTAAATTTTGGCTGACCATAAGTTTAACTCCATGCTATGTGTCAGCTAATGTTTTTGAAGTTGTTTGAATTTGCCTGCATGTATAATACTTATATTTTCATGTACATAGTTCAATGTGCTTTTAGATACTTGCAAATTATATTAAAGGCCCTGATCCTTGCTATTATGAGAAATTTGGGGTAGGGAGCTTTATTCCCTCTTTGGAAATGAGACAAAGGTTAAGTGGTTTCCTTTATTGAATACTTGAAACCAGGTTTTCCAAACTCTAGTCCAGGATTCTTCTCTCTACACTCCTTGAAGACAATTAAAATATGATAGAAATGCACTGTGACAGGGAAGGAAATAGCTTTCTGCAGATAAATACTGCAATCTGAGAAATGGAGGAAAACCACACACAAAGGATTTTGGGAGGCTTGGCTATGAAGAGGCAGATATGGTAAACAGGAACAGGCAAACTGGTAGGCAACCTTAAGATTCTCCCTGCAAATAGATGTTTGACTTGGATTTTTGGCTGCTGTAACTGAAGCAGACGATGCTCTACCAAAATATCCTTCAATAGGGGAATCATCTTATGTAGAAGATGCCAGTGACAATAAAAAGGAAGGACAGAATGAAAGTGAGGATTGGGCTTACAAAGAGTTTAGGGGGAAGAGGAGATTCTTGCACTAGGCCATGTCCACATTACAATAAAAGGAACCAAGAGTTTAACAATGTACATGGTGTACCTACCAAGTGCCAGGCACTGTGCTATTTATATACTTGGGAATTGGAAGGACAGATAAAATTCAATAGACGTAAATTTACAGAAGTTGTCTCACTGAAGATGCTGCCAGAGTTTCCATTAGCAAATAACGTTAAACAATTTTGTAAAATAAGAAAGAGATTGTGGGATGTAAGAAGCATGGTGACTGTCATTAGAAACAGCATATGTGACTAGAGCAATATATGAGAATCATGCTGGTATTGTTTTCAGCGCTCCAGCCCAAGTAGCCTAGTATTTTTCTTTACTGCCTTTTACACCTTAATATTTTAAAAACATTCTTGGCTCTTCCTTTACACTCTTCTCTGAATATTCACATAGACATTCATACTTTGGGCTATGAGCACTTAAATGAAATAGAATCCATACCTTGATGAAACTTCATGAGAGACATCTAAGAAAAATCTGCTCTAGGAAATGATTTGGTGATTCACTGTTGGCACGCTTTCTTCTGAACCAGGCCTGTGCCAATCTTGGTGTCAGCGGCCACTGTTGGAAGGGCTGGCTTCCAAATGAGCTATAATGTGGAGTCTTAATCTGCCCTGGTCAGTAAAGGTCCAGCAGCTTTTTCTACCCACTTAGAGATCTTAACTTCAATCACTTGGCCAAAATATAGTTTGGGTAATATACCAACCCAGAATTCCTTAGTAGTTTCACTTGGGTAAGACATTGCATTTTTTGCTCTCTTTGCCCCCCCAAACTTAGGTCATATTACATGCTATTAAACATGTTTCACCACCAAGCTGGCTGAGGCAGCAGGTAGCACAATACATGTACTTTGCTCTTAACAACTCCCATTAGAAACCAAGTTTATAAACCACTTGCGTATTTGGCAAGAATGCAAAAGAAGAGTTTTTTCCCCATTCTTCCTCATTTCCTACCTTTGAATTGCATTTGTCCTAAAGAATTCCATAAGTAACAAATTAGTTTTTATGAAAATCAGTTTAAAACACTATCTTGATTTTGTTTTTAGTTAAAAAAATTTATTAATCTCTCTGTTGCTGGATCAGGGGAGTTAAAACTGGAGCATATGGCTGTAAACCAGCAATAGTTTGCTTCTTAGAGATATCAGTCTAAGAAACAAGTCTTGAGGATCAATAATATTAATCTCTAAAGCACTCTTCCTGGAGATTTTAGTGAATGTGTAAAGCGCATTATAGTTGTTTGCTTTCTTTTTAATATAATTGAAAAGACACATTTATGGTCATCATTCTTAGTCCCTAGCACCATCTTAGAGTTTGCTGAAGACAGGTTGAAGAAATTCAAGGTCTATGCTTGTCCCTCAAGCAACTACACTCTCCCTGGGAAGACTAAACCCTGGGAAGATAAAATGGTGACACAACAGATGGAGCAGATAAAACACAATAGAGAAAGATGGTATATAAGTCATGCGAACTGGGTTTGAATCCTCATTCTACCATTCATTAGTTGTGTGATTCTGGGCAAGTTACTTAACTGTTCTATGCCTCATTTTCCCCATGTATAAAATGGGGATAATAATAGTTAATTAGCACATATAAAGTTCTTAGGATAGGAAATCAATGATAGCTCTTAAATAAATAAAAAGATGCATGTCAACAAAGTGTGAATTTTTAAAGGGAGAGATTTCTTTGCGTTAGAATATTTAGGGCAGTTTCCATGGAACACTTAATGGATCAGGTTGAATTTGAGCTCTGAGTTTCAAAACTAGTAGAAACATTATTGTTTTTGTACTTACTGACTCCTTCTGAATCTCAGTTTATATCCCACTGACCTATCTGACAAGAATGTATCAATAATGGGTCTTTTATTCTATAATCAGGATTTTTAAAAATTCTAAACTGATGTTAATTATAAAACATTTTTAAAATATGCAAATAAGAAAAGACAGTTCTCCTTTATCTCCCGTTGATATATTCTTGCATTCCCTTCCTGTCTTCTTTTTCTATACATGTATTTTAACCAAAATGTGTTCATGGTGTATATGTAGTTTTGTATCCTACTTTTCCACTTCACTCCATGGGATGGCATTTTCCATGGTCATAAATTATTCTTTAAAAACATTGTTTTTAATGATGACATCATATTCTATCATGTAAAATCCCTTGGTCTTTTATTGTTATAATTAGGTTATTTACAACTTCCCACTATTATATAAAAACTACAATGAGTATTTTTCTGCATAAGTCTTTGTGAGGTTCTTTGATTATTTTCTTGGGATAGAACCCCAGAAATGAATGTACTGTGTTATAGACTAAAGATGTTTTTTTTAATATATTTTATATATTTTTAATTTTTTTATTGGGGAGTACTGGGGACAATGTGTTTCTCCAGGGCCCATCAGCTCCCAGTCGTTGTCCTTCAATCTAGTTGTGGAGGGCGCAGCTCAGCTCCAAGTCCAGTTGCTGTTTTCAATCTTCAGTTGCAGGGGGCGCAGCCCACCATCCCATGCAGGAATTGAACCAGCAACCCTGTTCAGAGCTCACGCTCTAACCAACTGAACCATCTGGCCACCCTAAAGATGTTTTTTTTTAAACTCTTAATGTTTATAGTTAAAATGATTTCAAGAAGTTAAACTAATTTGTACTCTTGCTAGCAATGCTTAAGAATTTCCATCTTCCTGTACATTCATTACATTTAATATTATCATTTTTAATCTTTGTCAATTTAATAGATGAAGCACAGCATTTTTCTTTAATTTGTAATTATTGGCTTACTAGTGAGGTTGAATTTTTTTCATATATATCTTTGCTTTGGATTCCTCCATCTGTGGTAGTCTGTATCCCTTGTTCAAAAAACAATTTTTTTGGGGGGTGGGGGGCATGTTTTGCAGTTCGTATCTATTCACATGAGTTCTTTACACAGTAGTGATAGTAACACTGGGCCACATTTGTGCCCAATTATTTCTATTTGTTTTTAATGCACTTAAATTTTCCAATCTTATAAATTATAGTCAATTTAAGAATTTTTTTCCACTTGTGATTTCTTACACTTGTTTTTAAATATAGAAAGTCTGAAATTTTGTTTGTGTTAATAAAAGCTGTATAAGAAATTTAACTTTTACTGAGGGGAGGTAAAAGAGATATTTCTTCATCGTGATTTCTTTTTCCTCCTCTTTCTCTTCCTTTTTCAAAAGAATCTATGTTAATCAAAGGCAATTCAGAGTTAATTTTGGGAAAATACATTTTTGTCATTTCAAACCTTTCTACTCTTGGTTCACACCAGTTTCTTGTAAAGTCTGTTGTATATGCAGTAGCCATGTTAAGTAGAGAATATTTCCCATGAGCTAGAAATAAAGCATGGAGCATTGCTTGACGAAGACTCAAACTTTGGAATAGCAGTTTATAAAAAAAAAAAAAAGTCACATTTTGTTCTCGACTTGTGAATTCAATTCTGTTGAGTTTGCTTTTGTTGCTTTTGGAACCCTGCTCCGGGGAGAAACCTAAAATGCACATAGTCCCTTAATTTGTTTTCTTCGTGAGACCAATTTCTATCCTCTACCTTGATTTTCAGCAGGTCAGCTGTAAGTGGGGAAGACTAGGGGGAGCTCGTACATAATCATTGTCTCATAGGAGGTTTGATGTAAAAGATTAAATCCTAGCATTGTTTCCCAAATTATTTAAAATATTAGCTTGAAAGGCTTTTAAGGTGGATATTTTTTTTTTCTTCATTTTTGAACGGAAGTATTAACTAGAACTGCCAGGGGCAGTTAGTTTGAGAAAAGCAATACTGTGCATCTTAAACTGGGTAGAAATTTTTATGACTCAAATTCTTCATTTATTATACCCAGATGGTGGTAGCAGGCTGCTGTCTCTGATGCTCTGGTGGAAATAAACCATCGAGGGATCCTTTGCTAAGATGGAAACCCCACTAAGAAGTATGAACATGGTGCCCATGTTGCCTTGTATTTAACATCTTGACTTGTGCTTCATCTTGGAGCATCTTAACTTAAATACAATTCATTGAATTCTCTGAGGTTTAAAGTTCTTCCTGAAAACTGTAGTTGTCTATATGTGCATTGGCTAAAAAATTAACTGAAAGTGTTGTTTTACCAAAGGAACTAGCCAATTGAAAAGATGAAGCAATCTGTTGTTCATTCAACAAATTATTTTTTTTTCATTATCCATAAAGTATAGTACAAGATATCCTAATGGAGTCAGTAAAAGAAGTTGCTATAAAAAAAGTTAAGTATGAAAACTGAAAAAATATTTAAAAGCACAATTTAGAAATCAAATCTTAATGGAAAATTCTTTAATTTTGAGAAAAACAAAGGTTAGATATACTCGTATAATGTATCAGTATTAGCTTAACAAGTATAGCACTTCATAATGATAAAATATGTTTAAAATGGTATCTCATTTAATTTATACAACTTTTTGTGATAAATAGGGAAGACATTACCATCTTCATTTTGCTCATCAGTGAGTTGATAGCCAAAATTACATGGCCAGTAAGATTTAGAGCCAAGAATCAAAAGTAGATCGTTGAGTCTTAGGCTGACCTCATCCTTGTCTACTATAATGCTTAAAGAGAGGAAAATAATAAGTAGCTATATTTACACGTGTAATACTTTGAAGGTGAGGGCAGCATTTTAGTGGTAATTGCTATCATAGATTTTCTTTTTAAAGGTGAATGTTAATGAGGCTGTTGTTAGGATTTTTATCTCTTTGTAAAAATGGAAGAGTAGCTATGGTTTAACTATAGTAAGACTGTGGAGAAATTTCATATTTCAAATTTAAACATGGAACACTTATTATTACAACTTTTTTTAGCAGGGAGAAACACTAGTTTATGTTTCATTTGAGCATTGCATCAGGATTTCCTTTGTTTTTGTTTTTATTCTATTGCATTTGATATTACAGTTTATCTGGAGATGCAAAACTGAACTAGCAAAAAAAAAAAATTGTAGTCACAATCACTTAATTGTGCTGCACCTTAGGTGGGAGGGTTTCCTCTCTGAGGGTATGTGGGTAGACAATGGCAGGCTGGGTTGCATGCTGCTGAAACCATTGTTGTGTTGGAAGAATGAGCAACAGATCCAGAATTTTGGTTGTTTGACTTAGTATGGATTTCTGCTAAACTCAAATCTTGAGAAAAATTTTAGTCATGGTACCCTTGCTCAGTAGAAAACAGATGGGAAGAGAACTGTCATCATTTATACTTGGGACACAGTACAGCATGGATGCAGACCTGGAAAATAATTGTTTAAAGGTCATAAAACCAAGGAACTTGGACATAATCAATTCAATTCGACAAATGTTTATCAAGTGACTCCTCTGGGTCAGGTACAGTGCTCGGTGCACGGACTATGGTAGAAAACAAGTGAGATACAGCCTGCATAGCCATACAGGGGAGGGGAATTACTGATATTAAACATGTGTTTAATTATCAGAACGATGGATGTTAAGAATAAGAAAGGATAGGAGACTAGGGGAATGAAGAGTAAGGGGATTTAATCCAGTCTAAGGATTTAGGGAAGACTTTAATCTTTAAACAAAATTCTTAGAAATAGAAACAGAAGGATTTAAGAAAACCAAAGATGATGGTTAATTTTATGTGTCCACTTGACTGGGCCATGGAGTGCCAGATATTTGGTTAAAGATTATTCTGGGTGTGTCTGTGAGAGTGTTTCTGGGTGAGATCAACATTCTGAAAGAGGTTAATATGAGACTGAATAAAGCAGATTGCCCTTTCTAATGTGGATAGCTCTCATCCAATCTGTTGATGAATTTAAAGAATGTACTATATTATATGCTTTTGTTTTCTAGAGCTTTTTGTTTTTCTCATGTAATTGAGTCATACCTTAAAATTAATGAGACTTATCTAAGGCATGAAGTTACCTGTGGCATAAAAGGGGGTTCTATGGAAAGTAACCTTACAGGGTGATGTGATCATAAATTTCTAAGTGGGCAGTCGTGGTGGCTAATCACACCCCAGGCATGTAACTTCTTTAGAAAAAGGTTTATCTTTCCTTAAACAAGCCCTGTCCATTGTTTCTGTGCATCTAGGTTAACACACCTTTGAAATGCTCCCTTTCAGACGCCCACTTTTAATACATGGCCATCCCTTCAGACCTCTTCCTTCTAAAACATTACCACCCTCAAGTATTTTAACTATCCTGTAACCTGATCCCTGCTTTGCTTTCTCCCTCCTTCATATAATCTTCCTTACATTCCTTCCTTAATCTCAAACGCATAAAAGAAACTGCAAACTGTTATTCTCCAAAACATATAGCTCAGTCTCTTGAGGTCTTGCTTCCAGGTATATCCTTTGTTTGGCTCAAATAAATTTTTATAAAAATTCTCTACAGGTTTGGATGTTCTTATGTTGACATATTTAACATTAAGCTAATAATTTATTAAAAACTTAAAACAGTTATTGAACTGGAACAACATTGATTTCATGTTGCCACTCAGTTATTAGAAGTATCTATCAACCATATATAACCATATATAACTATATATATACATATGTATATATATGAATCTATCAACTACATGTAACCATAGTTATAGCAATAACGATATTGTCGATAGGATAAATCTTGAAGATAAGGAAACAGCTGTCCAGGAAGAGTGTGTTATCAGCCTGCCATTAAACACTAGTGAATATGACTTCATAATATTAGGAGTAGCGAATATGTGATGAAAACAAAAGAAGTAGAAAATGTGGCATTTTTCCATCTAGAGTTTACTATCTAATCCTGAACCAGATCAAGTGCCCTGACTACAACCACTAAAGGACTTTTAGACAAGTACAGATTTCAGCTGTGCAAACTGAAACTCTCCTGGGAAGGGATGTGGGGCAAGAGTGCACAGAATTAGGTGGGGTTAATTCATTCAAGACATTTTTATTAAGAACAAACCAGGCTGAGGCATTCCTACCAGCAGTAGGGATTCAGCAGTGATCTAGAGACACAGTCCCTCCTAGAATTTAAGCTTATGACAGAACTGGGAGCCACTAAACAAAAGCCATCTCCCAGATTATTCAGTGATGCTTGCGATAAGTGTCACAAGGAAGTTGGGGGGCGGTGAGGTTGTATGAGGAAGGTTAGGAAAGGATTCTCAGAGGTAGTGATGTTTCAGCTTTGATGGGAAGAAAGAATAGGAATTGACCTGATTAAGGGAGAATGGGAGAGCCTTGTTATTGAGGGAAGACCACCACGTAGAAAGGAGATCAAAGAAAAATTGAAAGGTTAGTATGTGCGGTAGGTACATGGTGAGTTAGAAAGTGAAACAAGATATGCTAGATTATGTAGGAAACATTGTAAGTCCACCACAGGGCTTCAAGCAAAAGGATGATATAATTAGATGTTCATTTTAAGAAGATGATTCTGTCTACCACATGGAGAATGGGTTGTAGGAGAGGAAGAGTAGAAACAAGATCAGACTAAGTGTTACAGTTATGCACGGAAATAGTGGATTAGCCTGGAGTGTTAGTGGTGAACGTGGAGACAGGAGGATGGATAAACACACTTATTGTCAAGGTGGAATCAATAAAGTGATTAGATGCAGAGAATTATGGAAAAGGAGAAACCAAAGTGACTCCAGAGTTTTAGCGTGAGTGTCTGAGAAGGTCGTAGAGTCCTTTATTAAAACTGTGGAGAAAGATAGAGGGATCGCTTTTGAGGACAAGGTATGAGTTAAACCAAGGATTCTTCTGATGGAGATGAGAAGTGAGAAAGCACTCCATACATGATAGAAGAAAATGGTATAGAAAGGCATGAAGGCAGAAAGCAGGCCATCAATAACTGTGTCTGCTTGCAGAGGAATACAGAAGAAGAATCTATTGAAATAGAGAAAAGTGGAGGACAATCTTAAAGGCAAATATAATTGAATTCAAGCTGTTGTGCTGAAGAAGAGAGGATGAAGACCACTGCTTAAAGGTTAGGTTAAAGATGGTCATAATGTCTTTCCTCAGAATGAATCATGTGGGCAGACAGGAGGGAGGCATCTTTAATTGAATTTCACACCCTGAAGAGATCTAATAGTGACCAAAAATAAATAGAGCAAAATACTACTCTTGGATATTCAAATATGGGGATAGCAAAAGGGGTTTGTAAATAGTGAAGAGAAGGACTCCAGACATCAGAAATCCTATAGGAGCTGGTTTGAACAGCAACAGTAAGAGCAATGATTATGACTATCATTCCTTGTGCTTTCAATATGTGTTCACTAAGCACTTACCATGTCTCGTCTCATTTAATTTGTTTAATCACTTGATGAGATAAGTATATTTTCAAATCTCCTTTTGCAGTTAGAAAATAGAGCTCAGAGATATAGTTAACTTCCCAAAATTCAACCAACTGAAAATCGGCAGAGGCAAGACACAGGCCTAGATTTGATTAACTCTAAAACCCTTTGCTTTACCACTAATCACGCCAAATCATATCTGGCCTCATATAAACCATCAGGAAGCCCATGGTTTATATAATATTTACTCCAGAAAGAATCTGGAGATGGCTCTGAAAGCTCCTTCTCTACCAACCTTCTAAAACTCTCTGGGTTCTCATTGCAGTGGAAGTAGTTACTTAGGAGTAAAGGATACATGAGAGGTTTGGACATAAGAATAGGGAAAAAATTGAAGCCTTGCTATTTCTTCACCTCCAAGACTGCTACAACATCTGAACTAAAGTGCTCTGCATTGATCACTGTTTGGGTTTCATTTTCTGAATCTCTAGGATAAGAAAGATTCTTTGTCCAGACATCCCTCCCCCGCCACCCCACATGCCTTCTAAGAAGTGGTAGCGCTTGGGTTTGAATCCAGGTCTGGTAGAATGTGCATGGGTTTTGCCACATACTATACAGACCTTTCTGAAGCTGGGAAAGGTAGAAGAAGATAAGAACAAGGACTGTAGAAGGGCCTTTTAGCTTGAACAGCCAGGAGACAATGGCTTCCATGGAAGGTTGTGATTAGAAGCGAGAAAGTCTAGAACGTAAACTGTACTCCACTGGCCACAGACATGACCTCAGTCCCTTCCTCCTCTATGGAAATCAGGCTTATGGTATATATCACAGGAATGTCAAGAATGACTGTTTTGTGGACTCAGTGATTTCATTGTTAAAAGCCATGAACCAAAGTATAGGATAGTAATTATGGGAGAGAGGATGGGTTTAACTCAATTTAACATTGTGTCTTAACACATCTTGAGTTTCAAACCAATTTTACTCATTAGGGATTCAAGTTCACATGTCTTTGCAACACACAGCTTCCTGCCACTATGGAAAAAGGGCTTTAGAAGACTTACAAGGCTTCATGGACTTCAAATAAGTCTTATGAAACAACATGTTCACGTGTTAAGTGTAAATGAGTAAGAAACATAAGGATTAAATTTCCCTTAAAATACACAGGGGTTTGAAAATGAAGGGAAAAATGCTGAGGGCAAAACGTGTTTTGGAGTTTGGCAAACCCAAAACATTTGAAAAAAAGAAAATGGTTTGATGTTTGATGAACCCTAAATACAGCAGAGTTTGCTCATCTCTCATTGTAATGAAGACCAATAGACATTTTTGTGTGAAAACACAGCATCCCACTGGAAACGCCTATGGACCCCTCACTACTATAGAACTTGACTGATTTTCATTTCACTAATTCATAAACTTCCTTACTCACATGATGGTTGGTGGTCTCCCCCACATGAGTTCTCAGCAAAGCCATAATAAGAGAATACTGGAGAAGACGTCTGGGATTACTAAGACTTCATTAGTCCTATAAAATGCACTTCAGGGCATAACCACTGTACAATAAAACATTAACATAAATCATTAAAATGGAACCATGCCATGTCAAGATAAATAAGAGGAGTGTGTTTTATGTGGCATTGTCCTTATTTCTTTAAATTGGTTTGTTCACTTGCTAATTTGCAAAACTGAATAATAAGATATTCTGTGGTATGAATTAAGGCAGTGAGATTTCTCCATTCATAGATTTCCCATCAATTCCCCCGACTTCCATTGAAGATTCTGAAATCGTAAAGATGGGAACAGGGTTTGGTGGGTAATTTAGGGACCATGAAAGTAGCAAAAGGTGAAAAAAAGATGGCAATATTTTGTTTCTCCCTGAAGTGCTTTCTTAGGGCCTCTGTGCGATAAGCATTAGGAATGTCATTTTTGCCCCTTCATTCTTAGATCTCTCATGTACAAACAGTTGCTCCCTCATTAAAACTATTCTCTCTGAATTATTTAGGTTGGCCTTTGATTTAAACTAAAATTACTTTATACTTATAGCACTCTGGCAGTCTCATGTGTGTGACAAGCCATTCACTTTTTAAAAGACTCATAATGTGGATCAAGAAATGTTTGAAAGACAGGTTGCTATAAAAATAGCAGCAAGAGGCCCCATGAATTGAGTGAGTGCTATGTGCCAACCCTTGTGCTATGCTCACTGCACACACTACACTGTCGAAAGTTCTATGAGGGAGATGCCATTATTTTCAAATGAGGAAACAGAAGTTCAGTGGATCAAGTCATGACGGTAGAGTTGATATTTCAACCATTCATTTATTTGATGTACACTTGGTAAACCTTTGATTAGCATCAGGCATTGTTTTCGTGTTAGGAATATACTGATGAATAAAACATCGCCCCTGCCCTCACAGAGTTTACATTCCTTATGGAAGAAGACCTTTCTGACCCGAGATCTTCATTCTTGACCACTACACATTCTTTGTGGTTTCTATGCATAGAAGGACAGGAGTAAAGACTGGATACTGATTTCTCTTGGATTTGGTTCATAGTAGAGTATTTGGTTATGGGAACAAGGCTGTTTGTGGGATATTATTCTTCAGATAGAGCAAAGATGCCAAAGCAGAAAAGAAAACCCCTTAGGCAAGAAGAGAAGTTACCCTTCTCCATTTTGCAAATTAGATTACTGTAAATTTAAAATCATTTCTAAATACACTTCAGTGTACACTTGGACCTTGAGTTTTTAAAAACTGATTTTAATAGTTGTAGGTCAGAGGATGTTCTCTTTCGATGTGCATGCCCAGTTGAAAAATAGCTTTGCTTTAGGTATCTGTTGGCAAATACTTGCTGTCATCCTTGTGACTTTTCCAACTAATTCAAAATTTTACTGATTTCGTAAATTGCTGGTGAAAGTTGTTTTTTTGTTTGTCTTACCTAGAAAACATTGGATTTGAAACTTGAGCTGCTTATTTTGAATTCTCCAGGGTATAAGAGTTTTGTGATGGAAAAGGGTCTAGACCAACCTTCTCACTTTATAGAGACTAGGAAACAGAGGTTAGCAATTTGAAATATACACAGCCCTCTTGAGGGTAGACCTGGTCTAAATCTAAAATGAAAGAAGCAATAGTAATCTTTCTTAGGCTAAGTTTTACTTATTACTCACATGTCTTTTGGAGTCATTCTTGCCTTTAAGATTTAGATATTATCTAGAAACTCCATACCATCTTTTTGGGAAGTTGAGCATATTTTCCAAGCTTTCTGCAAATTTCCAAGGGCTCACATTGCCATGCCTACCTCTGGCTCCAAGTTCCAGCTTCTTCCTTGTTAGTTCTGTTTGTGGATGGTCATATCATCCCTCACATTATACTCCTGTCCCATGGTGTGTAGACCTACACTTGGAGCTCAGAGCTTTTACTTTATTTCACTCTCTCACACACAGAAAAAGACCCAAGCAAAAACAAACAGACAAAACATAGCAAACCAACTAAACAAACAAAATGAAACCATTCATATAGTCTTTATGTATTTGTAATACTTCACTGGGGTTTTGGTAAGATAGAGAGAATTTAATATTGCAACATCTTAATACTGAATATTGGACATCCTTAATCTTAAAATTATCCTGTCCCTTTCAGCAAGTAAGGCTCAGTCTTTAACTATGTTGCCCCAATAACTTTCTTTCTCTTCCTGCTCCTGCTTGCTTTTCTGTCTCCATCCTCTCAAGAACAGAAGCCAAGTTCTTCTATGTGCTCTATTATTTTTTAATTGCACATACCATAAAATTCATTATTTTAAAGTGAACAATTCAGTGGAGTTTGTGGTCTTTTTTAGTATATTCATAAAGTTGTGCAACAATCACCACAACCTAATTCTAGAATGTTTTCATAACCCCAAAAGGAAACCTTACACCCATTAGCAATTCTCATTCCTCTACCGCCCCCACCCCAACAGCCCCTGGCAACCATTAATCTACTTTTTATCTTTATGGATTACCTATTCTGGACATTTCATATAAATGGAATCATACAACGTATAGTCTTTTGGGTCTGGCTTCTTTCACTTAGCATAATATTTCCAAGGATCATTCATGTTATAGTATGTATGAGTACTTCTCTTCTTTTTTTGACTGAATAATATTCCATTGTATGGATATACCTCATTTGTTTATCTGTTCGCCAGTTGATGGACATTTGGTTTGTTTCCAACATTTGACTATTATGAATAATGCTGCTATGAACATTTGCATAAAAGTTTTCGTGTGAACATATATTTTCAATTTTCTTGGGTACATTCCTAGAAGTAAAATTTCTAGGTCAAATGGAAATATATGTTTCACTTTGGGGAAAATTGCCAAAATGTTTTCCAAAGTGGCTGCACCATTTTACATTCTCACCAGAAATATGTAAGAGTTCTAAGTTTTCCACCTCTATGCCACACGTTATTTATATTATTATAGCCATCCATTTCCCTAATGGATAATGATGTAGAGTATATGTTCCTGTTCTTATTGGCCTTTGTATATCTTTGAAGGACTGTCTGTTCAAATCTTTTGGCCATTTTAAGAAATGAGTTATTTGTCCTATTTATTGTCACGTTGTAATTGTCCTTATGTGTTCTGAATGTTAGACCTATATCAGAAATATGATTTGCAAATATTTTCTTCCATCATATGGGCTGTCATTTCACCTTCTTGATGGTGTCCTTTGAAGTGTAAAAAGTTTTTAATTTTGTTGAAGCCCAGTTTATCTATTTTTCCTTTGATTGCTTTGCTTTTGGTGTCATATGTAAGAAACTATTGCCTAATCCAAATTTACAATGATTTAAACCTGTGTTTTCCAAGGAGATTCTTATAGTTTTAGCTCTTTTATTTAAATTTTTTATTATTTTGAGTTAACTTTTGTATATAGATAGTGTGAGGTAGAGGTCTAACTTTATTCTTTTGCATGTGGCTAGTCAGTTGTTCCAGAGCCATTAGTAAAAAAAATATTCTTTTCCCATTGAATTGTTTTTGCACTCTTGTTGAAAAGCCAACTGACAATTAAATTATGGGTTTATCTCTATGTTCTTAAGCAGAGCAATTCTGCAGTCTCCAGCCCTCACCTCCAAATTTAGTTCTTGGGTATCCCTTTGCACAGCCAAAAATTTAGCTGAAGTGTGAAAATACTGGTCTTAAATGTTTCTCTGACGAAGGTCTTAGACTAGCATTAACCTTCAACATAGTGGGAATGGGGAGTGAAGAGAAAGGATGGCTTGTCCTTCTGGTTATAGAAGAATTAACAATACTGTATAATAGCCCAGGAGATGATCAGAGAGTCATACTAGGTGTGTGACTTGGGGCAGTATGTTAACTTCTTTGAGCCTCAGTTTTATTTTCTGGAGTATATATTTCAGTAGTATTTCCATGTAGGAATTCCTTCCTAGAATTGCGCAGGAAAGGTATATTTTCTTGAATCCTGTATCCAGTGAAAAATCACTTGAAAAATCAGAAAAACAGGACAAACTATTATAGTTCTCCTATGAGAATTAAAGCTTAATAATTAACACAGAAATGTTATAAGCTTTAAGATAGTCACCAATGTCACATGAAAGTAGGAGAACTACTAATATTTCAGTGAAAGTTAGAGTAGACACTTCCAGAATTGCAACAGGACCATGTAAGGGAAAAGCTGCTACAATCTAATCCTGCTCAGTCCGATACAACATGTATGGCTACTGAGTACTTGAAATTAGGTTAGTCTGAATTGAGATGTGCAGTAAATGTAAGCTCTGTATCAGATTTTAAAAACGTAGTATGGAAAAAGAAGGTGAAAAGTCTCATTAATAATTTTTACATTGATTACATATTGAAATGATAATATTTTAATCTATTGGGTTAAATCAAATATTATTTTTTAATTTTTAAAGTTAATCTAAACTACAAAAAAAAAAACAAAAATAATTCACCCATTTCTCTAATGCCCCCCACCTATAACAACCACCAACCTGTTCTCTGTATCTATGAGCTTGGTTTGTTTGTTTGTTTGTTTATTTTTCTAGGTTCCACATATAAGAGAGATTATATGGTATTTGTCTTTCTCTGTCTGACTTATTTCACTTAGCATAATGCTCTCGAGGTCAATCCATGTTGTCACAAATAGCAATATCACTTTTTCGTTATTTTTGGCTGAATAATATATATCACATTTTCTTTATCCATTGATAAATGGACACTTAGATTGTTTTATATCTTGGCTATTGTAAATAATGCTGCAATAAACACAAGGGTGCATATATCTCTTCAAATTAGTGTTTTGTTTTTTTTTCCCTTCTAATAAATACTCAAATGTGGTATTGCTGGATAACATGGTAGTGCTATTTTTAATTTTTTGTGGAAGCTCCATCTTGTTTTCCATAGTGGTTGTACCAATTTACATTCCTACCAACAATTCATGAGTGTTCCATTTTTTTCCACATCCTCACCAACATTTGTAATTTCCAGTAATTTTTATAATAGTCATTCTAACAAGTGTGACGTGATCTATCATTGTGGTTTTGATTTGCATTTCCCTGATGATCAATGATATAGAGCATCTTTTCACATACCTGTTGGCCACCTGTATTCTTTGGAAAAATGTCTATTCAGATCTTGTGCTGCCATTTGTTAATTAGATTGTTTGTTGTTTTACTGTTGAGTTGTATGAGTCCATTATATATTTTGGATATTAGCCTCTTACCAGATACATAATTTACAAATATTTTCTTCCATTCAGTAGGTTGCCTTTTTATTTTGTTGATGGTTTCCTTTGCTGTCCAGAATTGTTTTCATTTGATTGAGTCTCACTTGTTTATTTTTGCTTTTGTTGCTTTTTAAAGTGGTTTTGTTAAAGCATTAATGATGTCAGCTGTCAGGATAATAAGAGTAAGAATTAATAAACTGATTTGGAAAAAAATCTTATTAAAGTTAATTTTTTCCTGGTTTCTTTTCCATTTTTAATGTGGTTTCTAGAAAGTTTAAATTGCAAAAGTGGCCGGCATATGTAGCTTGTAGCTATTGTCATATGTGGAGGTAAAATTCTAACATGGCTCCCAAGTTTTCAGGCCTTTGGTGTACACACACTTTCTCCCAGTTAGTCAATCAAACACTAACCTAGGTGCTCTTGTAAAGGGATTCTGGAGAGGTAATCAAGGCCTTAACTGTGTTGACTTTAAGACAGGGAGATATCCAAGTGGGTGGGCCTTACCTAAGCATACGAGTACTTTAAAAGTAGAGATTTTTCTCTGGCTGATCATAGGAGAGAGAGAGTGCTCCAGTTGGCCTGGAGGAAAGAGAAACATCAGGTTGTGAACTGCCTGTGGGGTCACAAGGCAAGGAAATGCAGGAGGCTTCTAGGATCTGAGAGTGCTCCCTAGCCAAAAGCTGGCAGTGAAATGGGGACCTCAGTCCTAAAACGACAAGGAGATAATTCTTCCAACAATCAGTGAGCTTGGGGAGGACCGCAAGCTCCCCCGATGAGAACTGTTGGTCTCAGCTGACACTTGGATTTCAGCCTGGTGGACCTGACCTACAGAAACTATAAAACAATAAATTTGTCTTGTTTTAAGCTGTTAGGTTTGTGGCAATTTGTTACACAGCAATAGAAACCTAATGAGCCATATTACCAGAGCTTATTTGTGGCCTTACTCTGTGACTAATAGTGAATCATTCTTGTGAATAAAATAAATATCAGCAAGTTTGTATGCATTGTATAATTTATTCAAATCCTATGAGTTATATTTTAAGAAATAACATGTTTGGAAGCAAACTAAGTCCTTAAGTTAGCAATGTTGACTTATCATTCTGTGTAGTGCTGTTAATCTTGCTAGGATAACCAAATATTAGGTTTTTCTAGCCTTCTCCAATAATTTTTCAGTTTTTGAATATTCATTATAGGATATAGTTCTTTGTAAATACTACTAGAATACCAAACCAAAATAAAGCAGAAAACCTTTCCCTTGGTAAATACTACAACTGAAATACAAAATAAGTTATGATTTCAGGAATTAACAAGAATTCTTGGGAATTCTGATTTCTTGTTTCCGATTCCTAAAGAGTTGAAAGAATTGTTTGAAATTTGGAAATATTGTTTAGCATTTCTATGGGATTAAATGAATCAATGAATGCAGAGGGCTTAGGCCAGAACGTGGGGGGTGGAAAGTGCCCAATACGTGGTAGTTATTATTAGTTACTGGTCTTGGACACATACAAATTGAATATGAGTATTTATGGATTTAACTGATTGAATTTTATTTGGAATTTATATACCATAGATGAGAGGAGGGTGAGGAAATTTTAAGCAGTTGGTTAAGAAGAAATCCAAAGTGATTAGTCTTGAAGGTGGGTCAGCAACCTAAAGATTTATTTTGCCATGTACAGTATTTTGATGAATTAAAGAATTTATTGAAAAGACTCGTCATAATAAGTAGTAGAGACACTTCCTGGAGCTTAAAGGAAGACGAAATAGTAAGAAAGCAAATGATAACATTCCCACCAAAACCTGGTCTATCTTCTTATGTTATAAAAGAGTGTGAATTAAGTTTGACTGTTTGATCTGATTTATTTGCTTGTCACTAACAAAAGAATACTTTGCAGTACCTAACAAGCAATGCAAACTTTATAACGTAATGATCAAAGTAGTATCTACTCTTCCTCTGCTTGGTAGGAGGAGGGGATTGGGTTTCAGTCAAGGATGAGGGAATAGAACAGACATGAAATGTATGTATTTCAGAGTCTTAACTTCATTTCCACTGGAACATCTTCCCTTCTCCTGTCCATTCTGCCATGCTATCCTCTCAAATCTGCCTAAAATCTCAAGTTTCCCTGGAAATGTATCCCTGACTGACCTTTCTTTTTCCTGTCAATTTCTATTCAGCTTTCGGTTGTGTATTTTCACTTGGAATAGCCATCTATTTAGATCTGGAGTATTCTTTGGTCCACAGAGCTGTTTCCCCTCCATTAGATTATAAGGTCTTATGACAGAGCAAGTCAAGTTTTTTTTATTTGTTTCTTTATTTTTAATTCATAATATTCTACACACTGGTGTCAATTAAGGGGTGTGGGGGGGATCTAGTAACTATAAATGTGTCCCAGATAAGGGCTAATAGTACAAGATGAGGTGTTAATTTAACAAGTAGGGAATTCTCTTTTTCTATTAGGTCAAGATTCTCACCAGTATGAAACGCCCACTCTTCTATGCAATTTTGAGTAAGATGTTTTTCTTCTGCAGTCATTAAATCTTTGCTTTTCTCAGACTCTCAATCTCTCCCATCGCTCACTATATTTCTAATACAAATGAGAGCATAAAGAGAATGTCAATTAATAGATTAGAGATATTCAAACATATTTCAACTCTTGTTTTTAGAAATAGCATAGTTGTCATATTTTACTGAACAAGTGATGGGATTCAGGAATCCCAAAAACTATTTTTGGAATTTTTGAGTTTTCTATTATAGCTCTTGCTGAAACTGACTGAATTTGATACAGTTTCACCATTTTCAGAGTTTTGGGTTCTAGAAGTTCATTATTCTGTCATTGTCACGTATTTCTCCTCAAAGAGGAAGACAGTGTACATTTTCTCAGGTGTCAGCAAATCCCACACATGCAGTTTCTTCCCCCTACCCTTTACATGAACAAAAAGTATTTCCATTGATATTAATTCAGTCTTGAACTTATTTTAGAAGCAGCTGGAAAAAGCCACATTTATCTTTGTCATTATGCAACTGGCTAAGAATTAAGGAAATCATGTGGTTAGATGATTGCTGAAAAGACCCAGCTCATTAGAGATGGGCAAACCTTGAAAGGATTGCCTAGGTTCTGAGAGGGCTACTGAAGTTTGGCTACTTCTCTGTAAGGTAATCAAATTAATAACCTGTACACAGGATCTCTCAGAAGGTTATTGCCTCATGAGGTTATCATCTTGTCGTGTGTAATTGTCTTTCCCAGCTAGGGCTCCGTCATGGGAGAATTTAGGCTAATAGCATTATGCTGTGACTTCTGGCAGTCTCCTTCCCCACCCCCACTCCACCTTTCTTTTCTCATAAACGATGGGCTCTTTGTCCGAGGAAAAGCAGAAAATTCAGAACAATAAAAAGCCCACAGGGTCAAACCTTTATTGCTGTATTATGGGGATGGTCCTATGCCGAACTGGTGTAATTAAAATATGACAATGATACTGATGATGACTACTTCTCTGGAGAAAACCATCTAGGTGCCTTTTAGAACAAAGAATTAGACATGGTCTCCAGTGGATGGATTTTCTAGGCCTATGGCTGGTGGGAACTTCAAAGTGAGGTCTGTGCACAGAGGGAGGCATTAAAGACACTGGAGACCAAGTGTTATATGACCTCAGATGTTTCTCTGGCTTGCTTTCTCTCTCTTTTTTTCTTTTGAGCCTTACAAACAGCTTCTGGAGGGCCAATTCTATTAAAGAAGTTCAAGAACCAGTGGATTTTCCTATCACTAAAACCCTCTTTCAGTGTTATTTACCACCATTTATTTCACTCGAGTAAAATGGGTCCAGAGTGGGAAGTAGCCAGGATGCGACAAAGGTCACCAAGTAACTCTGCTGGGCATGTCCAGGTCTTGTTGTGCTATCATCATCACATAAAACCACATATATTTTTCTAGTCTCATAAATGCCAGTGTCAGAAATCAAGGAGACTTTCTTTTAGATGTAATTGTCTTTTGGTTTGCTGGTAGCCTTTATTTTCAGTTTATTTGCTTTAGTTTCCGGATGTGTAGCCATTTGGGCAATGAAACTTCATGCTTGATCATTTTGAAATTTGGTACCTTTATGTACCAAGGAAATGAAAACAACAATGAAAACATTGTCCAATTCTATTCACAATGAAAATATCCCTGTGTAATTTGATTTGTAGGAAATGAAAAGTATTATCAACAGAATATGCTTTTCAAAAATTTATAATCCTTTAAACGGGCAAATCCTTTCTCCGGGATTAGTAGCGTGGTTTGTGTCCTAGGAGCCAAATCCTGTTCTCTGACTCAATCCTCAAATCCTTTCTAACAGTGCCTGTATTGATTTCTGACCCAGTTTTGCTTAAGAATCTGAGGACAAAATTTGGTCCTGTGTTTAGAGATACTTATTAAGGATTTTTTTTAAAGTAGAGTTTATCTAAAACATAGCCTCTAGTTATAAAAGTTAAATTCTGATGTCTCAATGAGCATAACAGATACGCTTAATTTCTAGGCCATCCTTTATTTTCGCCATGCCTAGCTGAACTCATACTTTTCTGATCCGGAGGAACAACCTAGAAGGTTGAAGATGCTCTCCAACTCTGGGTGCTTCCTTACGCTAAATAGTTGATTTCTCTACTATATTTTTAGTGTTCCAGGGACTTGGTCTTTTTGAACATAGTGCACATGTAAATGTTTATTGTATGTATCTGTATTCGTAGAAGTGAGATGCTGTCTGTTACATGGAGTGTAACTGGTAATTTTGCACATCAACAACAAGATAACAATAAGTGCTCATAATGATGATGCGTAGGTAATGAAGACAGTACAAATCCAAAGTTAACTTTCTGAATCACTAAAGAGCACTTACGTAACGAGGATCACCGTTTTAATAAATGAGTTCTATTATAGGTTAATTATTCAAAAAATGATTGTGTTTGTGTAACATATGATAGCTATCTATAAAGAAGAATATTTGTTTAATCAGGACACATCATTCCTTACCTAGAGTAGGTAACAGAATTTGCTGTACCTGTCTCACAATATTTTGTCTGAGAAAAAAAAGAAATACATATGTGTATATATATATATATATATATATATGTACATATACATATATATACACACACAAAAGTGCTCTGAAATGGGCTACAGTAATTCAAGAAAACAGAGACATAGTAAGGGTATCATCAAAATATGACTGTCATAAAGGCCTAAGTAGAAGTTTAAAAAGAAAGTTGACAGATTACAGTACAGTGAACCATATTGTATATGCAATTTGCATAATAAGATCTTTTTTTATTTTATTGGGGAAGGGGAACAGGACTTTATTGGGGAACAGTATGTACTTCCAGGACTTTTTTTTTCCAAGTCAAGTTGTTGTTCTTTCAATCTTAGTTGTGGAGGGTGCCGTTCAACTTCAAGTTGTTGTCCTTTCAGTCTTAGTTGTGGAGGGCGCAGCTCAGCTCCAGGTCCAGTTGCCGTTGCTAGTTGCAGGGGTTGCAGCTCACCATTCCTTGAGGGAGTCAAACCAGCAACCTTGTGGTTAAGAGGACGCATTCCAACCAACTGAGCCATCCGGGAGCTCAGAGGCAGTTCAGCTCAAGGTTCCGTGTTCAATCTTAGTTGCAGGGGGCAGAGCCCATCATCATTGCGGGACTCGAGGAATTGAACCGGCAACCTTGTGGTTGAGCGCCCACTGGCCCATGTGGGAATCGAACTGGCAGCCTTGGGAGTTAGGAGCATGGAGCTCTAACTGCCTGAGCCATCAGGCCGGCCCCCAATAAGACCATTTTTGAATGGGTACTGTGAGCCAAGCACTGAGCAAAAATATTTATAGGAATTGTGTTGGTTAATTCTCTGAACAGACCTATCATGTAGGTATTATTATCCTGAGCATTTTACTTCTAAGGATAATGAAACATAGCTAACATGGAATAACTTGTCCACGATCACAAAACTCAGTGACTCAGCCTGGATTTGAACCCACATGCATGTGCCAAACTCCAATCCCCACGGTCCTATTGCCACTCTCAATGAGCCTAGTCGTTGTCTCCCAGCAAGGTGCTCTGTACATCCCACCTCTTTGTTCTGCCATCAGTTGCTAACAAGCTCCTAATGCACAAATCCCACGGCAACTTCTTGGTCTCAGTCCTCCTTGAATTCTACATTATTTACCCTGAAACATAATAAACATAGTTCATGCACATGCTGCATTAGCAAAACTATTGTAATAATACAGAAACTGCTTCAGACATAATATTTAGTTATTAAAGTAGACAGCTGTTGAAGGTCAGGGTTAGGAGCTCCTGCTGTGTGACCTTGGCTACGTTATTTCACACAGCTATGCCTCGTTTTCTTCTGCTGTACTGTGTCAGTGATAGTAGTACTTGCTTCCTTGGATTGCTGAGGTGATTTAGGAAGTCAATGCATATAAAACTGTTAGCGTTGTGCTTGGATCATAACTAGCATTCAATAATCATTATTACATAGCATTGCATATTTGGATATATTAATATTGCACATTATATGTAAGTATAATTCTTACATATAATAAATTCTTCTTTTTCCTTTAACTCTCTTTCTCTTTGATCTCCCTAACATGACCGTGTTTTGTTTTTCTACCTCTCTGATGATTTTCTCTCTGAATCTTCTTTACTAGCTTCCCTTCTTTCTGCCCCTTTGCAAATTTCAAGACTTCATTCTTGGCCATTGTGTCTCTCCCACCTCCAGGAGAGACATAGGTGGAAACAGGTTCAGTTCTTGGAGGATCAGAAGGGCATTCAGGGAGAGTCTTTCTACATCATGCACATCAGGCCACTCCATGTCCTCACTACACTCTCTGATTCCTAGAGCCAAATCTGTTTCCTGTCTATGTCTTCACTTCACTGTTTCCAGCCTCCGTTGGCCAGACATAATTCTTCGGTGTGAAAATCCGTCATCTACAAACTTGGCTCTTCGAAGCCTGTGATCGCCACAAGCCCTATCTCTAACCATTCCAGAAAATGGATCATGACTGGACGTTGTGCTTGCATTCGCACAAATCCCTGCGATCGCGTCTCAGTTGGGTGTCCAGGGATTAATGGATTCTCTTTTTATACATGTCAAGTTAATGGTATATCATATTCCCCACAGTAGCACTTCTAAATTTTTCATTTTCCTTAAGTCCCCAAAGAGACTTCCCTACTCTTACTCTCATCTATATCTTTACCAGGAAAATCAAGAACTACGGACCTGAACTCCCTCACATTGACTTCTTTCCACCTCACAATTGCTCTGCCAGTGTTCTTGATCTCATTCCCCTTATTCCATTTCTGGAATCTTCTTCATCAACTCTTTCCCTACTTTCTATATAGTCTTGAAGCTCTCCTCCAGGGCCTACTTTCTAATCATGTGGGTTTCCTATGTAATAAATATTTTTTTCTTTTTTTTTTTTTTAATGCTGTTAACATCTATAGGAATCATCCTCCATGTTTCTTTCCTTTGTCTTCAAATTTCACCCTCCTTAACTTCTCGTAATCTGGCCTCCCTATTCTAGTGAAATTGTTCTTTTGAAGGTCACCAGGGTCTCCTAATCCAGTGAACCATTGTCCCTTCCTTACCTTGTATCCTTCTTACTTTCCTGAAGTCCATGACATTGTCACGTACCCCTTTCTTCTATACTTTTTCTTTCATTAGCATTCATGACACCATATGGTTCTGTCTTCTTAACTGGTTCTTTGCAAGTTTGGTCAAATTTAATTCAATCGACATTTATTCACTTTTCACTCATTTCAACTGAGGTCGACGAAGAAGCAAGCTATTTTTTTGCTAATTCTGCCAGTATGGGTTTCAGCAGAGAGCCGTGTTATCACCACATTTTTAAGTTTTCCTTTCTCTCTAAAACTAATTAACTAAACCATCAAATTATGTCCTCTTCAACTCTTGAACTTGAAGATTTAGTTGATGGTGATGACACACATTCTTTGAAATAACCTCACAAAAGCTTACCTGTGCACTGTGTTCCAGGCATGGTTATGACTGACACATCTCATTTTAATTTAACAAATACTACATAATGTATGTTATCTGCCAGCTACTATTATTCCCAGTGCTTTACAAATATTAGCTCACTGAATGCTCAAGACAACCCTATGAAGTGGGTATTATGATTAATCCTACTTTATAGATGAGAAAACTGAGGGACATTTAAATATCTAACCCAAGGCCATAGAGCCAACAAGTGACTCAGATGGGATTTAAACCCAGGCAGTATGATTTCAGATCAGTGCTACGGAGGTACTCAATACATGATTATTAAATTAGAAAACTCTTGGAATTATTTTCTATTTTCAAAAGATATTTTTACTCTCATTTAAATTGTTTATTTTTAGTATTTTGCATGGTCTTGCTGCCTTCCACAATCACTTGAGAAAAAAGTTGTCCTTGAATTTGGATACAGAAATTTGTCAGTGGGACAAACTAATTGGGTCTCCAGGTAACAAAACCATTCAGAGCTTCCTTCTGCATGTTTGTTCTTATTTTAGGCAAGCCTGGCGTGGAATGTTAGGAGGGATTGTTAGAGAAGGGACCATGGAGGAATCTTTGCCTTCTCCCAGCACTTCTCTGTCTGCTACTTCTTCAGCAGGTTTCAGCACACAGACTCCTTGCCCACAGCTGACCTTGGTGGTAGTAGGTCCTGCCGTGTTGGTGCTGCTATCTGTAAAGTAAAAGGTGAAGGCATTCTTTTGTCAAGCAGCCTTTAAAAACAAACAAACATGTATTAGTTGCTATTCAATATTATTTGTATACCTTATAGAAGTACCTGGCAGTTCTCGCATCTCTTATGCATCAACTTTATCTTTGACTAAGAAGACTGATCACAATGGCACAACATCTTTCTGCTGATGACAGTTATTCTGTTATATTATTCTATCCTAGAAGTACTTTCTGAGCACACATATGAACAGTATGAACAAGACATCGTATGGCTGTGTTTTCGAAATCATTCATGGAATCTTCATGTTTGTTCCATTGACAATGACAGGTACAGGAAATTTTCCTTTCTTGATTTTTCCACTGTACCATCATTTCTTCAATAAGATTCACTGTGTTGATCACTGTTCGAGGTCCAGAAATCCATCAGGAACAAGGAAAAGTAGAAACCTAGTTGAATTCATTATTAATCCTAAATGCTATCAAACGTAAAAATAAGATTTCTGGTAGATTCTGCCTGTCTAAATATCTGCTGTATGAGATACAAAAGAGACACATTTAATAACATCTCACCAACTTTTTGTGAAAAGCAGAATATAATTTAAGCAAAAGTTTTTACAGTAATGTAATAAACAATTATATAATGATAAGAATTATAATAAACATAATCACTAGTTTTCTGTCTTGTATTATTTAAATTTTTATAAACATGTGAGTGAAAAGATATAACATTCTTCCTAATTTATTAAGTAAATACACTTTCTCAACATTTCTGTTAGCTGTCAAACTATTATTTTATAGTTACTTATTAGAAGTTATTAATTTTTACACAAATTATTAGCTATTATAATTATGATTAGTTCATAAAGCATGTAACTTTTACAATCACAAATATATTTTTAAATTTCAATGACTGACACTATTAGCACATAAAGCAAATAAGGTGTATTTTTACTCTAATGATATTTAGGATACTGACCTCTAATTGAAAGTTAATATTAAAATATTAAAATTGTCTGATTATGTCTAATCTACTTTTTTTGGTGTCAAAATATCCTTTTATGAAATGGTTGTGTCAGTTATATTCTTAATGCATTTAGTTAGAAAACTAAAAAGTTGGCAGTTCCATTAAAAATATTAATCCAAATGCCATGTTTTGGTCATCTTCCTAGAATTGTTATGCTCATTAAATATGGTTGGAAACTGTACAATCACATGATCACTGATCATTTACACATTCCGGCATACTGAAAAACAATATCGAAGTAAGCATTCAGCTATTTGACCTCCTAGAAACTGATGCCAAATACTAGATTTAATCTGAATCTGAAGTTTAGTGCATATCTAACAGTTATCTTTTTCTTCCCAAATCCATTACTTCCATCTTATTCTAGATTTTGATTCTCTTGGTGTCTTCATTCCTAGGTGATCTTCTATAAATTTTATGTGAGGTCACACTCATTCGACATTTAACCATTATATTTCTTTGTAACATTTCTAAGTCCAATGTCTTACATGTCATTTTATTTTTGTGTGCATATGTCTGGTATCTCCAGCTCAGTAATACACTATTTGTGGTTAGGATCTAAACCACTTTAGATCTCTTACAGCCCTTAACACTGTGTATCTGAGAGAACCTGTGCTTTGTGAATGACTCAATGAATGACATAATTCAACCTTTATTGAGAATCCAGAGGGGAACGATTGTTGAGTCTGTCTTGGAGAGGGGAAGTTGTAATGCCAGAGAAATTTTGCAAGCTTATTGTCCCATGAATTAGAGAGGAATGAGCAAGCTAGCCTGGAGCTGAGTCACCCATGACATATCCATATTATTAGATCTTGTGACATGGGAAATCCACAGCTGCTAGTGAGTGCTGGGTCTGTGCATGTGCAAATACTGTTTCAGAGCTCTCTTGAAGAATATGGATGTATGTGCTCCAATTAAATGATATGAATGTCAGTGACAGAACAAGTATTTAAACTTAAGCTGTCCAGTTCCAAAATTCCAGTTTTTAATTGCTACACTATACTGCCTCTTCCTGATATATACATAGAATCAGAGCAGTCATCATCTAACACTCCTGGGCCCTATAGCTAGAAAGATCAGCCCAAAGTCTTAAAGAGTGCCATCGCAACTCTGCTAGGGTCCAGATACTCATACTAGACCACCAAAACTAGTTCCAGAGGGAGGACTAAGTGTATTCTCTAATTAAAGTTCTGGAAGAAGTTACAGTGCCCTCAGGTATCTGGTATGCTTCCGAGTCAGTCTGAAAGAATAGCAGGAAGTCAGCCTGTTCTATCAGTAGGGTGACCATACAATTTACTCTTCAAACCAAGATACCTTTGAGAGTGAAAGGAAGCGCTATAATAATGATTATGCCCAGTTTACAAATGTAAACTGGGACTATACTGGGCCATCTTTCCTGGCTGAGTCTGCCAAAACCTCCAAGGAAAGGGGAAGAAACATGTAAGTTGGTAAATGTGGGAAGCCAATTATCTGAAAGAAAATTAAGTTGGGGTAAGGGCAATATACCTAGGGGCAGAAAAATAATGTAGTTAATGATGTTTAGAAAAAAAATGAACCGGTATGTATGAGAAAAAGAAGCAAAAAAATATAGCTAGACATACAGAACAATATGGTAGTATGTGTGTGAATGAAAATAAGTTGAGGGAACAGAGGAAGCTGAGAATGGATTTTAAACAATTATTTGGGAGGTGAGGCCCAGATTGACCTAATATCGATCTGGGGGCACATCACTGCAGGAAGTCTGGAACAAATTGTGGTCTCCAAAGGCTCAGGGTAAACCTGAGAGAGTCCAAGTTTGCTACCTCAGTATCTTCTTCAGTCCAGGATTATTCCATATTGTCAGACATCTTGTCTCAGTTGGCTGGGTTTTCTGAAATCTCCAATGACCAAACAATAAATGTAAGTAAACTTGGGAAATTTAGGAAGACAACTTTCTGAAAGATGATAAGGTTGGGATAGGATCAGTGCACCTAGGAACTAAAACTAGTGCAGTCAATGCTGTTCAGGAAAGAACTGGGTGACAGGAAGAAACCTGAGATCCAAATGCAAGTTGAATGTGAGTCAGCAGAGCATTCCAGATTGAAAATGGGGGAAACTGTACATCACAAATTGAAAAGAAACGTTTTGTTGCTCCAAGACTTGCCAAGGACTATATGTAAGCAGTATGTGCAGTTCTGACATCTTCATTATAGAAAAGATGCAAAGAATTTAAGTCCAGAAAAGGATTACCAGATAAATTACAGTGGTGAGAGCATGGCCTCTCATAAAATTTAGTGGAGCGAGAGAGAAAGCTAAGGGCTGATTTCACTGTTTTCAACTATCATGAAGAATATGGATACTCATTATTTTGCTTCTCTCCACAGTAGATTGAAAAGTAGAAATGTGCTGACATTGCGGCAAGAAATACGGTAGTAATGCTTAAGGAAGAACTTCTTCATCCAGTATTGGGCCGGGGCAATGAAGTGCTGAAATCTCTGACCCTGTAATCTTTTTATGATAGGATAGAAAATTACTAGTCCCGACTTGTCATTATACAAGGTATTTGATGTAGGAGGTCCTGAGAAGTGAGTGGAGGAATCTGAGAGAGCGAGAGTCTGAGGGTGTCGCTTGATAAATCTGAAGTTCTAAAACTGGTTGGAGGGGAGAAGGAAAAGGCAAAGTCAATTAACCTTAAAATGATAAAGTGAACTCTATCCGTGGGCTGTGGGTGTGTTGAGACAATTCCTTACACACAGGGGCCCAGCCCCCACTCAAAAAATCCAGATGGTGACACTCTGACATTGCCCGTGACTTCACTGGTGTTGTTCCTCTTTATTCTACTTTCGTCCCAGGTGGTTCACCTGGTTGGGGACCCTGCCTCTGGCCCTATGGAAGTGGCTGTGAGTTAAGCATCTCTTCTTTCTTTTGAGCTGGGAGGAGCAGCTTCTGTAGCTGTCCCTCCCAGAAGCTCCACTCAGCTTCCTTAAGCCTTACAGGCTTTTCTCTGCCTGGTCAGAGACCCAAGACAGAATGTTTACTGTGGTCTAATACGGTACCTTGTATTAGGGAAAAGGAATACCCTTGCATCAGAGCAGCAGCCAGCATCAAACCAGCTTCAGTTGATGTTAAGCTGATGTAGCATTATACCTGACACGTTTCTTGTTGCCACAGAACACCACTTACAGTTCAGCATCCAGACACTCTAAGCCCCACTGGCCATGAGACTTGACCCTCCCTCACTCAGATCCTGAAGCACAAAATCTGTAGAACCGGAGCTCACAGTTGTCCTCCGCAGTGGGGTGCTGGTCTCCTTAGGTGAACAGGCTAGTTTCTGCTTGTGAGGCAGGTAATATAAATGCACAAGATGTCACTGATGATTCATAGCTTATCACTGAGAGGTAGATAAATCCATAGCTTATCACTGAGTGATTTCAGCAGGAGAGAAAAGATGCACAACCTACCTCCTATGATGTGGGTCTGTGCAGTCACCTTGACATTGGCTCTGAAATCACTAAATTGAATAAGAAAGGCAAAGTACCGTACCAAGTGATCCCTTTGCTCCCTGATGTGACTCAGAAAGGAATCCTGCTGCTTTTAGATTCTAGGTGCTCTTTTTGCCTCTTTTGCAAGCCCTAGATTTGCTGAGCTCAGTGGCTACTGCACTATTAGGCACTGGAGATACAATGACAAATAAGATAGAGAATGTCTCACTCTCATGAGGTTTATACCTAATGAGAGGAGACAGACTACAAACAAATAAGCAAATAAGTAAATAAGAAAACATCAGATGGTGATAGATGATAGTACATCAGGGTGATAGATGGGGAGTTAGTACTGGGGTGGGAGAATAGTTTAGCTTAGATGTTAAGGATAGACTCACTGAAGAGGTGACCAGAGAGGTTATTCAGAGACTTGAATGATAAAAAGAGCCAACTGGGTGATGATGCAGGGAAAGAGTATCCCAGTAGATGGAACTGCTAGTGGGATGGCACTGAACTGGGAAGGAGCTAAGTGTTTTGGAACATGGGAGGGAGGCCCATGTGGCTGGTACTAAGCCAGATTGGGATATGAGATAAGTTTGGAAAATTTGTCAGGAGTCAGATCACAAGGGGCCTTGTGGGCCAGAGGGAGAGTAAATTCAAAATGGTCCTAGAATTGGATTAGACTTTAGAGATCACCTAGTCTGCCCTACTTATTTCAAAAACAAGAAACAGAGCCTGGAGGGGTGAATTTTGTCACTCCTTCTCTACCAGCCAACCTTGGTAATGCTCTGGAAACAAGCTCTTCTGATACGCAGTCCTTGGCACTTTCCACTAAACTCTTCCTAAATGCTAAAAAAGTGGGACTCCTAAATGCCGTTAAACGTTTAAGTACCTAGTCTTTAAAATATGCCATGATCATACTCTTTTTGACTTACATTCTACAACAACTAGAAAATCACAAAGGCAAAGTTAATCTTGTAGAGTAGATTCTATTTTCTATAGAGTGGGATAGTTTGAACATTTGCTTCTTGTTAAAAATTAAATTTTATAGGGAAAATAATTTTATTTTTCACCAAGAGCCTATGTTCAGATGTCATACTTGCCAAAAAGGATTTTCATAGCCAGGATCATGCTTCAGACTTCTTGGTATTGATTCATAAGGCTTGGATAGGACCTGTCTAAATGACTGGGTGAGAATGGGGGGAGGGCAGGGGAGTGTGTGTGTGGGAACAAAGCAAACATGGATGAAGGTTGGTCAATTATTAAAGCAATCGAGGAGCATGGTGTAGTTACCAAACACACAGACTGTGGCAATAGACTGCATGAGTCTGAATCCCAGGTCTGCCACTAACTAGCTGTGTGAATTTGGGCAGATGATATAATCTCTCTTCCTCATTTCTTTACCTGTAAAATGGGGTGATAATAGTATCCTCCTCATAGAGAATCAAACAAATTAATATCTATAGAAACATTTCTAACAATGTTTGTTACATAATGCATGTTATATAATGAATACTAGATAAGTATTTCAAAGATTTAAAAAAGACATAAAAAATGTGGAATTATCCTTCACATACCTTGTATAAAAAGGGAGCTTATAAACATCTTTGCAGGGCAGTTATGCATTATCTCAATGGTGAGCGCTTAGTTTGACTATTTAACGTGACAGACCAAATGCAACCCCTTTATTCTAGGATCGGGACACATTCCCATTACAAGGACATATGGTGCAGCTTCTGTGTCTGGGAGGAGCTAACATTCCACTGTACATACAAACATTCTGAATCATAAAATTGTATTGTAAGTTATGTACACATAGGACATATGTGTATATATACATCTTGGTTTTTCAAACAGCAATGACATCGCCTAAGGGAGCAATAGCTTTCACATCCTTCTCTGTGTTGAAAAGAAGGCTTTATTGAAGAGGACATATGGATGGAGATTCATTTTGCAATAGCTGAGATCTTCAGTTCTAAAAGGATTTGAGGCTGGCTTGATTAAACACAAATCCATAGCAAGAGATGTGTTGGTGGAATAGAAGCTTGTTGTCACTGCTCTGGACCTTATTCAGAGCAGGATTTATTACCCAGATATCTGCCACCAACCAGATGTGATGGAAGTGACCCCTACATTCTTTGGCCTGAGTCTCCCAGATTTCATGCGACTGGGCTTTTTCCTTTCTCATGCTTTCCTCCCATTAGCTAACGGGTGGATTCTGATAGACTTTCTGTTCTCTCTTGCTTTTCTATGTTATCCTCTTTTCTCTCCATCCTTGAAGGAGAATGCAATAGAGAAAAGTCCCATTCCTTCCAGGAGATCTTTAATGGACAAAAAGAGCGTCTTTCCGGTCTTTGTCTTGGGATGTATGAATGAGGGGATGGCTTCAAATCAAAGATAACAGGGCTGGAAAGATCTTCAGAGTCCATTGGGACTCTTCCTTACTTTTTGGTTTTTATGGCATATGTAGAAGGAGTTAATGTTTATACACTGCACTAAGGTAAATGGAGGAGATTACTAACAGTTGATGTGCCCCTCTGGGGCACTCCAGCTACCCTGGACTCTGAGGGCTAAGGGGAACCAAGCTTGACAAAAACTCTGAAGTCTTCAAGGCCAACCCTATAGATCTAGGTATCAATATACAGCTGAAGGCAAGGAAAAAAGAGAGTATGGAGGATCATCTAGAGAGACTACTCACATGATGCAGGCCTGAACAACCACATTCTGCCCTATCTCATATGTCCCCCAGCTTTAAAAAAAACAACAACACAAAACACAGCCCACACAATGTGGCAAAAAAGGAACCAAGAAGAACTGGTTTGTTCTAAGAAAGACTATTACGGTGTGAAAGCACCAGCTATGTTCAATGTAAGAAATACAGAAAAACATTAGTTTCAAGGACTCAAGGAACCAAAATTGCACCCGATGGCCTCAAGGATCATGTTTTAAAAGTGAGGCTTGTTGCTCTGCAGGACAATGAAGTTGCATTTAGAAAATCCAAGAAAATAACTGAGGCTATTCAGGGCACAAATTGCCTAACCAACTATTGTGATATAGATCTTACCCATGAAAAAATGTGCTCCGTGTTCAAAAAGATGGCAGACCATAACTAAAGCTCATGTTGATGTCAAAATTACCAATGATTATTTGCTTCATCTGTTCTGTGTTGGTTTTACTAAAAACAAACAAACAAACAAACAGCTTGGAAGAACTCTTCTTACACTTAGCACCTACAGGTCTGCCAAATCCAGAAGATAATGGAAATCATGACCCAAGGGATACAAACAAGTGACTTGAAAGAAATAGTCAATAAATGGATTCCAGACAGAACTGGGAAAGATGCAGGAAAGTCTTGCCAATCTATTTATTCTCTTTATGATGTGTTCATTAGAAAAGTAAGAATGCTGAAGAAGCCCAAGTTTGAATTGGGAGAACTCGTGAAGTTCTCGAGTGGTGAAGGCAATAGTTCTGGAAAAGTACCTGGGGATGAGACAGGTGATAAAGTTGAATGAGCTGGAGGGTGTGAGCCACCTGTCCAAGAATCTGCTTAAAATTCTGACTTTGAATGGTGTCAAATATAAAGTCTTACTTGTGGGAAAGAAAGAAAAGCACAGTCCACCAAATACAATTCTGATACACCTTCTGTGAAATTCTACTCACTAGAAAGCTTGGTGCAACATGTGGGGTTCGCACAAAGAAGTGTCAGCCTTACCTCCCAGTATGACAGAGACTGTCACTATACCATGAACTGTAGGGAAATCCGCATCTGAGTCCTAAGCCTTGCTTTTTCTTACTTTTTTTGGTCCTTCCCCACAGTCTGTCCTCATTTGGTTACTTCCTGAGGACTGGGGGTAAGGATGGGGGGGAGCCGGAGGGACAAGATGAGGGTTACTGCACAGTTCACTGCAAGCACCTGTCTCTCAGTTTTACCTCAGCCTTTGATTCAGTTGTTTTCACTTCCTCCCCTTCTTACATTTTGCCCTTTGGTCTGTGTCCCTTGAGCTGACTTTCATCATCCAATTAGAAATAACACTCTCTTCTTGCTACCAGTTTCTCTGGGAACCTTAGGGAGTAAACCCCCAAGCCTCTGGCCCTCCCCGAGGGGCCAGCAGTGCTTCAAAGAGCATGGCCGCGGCACCACCTCACGGCTGCGCTTCCTTTCTGTTTGAACAGCTTCCATTGCTCTCCGCTGATCAGTAACTCAATGATTCATTAAACACACAAACAATGAGTGAATCTGTTCCATTAGTGAGGCCACCTGTTGATCTCAGACATTCTCAGCTGAACTTGGGGAACGTGAACAACAGAATGCCTACATCAGTTGAGTGCCCCATCCCTATTTGATGGCATGTTAGAGCAGGAAGAGAAGAGTCCCAGCTTTGCTGGCGCTTTTATGCTCTTTCTTTCATCTGGTGGCAGGGCTGCAAGAATATACTGTGGAATACAATGCACTTCTCTATAATCAACTGGAAAACTCCAAGAGCTTGGTCATTATCGCTGGCTCGGCTCAGGCTTTCAGAATAAAACAAAGGGAAAGTGGAAATATCCATACCCTTTTGCCTGCAGGTGCCAGGGTAACAGAATTAACCTAGAGCTAAACAAAAGCAAAACCAAAAAACCCGCAAAACAAAGAAAATCTGTAAAAGCAATCCTATTGATTGCGATAAAACCTTTTCTCCCTGGAAATAAAACAATCTCTTCGCTACTTATCTTTGGGTACCTGCAGCTGCATCAGGCTTTCAGGAACTAGTCTACTAGTGTTTACTAGCTTATTATAAATCAAGACTACTAACATCCTACACAGCTGACAGAGTAAAGCTTCCAGTGCAAGCATCACAGTCAACCAAAGTTATTTCGTTACTTGAAAAATAGCATTTTTCTCATAACGTATTATAATTAATTCCTCTGATTATAATAAAGGGGAGAGCTTTCATAGGGTCAGCTGGGTCTGTTTGGAGCTTGAAGGCTGTCTCATACTAGGAATAGGGAGACATATTCTCTTCTGAGTTAAATACTAAATTGCTTCTTTTAGTTTTTGAATGTCACAGGCATCAGCGTTTGTACTGCATACTTCAAAATTGATAGGCTTACATTTCTCTATAGTGACACTTTGATTAAAATATTTGATTACATAGCTCAGTTTTTATGTTTATGATAGGTTTATTCTAGAAGATCAGTAAAAACTTAGTTGTTCACTGATTCTTGTAAGAAAATGAAAAACAAAGAAGTAGAGGGAAACGGCTCTTCAAAGAATATTCCAGTGTGGGGACAGAGCCCCAGAAAGCAGTTTCCAGGTTCTCGGCCTCACATAGAAAGGTGCTGGCTCGGGTAGTAAATGGCCATCAAGTGTGATCAGATGGCCATCAGCTGTAGCTAGTTGGCCATCAGCTGTAACCAGTGAGCCATTGGCCACTAATATAACTGCCGTGGCTACTCTAGCAGAAAAAAATGGGGGCTAGCAAGAAGATGGTGGCTGGCAAGCGCAGACTGCTGTTAGGATGGCGGGTTGCAGATTATGTAGATCCTGCTTCCTGTGTCTCCAGCCCAGCCGCCAGCGAGAATATATTGGTTTGACTCCCCTACTTATGGCTCCGTGGGTGTTCCTTTTTGGCCTCACCATATCCTGCGTTCTTATGTGGGGAGCAGGACAGGAGGCCCTGCAAGTCGCTCCGCACGACATCCAGTTTCTATTAACTTAACATGTAAATTTAAAAACCAATCATCAGTTTTAAATACTATGACAGATTTCCGAGATCACTGTTGCTTAGTGGCTATTTTACTTTCATTTTTGTAGCCCTGGAAATGATAGGAAGCCATGTGAGGAATTCCATGTGTGCCTCTTTCATGAATGTTATTTTGCTTTTGGAGGATGTGCTTTGAGCTACAAACATGAAGAAAGAACAAGGTAAACAGATTGAGGGAGGCAGACCTTACTCGGATTCTCTAGGCAGGTGCGGGTATATCTCCCTCATCTGATACATTAAAGGACCACGTGCATTTTCAAAGGGATTTCTGCAAATATGGTCTTTTGACAACCACTGCTATGATTTGATTGCCAAGTGCAGGTGGTTGTGCTGAGGCCCAGTTTTGAAATCAAAAGAATCCTCAAATTCTTCTGTATAAAAGAGAAAGGCATAAAAAGTGACTTTTAAAAAAGGCTAAATAGACAGCGGTGTAAAGTACAGCATAGGGAATATTGTAATAACTATGTATGGTGTCAGATGGGTACCAGACTTACTGGGGTGATCACTTTGTAAGTTATATAAATGTCTAATCACTATGTTGTACACTGGAAACAAGTATAATATTGTATGTTAACTGTAATTGGAAAATGAATTAAGAGCTCAAACACATTTAAATAAATAAAAAAGATTAAGTAGGAGATAGCCACATATGAGTTTAAAAAAATGAGATGGAGGCTCACAGCTATCCTCTTACGTGATTAGACTATCACTGTCCGTTAGAACTTTCTGCAATGATGCGAATGTTCTTTACCTGCACTGCCCAATATGACAGTCACTAGCCACATGCAGCTAGCCACTGAGCACTTGAAATGTGGCTAATGTGACTGTGAAACTAAATTTCAGTTTTAGTTTAAATTTAAATAGGCACATGTATTTAGTGGTTACTGTATTGAAGAGAAAAGGATTTTCTGTACCTTGACAAGGGACATAGATCAGGTTGGTCTTCATTGCAATACCCCAGGATCTAGGTTGTTTTCCTACCTTCATTGTAAATTCTCACTACATATTTGTTGTATGAAAATATAAATCTGATGATAATCCACCCTCCCTTAAGATTTTTCAGTGCTTCTCCTGGCCTGAGAGCTCCGACTCCTGGCAGCCTCTCATCTCTGTCTACCTTTGGTCCAGCATATACATCTCCAGCACATGCAATTTTTTAAATCCATCCTTTGATTTGCCCCCATCTTCCTGCCTCTGTGTTTTTGTGTGTGCAGATCCTCTGCCTGGAAGGCTCTTTTTCCCACTTGTCCACCTTGGCAGAACTTTGCTTATCTTTCATGACTGGGAAGATTACTTTTTTTGGAAAGTCTTCGCCAACTGCTCCAAAGCAATGAATCACACTCTTCTCTTGGTTTCCATAGTGGTGTAGTATAAATGTTAGTGCAAGAGTGCCTTGGGGCAGACCCTCAGATCTGTGTACAAATATTTGTAAGGGAATTCCCAAGGGAAACTAGCAAAGTAGTGGGTGGGGAGTGGGGGACAGGGAGGGCAGGAAGACAAGTAAGTGTGCAATCACAAAGTTACACAGAGGGTAGTTTGTGCCTCATCTGTGGGCAGACTTATTAACTCTATAAATCAAGTCTCAGAGTTGTCCTGACCTGAGGCAAAGAAACTAGAGTTTTCACACTCTCACATCCATCAATTATTGGACGCGCAGCCCCAGGCACTTTGGTCTCTCCGTTTGTGTGGGCAAAGGAGACTCAAATGATAGTTCTCCAAAAAAGGGGGCAAGTTCTGGCTGTGGGAAGTGAAGCCGTTAGACAGATGACATCATCTATTCTGAGGGATATTACAATTGACTTTATCTGGGTTGCAAACCCAGATCTATGTTTTCCCAGGGAAGTGACTAAATTGTTTTCAATCTCAGTTTCCTCCTCTGTATTTAGGAAATAATTGTATCTAACTCTCGGGCTTAAGGTGAAATTTAAATAGGATAATGTGTGTGAAGTATTTAGCATAGTATGGGGTAACCAGGGAAAAGTAAAAAAAAAAAATTGCAGTTGTTATTATAACACAGCATTTTATTGCATATCTGACTTCTCCACTAGCCTTGAGATTGTCTAGGGCAATAATCTCCTCTCATTGGTCTTTAAATCACTGGCACTTAAGCCAATGCCTGATCCTGAGTAGAAGTTAGATCAATATTTCTTGAATAAACGAGTGATACTCAACTTTAAACCTCATCTCTCTTATCATCTCTGAGGAAATGTTACATTGAAATATTCCATTCATGTGTCTGTTTTGCCCGTTAGACCACTTGGGTAGGGTTTCTTATTCTTTTTTAATTCCCTGAAATGTAACATGACCTGATATATGACAGCTGCTAAACAATTGTTGAACTGATGTTTGTCCAGGATGTTCTAAGGGTAAAACCATTATAATCTGAAGGTTGTTTTTTCCACTTCAGAGTTTGTTTGCAGACAGTGGTCTTAGATCACATGTGGTTCAGTACAGGAAAACAGAAACCCTTCCAGGTTTTTCAAGCATCCTGTGAGTTAGTAGAGGGAATTAGATGTGTAGTAGGCAGAATTTCTAAAATGCCCCCCGCCCCAAAGATGTTCCACCCTAACCCCAGAAACTCTGAACATGCTCATATATCACTTCTGTGATTATGTTATACGGCACCATTTATCTTAAGAAAAAGAGGAGGCCTGGATGGGCCTGATTTAATCACAGGAGCCTCTGAGAGCAGGAAGTTTTTTCAGTTGAGAGCAGAAAATAAGAGTCAGAGTGTGAGTGTGAGGGGTGCAGTGTGAGGGATCCTGCCGGTGGCTGTGATGTAAGAAGTACTTGATGTGCCATTGCGAGTTTGAAGATGGAAGAGGCCACATGGAGGGAAATATGGTGGCCGTAACGACCTGATAGCAGCCTCTGTCTGACAGCCAGAAAGGAATTGGGCACCTCAGTCCTATAACCACAAAGAGATGAATTCTGCCAACATCCTGAGTGAGCCTGGAAGTAGACTCTTTTCTGAGCCTCTAGATAAGATCCAGCATGGCTGACATCTTGATTTTAGCCTTGTGAGACCCAGCATAGAACCCAGTTGATCCCACCTGGACTTCAATAGAACGGGGTAGTAAAAAATATGTTATTTTAAGCTGCTAAATTTGGGGTAATTTGCTACCCAGCAATAGAAAACTAATACAAGTGCTTACTAAGTTATGGAAAAGTCTGGAGTAAAGACGGCAAAGTGGATTACTCCTCGCTTTCAGGTTACTCCACCACAAGCTGCGACCTGAGATCAGGTAGCTGCAGGAAATTACAACTAATCCACAACCCTGAGGCTGGGGCCTCGCAGTGACGTGTGGAGAACAGCCAGCTACCAATTGGTCACATCTGCTGAGGCTCAGACTCAGTCACCCCCACCACTGCTGACCGAGAAGAGGAGCCTCTTGCCCTCTTCTGCCTTACAGATACCCCACCAGTGAATTTTATTGTTAAACAGGTCATATCTAGAACGTTAGTGGAAAGGAATTCTGGGATATGTAGTTCCCAGATATCTAGCACCTGAGATAAAAAGAAACCTGTGGAAGGGAGTGGGGCTAATGCTGATTGACAATGAATTATACTCAGTATGACTCTTCAAACTTTCAAGGTCCTTTTAAGTCAGGCTTCTGGTAGGAGTTATTATCTTCATTTTATAGATCGGAAAGCTGAGATTCAATCGGGCTAAATATCTTGCCTAAAATCTAATAAATAAAAAGTAGCAAAAACCAAGATTAGAGCCCAGATCTGTTTCTCCTGAAGTCTACATCCTTCCGCCTCTGCTGCTGATGAAATGAGATGAAATCTGTACCATTGGCTGGCAGTTGGACCCTGTAGGCTCAACAGAGGAGGCAATAGAAGTGGCAGCAATTTCACCTGATTTTAAAAAGTTTTCCTTAAGTTCCTGGTAAGAGCTGCTATTAGCCTCTTGTTGGAGCCCTCGCTAGCTTTGTCCTCTCTTCCCTTCTCTCATCCAAACTTCCTCCTTGACCCACTGACCCTGATTTTGGACACAGACCTTGCAATGTATGCTCTAATTCTTGGGCATATATTGGTGAAGGGTCCTGCCTCCTTTCATGGGGCAGTCCCTGCCATCCCTTTGTCCTGTAAGTACAGAGAATTGACCCTTCTTCTCTGTGCTCAGGGTCTCCCTACCGCTCCTCCACTGGGGGCTGGCACTGGGCTGAGGAGCAGCATTAGGGAGATCACCCCCTGGGAAAGGGGGTCATGGAGCATTGCCCCCACACAGCTCTATCTTCGCTGCATACCAAACCAATTACAAAAAATTTGGCCATAGGTTTCAAGCATGAGCAACTTGTCCCTCTCTCTTCTCTTGCTGACAGTTTTAAATCTGCTTTTTTGAAAAACCGAATTCTAGGAGGTATTAGCACCCAAACTCTAGAGAGATGGGTTGCAATTATCCCAAATGTCGGGGTGTAGTGAGCCTCAGAGGAGGAGCTCTGGATATTTTTCAGGACAAAGATATAAAGGAGACACAGTCTCTGGGATTTCCCTGTGACCACAGGTTGGAGGCTGGGAGGTTAGTCTTCCCAGGTCTGACTCGACTGGCTCTCTGGGTACCCTAATCCTCCTTGGATGGCTGCCCTTCTCTCCCTGGACTTTTCCTCAATGATGAGGAATTCATTCCTAGGTTTATGGAGGGGGAGAAGGAATGTTTCTACTGTCTTTACTATGCCTAAAAGACCTAATTTTGGGGGAAATATGTGCTCATAGTTTGATACAGCTGAACTCAAATAAAAGCAGGGCATCTGTGTCTGAGATAAGTGGATAGCCCACCTATTTAGAAAGTCTAGGATCAGCCAGGCTTCCTTCACTCAGGGATCTCACGGGAAAACTGTCAGAAGGGAAACATGTGAAAGAATGTGCTCCTTCTGCCTTTTTAAGTCTGCTAAACACACTTTAAACCCAACTTAACTAGAAAGAAAAGCACATATAAAGTAATGTCTTACATGTAGTGGGTTTTGTGTTTTGTGTGTGTGTGTGTGTGTTTTTTTAATCAAAAATTTCTCAGTCCAGGTTTCCTGAAGTGCAATTATTCTGGGTTGCATATTGACATTGGTTGAATAAAGGCTGCTCGATTTGCTTCCCTCTGTTCACTTGTCTTTTTGAGAAAGATCACTTGTTGTTTTCTATCACACCATTCACACTTCTTATTTGAGGACCTGCATGGAGTTTCTGGTGGAAATCTAGTTCACTTGAGCTGAGCTGCCCAGCTGGCAGGGAGCCCGAGACAAATCTCTCACTGCAGGTCCCACCAGGAGAGCCTCTTCAGCACCACTCTTCTTTTCTGAAAGATGTCTCAGATGATTTCCAGGGTTATTCAGAGGATCTTATTGAGATACTTGGAAAGACACAAGTCATAGGATGGAACTAGAGACGGGCATGTGCTCTACTAGGCACTGGGGGATACGTTGGTGATTTGGGTAGGTCTATTCTCTGTTCCCACAGAGTCTAGAGTCCAGTGGTGGAAACAAACAAATACAGGTGATTTCCAGCAAGAGAGGTGCTCTGGTAAGGAGAATGTCATGAGAGCACAATAAAAGGGTACAGAACCTTGACTTTACAGGAAGACCTCCCAGAAGGAATGGTGATCCTGCCTAAGAATGTTAATGACGTTGCCAAGTCTCTGTAATGAGATCTCAGAAACTGACTTGAATAGAAAATAGAGGTGTGTGTCCCTTCGGGGAAACTTGACGGGGGGGGGGGGGGGGGGGGGATGGGGGGATGGGGGAGTACCTCCTTTAGATCCACTTGGATGGATTGTAACAGTACCGTGGCCATACCGATGGATTCTGCAGCTGCACTTTGATGGCCTTCGACTTTCCATCACTAAGTCAGTCGAAGAGCCAGAGCTCCTCCTTTATTTCCTGCCTCTCTTCAACAACAGCTGTGTAACTCGGCACCTCTTGAAGGGGGAATGTTGAAGAGTAGATAGGAATCCCGAGAGAAATGTGTGGTGAGGGGAGTGGGAGACAAGGCTGACTCTTCCCTCAGCTCAGTGATGGCACCTGCCTCACCTCATCTGAGCTTTCAGCCCTCAGGTCACGAAGAAAAAGAAGATGCTGGGATCATCCTGTCAAACTGTCAAATTTGGGGTGAATAAAATATCCACTAGGGATCTCCAAGAAGCCAGAAAACTCATATTTACTTTCAACCGGGGAGAATTTAAACCTATGTCTCCAGATTTGAAAGTCTAGGATATTAATTCATTGTGACATCTGGCCCTTCTCTTTGATATTTAAAAAATAGGCTAGAAACAGAATTGTGAATCCATGCTCCAAAGTGTTACTCTCGGATTCTGGGAAAGAATGCAACTCTGAGTTTATCTTATTTATCCAACTGGTCTCTGGTCATTTGTGTAACATGATATTTCATCCATTGGATGTTGTAAGTCAATTTCTAGCACAAGGTTTCCATTTTGTTTTAATCATCCATGAAAGAAAAGAATGTGGGAATGTCTGTTTTGCCATTTTCAAGGACTGTGGTGGCACCAGTAGCTGGCTGCTTGCTGCTAGTCTTTGCTGCAGCCACTTGAGAATGTGAGAGTCTCTAAGAATCCTAGAATTCTGAAACTAGAGAGAAAATTCAGCAGTATGCAATAAGAACCATAATGACGCTCCTACCCTTTGTTCCAGTCCATCCATTCTAACAAATTTCAAAGAAATGTCACTTTAACAGATCCACAGACATACATTCTCAAAGATGTGCACTCTAGTATATTTTTTGTAAGAGTAAAAAATTGAGAAACCACCAAGATGTTCAACAACATAGACCTTGATTTGAAAGTTGTGATACATTAACTTGAAGAAATATTATGCAATCCTAAAATAATTATAAAAGCTATATAAATTCACAAAGGTTTATTGAATGCTCACTGTGTACCAGTGCCCTGATATGATAAAGGAATATGCAGATTTCAAATCTGTGTAGTCTATGATATTAGTTATGGGAAAGATACCTGCCTATGGAAAAAAATTTGCAGAAATGTTTTTAGTTGGCAGGGTAATTGATAATTTATAAGTGCTTTGAAAAAATTTGTTACATCGTCTTGTGTCAATTAATATGTGTAAAAATTATGATGGGAGTACAGAAAGTGCTTCTGAAAGGTTCAGTGTAACCATTCATTTATCCTTGGTTCGCATATTTATTCAGCAACTACTAGAGGTGATAAAAAAATACAGCAGTGGTAAGACAGATACACATCCTCACAACTTTTAGTCAGATCTTTGTTTTATTTTAATTAATCTTTTATTTAATGAATATTTGAATTTAAAAACATACCTTTACAATAATCTATTGCTAATTTCCCCTTTTTCTATCTCCTTTCTCCAAAAACTCTTATTATAGAGGTAGAAGTTACAAATACAGTAAGGTCACATAGCTTATTCGTAACAAACCTGATATTAGAATGAGTTTCTTGGCTTACTTGCTACCTTACCTCCACATTTCTCTCATGATCTTTGTATCTTTCTTCGAAATAAGTTTTTGGAATAGTAGGACGATCAGATAAGTCTTCAGAACCATGATTAAATAATATTGGGCAGAATCACCCAAGGGTCTTGTCCAAATGCAAATTTTGATTCTGTGGGCCTTCAGATTCTGCAGTTCTCACAAGCTCCCAAGTGATGCCAGTGTTACCTGTTCTTGAGTAGCAAAAATCTAAAGGATTGAAACTTCCAAGTACAGAAGAAATTCAAGTTTAATTTGTAGCCAGTGTTCTTTCTAGTTTTATCACCAGAGAAGTACATAAAGTATCAATTTTTTACAGTCTATGTTTTCCAGCACTAATTTCTGACAGCTTTTCCCTGTCCCTCTCAGCACTCAATCCAGAGATGAGTCTCTCTCACACAATGTGGCCATGAAAGGCAGGAAAAATATTCTAGAACCTCACCACTAAGAGATAGAGGAATGGGAATTTGCATCTGGGTTGTCTGACTCCCAAGCCCTTGCGCTTAACTGCTGTGCTACTCAGCCCCCATCCAGTGTCCCTCATCACCACGTGGTCAAGAGCCAGACCTTTGGAATCAACATCAAACCTGAGCTGAAACCTCACTAAGCACTTAATACGAGGGGCAAGTTACCTCATTTGTTTGCATTTCTATTTCTTCATCTATAAATGTGGATAATAATAACACCAATCTTATTGGATGGTTTTGTAGATTAAATGAAGTAACATACACAAATCACTTAGCTCAGTGTCTGGCATGGAGTGACTGCTCAATAAAAGTAGATATTATTGTGGTTAGTTAAGTCTAAATCTCATTTTGAATTCCTTTAATAGGGGAATTCACATAAGCTTAGTGCTTAAGGCAGACAGGATATTAAATAATTAGTATATTTATTTTAGGTTTAATGTTTAATTGAACATACTCTAAATAGAAATAAATATAAATATGTCAATAAAATGCTAAATAAATAATAATGAAAAATATATGAAGCATATACATATATGAATATGTGCATTTTATTTTTTATTTTTACTTATTTATGTATGTTTTTATTGGGAATATTGGGGACCAGTGTGTTTCTCCAGGGCCCATCAGATCCAAGTCATTGTCCTTCAATCTAGTTATGGAGGACGCAGCTCAGCTCCAAGTCCAGTTGCCGTTTTTAATCTTTAGTTGAAGGGGGCACAGACCACCATCCCATGCGGGAATTGAAGCGGCAAACTTGTTGTTGAAAGCTCATGTTCTAACCAACTGAGCCATCCAGCCACCCTACCAGCAGCTCAGCGACAGCTCTTTGTCTTCAATTTAGTTGTGGAGGGCGCAGCTCACTGGCTCATGTGGGAATGGAACTGGCAACCCTGTTGTTCAGAGATCGTGCTCCCACCAACTGAGCCATCAGGCCTCCCCGAATATGTGCATTTTAATTTGAACATATAGATAGATTTAAATATTTAATGATTTAATTAAACATTTACACAACACTATACAAATATATGGACAAAATATAAATTACAATAATAAATATATAAATATATAAAGTTTAAATAAAAATAAATGTATTATGAAATGTCGTATAATTTAAATAGTTTAACTTTAAATAATATAGTAAAATAACTTAAATATATGATTTTTATATATGATATATATTTATGTATATATATATATCAATGCAACAATTGCTGATGCACAAATGTTTTTGAATATGAGAACACAGAAGATGATCTAATTAACTTTCTGGGATGATAGAAGAGAAAAGTTTTGAACTTGGGTTGAGGGTCTGGGGTGAGGAGGGCAGCAGGTAAAAAGGCTGTAATGAAGATTGGTGCTAGTTTGTAAAGAGCCCCTAAATCATGGCATTTATCTATGGACTGTGGAGGCCATTGGAAGATGGTTTTGACCAGTCCAAGCATGTGATTAGATATGTGTTTTAGCAAGTAAGTCTGTAAGGTTAACTTGGTTAGAAATCCTTTGGTCTATTCTCTGCTTCCTTCAGGAGTCTAAACTGTTTTCCAAGCATCATCAAACTCAGCAATAGTCTTTCAAAACTTTCCTAGCCGTTAAAAATGTAAAGGGGAAGCACTCAGTGTGTAACTGGGTATTTTCTAATCAGTGTGTCTTTGGGTACTAAAATTGCACATTCAATGGTAATGTTTAAGACATTTTCCCTGAAGAGAAAAGAACTGTCGATGCAAAAGAAGGGGGGAAAAAATCAAAGATGGAAATTTAAAAAAGAGGTGACCACAGAGAAATGCCTTTTTCACATTCCTATTGTTAATTACTGATTTATTATCCTTAGAGATCCTTCCCTTTAACCCGACCTTAAAAAGCGTGAACTCTGAATGTTGCAGGAGTGTTTAGGATTGAGTGACAGGTAAAGACTGAAGGTAGAATGCTGTGATGATGGAGGGAAATTTAAATTCTCTTCCTTCATCACTGGCTAACTCATGCAGTTGGAGAAGGAAAGGAATTATTTTCTTAAAAAGGAAACATTCTAAAATTAGAATCTGAGGAAACCCCTGGTATCATTTCCAAAGGGAATCTCTTTATTGGCTGTTTATTGGCAATCAGGTGCATAGATTTGCATATTTTTATTGGCCTTTGTCACAGGAATAGCATCTTAAAGTCTTATTCCATAAGATACGCAAAAATAAATAATAAAGCCCTTGATAGTGCTTTTCATCTAAGGATCAAACATTAACTAATAAAGACAACACCCTGTGAGGTAGGTAAATATTACTGTGCTATTTTATAGATGAGGAAAATAATTAATAAGGAAATTTAGCAATTTGCCCATAACAAGGTGAGTTTGTAGATATGGGAATTTAACACCTTCTGAGACAGCACAATAATTGCTAACCCAGGATAAAAGCCTTTAGTCATCTCTTTTAAGTGATTGTACAAAATTGAATCATGCCTTTTCACTCCCAAGTTACCCAAGAATCTAGAGATCATCCAAAATAAAAAATAATAATACATTTTTCAAAAAAGGAGAGTCTCATATTTACATGTATGAATTTCTTTCTTCATCAGCTACACTACAACAGTAGTGTTTTGTTCCTTAACCACTTTGTAGCTGCATTATAACCTTTTCAAAGAAGGCATAAAGCTTGTCATTATTTATAATACTCTCTGTCTTCTAAGTCTATCCTGCATTTAGATCTATACCTTGTAGGATACTCCTACTAGAAGACTTTGCTGCCTTAGATGAGAATAATTTCATACCACTTATTAGGATGTGGGGTTCTAGTGTATTTTCTCTAGTAATACCAGCCAAATTTCATTGAACACTTATTATGTGACACATGTTTTGCTAAAGCCTCAACATAATTCACATTTATTTCTTAAACACTGTGAAGACTGTACTATCTCCACTTCACAGATGAGAAATCAGAAGCTTCAACAGGTTAGGACTCTTGCTCAGTCAAACGACAAAGCCAGAAGGTAATAAAACCTGTTACCTGTCCCAAGATTGTCTGATCCCAGAACCCAACTATTCTGAATTTCAGCTCATTGGAATTCCTTCCTAAGGAATAATAGAAATCTAATACATGTCTTTTTCTGTGCTTTAGCTTCTTTTAAAATGAGGTTAAATATTTGACGTACTTTTTTGACCTGACCCAAATGGTAATGGAAATTGGTGAAGTGGCTCCTGCTACAGGCCCAGATCTAGAATTTGTAGGGAAATTGGAAACAACCATGAAAAAGCATTAGCTTTAGAATGTTTCCCAATTTCTGGTGTTCTCATTTTTCTTTCTTTCTTTCTTTTTTTTTTTTCTCACGAATGGGGTAAGTATTCTACTCTTCACTGGGTGTGGTCTCCCCTACCACACCCAGAATACATACTTGTTGGTAGTTGTCAAAAGTTCATTTTGTTGTTTCAAAGCCTCTCCTTACCAGTATTCAGTTTTAGTTCCCTTTATTGACTCCTCTATAAAAAGTTGGCAATATCTGAAGCTCCATTCTCTCCTGATCATGATGACATTCCAACGCTATTACTATTTACCTTGTTGGTTCCGTGGGGGACTTTTCTAAAGGTTGTTTGTTTTGCTCAAGGATTGGTAAATGATGTGTTTCAGAAGTGACATTTTGACTTGTAGGGGCCAGGCAATCTGGACATGGAGAGAATTTCTATAAATCCCACATGTTTTTCTGTATTTCAATGCTGTCATCTTAAATGCAGCATCTGTAGCATAAAACTGCCAAAGAAGGTCATATTTTTATTTTAACCAATAATTCTAGGCGACCTGCTTTTGCCCAGATCCAACAACTTGGATTATTTACTGACTTTTCTAGTAAACTGGGCCATTCTTTCTGAACATTAAAGATTCGATGTAGTATAAAATATCTCCTTGGCACTGCCACTTAAAAATGTATACACACGCTACTTCCAGAAAACAGTCTTCTTGAAAAAGAAGATGAAAATTTAAGGGCAGCTTTAATTTTAACTTAAGACACTTACAATATTACACCAGCAAAAAAGAATTCACCAACAGCTGCGTGTCTGAGAGACCAAGGGACTGATTAAATCTGTCACATGGACAACATCTAACTCTTTGAATGCTAGGTGTGCACTACAGCTTGCAGGAAGTCTGGTACCAGATGAGCCAACTTCAAAGATAGTGGTGGGCGGTCCAGAGGATAGTAGGAGGTGAGGAAGCATTAAGGCTTCAAAGAAAGTTGAGGTTAGTTATAAAAAAAAAATCATTTAAATTCACTGAACACAAAGATATTTTGGGGTATGTTGATAAGGACCTAACATTTATTTTCAGTTTTTGTGACATTAGCATGCAAAAACAGATTAAGTAAATAATGCAAATTAATTGAATTTATATTTTAAACAGAAGAGTACTTCAAATGCAAATAGGAGACATCCTGTCTGCAAGGATATTTAGCCAATTGCTTGATGCATGTGGTTGCAGAGGATTGAGTATTGTCCAAGAGGCACAGATGGGATGATTTAGGCACAAACAACTTTTATTTTGTTACTTCTGTGCAAATTCTTGGACATACCTGCCTTTATAAAAGTTATATTCTTAATGTACATATGAAAAGCTTTAAATATACATCAAGAAATGATATAGAAAGCAGTTTCTTGGCTAATAGTTAGGGTTATTAAACTTTAATATATTACAGATCCATATTCTTTACAGATTTGTTATAATTTAAGAGCTATATGTTGACAGTTCCTAGTTACAGACTTTTATTTGGGATTTCTATTAAATAATATGTCCCACCTGATTTGAAGCAGCAATTTCTAAGGTTGTTTCTTTTTTGTTTAATGCATACATTTTGTGAATGCGCTGGATGATATAGTCAGCTTAAAGTACTGTTAATACTAGAAAACTCTTATGCTTGAAATGTTTTTAAAACCTTTTCTTGAGCTCCCCAAATGTCCACTGAAGCATTTGTTTGCCTCTTCTTGTTGGGTGCTAAGCAGCTTAGAACTATGTTTGTAGCCCACTTCTAGAAATGTAAAGGATTTCATGACATGCATATTTATATACTAGTCTCACTCCTGGTTTGAGTTTATTTTCCTACTCCTGTTTTCTTTTTAAATGTTTAAAAACAATTTGTTAATGTTAAAATTTTTAATTTTAAATAGTTTTCTTTTAACTTTTACTTAATCTTATCATAGTATGTAAGCCACTTAAAAAAAAAAATCTTTCTCAAAACAAGTAGCAAAGCAATGAAAAAAACGAAAAATACTGATGTTTTCACACATATAACTAACTCATGATACAAATGCCAAAGCTTTAACTCTGCCTTTTTGCATGAATGTCAAAAGAAGTTGCAGAGTTGCCTAGATTTCCAAGGGTAAAGTGGCATTAGGATTAATATAAATGATTAACTCATCCAGGTCATAATGAGGATAATTATTTTTGTGTATCTTTATCCTTCAGGGATATGAAATAATCGCATCAGTGCTTTGCCAAGTAACATTTAGATACTATCATTGGTTAAAACAAAATGCAAATCTTTGTCTGGCCTCATCCAATATGTCCATATGCAAAGAAAGATACAGAGAAGGTAACACCCACATTCACATTTACTGAGGGATTCCAAATAATGCCCTAAATGACTATTTTGGAGCTCAGTTACATGCAGGTGCTAGGAGGATTTATGCTGTGAATGCCTGAAATACTTTCTCCACCAAGGGGAGATTATTAAGTACTAGTGAGCCTGAGTGTTTGGTGCCAATACTAACCATTAACTTTTGGCTCCGAGCCACGACTGTCTACTCTGCAGTGGATTCTGCCACCAAGGGGAAGGTCATTAAGGGCTGTTCTTTATTCTCGTTAGTTATGTTCCAACATAATTAACAGAAGTTGTTCACCAGATGGTTTCCTTCCTGTCAGCAAGTACCTCCAGCTTAATGGGCTATGCAGGATTCTTTACTTTAAGTGGGTGAGGCGGGAAGCAAATTTAAAATACATCATCTTTGATCCTCCCACTTCTAATTAGTTCTAAAGGTTTTAGATAATAATGTAAAGGGGGCAGGGAAATGAAATCATTCTAAAAATCAAAGAATCACAGAAGGCTCATAGGAGTTTTATGTAGACTTGGGGTGTTTCTTCCTTCGTGCTAGTCTGTGGCCAGCACCAAGAAAAGTGCAGAAACTATTGTCAGCCTGCTACTTAAACATGTTCATAGAGCCTTAGGGCTGAAATAGATTTAAAATCTGATAATGAAATTCTTACTTTGTTGCCACTGGATTTCAGAAATTGTATTAGGTGCTGGGGATATATAACAAGACCTTGCCTCTCTTGTCCCAGAGGTTAGAAAGTAATGGCAGGTTCAGGCACAGAAACAGGAAATTTAAGGTGAGTACAGCACTGTATCAGACACTGTTAGCTTCCAACCCCAGAGCCATTTCCCCTCCTAGTGAAATAAACCTTGTGCTTGTTCAGGTATGCTCTCTCTTGCACATGGCATTGAGGGCAAAGCCAGTCTACTCAAAGCCAATCTTAGCTGTTCTGTTCCCCTTGCCAGGGTTTGGTTTATGAGTTGGGCATGTGAGCTATCTCTGGCTAATGAATCATGAAGGGAGGTTTGATTGGGATCTTCTGGGAAAGACGTTCTTGCTCCTAAGAAAGCACTAGAAGATATGGCCTCCTTTTCTTCCATTGTTGAGGTTGTAATACAAGGAATCATCCCAGCTACATGGTATGAAGCATCATAAACTACCCTCTATATCAGGGGTGTCCAAACTGCGGCCCGCAGGCCAACTGCAGCCCGCAATCCATTTTTTATTGGCCCGCAGCAAATTCCAAAAATATATTTAGTTTACTTAAATAAACCAGGTAAGGCAATACGTATTTCACCTCGAGTGAGTGGCCCAGCTCTTTGTGTATTTTACCACATAAGGCCCTTGGTAAAAAATGTTGAAAAAAGTTTGGACACCTCTGCTCTAGTAGCTCAAACTAAGTGGTTTCTCTCTAAACTTGTCATGTTTAGGAAATGATTCTATTATAAGGAAAATAAAACTATCCATTCTTATTCATTATCTCAAATGACTATTATTACAACCTTGTAAATCACATGAGGAAGAAACCATCCTCTTTACAACATATGGGGAAACTGAGACTCAGAGAGCCTAATGTGATGGACCTGGACAAAGCTGCTGACTTCTGAAATTAAGTACCCTTTCTGCCACACCATGCTGGTTCTGTTAAAGCAAAAAAATAAAAAAATAAAAAACCCTCAATCACTCTGACCAGGAATACAATGTAATTATAAAACTCTTCTGTTTTTTTGCCTGAAAAATACTGTGTCTTTTTTTTGAGTTTTTGTCTTGGAATTCTAAATTTGGCTGTATTTCTTCCATATTTTTTACATGGATAAATATTTGAAGTGAAATAAAGGTTATTTTAATCAGATAAAGTATCATTAAAAATCAGACTAGACTACTAATGATCAGAAATGCTTTCAAAAGATTTTGGAGAATACTGAAGGCCTTGTAGTTTCATGCTTTGTAGTCTATTGCTGTACCTGGGTAGGATTGCAACAGTGAAGAACGGACTAGAAGGTTGTGCTATAAAAGCTCTGGCCAGGGTATTTACAGGCTTAATAATCATGTGCCATAGCTTAGTTGTAAAGACAGTTTCATTCATTCATTATAGGTCCTTTGCAAGTGACAAAAACTCCAACTCAATTTGTTGCAGCCAAATAGGGATGATAATATCCAGGGTTTTTCCATGTATCTCTTGTCTTCCTTGCACAAACAAAACTTGCATACAAGGCATGTTCTTCTCATGACAAAAGCAGAGATGTAGCAAGACAGCAAGCCTAAATGTGCAAATATACTCAAGCTTCTTTTTGTATCATACAATCATCCACTTGGAGTCAACACCATCCAAACCTAGTCTTTATCAGCCAAATCTCAGCCACTAGCAGAAACATGAGCAAGAAACACATGCTTGTTGCTATAAGCTACTGAGTCTGGGAATAATTTGTTATATGGCACTATTAGAACAAGAGCTAACTGATACAGTCCACTGGCCTACCATGTCCATCCCTATGCCAATTACGAAGGCAGCAGGTTGGAATATGATTGGATAAGCGTAGATTGTGAGTTCTGCTGTGGGAACCCAGTGATGGAATCTGGCTTACCTTTGGTATAAAGGATGACAGGGCAAAGAAATAAGAACACTGTTAGCAAGAGGTGCTGACAAGAAAAAACAACAGATGTCTGCTGCACTCACCATCAGCAAAACCTGCATTTAAGGTTGGTGATAGATTGCATCAAGCTGTCACACTCCATGCTGAATCCTTGTAAGTAACTGACAACCTGACATGCATGTGGCAAACAACTGATCAAGGAAGGGCAGATGGTAATGAAGGGTAAAAACCAATCTTCAAAAGTTGTATCTTGTACTGAGACAGGGCAAGGAAGAGGCTTACTGTAGTCTGCGCTGGTCGAGTCACACCTAAATTGTGAGGTTTGGTCATGGTCATCCTATTTTAAGAGGTACATTACTAAGTTGAGACTTGTCATGAGTAAGAGATACAGAAATTTTAAAAAGAAAATGCTGGTGTCTATTAGCAGAGCAGATGTAGGGAGGATGAAATATGAATCAGAGTTAGCAAAAGAAGAGATGATAATTATTTTCTAATATCATAAGGGCTGGTATATCAAGAGAGATTGTACTTTGTGACATGCAGGTACACGCTATTATGAGGAGAATATGGGCTTTGGGATCAGGGTGGCAGAACCTGGTTCAAACCCTAACTCTACTACTTATTAGCTATTTGTCCTTGGCAGGTGGCATTTCCTCTCTGTCTGCTACCTCATCTGTAAAATGGTGTTGGATGCTTCAGTATAACTAGAGTTGTTGGAGAGGTTCAGAAATAATATATGTAAGACCTGGCCCTTTGTAGGGGCTCAATAACTGTTAGCTATTTTAATTTTGGCGATGTTATTATTACTAGTACCAATGTGTGGAGTTCACCGGCAAGCCACTTTTAGCTAAAGATAATAAGGAAGAATACTTAACACTGTCTAAAAATAGAATGGGCTTCTGAATGTCATAGTGAGTCCCCTGTCCCTGGGAACTGTTCCAGCAGAGGCTGGACTTGGGGAATGGAGTATAGAGGACATTCTGGGAATGCCGAGAGGCTACATTATGTGAATTTCTAGGATGCCCCCTAACTCTGAGATCTGAAGTTTAATGAACCGAGTGCCAGCTGAGTGAACACTGAAAGGTATTATAAATCAGGAGACCAAACATCTGGATGCGCTTGGAAGAATCTTGGTTTAGACCTGTTGTCCTGGTGCATTTATGAAAGTATCCCCTTCTCTCTCAACAGAGTCCCAGTTTCAATGATAAAAATATACAGTCACTCTAAGTATAACTAACTCACTGATACTTGTTATTTTCTAAATAAGTTACCCCTTAGCTCCAGAATTACTGCTCTTCTGGCTTCCCCTTCCGGGAGTAACGATGTTATCCTCCTATTAAATCAGCCTCACACCTTGGGAAGCCACTCAGCATTTCTGCCTTCCTCTCCCTGCATTTTCAATCAGTTGCCTAACCCTTTTGATCCTATCTCAAAAAAAAAAAAAAAAAAAAAAAAAACCCGCCTCCTGTATCTGCCGCTTCTTTTAAGTTCTTACTGCTTTAATTCAGATCCTGTTACCTCTTGCCTGGAGCACTGTAAAATCCTCCTATCAGCCCTGACCCATTCTGTTATCTGTAAACTCACTGCCATGGCAGTGTGCTTTTTTTAAAGCATGCCACCGATCTTGTTGATGCGTTTTATTCCCCTTGATAACTGAAATTAAGTTTCTGTTGTCAGAGTCTTACTGCATGTAAAAATGGATGGAAGGGTTTTCATCAAATGCGGAGAATATATTTAGGATGGTCTGATTCAAACTGTGGAGTTATGCAGACTATACAAAATTCCCTTGGAGGCACTCAGGAGGGCATCTCCATGGTGTAGGTCATTAACCTTCCAAGCATCTGGAACCCGCTGCTGGAACCAGCCTGTGTGACTCCTGCTTAGAAGAGGCAAAGCTAACACAATCAGCCATGGACAAAAAAACAATGGTTCGCAATCTGAGCCTAAATTGAATATTAAAGGGCAGGTTTTCTGAATTGCAGATTCTGATTTGCAATAGGTACTGATTTTCCATTGAGTTGCTTTTCACATGGGCGATTTGATATAGCATTTTCTGGGGTTAGTTACACATTTAGTGATTCCCTTGAGCAGTACCAGGGAGATCAGTCAGAACAGAAAAAACTGCCATCTTCTTAGATAGGCATTCACGGTCCACTGACATGGCTCCTCAGTCTCTAATAATGCTGGGTTCTCCGTGTACACGGGGTAGACCACTTTCTAGCTCCCACCTGGGTCTGCATTCCCTTTCTTCCTGAATTGGGGCTCAGGTGTCCTCTTCAGGTGAAACACCCTCCTATTACCCCTAACTGTGGGACTGCTTCCCATCCATCAGTGCTCAGCTCAAAACTACTTTTTCCATAAGACTTTGCCCAATTCTCCTAGGATCATTAATTTCCTTCTTAACCATTTCTCACTACATATTACCTATTATCTATCTATCTATCTATCTATCTATCTATCTATCTATCTATCATCTATCTATCTATAGCTATTTACCTATATGTGCGTCATTTAATCTATAAGCCTCAGAGAGGATATATAATGTCTTATTCATCTTGGTATTATCTTTAATGCTTTGCACATAAAGATTTTCAATAAGTATTTATTGGATTAAACGACATATTAAAAGAGTGTCTTGATTGGGTGGGGCAATCATGTAGAATTGAAGTGTTTCCTCAAAAAGAGACATAAATGCACTACTATGACATTATTTGACTAGGAGAGGAAAGCATCCCTCCTGCTGGAGAACTCTATTTGCTTTCTAGTTAACAAATGATAAGAGGACTATAGCCAACTTTTTGAACTGAGGGTTCAGAACTTTTGGGAAAGCTATGAATGCCAGAAAATACTGAGTAAAAAATTAATTTTAATACTTAATTCTTGCTTATCCCAACACTCAAATTCTTAAATTTGGCCTGTAGTGTGTGGAGTATGTTAAATGTATGACTGGTGGAGCAACTTGTTACTTTACTCACCTATTTGGGGCAATAATCTCTAGAGGGTATCAAATCTTCAGCAAAGTTGTTGGCTTCAATCTAAGCAATTTTGAATTACCTTATGGGTTCCAGTCACTGGGATATCAGATTGCTTCCTGTGGAGAATGCAAGTTTAAACCAACAACCACAAGGGCCTATCTTTGAGCATAAAACACTTGGACATTAAAACTTCTTTTTGGCACCATGCCTGAGGTCAGAAATCTGCATTTTCAGCATACATCACCTGGGATTTCTCAGCACACATGGCCTGAGTTCCACATTCTCACTCAACTTCCAAGCATGCAGTTCTGTTAGAAAGAGAGAGCCTGGTTTTGGAGTCTTTAACAAAAGGAGAAGCAAAAAATGGGACCTCAACCAGGAGGCCCACTGAGAAAGATATCTACCTTCTTGAAAAGAGAGATTGTGGAGACCATGACAAGATTATCAAGAAACAATCTGAACTGCTTAAGGTGAGACTCAGAAAGGCAATTGTGTTTAGATGAGCACAACAGAGGAGAGGTTTCCATGAAGATAGTGAAGATCAGACATTGGGAGAATGTTATAGGGAAAGGGGTGAAAAGGCTGTTACTAGATTGTTTGAATTCTGGCATAGAATCTCAAGACAAAAAGTCTTAAGGCAGTAAGAGACCCCTTATTGGAACTGCCTGGGAGAGAAGTGATTAGATAAGCATCAAGCCCTTACAGAATCCTGGAAGTGTGTGATCAAACACAATACTTGGTCAATTTAAAAGGGTTGATGAAAACACTACCATTTGCCTTCTTGAAGGAGTGTGAAATAGGAGGTGGGAGAGGGTGCAGGGCATTATGTGGCCAGTGGCTGAGGACAGGTAATCTGCAGGGAGTACTCAAGGGGCCAGCAGAAGAGCTGTGTTCGGATGTGATCACATCCTCCTGCAAGCCTTGCCTGCCACGCCCACCATTGTCAAATTCTCTTCCAAAAAACCCTGAGATCCAGAAAGAAACAGAGATTAGTATTTAGTGTGACACTGTCAGTTATGGAGAAGGACACTAACCATAAGAAGAGGAGTAGGGTGCTCATTCACCCACTTTACAGAGCTGGGTCTTGGATCTAATGTTAGTTTCCTCACCTATGCTTTTTACCTTGGGGCACAGGCCCTCAAATCAGATAGTATCTTAGCACCAAGCACCCACTTCCTCTCTGTGCAGAGTACTCTCCTGAGTGCTGGTAAATTTCATGCAACGGATCCTAAAAGGTGCCATGAAAGAAGGTGTGCACTAGATGCTTTGTCTCTGTTGTCTTCAAAACAACCCCCAGAGGCAGTGATCATTGGCCCCATTTTAGGGGAAGCTCAGAGAAGTTAAGGATCTTGTCAAAGGCAATGTAGCTATTACATTTGAGAGGTGATAAGTGAATTCAGTTTATCTGACTTCAAAGTCAATGTTCCTTTACTCCCATGGTGAAGCCACACAGGATTTCACCTCCCAAACCTCCACACACTGGTTCCTGAATGGTTTTCTCCAAATTACCGAGAGTCTGCTCTTCCCTGTCCATCTGCTCTCACCTCTAGTTCCCAGACCCTCCGCTTTTGTGGGGCTCAGTATAACTGGCACGCTTGCTCAGCACACAGTGTCAGTTACATGGGATCCTTTGTTGTAGGGTGAGAAGTCTCCCTTAGGGAGACAGCTCTGGACACCTGCAAGCTCTTTTAGGCTGGTCTTGGGAGACTATTAAGTCAAGGACACTTGGACACAGGCAGCTTAAGGAGTAGGTCTGTGTACACCAGAGACAGAAAAGATCAAGGAGAGGGAAAATCGCTATGTGGTACTGGAAAATGACAACAGGGGAGACAGTGCCTTCCCCTCCGATTTCCCCTAAAAACAAAACACCAGGAGGAAAGCTTGAGGTGCAGCAAGAGGGACATAACTAGGGATAAAATTTTTAAAAGTCACTTACCAGCTCCGCTATCCCCATATGACCCTGGCCCTGGAAGTGCCTGAGCCAATCTCATGTGAGGATTTTATAAATGGGGATGAATCTCTTCATAAACCCAGGTATTTAATGGTGTGGACTATGACTATTGAATGGTTTGAGGGGAAGGCGGCTAAGGAAATAAAGAGTCTGCATCCTGGGGTTATGAATACCAGGTCCTGGTTGGTAGAATGAAGACTGGAAGGAGGCTCTGGAACTGGAGAAGTAGGTTGCTTTTGCATGCCAGCATCGTTCTTTCTGAGTCCTTTTGCATTAGAATATTTTCAGCTATAGGCAATAGCAAAACCAATTCAAACTAGCTCATACAATAAGGTTATTCTTCAGCTTACATATGTGAGGGAAGTCAAAAGTAGGGGTGGGCTTCAGCTTTAGTAGATCCAGAAGTTCAATGATGTCATCAAGGACTTAGCATCTTTTCATCTTCCACATTGCTGTCCACAGTGTCAGTTTAATCCTAAGGCCGTTCCTCTTGGGGCTGTGGGATGGCTGCCAGTAGCAATCAGCAGGGGAGTGTCTGCTTTCCTGTGCACTCTCTTCAGAGTGAGAAAGCACTTACTCAGAAGCTTCCAGAAGAATCTCTCTGAGGTCACATGCCCTATCCTCAACCAGTCACTGTCATGGGGGATAGGATAACCCTTCAGACCGCCACATTCACCCTTTGAGCGATCAGCAATTCCACAAAGTGCTTTGATACCATCCAGGAGTGGAGGGATGGAGTGGATGTTGCCTATCAACTACAGCACCTACTGTACCTGCCCTACACCTAGACAGTACATTGCACGTAGCAAATGTCAATCAGCCTGCTGATTGAACAGAAGTCTAGATTGTGAACTGAATTTCCTCTGGATCTAGAAAGTCACTAAAGACAGGCTAAAGCTAAGAAAGGCCCTTGGGCTGAAAGCTAGAGGCACTCACTGCATTTTATTCTTGACCATTTTCTACACTAACGTTTTTTGCAAGATTTGGCTATTCCATATGCAAAATATATTTAATACCCTCCTAACCATAGCTCCGAGGGGTTGTTTTAAGATTAAGTAAGATATATGTCAAAGTACTTTAGCTTCTTTACGAAGAAAGAAAATGTGCTATATCTATTACCTTTTCATAACATTTTGTAGCAAGATGGGAATTTTCCAAGTACATGAAAATGGTCTCTTATTAAGATAAAAATCTCCTGCTTATGACAGGTGACCAGAAGTACTACTTTTTGAACCAAGCCAAAAAAGTAATGGAACACTGAGTGGCGTGGGGGGAACCACCCATGTCTCTGAGTCGATAGTTGGCCCGTCCTTCCTGGGCTTGGACTTCTCGTTTGATTTAGTGAGGGCTCGATGAGAACCTCATTCTTTAGCTTCTCTGTCTGTTCTTGGGGGATTTGAGCTCATTGCAGCAGCGGTATCAGATAATACAATGCTTTGATTAAGTTCATCAATCGGCTGACTTTCTGTCCTGGGGGCCAGAATGTGCTGGTCTGTTATCATGACTCTGTTCCAATATTTCTCACAGCAGCTGTTTTCAAACTCATTCTCGGGCTCATACTTAAAGTATGATATTAATCCATTTGTTCATTCAACTATCTGTTGATGTAATCTTGATCACTATCAAACCCTAACATATTTAGTAGGCCTAGATCCAGGAATAGCACTGAGCTATGCTTTGTTCAGAAGGAATTACTCAGACATGTTGCCTCTGGGTGTGATCCTCAGTGACCCAAGGGAGTTCACCCTGTGCTTCATTCTTTCATTACTACGTTTACCACCTGCAACTCTTATGTTTTAAATGCCCTTCATTACACTGACAATGACCATGTTAACACAAATCCCCATATTGGACTTCCTATCCTCTGTCTGCCCCATGAGCCTTATAAGCATTATGGGTACTTCACAGGACTGGGAAAAACTAAGCCCAGTTGTAGGAAAGCCAGTGTTTAAACCAGTGTTGATTTTCTACCCACCTATCCTTCACCATGGCTCCTTAGCTGCTGTGTTCAGCGACAAATCTAAAATTTCTAGATCATGCCCTTCCTCCTGGTCTGTTACTATCCTTCCTGTTTATACCATAACCTGTAAATTACCATGCAAGCTATCACCAATACACTACATAAACAGGGGGGAAAGAGAGGAAGAGAAAAATTATTTTTAAAATAGAAATTACCTAGATATATATCATATATAATATACATAGAGAAATGTAATTTCCATTTATGATCATATGTATTACATATGTATAATATGTATAATATAACAAAGAAAAATAAAATACAAGTAGATGTTATAGTTCACATATCTGCAGCTAGTTAAAAAGCTATATTTAATGTTCATGATTCCCTTATTGTGTTAATCATTCCATGTTCTCTTTGCTTTCAGGCAGTTTTTTCTTCAGTGGGTTAAATCAAACCTTCATACCTGAAAGTTCTGATACCTTGATGGTCTTATTTAAAGTTGCTGGAATCTTCCATTAAGTTTTCTAATCTTTGGTGATTGATGCTATTTCTTCCCTAAATGTTAGAAGAATTCACTAGGGATGACATCTGGACCTGGAGTTTTCTTTCTGAAAAGTTTTAAATTACAGATTCAATTTCTTGAATACATGTAGAACTGTTCATATATATAATTTTTTTTCCCCTTGACATTATTTTGGTAACTTTTATTCCTACGAAATTGTGCATTTCTTCAGAATTTTCCAGTTGATTATCACACAGTTTATAATACCACTGTATTATCTTTTTAATGTTTGCAGAAGCTATAGAATGAGCCAATACAAGTATCACAAGTTGCATTTAGTTGTTATGATACCACAAGTTTTGGTATGTTGCTGTATTTCCATTATAATTTAGTTCAAAATATTTTCTAATTCCCACTAAGAATTCTTTCATCCGCAGATTATTTGTAAACGTATTGCTTAATTTCCAAACATTTAGGTATTTCTAGTCATACCATTGTTATTGATTTCTAACTTAATTCCAATGTGATCAGAGAATCTATTCTGTTGATTTCAATTTTCAAAATATTTTAACACTTGTTTATGGTTCAGAATGGTCAATTTTGGTAAATGTTCCATGTGCTCTTGAAAAGAATGTATATTCTGTTGGGTGTAGTGTTCTACATACATATCAGTTAAGTTAAATTACTTCAGCTCTTCTACATCTTTTATTCTCAATTCTCTCAGTTACTGAGAGGTATATTAAAGTATCCCACTCTGTGAATTTGCCTACTTCTCCTTTTAGTTTTATGACATTTTGCTTTATATATTTATATATTTAAAAGCTATGTTCTTACGTACAAATTTAAACTTGTTGCATCTTCCATCTTTAGTCAGATTTCTTGGCCAAATATACTTTGTATATATTATAGTTATAGAAGTTTTCTTTTGGTTAATGTTAACATTGTTTTTATATTTCCTTATTCTGTTACTTTCAATCTTTCTCTTTTCTTATATTTAAGGTATGTTTTTATAAAGTAACATGTACTTGGGTTTTGTTTTAATTTAGTCTTAAAACCTTTATATTTTAATTGGATTATTGAGTTACGTTATATTTATGTAATTACTCATGTTTGGGTTTATATCTATCATTTTACTATTTGTTTTCTTTTTCTCCTATCTATCTTATAATCTTTTTGCATCTTTCTTGCATTTTTTGGTGAATGACACATTTTTTTATTCTTTTCTATTAGTATATTTTATACTAATAGATATTAGTTTCAAACTAATAGTATATTAGTTTGAAAGAGTCAATATTAAATTAGATTTACCAACATAGTTACTTTGTTTCTTGATATTTGTTTCTTCCCTACATTTCCATGCTTCCTTTCTGATATTAAATTTCTTTTGCTTAAAAATTTATTTAATTATTTCTTTGCTACTCTGCTAGTGGTAATTTCTCACAGCTTTTGTTTCTGGGACTGCCTTCATTTCACTTTCAACTTTTTAAAAATTTTAATAAATAATTTTATTTTCTAAGATGTTACTTTTTAAGAAAAGTTTTAGGTTCACAGCAAGATTAAGGGAAAGGTAAAAAGATTTCCCATATACCTCCTGCCCCCACACATGCATACCTCTCCCATTATCAGTCCACCAGAGTGATACATTTGTTATAATTGGTGAACCTACATTGATTGACACATCATAATCACCCAAAGTCCACAGTTTACATTACAGTTGACTCTAGGTGTGCATTCTATTGGTTTCGGCAAATTTATAATGACATGGTATAATACAGGGTATTTTCACTGCTCTAAAAATTCTCTGTTCTCCACTGACTCATTTTCCCCACACCCCCTGACTCATGGCAACTGCTGCTCTTTTTATTGTCTCCATAGTTTTTCCCTTTCCAGAATGTCATATAGTTGAAATTATATAGTATGTGGCCCTTTCATGCTGGTTTCTTTCACTTAGTAAAACGCATTTAAGGTTCCTTCATATCTTTTCATGGCTTGTTAGCTCATTACTTTATAGCCCAGAATAATCTGCTGTCTAGATGTACCACAATTTATTTATGCATTCATCTACTGAAGAGCATCTTGGTTGCTTCCAGGTATGGGCAATTATGAATAAAGTTTCTATAAATATCTGTGTGTAGGTTTTTGTGTGAACCTGTATTTTCCACTTCTTTGGGTAAATACCCAGAAGCATAATTGTTGGATCATATGGTGAGAGTATGTTTGGTTTTGCAAGAAACTGCTAAACTGCCTTCCAAAGTATCTATGCCATTTTGTATTCCCACCAGCAATAAATGAGAGTTCCTATTGCTCCACATCCTCACCAGCATTTGGTGTTGTCAGTGTTCTGGATTTTGGTCATTTTAATAGGCATGCAGTAGTATCTCATTGTTGTTTTAATCTGTAGTTCCCTGATAATATATGATGTGGAACACCTTTTCATATGCTTATTTTCCGTCTGTGTATCCTCCTTGGTTAGATGTCTGTTAAAGTCTTTGCCCATTCACCTTCAATTTTGAAGGACATTTTCATTATGTATAGAATTTCAGGGTGGTGGTTATTATTTCACCTCTTTAAAAGATGTTGTTTCTTTGTCTTCTGGTTTCCATCATTCTGTTGCTGTTAGTCCTTTGTAAGTACTACATCTTTTCCCCCCTTTGGCTGTTTAAAGATTTTCTTGTCTTCAAAAAATATTTTCTTGCCTTTGTTTCTGTTTTGTTTAGTTTTTTAGCACTTTTACTATGTTTTACCTAGGTGTGATTTTCTTTGCATTTATCATGCTTGGGATTCTTAAGTATTCTTGAATCTGTGGCTTTTGTATATTTGAGAAAATTTCTACCAGTATCTAATTAAGTATTTCTTCTGCCCTGCTTTCTCTTTCTTCTCCCATGGCTCCAATTACACAAGTGTTAGATCTTTTTGCCATGCCCCATATTGCCCATTCTTTCTTCTACCCTGTTTTAATCTGGATAATTTTTATTGATCTGTTCACCAGATCACTACTATCTCTCTCTTTGGATTCAATCTGCTTTTATACCCATCTATTCTATTCTTAATTTTACTTGTATCTGTTAATTCCATTTGATTCTTCTCTTAAATAGATACAATTACCTGGTAAAATGTTTGTATTTTGCCTTTTATCTTCTAGAATATATTAATCACGGTTTGTTTAACATCTGTATTGCATAACTCTATTATCTGGATCCCCTGTGCACCTATTTCTATTTTTTCCTTCAAGATTCTGTTTCTTGATAATTTTTTATTACATGTTAGATATTGTTTAGAATATTTTATGGTGTTTCCCCAAAATAAGACCTAGCCAGACAATCTGCTCTAATGCATCCTTTGGAGCAAAAATTAATATGAGACTTGGTTTTATTTTACTATAATATAGGACTGGGTCATATAATATAATACAATATAATACAATATAATATAATATAATATAATATAATATAATATAATATAAGCTCTTATGTTAATTTTTGCTCCAAAAGATGCATTAGAGTGGAAAAATAGACATACAGACCAGTGGAATAGAATTGAAAACCCAGAAAAAAACCCACATAAATATGGACAGATAATGTTCAACAAAGGAACCAAAAACGTACAATGGAGAAAAGAAAGCCTCTTCAATAAATAGTGCTGGGATAATTGGAAAGCCACGTACAAAAGAATGAAACTAGACTGCTATCTGTCACCATGTACCAAAATTAACTCAAAATGGATCAAAGACCTAAACATAAGACCTGAAATAATAAACTGCATAAAAGAAAACATAGGTACTAAACTTACTGACCTTGGTTTCAAAGAGGATTTTTATGAATTTGATCTCAAAGGTAAAGGAAGTAAAAGCTAAAATAAATGAATGGGACTATATCAAACTAAAAAGCTTCTGCACAGCAAAGGAAACCATCGAGAAAACAAAGAGGCAACCAACTGAATGGGAGAAGATATTTGCAAACAAAATGCCTCTGATAAAGGACTAATATCCAAAATATATAAGGAATTCATACAACTCAACAACAAAAAGACAGACAATCCGTTAAAAAAATTGGCAGAGGACCTGAAGAGACATTTCTCCAAGGAGGATATACAGATGGCCAATAGACATATAAAAAGATGCTCAACCTCACTAATCATTAGAGAAATGCAAATAAAAACTACAGTGAGATATCACCTCACCCCAGTCAGAATGGCTATCATCAACAAGACAAACAATAACAAGTGTTGGAGAGGCTGTGGAGCAAAATGAACCCTCATACACTGTTGGTGGGAATGCAGATTGGTGCAGTCGTTATGGAAGGCAGTGTGGAGGTTCCTCAAAAAATTACGAATAAAATTACCATATGACCCAGCAATCCCTCTCCTGGGTATCTACCCCAAAAATATGAAAATATTTATTCATAAAGATATATGAGCTCTGATATTCAATGCCACTTTATTTACAGTGGCCAAGACATGGAAACAATCAAATGGTCCTTTGATAGATGATTGGATAAAAAAGATGCGGTATATATACACAATGCAATACTACTCTGCTATAGGAAAAGATGAAATAGTGCCATTTGCAAGAATATGGATGGATCTTGAGATTATTATGCTTAGTGAAATAAGTCAGATAGAAAAAGTCAAGAATATATGGCTTCACTGATATGTCAGATATAAAACTGAAAGCAACAAAGGAACAAGACAAACAAATAAAGAAACAAAAATTCATAGACAGACAATAATTTAGTGGTTATCAGAGGGTAAGGGGGCTGAGGGGATAGTAGAAGAGGGTAAATGGGGTCAAACATACAGTGATAGAAGGAGAACTGACTCTGGCTGGTGAACACACAATGTGATATATAGGTGGTGTATTACAGAATTGTACATTTGAATCCTATATAATTTTACTAACCATTGTCACCCCAATAAATTTTAATATAATAAAAAAACTTTTAAAATGTTCAAGATTTTCTAATGGTCATGGGGGGATTACTCTTCCATAGATAGACTTCATAACCTGATGTGGAATTCTCTTATTAACTTCCCTGGACATGGCAATGCTAAGAGATAACCCAGATGCTTTCCTTCTACACTCCCTTGCCACCATTTGGGGGCAACAATCTTTATTAAGCAGGTTCAGTTACCTCAGTTAAGACTCAAACTCTACCTTTTCTTTAGAATATTTTTCCCTTTCACAAAAGGAGGATGGAGTAACCAGATATGCAATCTCAATTTCTAATCCAATGAAACAATTCTTTGGTACCCTTGTGGAATAATTCCTTCCTTTGGTACTAAGATCTCTAACATAGCTGCATCATTGTTGTGGGGATGGTAGAGCAAACATTTTTAAGTGAATCATTAGATATAATAATGAGAGGTGTGCCCATTTTTCATACCTTGTTTCTGAGACCAGTGTAGTCTAGCTGTGGGGAAATCATCACTTTTATTGGGTACTGATTCAGAGAATAAACCACGTCTTAAAAAAATACTACTCCAGCCTAACAAGGTTGTGTATTATCTCCCAGCTGATGCTGTAGCTGACTCTAAAATAAGTCATCCCACTGTTCAATGAAGCCAACTCTTCTTTGTGTGAGGTTTACAGTACATTGCCTTAGATCACTGGTTCTCAAGAGGAGGTGATTTGCCCTGTAGGGGACATTTGGCAATGTCCGAAGACATTTTTGATTGTCATGGTTTGTGCGTGGAAGGTGTATTACTGGTATGTGTTAGGTAGAGGGCAGAGATGATGCTGAACACTTTACAATGTACAGGACAGCCATCTGCAACAAAGAATTATCTCATACAAAATGTCATTAATGCTGCCAATGAGACATACTACTTTAAAACTTTCACTGTGAGTTCCTTTGTCAGAAGCAGTGCTGCTCAGGTTAAAATCACTGAGGATGGAGCATTTAGTAAATTTGGCCAATTTAAAAATTATATTCTCCCCTCCTTGTCCTAACATCTCAAAAACTATTCCCTCTCAGATTCTTACATTGTTTGCCCGTATACATTAACAATATCTTTCATGTCCCTTTCTGGATATGAGTTGTAATTAGCCTTCTGACTCCAGTCTCAGAACTTTCCAGGTCTCATAGGAAGACCATTTCCTTTACCTTTCTGTTTATCTTTATGTTTTGGTTTTTAGCTTACTTGGTTCTGATTATTCACAAAGTAAAATGCTTGTTTGCTTTTTGCTTTCCAGAAATTTGTCAAAATTTTTGGTACACTGATGACCTCTCCTCTCTTTTCTCAATACTGTTCTGAAGTTAGAATTCTTTATAATTCTTTCAGTCATCTCAGAGGATGACAAGGGAGGTCATCAGTCTGCCATTTTGAATTGGAAGTCCCTCATTCAGTTTCCAATCCAATACCCCACTAAAACTATTCTGGTAGATCTACAGATTGCCAAATCTAATTGACCCATTCTCAACTTATTTTACATGATCTTTCTGGAATTTGACAATGTTGATTATTTCCTTCTTGAAAACCTCTCAACCTTTCCCTTCAAATACTTGATATTTTCCTGGTTTTTTGACTTCTTTTCCTCAGGCTATTTTATAAGATTCCAAGTCCTCTTCTCCATGTTTTTTTCTTTTCTTCTTTTAGTGTTCTCCCAGAGATAGGAGAAAAATCAGAGGAATAGGGCTAAAATGGGAAGTTGACACCACATCAGTAAGACTTTAAACTAGAGTATGAATCAATATTTCAAACCTATAAAAGAAAATAATTTCTACTTTATAATCCTATGCCAAACAAAATTATTCATGCAAAATAAGGACACATTCAAGCATGCAAAGACTGCCACAGTCGTTAGTGCAACTTTTATGCTTATGACTTACAAATCTATACAATTAGCCTGGACCTTGACATTTAGTTTCTGACCTGTTTAATTACCTTTTAAATAACTCCATCTAGATATCTCAAAAGCTCCCTAAACTTACTATGTTCAAAACTGAACTAAACAACCTGCCTGATAAAATTTATTCCCTGTATTGTAGTTTTTATTTCAGCAAATTATACCATATCTGCCCATCAAACTTTCAATTATCACTAAATCCTTCCTCTCTCTTACCAGCAACACTAGTAACTAATAAAGTCTTCTCAATTCTACCTACTAAGTATTTCTCATTGCTATTCACTCCTTTTTTCTCACGGTTGCTTCCTTAATTCACATTCTCATCATTTCCTGCCTGTCTTCCTGACTTCCAATTTTGACCTACTCAACTTTACCCTCTACATGATGGCAAGAATTACCTTTCTATGAGGTAAATATGGACCATATCTCTCTCTTGATTCAGACTAATAGTTTCACAGTTTTTACACTAAAACCCCAATTCCTTAATTTAATATTCCTCGCCTGGCCATCCTCCCTTTCTTACTTCTTTCTATTCCCCACTTGACCTTCTTTGCACAAACTATACTAAATCATACTATACTTGTAGCTCTCTAATGCTGTTTCATGCACCCATATTTTGACTTCCATTGTTCCCACTGCCAAAAAAGCTTTGTCCCAATGTTGATGACAGCTTAATCAGGCCTCAAGACTTAACAGAAGGGTCAGCTTTTTTAAGACAATTTTTCTGAATTCCCATGCAACACTGTCATTCTGGACAGATTCCTGCTAACATGCCAGCTCTCTACTAATCTCAGAATTCCTTACAAGCATGAACCGTATCTTGCTTACAGTTATACAGTTATACAGTTGTACAATAAGTACAATTGTATACAGTTATACAATAAGTACAGTCAATATTTATAAATGAATGGATAAATAAATATGTGAATGAATAAAACATTCTTTATTATTCTCTGTTCTGGATAATCCTTCTCTAAACTCAACTATTATCCTTAAACTATTGCCTGTTTCTCTCCTTCCTCTCATAGACCAATGCCCCAGACTCGGGACAGGAAGATAACTCCCAGATAAGTTTAAAAGGAATCTGAGAATATCAGAACATGTGCTGGGTTTTCTTTGTAAGCCTGCAAAGTCACTCAAAAAAACCCAGTCCATGGGATTGGAGCAGTAAAATAGTAAAGTCTCAGGGAAATTCCCTGCAGGTAGATTTGGGTAGCTCCCCAGGACTCCATCCACTTGTAGTGGTATAGAGAAAGTGGCTGAGAATTCAGGAAGGCAGAGATACAGAAGGATAAGCCAATTCGGGGATCAAAAAAAGTCTGCATCAGGACAGAAGGCAAGAGCAGCAGCACAGGGCAGAGGTAATGAAGAAGTCTACAGATTCCAGCCCGACACTCCAAAGACCAGGCAGAAGACGTAACCCCATGGGCATGGCGAGGAGAGAAGCCAGTGCTCAGAGACCCAAACGAGGAACCACTCAGGGCTAGTGTTCCTTCTCCATGCCAAGACAATGGGAAAGCCAGCCAGGAAATTAGATTACCCTCAAGGAGAAAAACAGGAGAAAAGGAAGGGCTGATGATTGATAGATGATTGATATATAAACCAGATGTGACCATTAGATAGTGACTGAAAGAATAACACTCAGATTGGGCTGCAAGTCACCCTACATAGATCGGAATGGAATAGGATAAGTTGTCCTAGGAAGACAGAGGAGAGCAAGGTAAAAGTTGCCAGCTATAGAAAGTAAAAATGTTGTCTTTCTCCACTATGAGTTCTAATGTATACATTTGACTTTCCCTCCTTCTACCATCAGCTATCCATGGAAAGCACATATCCCAAACATTCCAGGAGAGCCCTAACTTCAAAAAGTTTTCTTTTTCTCATTCATCCATCCTTCTCCACCTACATGCTCCAAGTGTGGAGTTAGAAAATACTACATACTTAGTTCCATTATTGACTTGCCCCTCCCCCCGCACCCACACACCAGCAGAAATGAATGGATGGTTAAGTTGCATTTTGCTTTCAAGTGTCTTTACTGTGATCCTTGCATTGTCAGGAATTTTGTGTGGCACATGTTGAACAGATTTATGTGCGTTGATGTTTGAGAGCTGAGACGCATTTAAATTTGCACATTGGCCCTTTGGGAGTGACAGTCTGCACTATTTCTCCATTTGTTTCATCATTTCATTAGCAATTATGCATAACGAATGTGACCCTCCAGTGAAAACTGATGATAGGGATAGAAACACATTTATTAACCCTTACGGGAAGCTTTTAGAAAAGTAGACGTTAGTTAAGGTCTTTAGTCAAATTAGCCTCTGGAAGTTTACGTATAAATAACAAGAAAAACAAAAGCTCAAGGACCTCTTGATTGGTTGGAAATGGGAAGAGAGGAAAGCTGTAATTAAGTTCCCTTTGTCATCAACTACTTCTCAGATAAATGATCATAAATTACTAGAATGTGTCTTAACTCTTGGCTCTGCAAAGCCATCAAAAAAAAAAAAAACCAAACAAACACAAAACCTCTATCTCTTGACTTGCTTTAGAAAATTGGTGTAAATAATTGCAAAAATTGGAGATGTTTAGGTTTTAACCTCTGGCTTTCTTAAACTTATTAATAAAGCTTCTAAATTAATCAGAGTAGAAGGTGCTTAAACTAATCCACACTCTGGCTTAACTCTCTTCTGTGTCACTTTTGCTGGAAGAAGAGAGGAGATTTTCCAATATCATATTTAATTTCGTTAGCTACTGTTGCTTTGGGGGAATCTACTTATAACACATGAAGATAAACATTCTCCCTGTGATAAGGCTGTGTTTATAAACTGAGTTTAGGATGAAAGAAAACCCTAAACTGATGTGTTTTCATTGTGGGGTTAATGGTGCTTTACTAATCCCCTTTCTGTGGGCCAGCAAGACATAGGCATTGTGGGTAACACTCACATATTTGCCTTCTTAAGCATTGTAATAGGAGGAAGCCCTTTCCTTTGCTCAGGAATGCTAAGAAATGATGCCCCTCCTCCTTCTGGAATGGAACTTTTGTGCAGCAAAAATAAAAATCTACAGACTTTTCAAAGCTTACTAGTGAAGGTTGAATGAAAGATATTTTTCCCTTTAATAACTGAACTCTCTACACAGGGGTCTCCAGTCTTCTTTTTTTTTGGTCTCTCTGCTATGGATGTGAGTCTCTTCTGTGCTGAAGAGGGAGGAAACAAATTCTACTTAGATATGGTGGAATGGCCAGTGCCAGTTCCACCCTCCATCCCAGGAAAGAACTGAAGACTTAAGGAAATTATATTGTTAATACTTCAAAGCTACAGAAAGGTGTAAGGAATTATGTAATGAACCCACCTACACACTACTTAGCTAAAGAAATGAATCATTACGAATATAGTTGAAGTCCCTATAACATCCCATTGTATTTTCCTATACTCCATCCTTTCTCTCCCTTCCAGATATAAATCTTTAGATTTTCATATACATTAATGTATCCCTAAACAAAAAAGTAGTATTCCTTTACAATTTTTAGACTATGTAAATAGAATCTTGCTCTCTATCTAGATATATAATATACGTACAGATAGATAGATAGATAGATAGATAGATAGATAGATAGATAGATAATAGATTTTCTTTTGCAACTTTCTTGTTTAGTGTTTAAGTTTTATCCATGTGGATAAAGTTTTTATTTCTTCTTTCTTTCTTTTTTTCTTTCTTCCTTCCTTTCTTCCTTCCTTCCTTCCTTCCTTCCTTCCTTCCTTCCTTCCTTCCTTCCTTCCTTCCTTCCTTTCTTCTCTTTCTTTTTATTGAGATATAATTGAATTGTGTAAGTTTAATGTGTACAATGTGTTGGTTGGTTTGAAACAGTTATATATTGTAATATGATTGCTGCCATAGCATTAACTAATACCTCTATCATGTCACATAATTAGCATTTTTTGTAATCAATAAAGTTTCATCATGCACATTTTTCTATTACATTATTTCCACTATATGATGTATGGCTATACCACAATTTATCTCTTCATGGAAGTTTTTCTTCTTTCCTGAGCAGATATAGGGATACTGGGATCATTAATGGGACACGCAAATGACAGAATCCACAGCAAATGCAATATTCCCACATGAGAAAGATTCTCATCAAGAGAAAATGTAAAGAAAATGCATAGTGGATGATGCTTTTGTAGTTCCACTTTCTGCTTTACTTTAAATGTTGTACTTCTTTTTATGTATGCTGAGGTGTATTTCTACAACTGGGTGAGTTCACTCTTTCTACACATTACATTGAGTATTTTAAATGCTGAAATAAGAAACTTTTCACCAGCTAATGTTGCTCATGGACCTAAATCTTCCAGCAGGTGAAGGCATTCCTCGGTGCTTGTCTCAGTGTGTTCTTAGCCTCCTAGGAGGCATGACGAGTTGGGGAATATATGGCAAGTTCAGAAGAATCCTGCCTTGTGAAGTAGCAGTTCCAGAAAGTTCCAGATACGTTGCTAAAGACAAGAACTGGGTTATCTTTTCTCTTTGCGTCTTAAACCTTATATGATGGCAGAATGCAAGAGGCTAGCAAGTTTCGATAATGCTGAGGCTACCTCCTGAGTTTAAGGAATGAATTAACAAGTGCTGAGGCAGGTCGTGGGTAGCTGACTCCCAGGCCTGGCTTCCATTTCCTAGGCTTTCTATCTTTTGCTCCTTCTACAAGTGTTAGTCATTTTCTTATCTATCCCGTTGCAGACTCAGTAATCCCAGCGATTTTGATCTACTGAAAAGTGTTTATTAAATCCTGCTGAGTCTTCCTTTGAAATGCCTCTTATCCACAACCCCTCCTTTCCATCACCTCCCCCTCTCCCAGCCATCACTTCACACCTGCATGGCTGCTAAGGGCTCAGAGCTGGGCTAGGTGAGGCCTCCTCTTCTTCCTAACTTATCCTACATGGCAAGACGATTCATCTTCCTCAGACACTCTTGTTCCACAGTTCATTGGTCCCCAAACCTTCAAAGACTCCCTGTTTTCTAGGACATCAAATCTAAGCCTCTTTTCTGGGTTTTCCAGACCCATAATTTGTCTATCCCGATGATGCTTATTTCCTGTTATTTCATGCTACCCTACTTCAGCTCTAGTTTGGCTAATCTCTCAGATCCATCAATATGCCATTCCCATGCCTCTCTGACGATGTTACTTTCTTATCTTAGAATACTTTATTTATCTCTTCAAACTATTCATTCATTCACAACATATACATTGAGGGCTTTCTATGTGCCAAATTCTAGAGTGCTAAGATTAAAATTTTTTTCATTGACTTTTTTTTTACTACCTCATTACTGTTCATTTTTCTTTTAATAGTCTTAACCCATTCATAATATGTAATTACATATGTGTATCAGGCCCAGTGCATAATGGTAAAAGCAAGTGGTAGACGTGGACTGCTCTCCTCAAATAGTACCCACTTAAACAGAAAGAGGAATGTGGAAAATTTCGACCTCTACAGAAGGATTTATATAAGGGAAGGTGTGAGAATTAAACGAAATGGAATGGGATTAATGGAGCAATGATCTGACACTAAATTATATATAACCTTATTTTCTTTGCATTTGTTTCAAATGTGTTTTCCTTATCACCTTTTTGGAAGATAAGCTACTTGAAGGCAGAACCTAAACTTTTGTATTGCCACTGCTAGATATCCACTTGAGCCTTTACCAATTTTCTTTTGCTTCTGACTTCCACAAAATGAAATGTTCCTTTGTCTGTATTCCCAGGAGCACCACAGACATAAGGAACAGGTGAGGTTAGAGCTATCTTCCTAGCCTTATCCTCCGTTTATTTCTTTGAGAAATAGAAGCCTTTGGATAAACCAAGGGCAAACAGCAATGTAATGAAAACAGGTGAAGTCTGACCATCCATCTACCTTTCTTGTTTTACTCTCATAGATCAGCAAAGAGTCTTGTTGTATTTTCCTAGAAGTGTTTGTCCATATGTTCACTTCTTTTGAAGCACTCTCTTTCCTAAAGGTGCTTCCATTGTTTTAGTCATTCTTGCTGACATATCACAACATTTTTACCATTCTCTTAAACCACAAATCCTAGGGAGACTGCAAGATTATAGATCAGGGAAATGAGGAGGCATTCCTCAAACCACTGAAGAAGAATCTGAAATGGCTTTGATTGGGTTTTAGATTGGACCTGAGTTTTAGTCCAAGTCACGCTGCTACTATTTCAAACCACTGTTGATGGCAGTGGCATGCAGCTTATATTTTTGTTTTCTCAATAACATTACTCTCTGTGGTAAAGTTCATTTTAAACAAGATCATAATTTGGATTTTTTTTTCTGATTTTTTTAAATCAGAGTTGTGCTCCAGTATGAGTCAGCATTTTAGTGTATTCTGTTTCCCCTCCTACAGAATTGTATGTTATGACTTTTAAATTTAGAACATTGGATCTGAAAAAAACAATGAGTCATGACCTTTCAGAAAAGATGATGAAACTATTTTTTACTTCAAGGGAAGCAAGCTATAAATGCTAAAGAAGCCAGTGATTTATAACACAATTTTTAATTTGGGAACTAACAGTAAATAGAAAGTTCAGTGATGTTGCAATAGTGTGGACACAAGCAACCCAAGTAATTCTATTACAATGTAATGCAAGAATTCACTTAATGGTGCTTCCAAATAAATTTTAAAAAAGAAGAAAAGACTCTTTATGGATGTTTCTAATAACTTAAAAAGATAGGTAGTACTATGCCTTTTTACTTTGGAAAAAAATTGATATGTCCGTATCCATTTAGAAATTGGAATGTGATGGGAAGAGGGAGACCATGCTAATTGATGAAGACAGATGAGGTAAGACAATTAAGTTCGTGAACTCATCCTAGAAGAAATGCTACATCTCTCATTGCTGAATATCACTACAGTCACCTTCGAAGTACTTCCCTTGGGAAGGTATGCACCACTGCCAGTGTCTAGTCCAGCCTTCAAAGCAATTTTGGAACTCTTTTTCTGGAACGGCCATCAGAATTGTCGTCATATTATCCTTGATGTCCTGAATGTCATCAAAATGTCTTCCTTTCAATATTTCCTTTATCTTTGGGTAAAGAAAGAAGTCATTGGGGGCCAGATCAGGTGAGTAGGGAGGGTGTTCCAATGCAGTTGTTTGTTGATTGGCTAAAAACTCCCTCACAGACAGTGTTGTGTGAGCTGGTGCATTGTCATGACGCAAGAGCCATGAATTGTTGGCAAAAAGTTCAGGTTGTCTAACTTTTTCACACAGCCTTTTCAGCACTTCCACATAGTAAGCTTGGTTAACTGTTTGTCCATTTGGTACAAATTCATAATGAATACTTCCTCTGATATAAAAAACGGTTAGTAACATCGTTACAACAAGTTTGCAAACTTAATTGTCAGAACTTGTATAGATTTCCTATAAAATTCTTGGCTTAAAAAAGATGCAGGTTATATCTTACATTTCCCTCCACAGGCCACCCCCCCCCTTCATATGTTATTTCAATTTATGTGTGGCCTAGAAGGGCATATTGTTGTAATTTCCATTTTATGGATAAGTATATTAGGACACATGGCACAAAAACTCAAGTTTTAAAAATAAACTGAGGAACCAGAAGTAGCAATTGTTGCAGTGCCAGACCTATACTTATTCTAGAAGACTACGACATATCCTGAAAAATAGTTAGGAATAGTTAGGAATACTATTTCTCAGTATATGTCCTTAGTATGCTGCTTAGTATGCTGATATGTTGCAATACTAACCCCCAAAGATCAGGAAGTGTGGCCTTTGGGAGGCCATCATGTCATGAGGGTAGATGTCCCATGAATGGGATTAGTGACCTTATAAAAGATATCCTACAGATCTCTTTAGTCCCTTCTGCTATGTGAAAATACCATGAGAAGTCTGTGACCCCGAAGCGGGTCCTTACCCGCTGGCACTCTGATCTTGGACATCTAGCTTCCAGAACTGTATGTAATACATTTCTGCTATTTATAAAGCACCTAATCTGTGGTATTTTGTACTAGCAGCCCAAACAGACTAAGACAGATACATTTCTATGATCTGGGCCAGTTCCTTTTCAGGACCACCTTGTCTGCAGCCTTGGTGCATTAGAATAGGATGAGGTCTTGGAAAAGCTTTACTCTAATCTCCCTTCAAGAACAAACCTGTTTCTGTAAGTGAAGTTAGGTGACAGCTACCAGCGGTAGTACCTTCAGGACCTGTAGCAACATTTGAGCTGAAACTACCCGCTTCCTGGGAAAACTTGGTCAATAACAGAATATGGAAGGATTAATAAGACCTGGCCATTTCTCTCCAAGGCAGGACTCCTCTATGAGCAGTCTTTGCATTGGAGCTCCCCACTGGACTCTCTGAGAGCTCTAGCACAAGCTATACGTCTTCCTACACACTACTCCGTCCCTCTCTGTATTCATGTATAGGAGTCAGAACAGTCTGAAGGCTTTCCTTGCCTATGCATATTGGCACTCCTTTATAATTCATGGTTTTACCACCTTTAAATATTTTGCACTCTTACCTCCATCTTGCTGTCTACTTCCTGGAGAACCTGAACTGACATAGCCTGTCTATAACATCATTAGTTCGCAGAGGTCTGTTTGTATTAACTACTGTAATATCACTTTCATATAGCTAGAGGAGTATAACTAAGACTTTGTATGCCCATCTGACCAAACATGTAGACATCACCAATTTCCTTTGTTTTGCATCTTTTGTCAGTCACGGTACAGGTGTAATTGTGATCTAAGATAATAAAGCAAAACATTTTTTAATTTTGTGCCTAAGTAAAATATATAAGCAAACAAAATATTGAGAAATTGATATAGTGTTTCCAGGTTTTTTGTTTGTTTGTTTGTTTTAACTAGGTAAAAGTATTAAAAAGGATCTACATACACTGTCATGGCTATTTCATAAAAAATAATTTTTTTAACAACAAAAATGGAAATAACACAATATGAGAATCAAGGGTGGTTCTTCTGGTTGAGAAAACTACACTGACCTATTAGAAATAAACTAACATGCAAAAACAAACCAGAGCATCAGCTTCCTCTCTTAGAGGATTAACGGCCACAGGAATTGCCCTCCCAATGTAAATAATTAGAAACAAGACACAATATATGAAATAAAAGATTTCAGATATTGGAGAGGTGGCAAAGAATGATGATGATGAAGAGAAGAGTAATAGATAAGGTAAATCTTATGATAACGCTGCTTACTGCTTGGGAAAGTTCTCGGGCTTGAGAGCAGGCAGAATAAACTGACATAGAGCCTAGTGGTACCATCAAATTGAGAAGAGTTGCAAAGGAGATTTGTTGAATCTATGGATAAGTACTTATCTGTACATCCATGGGGTGAAACTACGTTTAAGGATTGGAAATCAGAAAAAAAGCAATAGGGGAAGCAATTCTCAGAGCTCATCAAGGCTGAATATAGTGTGTAATTCTACTAACTAAAGTGGAGGGACCTCATTAAAAATGCAGGCATGGATAGAGTTGTCATAAGCGCCATGCATTTATTGTGGGGCAAAATTATTTCCAGAATGAAAGCTAGTCTAAATCTACCATGACACTGCATGAAATAAGCCTTAAAGGGATCGAACTGATTCACAAGTAACTCAACTGCACACCAGAATAAGTCCAACACTTTTTAAAGAAATTTGAAAACAAATTCAACACTGAAAAACATAAAATTCAAAATACGCGGCATCAAATGATAGACATGGAAAGAAATAGGAAAATATGACTCATGCCCAGAAGTAAAACCAATCAGTAGAAACAGATCCAAAAAAAAACAAATAAATAAATAAAATAGAAACTATGGAATTAGAAAAGGAGCATTAACTTGCTATATAAATTTTTATAAATATTTTCAAGAATATAAAATGAAATGATATAAAGATATAAAGAATAAATTTTAAAGATCCAAATTCAACTTCCAGAAAAAATTTACAATATCTACAATTAAAAAAAATACACTTGGTGGTATTAGTGTCAGAGTACGCACTGCAGGATTAAAGATCAGTGAATCTGAAGACACAGGAATAGAAACTATCCAGAATGAAGAAGAAAAAAAAATTAGTGTCCTATCCTGTGGCCTGCTGTGCAATAGCAAATGGCCTAATCTATGTAATTGGACTCCTAGAGGGAGAATTAAGATGAGAGAATAAAGGACAGAAAAAAGTTTGAAGAAATAATAGCCATTAAAAATTTTTTAGTTAAAAACTCTAAATTCACAGATATAGGAATCTCAGTAAACCTAGGTAGAAAAATTTAAAGAAAAACACATAGAGATATATTGTAATCAAATTTCTTTAAAAACATAGTGATAAATATAAAACCTTAGAAGTAGCCAGAGGATAAAAAACATTATATACCGTTGGGGGCGCTGGGGAGAGGATAATGTTAACAGATGTTCATCATAGACAATGAAAGCTCAAAGACAATGGGACAATATCTCTAAAGAATAAAAAATACATCGTCTACCTAGAATTCTGTACCCAGCAAAAGAGTCTTTCAAAAATCTAGGAGAAATACAAACTTTTTCAAACTAACGAAAGTAGAATTAACCACTTGCAAACCTGCACTTTAAGAAATGTTAAAAGAAATTCTACAAGTAGAGTAAATGATACCAAATAGAAATTTGGATTTAGACAACGGAATGAAGAAGGATAGAAGTGGAAATATGTGGGTAAATTAAAAAAATGTATTTCTCCTCAATTTTAATCTCCATGAAAGATAATTTAAAGTTTAAAGAAAATAATAACAATGTATCATGGGGAATATAACATATATAGATTTAAAATATATGATAAAAATAGCACCATGTTCAAGAGGTAGGAAGTAGAAGTATACTTTCGTAAAGTTGTTTCATTATAGATAAAGTAGTATAATAGTATTTGAACCTAAACTGGATAAGTTAAAAATATATTTTACAAAATTTACAATAGGAGCTGGCAGATTACAGCCTGTGGGTCAAATCTCACTTGCTGCCTGTTTTTGCAGTTAAAGTTTCATTGGAACACAGCCATAGCCATTATTTTACATGATGCCTGTGGATGCTTACAATAGCAAAGTTGATTAGTTGTAATACAAACCTAAAATATTTACTACCTGACCTTTTAAAGAAAAAGTTTGCCATCCACTGGGCTTGAGCTACTACTACTATTACTACTACTACTACTATTACTACTACTATTAATAGTAAATTAAAGCAAAGTAAAGATGTATGGCTAACAAGTCAACTGGTTTCATAATTAATACTAAGTTAATGCAGGAAAAGAGTATGAAGAAAAATAGCAGATAGAACAAATGAAAAACCTATAGCAAGACGGTAGAATTAAACCCAAGATTGTTGATAATTACATTAAATTAAAAAATTTCAAAACATTTGAACAAAAAGCAGAAAATGTCAAATTATATACAAAAACAAGATATAACTATATGCTCTTTATAAAAATCCCACTTTAACTATAAAGACATAAATTAAAAGTAAGAAGTTGGGGAAATATATAACATAAAACACTAATTAAAAAAGAAACTGGAATGACAGTATTAATAGCAAAGTAAACTTCAGAACAAAGAATATTACCCAGGATTAAAAAAAAAAGGTTCCCAAAGATAAAGAAGCTTTCTCTTGCTCCTAGCTCTCCATCGTGTAAGGATACAGTGAGAAGACAGCCATCTGTAGACCTGGCAACCTTGACCTTGGACTACCTAGCCTCCAGAACTGTGAGAAATAAATGTTTATGCTTAAGCCACCCAGTCTATGCTATTTTCATTATATCAGTCCCAACTGACTAAGATACCAACTAGCTTGGTTTTCATTTATACAAAACTCCCAACAACAGCATATTTATCAAATGTACATGGGACATTTGCAAAGATAGACAATATTGTGGGTCATAAAACAAATTTCAAAAAATTTGAAGGGATTTAAATATTTACAGAATATTTCCTCTGACAACAGTGATATTAAACTAGAAATCAATTACGAAAAATATTTCTGGAAAATCCATAAATACTTAGAAATGCAACAGCACATACGTAAATAACACATGGCTCAAGAAACACATCACAGGGGAAGTTAGAAAATAATTTGAATTGAAAAGAAAATACAACATATCAAGTTGCGAGATTGATTGAAAGTAGTATACACAAAGAAAAAATGTATAGCATTAAATGATTATATTAAAGAGAAAAAGTTGTAAAATCAATGATCAAATCTTCCACCTAAAGAAACTAGGAAAAGAACACCAGTAGTAAACTTAAGGAAAAGTAAGTAAGAGTAAAAACTACAGAAATAAATTAAACACAAGAAAAATGAAACTACGAAAGCAATAGAGAAAAATAAATAAATCCAAAAGCTAGTTATTTGAGAAGATCCATAATATTGATTTAAAATGTTAAATAGGTTGATCAGGAAAATAAGATAAATTATCACAATCAGGAATAAAAAGGGACTATAACTATAGAGTCTACAGATGTTAAATAAAATATGACAATATTATTAATAACTGTATGCCAACAAATTCTTCAATTTCATGGACTGGATGAAAATTTTTGAAAAACACAAGTACCAAAGCTTACACAAAACAGAAAAAATGAGCTAAATAGCTCTACATTTATTTTTTTAATTTGAAATCAGAGTTAAAAATATCCCCCCAAAAGAAAACTCTAGGCCCAGAAAACTTCACTAATGAATTATATGAGGCATTTAATGAAGAAATAATACCTATTGTGCATAAACTCTTCCAGGAAACAAAAGAGGACAGGATATTTCTCAACTCACTTTTGGAGGTTAGCATTAACCTGTTACCAAAACAATAGAAAGATATTACTTAGAAATGAAAATTATAGATCTATATCCTTCATGAACATAGATGCAAAAATCCTTAAAACATTAATAATTTGAATCCAGCAACATATAAAAAAGGATAATATACTTGACAAATGAAAGACATACAGACTGGAGCAGAAGAGGCAAAATATTCTTGATTAGTATATGACAATAAACTTCTATGTATAAAATCCTAAGATATCTTCAAAAAAAAAATACTAGAACTAATTAGTTCTAGTATTAGAACTAGAACTAATACTAGAACTAACTAATTAGAATTTAGCAAGTTTGCAGAATAAAAGGTCCATATGCAAAAATTAATTGAATTTCTATATGATAACGTTTGATAATTTGAAATTAAAATTTGGAAAGCAATATTTATAATCATGAAAAATATGAAATATGGATATACTTAATAAAAGATGTATAAAATGTACATTAAACATGATAAATATTACTGTAATAAATAAAAGAAGACAATTAAATAGAGAGACATTATAATGATAGATTGGCAAACTCAATATTGTTATGATGTGAATTTTCCCCAGAATTTTTTAGTAGGTGCTCAGTTTTTCTGTGAACCTAAAACTTCTCTAAAATTAAATAAAGTCCATTAATTTTTAAATGAAACAAACCACCCACAGTCCCACCACTGATTATAAATATTATTATATGGCCCTTGTGCATATACACACATATTTCCATATAGTTGTGATTATTAAGGGACAATCACTTGACCTTCTGAATTTTAACTTAACACAGGATGGTATATCCATTTCTCAGCAAAAGCAAGGTTTGAATTACTCAAGTATTTCTGCACCTAAACTATTTATTTGTAAGGTGGATTAGATACTAAAACTTAGTGGAGAAGCAAAGGGTAGGAAGCTAACATTTATGGAACACTTACAAGTTACCAGGCCCTGTGCCAGGTGCTTTACACATTTGGTTTTATTTAATCCTCTTAACCGTATGAGGTAGGTGCTATTATCTCCATTTTATAGAGAAATGAACTGTAATTTTAAAATAACTCAATTATCAGATTAACCAGAGATCATCCTTGGACAAGCTTAGATGTTACTGGTAATATGCCCAACCCAGATTTTCTTATGATAAGAAGAATAAGCCAGAATAATATTTACCAAAGTATGTCTTATGAAACTCCATTTTCATAGGAAGTTAAAAAGGAGAGAGAAAAAAGAGGAGAGGAGAGAGGAAGGGAGAGGAGAGAGAGAGATTGATAGTCGTATATAGAGTTATAGATACATATGTCTTTCTAAAAGTTTTGAGAAGCTTTAGGTGAAAATTTAAAAAGCTTCTTTCCCATAGGACATCTCAGGGCTTTGATATGCTAATGTATACTTTGAATTTCCTATCTTTTTTGGAACAAGAATATTGCAGCACTAGTTCTACCAAACACATTTTGGGAAATCCTGACCCATAACATCATTCATAATATATTCAGTGAACTTGCTGGTTAATTTTAAGAATTTCCAGAATACATTCTATGACAGTGTCCATAAAAAATTCCAAGTTTCATCTTATTTATTTTATCAAATGAATAATATACCTTGGGGTTACGCCATAAAATGATGTCGAAGCATAGAATTGTAGGCCTGGAAGAGATCACAAGAACTCAAATAGGCCACCTCCCAGGCTTCAGAGAGGACCACACCTAAGCCATCACGAACAGATGGGTATCTAGCTTGTTGTAAAAGACCTCCAGGGAAGAAAATTCCATAACCTCCCTGTAACTTATTCCAGATGCCCAGCTCTTCTGAGAAAAAGATGAGCTTCTTGAAGCTCTTCTAGTCTATTGTGCATGTACTGAGCGTTTCATCATCATTGTGGTATATTATATGCAGGTGTTTAGATCTAGAAAAGGGTATTGGTAGAAGTAAGATGGAGACACTGATATGTATATCACTATATCTGTATATCTGTACCTATAGATATATGAGATATCTTAATAGAAGATATAGATAGATATGTTTCTATTATCTATCTATCTATCCATCTGTCTATGACCCAGGAATTAAAAATGTCATCTCAGAATCACCTTTGACATCTTTTATTTTCAGGTTCAATTAGTCATCTCATCCTGTAACTTTCTCTTTGAAGTGTCTCTTGATTCAATCCCATCCTCTTTTACCCTTGCCACCCATAGTTAAAAATTCATTCTTGCTAGCTTGGATCTTTCCAATAACTCTTGATTAATTTCTCTATCTCTAGACCGTGTTCTTTCTATTTTGCCCTCACCATGCTAACACATTCATTTTAAAAGCGCAGCTCTGTCATGTCACTTCTATGCCTAACATTTCTGGTGACTTCCTATTGCCAACAGTGTAAATGTGACCTCCGTAGACTACCCTGTTTAGCTCCTTGTTGTTTGGCCCCAACTTCCCTTTCCAGTCTCATCTCCAGTTATTCTCCACCACACATTCAACAGGTCACTCATAACGAACACTTTTTCATGACCCTATGGATTTGCATGCCTTTGATTTTTCCATTCCTTCTGCCTGAAATTCCATTCCCTCCCATCTTTCTCATGCTCTTCATCATCTGTCACGTATTAGATCCTCCATGAAATCTATCTAGGTCTCTCTAGGCCAAACTAATTATTTTCTCACCTTTTTTTTCTTTCCAAAATTTTTACACATACCTCATTCTCATCACCTAGAAAGTGATGTCACAAAATGTAGATATTCTATCAATGGGTGACTTGACTCTGATATGTGCCATGGAGAGGTGTGATGGGCAGAGACTGAGAGGGGTGAGCACAGGGAGACCAGGATGACTGGCCAATAAATGAAAATGTTGATCATGAGGATGGTGGTGAATGTGAGAAAGAAAGAAAGCCATAGAAGGACCACCCCCCTGGGGAATGAGAGGGCTCTGTCTGTAATCCAGAAAAGATAGACAGGAGCAGGGTTGAGGGCAGACAGCAGCTCCTCCACCAAGAGGACAGCACACAAAACAGACTGTAGCCACAGAAGCAAAAACCTCCAGGGGAAGAACTTCCACCATCCTCAGAACTAGTGATGAACAGTGTCAAGGCCAGGCACATGGAAGTAGGGAAAGGGGAGTTGTCCGTGTCACATCACGCGCGCAGCTTTGTCATTGTTTTACTGTATAGTTATTTGTATCTCTCTGTGGTAAGAATACCTGTCTAGCATTTCAGTTGTTCTCCGGCATTCTCATTAGGGTTTAAGTCCTATTCAAATGGTAAAACATGATTTTATTTTATTTTTTTATTTTTTTATTTATTGGGGTGACAATTGTTGGTAAAATTACATAGATTTCAGGTGTATAATTCTGTATTACATCATCTATAAGTCCCATTGTGTGTTCACCACCCAGAGTCAGTTCTCCTTCCATCACCATATATATGTGATCCCCCTTACCCTCATCTCCCACCCCCTACCCCCTTTACCCTCTGGTAACCACTAAACTATTGTCTGTGTCTATGAGTTATGAGTTGCCAAGTTGGCAACACTCTCCAAAGTTTATGATCTGGGGGACATTCCCAATAAAATGTATTCTTCACCAATTCAACAATAATATTAAACACACTACATTTAATGAATACATGAATTAGAAATGCATGACCTTAGGAAATATCCATCTAAAAAGGTCTCAAGAGTTCATAGGTGATTTAACCATAGGGAAACAAAACCAGTGCTTTAAAGCAACTTATATATGTAAAACAAGTATTTTTTCCTTCAAAATGGTTACCTTAGGCAACTGCATACCTAGAAAAATCATATTTCTATTTCTGTTTTGTTATAATTTGTTGAACTCCTACATGTGCTGGACCCTGCTATGAATGCTTTATAATCGCTAATCTTACAGCATTCACAGGAGGTAAGAATTATCTTCATTTTATAGATAAGAAAGCTAAGTAACTTGACCCCAAAGGGGCGACAGCTAGCTCAACTGGTGGCAGAGCCAGCAGTTAGTTAAAACAGTTAAAATTCAATTTAAGACTAAGCTCATATTCTTCTTATTCTGCCAGGTTGACTCAAAACATTTATTTGTAAATGCTTTTGGAACCTAAGTTACATTCATTTAGTATACTCAATAGTAATGGATCTTTTTACTTTCAGTAAAAAGAGTTTTAAAAATAGTCAAAAGACTTTTGAAATCAAGTGTGATGGAGATGGTGGGAGACTGGGGTACATTAATATGATTTGGGACCAAATATGAGGTGTGACTGTACAGGAAATACACTGAATGCCTTGTATGATTTTTAAAACTGAGGTAAAAGATAATTTAAAATACCATTGAGTTTGGAATTTCTAAACCACCACAGATCATGAAAAACTGGTATTTGGTATAGAAGTGTTACTATTTTAATTTTATATCAAATCCATAAACTTAGGTTTGGAAGGGCTGTTACAGGCCACCGAATTTTTTTCTCATATTCTGTATCAGCAAGTGGCCGAGCAAACCTTTGAACCCCAGATTGTCAGACTCCAACTTCTTTCCCACATGTCCTTGCCCCTAAATACTTTAGGAAGTGTCTTCAGAGCCCAAGGCCCTGGCTAGTGAGCCTTCATCCTGTGCTTAAAATCCCCAGGGGTGATGAAGAGACCTAGTCTCTGATCTTGAGCAGATTGTAATTATCAGGATTTTTTTTTTTTAATTGAGCAGAAATTCATCTCTATGTATTAGATACTTCAGGATTTTGAGAAATTATTGCAACATGAACAAAAAGGAAGAAGTTAATTTAGACATATCCTGAAGAGATGTTTCTCAAACAAAATTAAAGTTCCAATGCAGATAAACCTGATTGCCCCTTGCCAGGCTGGTGTTTTTTTAGCTGTCACCCAACCCAACCTTCTGAGTAGACTCAAAGGAAAAGCACTGAAATACTTTTCTGATTTTTCCATATTTAGCACAACACCACACAAAATTGCTAAATACCATATAACCACACTTACCATCCTGGGGCCTATAAATTCAGAATTCAGACACTTGATTACAAACCACAGAATGACTCTGTTTAAGAAATAGTATGTGGTATTGTAAGAAAAGTGCCCCTATTTAGATGTTCTTCTGGTTATTAACTTAGTAACATGGGCTTTTTTTCCTCTCTCTTCTTTCTCAGTCCTTCTACCCTGGCTGTCATCTCTAATTTCTGGTACAATTGTGTGAGTATTGGGGATGTATGCCTGCGAGAGCTGGGGAAGCATTTTCTGTTATAATTATTGTCCAAAAGAAAAATAAGCACACACGTTTTTGGTTTCTCAGTAAAATTCCATAGCAAAACAAGAGTCAATCACCAATTTTTAGGAGGGCAAACGTATGACAGAATATTCACTCTTTCTCTGTAGGGGTGGCCCCGGCACCACTGTAGTATTTTCCCCTCTCATTTGACTGTGACATCTCCCTCCCTCTCAGGATTCACAAGCCATCTCCTTTTGTTTCATACCTTTACACCAGCAGCTGATCAGACCCATTAGGCACACTAAAGAATAAATGAGGGAAATTACAACATATATTTTTACATTTTTATAGGGCTCAAAATATGAGCTAACTCATTGGAGAGTACACATCCCCTGCAGGGAGATATGTCAGAAACACCTGTAAGTCACTTCCCTGCCAAGCGGGGCTTCCCCAACCTTTATCAAAGCCACTACTGTGGATAAACTTATTTAAATAGATTAGAAAATGATAACAATTTAAAATGCTTAAATGTTCTTCATGACAGAATTTTTAGTTTTTAAGTATAAGTCCCCCATTTTATCCCTCTGTGATAGTAAATGCTTCTTATAACTCGGAAGCCAGGCCACCACGCTAAGAATACTTTTATAATTTTAAAAGCTCATATTGAGACTTGACTATGTTCCAGAGATATGCTAAGTACTTTGCTTTGCAACAGTTCTAAGAAGTAGACACCATTCTCTCCACTTCGCAAAAATGGCTACGAATGAGAAAAGTTATGAATCTTAAGCAAAATCGTAGAGTTATGCCTGATACAGGATTACAGCCCATCCTCTTAAACACGAGACTGGAAAAATCTTTCTAGACTGCAGGAGATGAGCACTTTTATATCAGCCTGGATTTTTGGAAGCAAGCAATATGTACTGATTCTAGATTATTTCAGGGAAAACAAAAAGGCTAATGGGGAGCTCATGAAAACTCCTGGAGTACTAGAAATCCAGGCATGGAGCCTCTGTGGGCCAGAGCAATGCCAAAGTTGCACTGCAGATTGGCCCAGGGAGTTTGGCCTTCGAGTTACGGTCAGAGTCCCCGACATGCGCTGAAGCTCTCGACACAAATGACCCCAGACACTGGGCACAGCTGCTGGCACTGCTGCTCTGTTGTTCCAGGAACTTGATCTCATAGCAGTGGCCTCCAATGCCCAAGAAGCTTTGTCTGGATCCTTGCTACCTTGCACCTTTAGTCTCCTAGTCAAAGACCAGAGGAGGTGAATTTGGTGGAGCATAGGTCACATGTCCACACACTAGCTGCAAGGGGGACTGGGAAAGTGAGTGTGCGGCATTTTGACCTTCTGTGATGACTCATGTGTGTACCACCCACCAAAACCTACAGAGGAAGGAGGTTTAGATGCCCAGTAGCCAGAAGGAATAACAGATGCCCACTGCACCTGAGAACTAGAGTGGGGGGCTTCTCCAGCAGCACACACTTTACTCCTTTGCCCCTAGGAGTATGAGATCCTCCTTACCACCCCCCCCCCCCAGGCTGTGATTTTGAGGTCATCAGTATGTATAGCAGGACTTTGTGGTTCACCAGAGTGTTCTGTGGATGATGAATGGTGTCAGCCGAGATCCTGAGTCATGCATGATTACTATTTAAAAAAAAAAAAAAAACAGAAGAAAAATGTAAGTACTTTCGAAAGATTGGTGCTGGTGAATCAATGCTCTGTGGATTGAGGCTAGAGAACATTGTGTCCAGAAGAACTGCACGTTGGGTGAAAAATAAAAGAAGAGCTTCTGTAAACTTGTAATTACCCTTATCACATGCTCATGGTAAATGCCAACAGTACCGATGTCAGCTTCCAGCTTGGGCCAGGTTTTTAACCAGATCCATTTTCTTTTCACCAGAACTCATCTCTCAGAGGTCCTCCACTATAAAAGGGAAAGAAGAGAAATATCTCTAGTAGAGGAAAAATAATAAATCTTGTCTGTCATGGACATCTGTCATATTTCTCTGCTCAGCATTCATTCTTTCTTCTTTCATTAACAGTATCACAGTTTTCCTTTAGGAATGACCTTACCCTCCTTGTTTTAGGGTGTTGTAACCCATGAAGACCTGTATGGAGTGATTTATTCAGGGAAGGGCATGTGATACAGAACATTCCCATCAAAACATTCCAGGTTTTTCTTGGAACAACTGGGAAAGAGAAGTTCTCTCTATTAGAATTACTGAGCTAGTAGGTTGGTTCTACCTGACTCTTCTGGTAGACATCTTGCCAATATAGAGCCTATCTGAGAACACAGCCAATAGAGAAATACAAACAGGTATTTAAAAGAAGATTGAATACTTACAAGATTATTTTTATACCTAGATCAAGCCAGGCTTGAGGCCAGTAACCTTGAGCTTTTCAATTACCTGAGCCTGTAAGTTTCTTCTTTCCCTTAAGCTGGTGTGAGTTGGGTCTCCTATCACAAGCATCCAAAGAATCCTAACTAATTTACTGACTTTGTTTACTAAATTATGACGTTCTGGGCTGCCATGGTTCAAGAAGAAGCCCATAACTAGTTGTCTTGAATGCTATAGAATAGGCTCATAATTTGGGTAAAGAATTAGTTTAAATGTTTTTTTTTCCCTCCAACACTGAGAATCTAGGGTTGTATGAATAAAGACAAATAAAAAGCACTTTTTAAAATACATTAGATGCTATCTCAGAGAAAAATAATGATGGGATTGCCATTTAACACAACAAAAAACATTACCTAAATTGGGTTAGTAACTATTTTAAGTTCCATTTAACTTTTCGTGGTAATGCTTTTCATAAGTACTTTGTAATTTCTAAGTTTGTGAGGCTTAAATAATTATGTAATTACTTTGTACCGACCACAGAGCTCCATTTGGATTTGGTAGCTACTTTAAGCCATGTGAAGTTTTTCATAATAAATTATATTATGTTTAGTACATAATTTATAGTTGTATGAAAAGAATAACCATATCATGCAACTATTCTGTAATAGCATAGCAATTACTCCCATATTGTGGTAACTTCCAGTGGAATAGATATTTCTCTTGTAATTACAGAAACGATAACATCAAATCCAACAGTTTCCTGGTGATAACATTTGTAACTATAAATTCAACTGTAATTCAGTTGCTTCTTCTTGGTCATTCTAGCTGAGCAAGAAAATAAATGGAGTAAAATGTTTTCCTGCCACTTTACTATTAGCTTGTATTTAGCAAGTATATGCTACAGGAACTGAAGCTTGGAAATAGATCATGTGTAATGAGATCAAAGTATATTATTTGCCTCCATTTATACTCTGGCTACAAATAGGCCTTGATCAGCTACAACAGTTCAAGATCAAGGAATCATGCAGGAAAGTTATATTTTATTGTAACATAAACCCAGTTGACAAACTCCCCTGAAAGATGTGGTGTGAGAGATAGACTTCCGTATGGCCTGGAAGAAAACTGAAAGGCACAGGATATGGAATTAAAAACCTGAGTTTAAGTCTAACTTTGCTACTTCCTAGCTAGGTGATCTTAGCAATTGTTTAATCTCTCTGAGTTTGTTTGTTTGTTTGTTTGTTTTCTGTAGATTTGGCCGACTAGTACTTATAGGTTTGTTGCAAAACCAAATTATACACTACACATGGAAGGGCGGTGTCCAATATTAAATAAATATGAGGTACCGTTAAAGAAGAATGCCCTTTGTTCTCATTCAACTTACTTAGTTTGAAATAAAATACTCTTCTTTCATATAAACTTTTATAATGAAAGGTAAAGAAAAATGGTGCCTACTATGTGCAATATACTACACTAATGCAAAGAATTTATCCTGGCATCTCTTTCCTTTTTTGTACAATCTGGACTATTTCCAAAGACTTCTATATAACCACTTTTCCCTAAAAGATATAATGTTTGATGGCTTTTGAATTTTACTTTATTAGTGAGAAGTACAATTTTTCTTAGGCAATCGGGAAAAAACGTAAACAAAGAGATCATTCTTTACCAACAGATTTGATTATGAGATATAATGCAACTCCCCAGTCAGCTTCTAAAACAATAAATATCTAAGTCTTATCTGGAGGATATTAGGGCAATGTTGTAAGCGTTGCTAGAGTTAACTATTAAGAAATTATCTTTTAAATGTAGCCAGCTACGGTATTTAATCTTAGGTAGGTAGTTTCAGTTAGTTGATACTCATCAAGTAACTAGGTAGTAACTCTACCACTTTTTAAGTTTAAAATAAAGTGTAAAGTGCACACACTTTTGTCTTGGATTTAAAAGCGTCCAGTTTGTTATTCTAAACCAGAAGGGGGGATTTTAGAAAGATATATAATAGTTCTATGGAGCTTTGAACTTTTGTTATATGTAAATGTCTGTATTGATACTCTGGTATACACAATTGTAGCAGAGGTTTTTGTGGGTTTTTTGGAAGTAAATAAGGAATAAAGAATCAAATCATTTTCCTTTAAGGATTAAAGAAAAGTGCAGCACCTTTCCAAGTGGAGCTCTTTCCCCACCAGCGTTGAGTATTGGGGGTGTTCTTCACCAGAGGTCAGAGGTTCTAGTAACTTTGGAGATGACTGGGCAAGGAATGTCTTTTTTGTTTGTACTAAGCATTGAAAAGGTATGCACTGTTTCATTGAAGAGGTAATGCACTGTGCGATAGATATCCCTTGCTTCCTGATGAGTCTGTCAGGTTTTCGTTTTTTCTTTTTTTTTAAGTTTTCTTGTCGATTACATTCTGCATTATTTTGCTAAGGTTGTCGTAACAAAGACCACAGACTGGGAAACTTACTCATAGACAACAGAAATTTATTGCCTCACAGTTCTGGATGCTAAAAGTCAAAAATCAAGGTATTGGCAGGGTCCACCTCTCATCTCTTTATAATACCCTTTTCTCATTGAGATTGCTCAATTCTGAGTTGTTTAGTACGGGAGTCAGAGTATCCAGGACTAGAAGTAAACACATCACCTTATTGTTTGAGCTCCAATGGAGCTCAACTATTTTTCAACTATTTTTTGACTCCTACGGATGCAACTGTAATTATTTAATGGTCAGTGGTTAGTGTTAGTGTTAAACACTGATAGTGTTTAATAGACCTCTGATTATTATCTCTATGCATATAAGACAATGACAGAAGTATGAAAATGCACAAACAAAACCATACCGCACCTGAAAGTTAGTCACTGCCTCTCAGAACTTGGAATTATTGCTACACTATTGGTTACAAATATCATTTTACAAAATCAAGTATGCAGAAAATAAAATTTTATTGTTTTCTATTTTAAACCCAAATTGTGCCATGGTGGCAGAAACACAGTTTCAACCAGGGGTTCACATGATTTTCCCCAAGCATGCAATAAGGACGCATAAGTGTTAGAGACGGTCCATATAATTTTCAGAATCATCTGTCGCCGCAGACAGCCACCGAGGTATCATTTACCCTATCTGGTCTTTTGTCTTTGTGCACCCGTGCTTGACAGATGTGTCCTTCTAGGTCCAACAATTCTTTCTGGGTTTTTGATGCTGCTCCTGGGAAGATGGTCAGCATCCCAATGCTTCTGTGTCATGTTGGAACATGGAAACCCTACCTGGACATTGAGAGTACTGGTTGTTTGTTCTCTGGGTTCTGGCCTCCCCCAGGAAATGAGGCTCAAGCCCCTATCCCTCTGGATTCCATAAACTTCCTTGCAGATTTTACTACCTCTTCAGGCTTGGTAGCAAGATACAGGCTCTACATGACAATATCTATCCTTCCATTGCTTCTTCTCCATTGCTCTTCTCTCTAGCAAATTCAAACACCTGTGTAGGTATGCAAAAGTATGTGTGTGCAGGTGTGTAAATTTCACTATGTTTTCTCCCAAATCGTCTATGTAATGACTAATTTCAGTTCCTCTAAAAACCTAAACAGTTGAAAGATAAAAACCAGAAAAAGACTCCTTTGGCTGTCATATCTATTCTATGAGGCCATAAGCACAGAAGAGCCTGTTTTATGTGGGGGAAGACAATTGGGCAAAATAAAATGCTGAAAAAAGGCTAATATTTAAAATATATTATGTCATCATCTTATCTTGCATTTCTTTCCTTTCACCCTTATCTGTTTTCTTCCTAGCTCTATGACTCGCTAATTATGTAATCTTAGGAAAGTTGCTTAATTTCTCTGCACCTTACTTTCTGCATTCGAAAAATGCGGTAACAGTGGGTTATTGTAAGGATTAAGTGCAAAAATTAGGTGAAATGCTTAGGACACTCTCTGGCACTTAGTACTGTTAACTATTAATATAATTACCATCATTCATAAAACAATTAAGTGGCTAAAATGGAAGAAGGAAGTTAGATATTTCTGCCTGTGGTAAGTTCATAATCTGAGGTCTGAAAGAGCTATTTCAGGTCTCCTAGTGCAGCTCCATTGTTAACAATGCACAAAGTAAACGTCGGAGGGGTGACTTGTCTAGAGAATCTTAATCGCTAAGAGAGGACTAGAATCTAGAATTCAGCCCTCCTGATTCCCGGTGAATGTCATATATATGTACGTATTTCTATGACAGAAAAAAGAATTTAAATGCAACCTACACATTTTTCCTACATAATTCAGGGCAGAAACTCATTTTCTTAGCTCCTAAAAAAAGTGTTTGCCATTCAGTTAGGGCTAGTCAGCCAGGGACAGTAATGAGTGGCCGGTGTCCTACCATCTTGGGATGTCTGGTAGCCTGGGTTCTGCTCCAGATGAGGAAAGTGTGCCTGCTAATACTCTGCTGTGTGTCCTTGAGCACGGCACTCATCTTCTCTGGTTCTCAGCTTGCTTTACTGTACACCACAGGAGTTGGACCAAGTAGTGTTCCCCAGTTATAGTCCACAGAGTTTCTGCTTCAGAACCAAAGCAGATTTCCAGAGCGTCTCTGAGGTGGGACCTGCATAGTCACCAAGTTCCCTAAATGATTCTGAAGCACTTGGTGATTTGGAAATGACTGACCCACAGGGTTTCTAAGGGTTCTTCCAACTTTAATGAACTTAGATTCTAAATAAAAATCCCATACTTCACGTCCTGTCTGCAGCTTAGCCTAAATAGTGTTGCCCTCATAAACAAAAAGATTGTTGATACAACATAAAATGCATGTTTATTTCTGTAATGTTGTATTGAAAATATCTTTTTACCCTGAATGTCTTTAACCTCCCCAATGGTCATTGAATCCAAATTTTCCATGTGCATATGGAAATCCCTCTAGTTAGGATAAATTACTGCATTGCTTCTCTAATTTTTGAGTTTCGCCAGAACATTTCTATAACATAATCCTTGGAGGACCCAATCATGTAGGCTGTGTTACAGGTGATGTGCTGTTCTAATAAGGTCCTTCTGATATTTTCAGTATTGCATCCCTTTGGACAGGTGTCTTAGACATGCCTGGATTTCCTACACCCCCCGTGAAGCTCCAATGGACTGAGATTCCTGAGCTTTGGACATTCCAGAATGTAGACACCACCTGACAATTCAAGCTTTAGGTTAAGTCCATTTTAGCTTAGATACATGGCTGATATTTTTCTGACACAAGGTTTCCTCTTATGAGGACAGAGGGCAAGCTAATTTTTCTCTCTGTTGAGCTGGACCCTGGAGACAAGGTATTGTGCACTAGAGCACACCTGCACATCAGAAAAATTGCCCTGGGGCCATTCATTTCAATGCCTAGTGGCCAGAACCTTGGATTCAGTCTCCTCTGGAAAAACTAAGGCATAACTGATGACATAACAATCTTGGAAAGTAGATATTTGACTTCAGAGAATTGATTTTGACCTTAATATCATTTCTTTGAAAAAATAAAAATAAAGCATTTGCTACAAATGAAGACCTGGAACTTGTAGCATAAGAAGTGGTGCTCTTCATTGCAGTTATATTTTTAATGGCTGCTTCTCCAGATTGGGTATGAATTGGTTTGGTTTTGAGTCTGTACTGGAAATACTTTTAGGATTCATCTTTAATCATATTCCCCCTTAAAATAGTACACGACAACTTGTTAACTTGCTGGAGTATAGCTAGCTCATGTCTTGATACTTATATTTTTCCTGTGATCTGAAACTACAAATTTCCAAGTTGTAGACCATTATTTGAGGACTACAATCCCTTAACTTAAAAGTTATTGCTGTCAGAATTCATTCTGCTCCATACAGAATTTGTTATCCAATTGCTGACTTAAGAAAATTTTGCTCTTGTTTAAAGAATAAGCCTTACTATAAGTTGCCACAGAATCTATGAGATGTCTAACGTAATTAACGTTACATTCAGTTAAATGTACGTATTTCTTCAGAACTGTAACATCTTGTGCTATTGAAAAATTATCCATGATCGTTATACTTAAAGAGTCATTCTCTTCAGTTAGAAAAAAAAGGTTCTCTTCGGTCCGATCTTCTCTATGTGCATTCGCATCAGTATCATCTGGTCAGGATGAGGAGACGTAGTGAATACAGAGCAGAAAGGTGTTTCGGAGCAAGTCACAGGAAGCCTGGCCCCTCAGAGCTGTCCCAGACAAATATCAGCTGTTTTCCTCATATGTGTTGATAAGAATTGTAGTTATCTCTTTTTGGCTTTTAAAGACCAAAAAAAAAAAGAAAAGAAAAAAGCAAAAAAAAAAAAGCAAAGCCTAGTCAAAACTACAGGTAAAAGTGGCAAACACAAGTGCCATCCTTGTCATGGGCTCTGTGATGTTTTGCCAAAGAGCTTAGGTGAGCTTTTCTTTTCATTTGGTTAATCACCTTAAATTGGCTGTTCATTCCCCAAAGCCATTAACTACTCTAAAATACCCAATTTGCCTTTTTCACTCTGAAATTTATAACCATATAATTAATGAGCCTCTTAATTCTATGTTGTGCGTTGACTTATTCAGCAATGAAACATTATACTGTGTTAGAATTAGATCATTGGGTTCTTTCCAATAACTGAAACATTAGATTTCTAGAAAGTTTGCTGTAGCGTGTCCACGGCAATTCAAGATTAGATGGTTCAACACGCAAACTACCCGTTTGTGTAAGGTGTAACTGTCCTTAAACCACATCTCTTTCAACATCAGGAACTCCCCATTTCTTCTCTATTAACCAGATCTAGGTGAAGTATCATGGAACTGAGCTCTTTAAAAACATTACTATGAAGCAAATTAACCGTGAAAACTAAGTTTTATCAGTTGGTATCCATTTTCCCTTTTAAAGGTGGACTCAGTAATATTCACCTTACATTATGTGCCAATGTGGGGGTTGAACTGATGAGTATTGTAAGGTCTAGACTTCAAAATGATGCAAGCCTCCACATCACATAATATCACATAACAAAATATGTGCAAGATATTTATGCTGAAAACTACACAACCCTAGTGCAAGTTATCAAAGGAGACTTAAACAAAAGGAGCGATAAACTGTATTGAAAGATTCAATATTGTTAAGATGTTAAGATGTCAATTCTTCTTTCCAAACTGCTCTACAGATTCAATACAATCCCAATCAAAATCTCAGTAGGATTTTTTACACTTTATTTTTGGAAACTGAGAAGCCTATTCTAAAATTTATATGGGAAATCTATGGATCTAGAATAATCAAAACAATTTTTTATGGCCACAAATGAACCCTTTATTTTAAGTTTTGTATTTCCTTAAAAGTAAGAACTTTGTCATTTTATATACTCTGAGAAATATACGACCATTAAAAAGTGCACATCATAGTAATTTTTCCCATAAGTCCTCCAGAACCTATACATACAGCGTGGGATAGCTTAAAGAGTATATAACCTAAGGATTTTGTAATTTTATAAATTAGCCTTTAATAAATTGTACAAAGTATTTATTTTAATAAAAAGTTTGTTTTTCAAAGCTATAGGTATTTCACCATTACCCCCACCCACAAGACTCACACAAAAACAAAATAGAAAAAGAGGAAAAAAATCCAATGAAAGGAAGAAAAAAAAAAACTGGTTCACAGCATTTGATTTACTTCTGGCCCCTTTTTCTGGTTTTTGAACGGGTTTGTATGGTTGTTTCTGTCTGCGCGTCTGACCATTCCATATCTTCAACACTAGATTCTGTGCTTTCCTCAATTTCTTTCTTTCGCTTCTTTGATACCTTGGATACCTCCAGTTTGTTCTTTTAAAAAATTGTTTGGGAAGTTCCTTCTGAGGAGAAGGCGACGGGTCTGCTGCTCGGGTGAAAATGCCTCGTGTTTAAAGCAGCTTAAGCTGCAAGGCAGGGCCCTGCAAAGAGACGTCTTGCAGAACAGTTTGCAGCTGGGGAGATAATCACCGACTTGTCAAAAAAGGAATGGAAACTAGAATCACCCATTGGCCAAGGTGGCTTTGGTTGTGTATATCTTGCTGATACGAATTCTTCAAAATCGGTGGGCAGCGAGGCACCCTGTGTTGTAAAAGTGGAACCCAGTGAGAATGGACCTCTTTTTACCGAATTAAAGTTCTACCAGCGAGCTGCCAAACCAGAGCAAATTCAGACATGGATTCAGATCCATAAACTGAAGTAGCTGGGTGTCCCTAAGTATTGGGGGCCTGGTCTACATGATAAAAATGGAAAAAGTTACAGGTTTATGATAATAGATCGCTTTGGGGGTGACCTTCAGAAAATATATGAAGCATATGCCAAAAGGTTTTCTCAGAAAACTGTCTTGCAGCTAAGCTTAAGAATTCTGGATATTCTGGAATATATTCATGTGCACGAGTCTGTACATGGAGATATCAAGGCCTCAAATCTTCTGAGCTGCAATAATGCTGACCAGGTGTACTTGGTAGATTATGGCCTTGCTTATCGATACTGCCCAGAAGGAGTCCATAAAGAATACAAAGAAGACCCCAGAAGATGTCACGATGGCACTCTTGAATTCACCAGCATCGATGCGCACAATGGCGTGGCCCCATCGAGACGTGGTGACGTGGAAATACCCGGTTATTGTATGATCCAGTGGCTTAGCGGCCATCTTCCTTGGGAGGATAATTTGAAAGATCCTAAGTATGTTAGAGATTCCAAAATTAGATACAGAGAAAATATTGCAGGTTTGATGGACAAATGTTTTCCTGAGATAAACAAGCCAGATGAAATTGCTAAATTCATGGAAACAGTGAAATCACTGGACTAAGTTGAAAAACCTCGATATCAAAGTTTACGAGATATTCTTTTGCAAGGACTAAAATCTGTAGGATGTAAGGATGATGGCAAACTGGAACTCCGCGTTGTGGAGAATGGAGGTTTGAAAGCGAAAACTGTATCAAAGAAGAGAAAGAAAGAAATTGAGGAAAGCACAGAATCTAGTGTTGAAGATATGGAATGGTCAGATGCGCAGACAGAAACAACCATACAAACCCGTTCAAAAACCAGAAAAAGGGGCCAGAAGTAAATCAAATGCTGTGAACCAGTTTTTTTTTCTTCCTTTCATTGGATTTTTCCCCTCTTTTTCTATTTTGTTTTTGTGTGAGTCTTGTGGGTGGGGGTAACGGTGAAATACCTATAGCTTTGAAAAACAAACTTTTTATTAAAATAAATACTTTGTACAATTTATTAAAGGCTAATTTATAAAATTACAAAATCCTTAGGTTATATACTCTTTAAGCTATCCCATGCTGTATGTGACAGGTTCTGGAGGACTTATGAGAAAAATTACTATGATGTGCACTTTTTAATGGTTGTATATTTCTCAGAGTATATAAAATGACAAAGTTGTTACTTTTAAGGAAATACAAAACTTAAAATAAAGGGTTCTTTTGTGGCCATAAAAAATTGTTTTGATTATTCTAGATCCATAGATTTCCCATATAAATATTAGAATCGGCTTCTCAGTTTCCAAAAATAAAGTGTAAAAAATCCTACTGAGATTTTGATTGGGATTGTATTGAATCTGTAGAGCAGTTTGGAAAGAAGAATTGACATCTTAACATCTTAACAATATTGAATCTTTCAATACAGTTTATCGCTCCTTTTGTTTAAGTCTCCTTTGATAACTTGCACTAGGGTTATGTAGTTCTCAGCATAAATATCTTGCACATATTTTGTTAGATTTATACCTAAGTATTTTATGTTTAGGTGCTAGTTTAAATTACACTGCTTTTAAATTTTTGAGGTAGAGGATTAATTAAATAGAGAAAAGATAGTCTTTTCAACAAATGACATTGTAACATTCGGACCTTCATGGGGGGGAGGGATAATGAAACTCAACCCACACCTTGCAACCTGTACCTTGAACCTCAACCCATACCTGAAACAATGATCTCTAAATGTATCATAGACCCAATATACAATCTGAAAACTTAGTAAAATTTCTATGAGAAAATATTGGTTAAAAGTTTTCTGCCCTTGGATTATGCAAAGATTTCTATAGAGATGTCACCAAACACATAATCATTAAAAGAAAAAATTTGATAAATTGGACCAAAATTATAAACTTACTCTTTTTGGAGAACACTCTTAAGAGAATTAAAAGACAAGCCAGAAAATAATATAAAATATTTTAAAACTCATAACTGATAAGGTACTTGTATACAAAGTATATAAACAACTCTCAAAACTTAAGAAACAAACAAAAAAATCTCAATGAAAAAAATGGGCAAAATATTTGAAATGACACATCACTAAAGATATACGAATAATAAACAAGAACAAGAAAAGATGATCAATATCGTTAGTCACTAGTAAAATGCAAATTAAAACCACATGAGGTATCACTACATACCCATAAAAATGGCTATAATAAAAATCACTGACAGTACTAGGGTTAGGTGTAAATGTAGAGCAGCTAGAACCCTCATACATTGCTGGTGAGACTGCAAAAATGGTATAGCAACTTTGCAAAACAATTTCACAGTTAAATATTAAATGTGTACTTACAATATAATCCAGCAAGTACATCCTAAGTATTAGCCCAAATGAAATGAATGCCTATAACAAATTGCCTATAACAAATGTTTATAGAATCTTTATGCATAATTCCCCCAAACTGTAAACAATACAAACATCCTTCACCTAGGTAATAAACATACTATGGTGCCTGTATCTGTACAATGGAATACTACTCAGTAACAAAAATAGACGAACTACTGATATGTGCTGCAACACTGATGAATCTCAAAGGCATTGATACTTACTTCTGCTAAGTAAATGAAGCCAGATTCAAAGACTATATATTCTATAATTCCATTTATATGGCATTCAAAGTTATAAGGTCGGAAAATAGGAGAGAATTGGTAACTTCTGGGGCACAAGGTGCATTTGACTAAACAGTGCATGAGGGAATTTTGGGGGATGAAACAATTCTTCAACATCTTTATTGTGGTTGTAACATAACTATATGAACTACATACTAGAAAGGTTGAATTTTACTGTATATAAATTATACCTTAATTTTTAAAATATCTGTCTAGAGAAATTTCCCCAGCCGGTTCACAATCTTATGTTTGATTCTACTGTTGATTCTAATCCTTTACTTTGGAAACCAGCAATCACTTGGAAATTGCAAAATAGGGGAGATTTTTGTGGGGAAAAAATGAAGTCCTGTCTGTACTAACTATATAGAGTGATGTGTTTATAACTAAAAAATCAAACTAGCAAACAAAGAATATAAAACCATGTGGTATATTCCATGTTCAGAGAAGAATTAAATTTTTAAACTGTCCATATCCAAAGTGATCTACAGATTCAATGCAATACCTTATCACAATTCCAGTGGCATTTTTTTTCACAGAAATAGAACAAACAAATCTGAAATTCATATGAAACCACATAAGACTCCAAGTAGCCAAAGCCATCCTGAGAAAGAACAATGCTAGAGGCATCACAGTTCTTAATTTCAGACTGTATTTCAAAAATATAGTCATCAAAACAGCATGATGTTAGCATAAAAACAGCACAAAAATCAATGGAACAGGATAGAGAGGCCAGAAATAAATCCATGCATATGTTGTCCATTAATTTTTTATGAAAGAACCGAGAATACATAACAAGGAAAGGTCATTTTCTCAATAAGTTGTGCTGAGGGGAATGGGAGAAAATATCTGCAAACTACGTATCTGATAGAGGTTAATATTCAAAGTATACAAGGAACTCAGGCAACTCAATTAAAAAAAAAAAAAGAAAGAAAAGGAAACCCTGTGAAAAAATGGGCAAAAAACTTGAATAGACTTTTTTTGAAGAAAGACCTATATATGACCATTAAATACATGAAAAGGTGCTAATCATCATGAATCATCACGAAAATACAAATCAAAATCACAATGAGCTAACACCTTAAACCAGCTAGGCTGCCTATTACCAAAAGGACAAGAGATAACAAAAGCTGGTGAGAATGTAGAGAAAAGGGAACACTTGTACACTGTTGGTAGGAATGTAAACTAGTATAACTGCTGTGGAAAACAGTGTGGAGATTCCTTAAAAATTAAAAATAAAACTACCACATGATCCAGCAATTCCACTTCTGAATATATATCCAAAGGAAACGAAATCACTATCTCAAAGAGATGTCTGTGCTCCCATGTTCATTGTAGCATTATTCATAATAGCCAAGGTATGAAAACAACCTAAGTGTCCACTGACAGACGAACAGATGAAGGTGATGTGGGGTGTGTACACACACACTCACACACACACACACACACACACACATACAATGAAATACTTATTATTCAGCCTTAACAAAGTAGGAAATCCCGCCATTTGCGACAACATGGACAAAACTTGAGGGCACTGTGCTAAGTAAAATAGGCCATAGAAAGACAAATGCTGCATGATGGAATCAAAATAAAGAGAAACAGTAGAGCTCACAGGGACAGAGTACAACAGTTGTTGACGGGGCTGGGAGGTGAGGGAAATAGGGAGAAGTTAATAAAAACACTAACTTTCAGGTATAAGGTGAATAAGGTCTGAGGATCTAATGTATAACATGGTGGCTATAGTTGATAACACTGTATTGTACAATTGAAATTTGCTAAGAGAGTAGAACTTAAGTGTTCACATACCCACACACCCACATGCTCAAAGGTAAATATATGAGGTGATAGATGTACTAATTAACTCTATAGTGTAAATCCTTTTACAATGTATATGTGTATCAACTCACCATGTTGTACACTTTAAATATATTACAATTTTATAGGTCAATTATGCCTCAATAAAGCTGAAAAAATTTTTAAAAATTTGAAGGTGTAAAAAATTTTAATTGAGGATGTAAAAAAAATTAACTAAGTTAATAAATAAAAATAAAACTCTATGATATATTTTAAATCTCACCTGCTGTGTGGCTAGCATTTTGACTTTATTTCTTCATCCTGATAGTGGGGTGTTGGTTATTCAGCAAGCAAGTCCAGCTATACTCCTTCAGAATGAATGATTTCAAACTATTCTGAACTTCTCATTAAGGCAATTTTTATAGCAGAGAATTGCTACATTAAAGGCCACATAAAATGTATGTCAATCAGTTATATTGAACACCCTCTGTGAAATATGATGCAGCAAATTGCATTTACAGAGCTCTAGCCTCTTGAGATTTAAATCCAGTCCAAATGGATTTTTTTTTTTCCTTAAATCAGGGAAACTTTTTTCGACTCACACTTTCTATAGTCAGTTTGCAGAATAGTTTATCCTATGGTTTATTAACCATGAAAATAATAAATTAAAATGAAAGTACTAACCGACTTTTGTCTAGTGTTGGCATCTGTAGGGCGTCTGTGATGTGGAAGAGATGCTGAGGTTATCTTTCTATTTTTCACTCAGCTGTCGAGGGACGCAAATGTAACAATGAGTGAGCACTGAGGACTTACCAATGCTATCCAAGTCAATTCAATGCCTGGAAGTGGTATTGAATAACTCTGCACTGACTCCTGGAAAATTCTCAAGCCCAAGTATGTCATTTAAGCTCTCCATTGCCCTTAGATAAAGTTCAAATTCCTTAACATGATTTCTAAGGCTCATCTTATGCTACTGGCTCCCTTACACTCCAGTCCCTCTGGGCTTGGTTATTTTTCCAATTCTCCAAGCTCAATACCCCCCAGTCCTAAGCCAATATACGTGGATAGTAAATCGCCTGTGCAAATTGGCATTACTAATACATAAAATTTCAAGCACTCTATTGTATCAGATCTAGTTGCATTTTAGAAAATCAGTATATGTTGCCATATGTGTAAGGGTATCTATAAATCCCCCAGTGGAAGCTTGGGAATATTGGAAATATGATGGGTGCTTCCTTCCCATGTATAGAGTGGCATGCCTGTTGGGACAGCTGCTCTTCTAAGATAAACATGGAGGAGGGGCTTTGGCAGGGAGCTAGGGAGCTTTGCTTCCTTGAGAGCTTTAGTAATGGCTTTGCCCTGAGCCATTTTCCATGGAATTAGTGGGGTTTGAAATCTGTTGATGTTTTCTGAGGACACATTGGAGTAAAAACACACAAAAATATGATTCTTGGGGATAAATTCATTGAGAGCTTGGCATGTGCCCCATAAAACTAGAAAGTATATTTGAAATCTGAGACTATATTGTGCTAATAGAGGCATATTGAGCACATTTGTGTATTTCTTTAAAAGGAGGATAATGGCACTGTTTATTTTTCTTTGTCTGAATCACATTTTAAGGTGACTTTTCATTTGCTCTCTATTTTTCTTTATTTGAGTCACTAATTGGACACAGCAATTCATCTGTAGCTAAGGCTTCCTCTATCAATAGGCAACTGTATTTGAATTTCATTCACTTTCAAACTAAAAAGGGTATCACACTTTGTCCAGTACTAAGATCAAAATTTGGTAAAATGTTGGCACATCACTACTACAAACACATACCCCTTATGAAATATAGGGGAGAAAGGTAATGAAAGGAGCAGGTAGTCATGAGAATATCTTGCTGAATTGGAATCGTTGTCACTGTGTACCCTGTTATTTCTTGATGAAATGGGTATTTTAAAATTTGCAAGTCACAATAAGTCACCCAATTCATTAGCTGGGTCCTAAAATTTTTCTTTTGGGAAGAAAAATAACTGTTAAAAGAGAAAAATATGGCTTTAAAAAGCTTTTGTAGGCTTTAAAATACCTCTGTTTTATATTGATTTTGAATATCTGAACTATGGTATACAATCAAAGAAATAAAAAATGACATTTCAACTGATGCTTTTTTGACATGTCAATTTGTCCTAAGGAACTAGAGAATCAATTGAAAATCAATCAGTTGGCCATACTATCTTACGGTTTTCATTCTTACAATGATAGATGCATTTTATGATCGAGTTCAACCCTACCAATCGCCACATCAGGATATTTACATGTGTTGTGATTAATGATTACTCTACATTGGCCACGGTTGGTAAATATGTATTCCATATACCACACAGGTATGTACCAACTATAAAGTGAATTTTCCCCCTAAATTATCACTCAGAAAGGAGGAAATCGTACTATGTTCAAATCCCTTCAGAACTTCTTGTGTGATGATCATATTATTTTATTTTGAACAAAAATACTGTTTAAGAAAGACACATGAGCTTGAAATGATCTCAGTCAACTCCAGTATTGAATGCATAGACAGGTTATGTGATGGAATTCCCTAAAATACAAGACAAATTTCCCAAAAGGTCACAGTGCTTACCTAAACATCTTTTAAAAAATTCATTCATTTTTAACAGAAAAATAGATTCACATAGTACATTATTCAAACTATTCAAAAGAGTAAACAGAAAACAAACAAAAAACCAAACACACAGAAAACCCTCACTCCCAGTCTGGTCCTATAAGTACCCAGTTCCCTTACTTGGAGATAATTGATGTTATCATAAACATACTGTTTTAGAGATCTCTTTAAAAAACAATATAGTGTGAAGTCATGTCACATTCAAGAGATGAATGGAGACATCAGATGTTTTAATGTCCTGAAAATGGGTTGTTTGGGGCTTGGAACTGAATTTCTGGGGTATCCTATAAAGATTCCATAAGTGCTGTATCACAAATATTTCAAATAATGCAGAATGTGTGCCAGGGACAGCAGTGTTAGAGGACAAGAACTCCTGCTACACAGTAAGGTAGTCCATGTTTTAAAATTTGTAAGTGGTACATGCTGAAATCATTCATTTATTTCTTTACTAATATATCTTGAAAACCTACCTATGTGTCAGGTACTGCAATAGGCATTATTAGACATGAAATCATTAACGAAAAAGACACAGTGCCTGATCTCATGAAGCTTACTTTTTAGAGGAATTGGCTAAAATGAATAAGATGTTTTCAAGGTATAATAAAAAAAGCCCTGAAAATAGACAAAAATACTAAAAATTCGAACATAATTAGCACAACAATTTCACTATTTTTAAAACTAGTAAATATTCTTTTTTTGACTACATTGTCATTTTGATTAAAGAGTTGGAGCATCTAGTGTGCTTTTAACCAAACTCTTTTTTTGGACAAATCGTTTAGAGTTATTGAAATATAAGGCATTATTATTATTATTCCACTTTATATGCTCTCTTCTGTATTTCCACAGCTACCTATAAATTCTCCATTATAGCCTTGTCTTATAACATAGGTTCACCTGTCTAGAGAGCACCTATATGATGGGTTCTTTGAGGGGAAGCAATGTTTTATTCCTCTTAGTATTTTCAGCTCTTATCATACAATTGTACCTTTTATATAATAGACACAATAAATATTGACTGAAAGAGTAAATGAATAATGATCCTAAAAGTTGCTCTATGGGTTTTGTGATCTCACCTATTCACAATGATGCCTTTTGGCTCTTCCATCAAATTGCTTCTGGCCTCATCCTTCTTGGAATAGGTGATCCAAAGGGAATGCCTCTTTATCTCACAACTAATGAGCCATCCAGTCTCCATCCATTGCTATGACTTTTTAAGTATACATTTGCGGGGGTTTCCAAAACCATTTGGAAATGTAATTATCATGTTTTCCACCTACATAAATACATAAGGGATGGATTTATTTATGCATGTAGGTATATAATAACATGTGCTGTGTGTTTTTTTTCCCTCTAAAATTTACCCTTTTACAGCAGACATTTCTGGGGCAAAGAAGGTTATGCTATATTTCCAGTCACCGTCCATCAAAGGGAACCTGGAGAAAATATGCATATACCCAAGAGCACCTTTCTCACAGGCCTCGGGTAATGACTCAGTGTTGTTTACAAGAGGATTTTGCCTCATGTGAAGCAGGTGTTGAAACATTTGGACAGCTTTGTAAAAATTTTAGTGAAATGCGGTGAGCGTTAATCATCAGCCTGCATATTTTTAAAAAGTGCTTTTGGTGCTCTGAGCCACCTTCAACTTGCAGAGCAACCTTTTCTCGTGTTTCCTTTGACCTATTGTCCCCTCTTGTCTTGTAGCCTTCACTCATACCTCACATACACTCAACTAGTGGCTCTCACCACCCCCGCCCCAGTTCACCAGCATCCCTCCTTTGCAGTATTCATCCAGCTTCTAAAATTCACCAACAAATTCCAGCACTAAGTGAAAGGGAAGTGGCAATTTCTCTTGGCTCCTATGTTGTCTGGACATACTGCCTCAGGTGTCGTTCTCTATACCATACCATGCTGCTTAGTGGATCACAGCGGTGGATAAGCAGGGAACAAGTCAACCCTCAACAAGATGAAACTTCATTACTGTGGCATTCCTCTGGGCTGACCACAACCTGAATTGCTATAGGAATGTGTTAAAAGAACAAAAATACTACTCATATTGTTTCACAGTGTTGCCTGGAAATATGTAATTTTCCCCAGTTTCCACTTTAATTACCTTACTCTTTTTACAAATTTATATTACGTTACCCAACCTCATCAAATGTTCCTTTTTTAAAATTAAAAGATTAAATTATTTTAAAAAGGAGGTGGGGAAAATACCAAGTTATTCTACTTCATAAGGTGACCAAAGATCACTAAATCCATTATTCTACATTCTGCAAGTCTTCCGAAAGGAGTAGAAAAATCCACAACTGAGGACACTGTGGGAGATAATTCTAGCAATTCTGATGCTATTAAATCTCTTGAGGAGGAGAAACACAATGACATCTCCCTGGTCCATCTGCACTCTAAACCTAGCATGATGTAAACATAATTATCTCAATCACTTTGTCAGAAATTCATCCTAATTTAGCCCCTTATCTTTCCCAGCAAAACTAAATCTTCATCGTAAATAAGAGGGAAGCAAAGGGTCAAAAAGTACATCAACTGAAATGTATTGTTTTTCTGATTATCCAACTTAACTGTATAAATATACTGAAGGCTAATCAATCATAAAATGTGACTCCAGACCTTAGTACCCCTTTGGACCTTGTTGCTTCATGTTGAGGGGTGAAAAATTCCATAAGCCAATCTCCTCCAAAAATACATTTGTTGTTGTCGTTGTTAGCCTTCTGCCTGGCTATTTGCTTAAGGGGCATGTGGTTGACATTTTTTCATTTTACTTCAAAGGCAAAGTTCCCTCACTGGCTCTTCCTACGAGATACTTCCTTTTCATATGAGAGATCCTTCTTCTCCCCTGAATTATGACTGTTGAAGTGCTCCAAGAATCAGTCCTAAGACTCATTCTTTGTCTAGGTATTGCAGTCTCATGTATTTTACATCATCTAGAAGCTGGTAACTCCCACACTCATACTTCTAGTCTCAACTTCTCCCCTGAGCTCCACACTCAGAGAGCCCACTGCCTCTTTTATGTTTAGTAGGTATTCCAAACTTAACATACTCAAAACCAAATTCTTGATTTTTCCCCTAAAAATCTGTTCCTCCCTCAGTTTCCCCATTGTGGTCAGTGGCATCTGTATAGTTCCACTTGCTCAAGCTACAAACCTTGCCATCCTCTTTGACTTTTCTCTTTCTAGTGCAGTTTCCAACTGTCAGCAAATACAGTTGGCTCAACCTTCACAGTATGTCCAATCCAGATTCCCTCATCCCCACTGCTTACCCTCTGAGCCCTGTTCACAATATTGAGACAGATGTTACAACTCTGCAATATAGAGCCCTGTCTTCATTAGACAGTTGATTGCATTTGTGAAATTTAAGTCTTTGAAAATGAAAGTGAAATTCTGATGTTGAGAACAACTTAAATAGTTAGATAAATTTCTTTTTAAGTTTTAATAAGAATCAAGGAGCTACCAAGAAGGTGATGAATTATAAGGCAAAACTGCAGAAAATGAGAACCCACAGAGATTATCTCAGTATTCAGAGCTGATTCAGCCAGTAGAAATTTGTCAACTTGAAGGAAAGAACTATGGAACTGAGCTGCCATTTTGATAGCCTCCTGGGAGAAAGCTGTCTGAAAAATAATTAATAAATGACATGACTGTGTACAGAGAAAATCCTCCCTAAAATCTGTAGACACATTTTTGGAATTAACAAAAAACCAATTTATTCATACATATAAGTGAGACACCATAAACGAAACAAAAATACTTTTATAATAACATTTAAAATATGCAGTAGCTAGAACAAATCTAACAAAAGGCAATAAGACCTCCACAGAGAAAGTTATATAAAAAAATTTTTTGGGATGTCATTAAAGAAGACTTAAATGGAGGTATATACCATATTTAAGAATCAGAAGACTCAATATTATATAAATATAAATTTCCCCAAAATCGATTTATAGATAAAAATGAAAATGTTAGTTTTATATTTTAACTTGACAAGATAATTCTAAAGTTGATATGGGCTAAGAATAACCAAAACACTTGAAAAGAAAAAAAAATGTGAAGATGTGTTCCAGCAGATACTAAGAATTCCCAAAAATCTATTGTATTAGGTTGGTGCAAAAATAATTGAAGTTTTTGCAATTATTTTTAACTTTTTAAACTGCAATCACTTTTGCACCAACCTAATAGTTATGTGGTATGATTTTTGTCCCAGGGGTACATAAATTGACCAATGGGTGCACAATAGAAAGCACCCAAGTAGACTAACTAGTGTACAATATCAGATATGAGTGATTCAGAAGGTTAGTGAGCAAAGGATGATGTCTTTTGTAAAGTTTCCCAGAAACAGACACTGAGATGAGTATTTGTGTGCAAAATAATGTGCATGAGCCCACAGGGGACACTAGAGTGTAAGTTATACCTCAGGATTGTCCCCCCAAAGGCAAGGAAAGTCGGTTTTTATATTCTGGCCTCCTTGGTCACAGGTTGAGGGCCATCCTGTGGCCATGCCAATTTCTAGATACTTCCAAGTCTGTCCAAGAATATAGGCAAGATGGTCTCTGTAGTACAAGGACAGTCCACTATAAAAGAGCTACAGGTATTGCCTGTTGGAAACAAAAGGATATCTGTTCAAAGTTTTAAAAAATCAATTAAAAGTGATCTGGATGGAGTAGCAACATTGATACAGAGAGACTTCCATAAGTGATGATAAGAAAGTTGGATAATAATAATAAAAAACTGAAATAAGACTCATAAAATACACAAAAAATGAACTGCAGTAGGATCAGACAAACTAGGAAGTCAAAACTATAAAGCTTTTATAATATACTGCAGTGCAGAATATTTTCTTTATTTTAGATTTGGGAAAGGATTTCTTAAATAAGATATTAAGAGCATTAACCACAAAGGAAAAAATAAATAAATAAATTTGGCTACATTAAAATGACAAGTTTCTGTACACCAAGAGATAGCATTAAAAGAGTTAAAAATGTAAGTAAGCAGTGGAAGAAGCTGTGTGCAACACATGCCTGGCAAAGGATTCATGTCCAGAACATATAAAGAACTGCCACAAACAAGTATGAAAAAGAGAGGCAAACTAAAACAGTTTAAAAGACTTGAATGGGCATATTACAGAGAAAACATTTGAATGGAAAATAAACATATGAAAAGGTGCTCAACTTCATTACTTATCAGGAAAATGCCCATTAAAGTCCCAATGAAATATCATTACACACCCGTTAGACTCACAACAATGAAAAAAATCTGAGAATACCAAGTGTTGGTGAGGATATGGAACAACTAGAATTCTCATTCACTGCTTATAGGAGGGTCAGTTGGTAAAATCACTTTGGAATACAGCTTGGCATTACCTAGTAGAGTTGACTATAATATATATATTCTGTGACTCAGCAGTCCCACTCCTGGGAATATTCTCCGGAGAAAGTAAGCGCATATGTGCCAGAGTCTTCAGACAAGAATCTTCATAGCAGCATTTGTTGGTAATAGCCAAAAACTGGATACAATCCAAATGTCCAACTCTAATAAGATAAATAATTTATTTTTGTATGTGAACACCATGGAAATGAATGAACCACATCTAGTACTTACAGCAAAATGAAAGCATTCAAAAACGTAACGTTGAGTGAAAGAATCCAGAAATATGGCAAAACTTCAAGTGTGATGCCATTTCTCTAAAGCTCAAATCATTCCAAACTTAGCAATATTGTTTAGAGATGCATATGTAAATAGTCAAACTATAAAGAAAAGGGAGGAAATACTCTCACAGAAGAGGGAAGGAGAGAATTATGATAGGGTGAGGCACAAGAACTTATATATTCTTCAACATTCTTCAGCGTGTACGTTATATTTTACACTTAAAAAGAAATATGAAAGCCAGTGCTGGTTTAAGCCGGGCAAGGTGGTGGGATGTGAAGAACAGATTGAAGTATGGTATATTTCAATGCAGAGTACTCTGTTTTGACTGTTTTAACTAATGAATCTTAGCTAATGAGTCCCCAGAATCACCATGATTGAAAAAGACTTCTATGTCTCAAAACCCCTAAGCTCTACTGAGTTTGGGGGGATGACAGTCAGATCCATGTTTTCCAGTTTGTTTAGCATCATTATCATCAACATCATCATGGCCATCATTCTCTCTCACCAGAAAAGATAGCAGAAATAACTCAGACCAGGAGTAAACTTGACTGCCGCCTCTGCTCTATTCCTTCCCTGTGGCAAAAACAAAAACAGGGATTTCGTAGAGAAACTTCACTAGTCAGAATTTATTCACATGGTACTTCTTGATCTTAGGTCCTGGCTTGCACCTTGTGAGTAAATTGTTATATGTACATATAACCTGCTTTGTATTTCTAAACTCCTAAGGTTGGGGGACATTTGATCAATTTCTTTCTGCATTACTTAAGAGTAGAGCTGGGTAATATAAAACCAGTCCCTGACTCTAAATGAATTTTTACTCCCGCACAACGTATTTGCTCAGAGGACAAGCAATAAAATTTATAGTTGGAGATATCTCGTGGTCATTGGCAATAGCTGATTTTAACTGCTTGGTATGTGGTTTTGCAGAAGGCCCTCACATTTTCAATATATAAACTGTGTGATGACCTCAAATAATCGAAAGTGGCCCGAGTCAAATAACTGAATCTGTTTATGTTTGTGTGGCTACAAGTGGTCATTCATAAATCTAACTAATGACTTGATGCCTAATTTTATAGTTGTTTATAAGAACACACACACACACACACACACACACACACACACACATTCATACCCACCAATGATGAACAACTTAGGGAACTGTCTTCTTTTCACCCGTTTGAGAAATATGTAAAACTCATCGGTGGCTCCTAACTTTGAAAACAAATACAAAAACAAAACAACTACTCCCCAGAAGATACCATAAAAAATTCTTGTTTTCGTTGTTCCCTTGGCATAGCCAGAATTCTCATACATTTGAGGTACTATTCATTAGTCTATTTGTCATCCCCTTGTGTGCTTTAGACCTCCCAGTCTCCAAGGATTTCTTCACGTTTTTTCTCCCATCTTAACTGTTACTCACCCTTCCCTGACAGTTCAAAATCCTGCTAATCCTTCAGTGCTCAGGTCAAATGTCTTCTCATCCATCTAGACTTTTGTTGTCCTTTTAGTTGGAAATAAACTCATTCTCTTCATCATTTCCGTAGGACTTTACCTTAACTCTCATATAATACCGATCACTTTTATCTTATATCTGCCCTATTAGATGGTAAAGTTCCTTGAGGGCAATGACTGTGTCTTTTTCATTCTCGATTCTTAATGTGCCTTGTACGAATACATAGTAAGTACTGAACAATGTTTGTTGAATGAATGACTAAATCATAGTCAATAGAGTTTTTATGTAATTATTATAGAAATGCTTGAAGTTAAAATGTAGGGTATTAGAGATATAATCCTTAGAGTTTCGTCCTTTCTTTTTTTAAGATGATTTTTCTAGAGAAGTTTGACATTCACAGCAAAATTTAGAGGAAGGTGCAGAGATATCTTGTATACCACCTGACCCGTCACATCCATAGCCTTCCCCATTTTCAACATCCTCAGTAGAGTGGACATTTGTTACAATTTATGAACCTACACTGACATCTCATAACCACCCAGAGTCCATAGTTTACATTACAATTCATTTTTGGTGTTGCACATTCTATGGGTTTGGACAAATGTAGAGTGATACATATCCACAATTATAGTATCATATAGAGTATTTTCACTGCCCTAAAAATCCTCTGTGCTATGCCTATTTATCCCCCAATTCCTAGAACCCACTGATCATTTACTGTCTCCATAGTTTTGCCTTTTCCAGAATTTCACATAATTGGATATATAGCCTTTTCAGAATGGCTTCTTTCATGTAGTAATATGCATTTAAGTTTTCTCCATATTTTTTCATAGCTTGATAGCTCAGTTCTTTTTTTTAGCACTGAATAATATTCCATTGTCTGGATTTACTTCAATTTATTTGTCCGTTCACCTACTGAAGGATATCTTGGTTGCTTCCAAGTTTTGGCAAGTAGGAATAAAGCTGTTATAAACATCCACATGCAGGGCTTTTTTTTTTTCATGTGCAGGTTTTTTTGTGGACATAAATTTTCAAACTCCTTTAGGTTAATACCAAGGCATGTGATTGCTGGATCGTATGATGAGAGTATGATTAGTTTCATAAGAAACTGCCAAACTGTTTTCCATGGGAGTCGTACCATTTTGCATTCCTGCTAGCAATGAATGGATATTCCCATTGCTCCACATCCTCGCCAGCATTTGGTGTTGTCAGTGTTCTGGATTTGGGCCATTTTAAAAAGTATGTAGTGGTAACTTAGTGTTGTTTTAATTTTCTTTCCTTGATGACATCTAATGTGGAGCTTATTCTTACCTTTTTCTCTTCTCACTTAGAGAAGAGGTAGCGGAAGAAGCTAACATTCGTTCAGGGTCTGGCTTATGCCAAATATTGTGATAAGTACTTCATACATAGTATGTCAAAAATTTTCAGAAATAACATCAGTTTACAGGTGACAAAACAGGCTTAAAGAGATGACATTATTTGCCCAGACTCATATGCAAATAAATGAGATATAATATTATATTTATATTTATTGAATTCAAATTGCTGATGGCTTTTTTCTAAGTCAAGTACACTTAGTTGCTATAAACAGAGACCTCTTGTATTTATTAGAGTAAGAAGCGTTATTGCAAAGATGACTTTGACATGATTAGAAGGATGTACCTTATGAAAGTCCAAAATATGAGCCGTTATAGAGCTGGGCCCATAGTCACTGAGACTGAACTATGGTTATAGAGCCAAAGCATCTCATGGAAACTATGTTATTGAGTTCATCATTTTCATAGTATCATCCTTTTGTTGACATGGCTTAGCCATACCTGGTGGGTTCTCTTGTTTCTGTCCAGCCATCCATTAACTTTCTCTAGTTAATCCATTTCTTCTCTCTATGACTTGGGTTCACACATTGCTTTGGCTTACCATGCATGAGCCTTTGAGCCTCAACTTTACCAATGACATCTCTGCTTGAACTTTCTCTTCTGATGCGCAAACATGTTATGGATTTCTTATTTATTAATTCAAATTCCATAGCAAGATAAATATTGATAAAAAACAGTTCTTTTTGAACTAGGCCATGAAAATTAGGTAAGAGATGTGTTTGTAGATTTGTCACGCTAGGGCACATCTCCCTCAGAGTATCATCAATGGAATCAGGAGTTGTGGGAAGTGTTGGTGTAGGTGTAAGCTGGCTATTCATAATAATCTCCAGCCCAATCTCCAAAAAATGATGTTCAGTCCAGACCTGATTTGAGCTCCAGATCTTATTATTTATTGCTTTTTGGATCAGCATGATATAATATTTTTTATTTTCTCTAGCATGATGCAGAGATATTTCAATAGCAGTATGTTTAAGACTAAATTCATTGTGATATCAACAAAAACACCTATCCTATGTCCTTTAACTTGGCTGCAGAACTGCCTCAGGCTTTCCTTGGTTTTTGGATACCATTACTTCCTACTGGGAATGTCATCACTGGTATTCATAAGGTGCCAGCACAAATACTTAGTGAGAAATTGTTATTAGATATTTTTAAATTGGGCAATCAATAGAGCAAATAAAATAAAATATGGAGTACTTCAACAATCACATGTTTTTTATTAAGTAGAAATACAAAGCATATAGCTTATATAAGTGGAAAAGTATTTTACAATAATCTTGAAATAAATTCTGTTCAAATCTAGAGCCTTCTTTTTTTTCATTTGGATGTTGCATATCAGCTCATTTGCTTTCTTGAAAATTAAATTTAAATTAAGGCACAATATTAATGGAAGGGATTAACGCTTTATACTACTCAAACTTTTTGCATAAAATTATAACTGTGAAAGTTTATATTGAGAATGAGTCATTGACACTTGCAGGAGTTTTTCAACTAAATGCAATCTTGAGGATTTGCAAGTTAGCATTAATGAACAAGAACTGCCAACAAACTATGGATATTTAGTTTTTGAAAACGACCATTCTGCAACTGAGAATAGAAAATATGTCCATACCCCCTTAGAGGTGTGATTTCTCATATTTATCTAGTAAACTCTGGAATTATGTGTACCTTGAATTGTACCCAATACATTCAATGGGAAAAATCCAGCATGCTTATCCAAGGTCAATATTTGCTATGTAGAGTTTAATTTTTCACCACTATTTTTGAAGTTTTTGAGAGCAATTGCGGCTTACATGAGATTTCAAGTAAATTAAAAGTGTAAAAGATTTGTTTAAGCATTAATCCTTCTGGACCTGGTCAAATAACATCACAATCTTAAAATGTTGAAATAGTGATAAAGCTATCACTAAGAATTGAGATTGATTTTGAAACCAGACAAAATGGCAGCAACATTCAGAATGAGCGTTCAGAAGAGACAATGTGAGTCTAGGCATCAAATTTTGGGTGTGTTTATTATTGAATGAAAGGGATACGATTTTGAGGGCTAAGTTCTCCATAGGCAGGGATTCAGGGCGGTAGACTCAAGTCAGAGGTACACACAAAAGACACCAGTGTTTCTCAAAAGTGTGGTTTTTTGATCACCTACAGAAGAATGGCAGGCAGAGGTGCTGGCTAAAACAAAAATATAATAAAATAAATCTACCGAAATTCTACCCTAGGAATCTACATTTTCTTTCCTTACACCAGTCCCCCCACTTCCCTCCTTTTTGGCAAACACCAGCTTGTTCTCTATATCTATGGGTCTTTTTCTTTTGTTTTGTTTGTTCATTTGTTTTCTTTTTCAGATTCCACACACATAAGTGAAATCATACAGTATTTGTCTTTCTCTGTCTGCTTTATTTCACTTAGCATAATACCCTCTAGGTCCATCCATGTTATCTGTTATCTATGAAATGGTAAGATTTCATTCTTTCATATGGTAGAGTCGTATTCCATTGTATGTATTTACCATATCTTCTTTATCCAATCATCTATCAATGGACACGTAAGTTGCTTCCATGTCTTGGTTATTGTAAATAAAGCTGCAGTAAACATAAGGGTGTGTATATCTTTTTTAAATTAGTGTTTTGTTTTTTTTTGGATAAATACCCAGAAGTGGTATTGCCAGAAGTTATATTTTTTGAGTAATCTCCACATTGTTTTCCATAGAGGCTGCACCATTTACAATCCGACCAACAGTGCATGAAGATTCCCTTTTCTCTTAATCCTCACCAGTGTTTATTATGTGTTGATTTTTTTTTTTTTAGACGATAGCCATTCTGACAGGTGTGAGATTGTATCTTAGTGTGGTTTGAATCTGCATTTCACCAATGATTAGTGATGTTAGGCATCTTTTCTTATGTCTGTTGGCCATCTGTATGTCCTCTTTGAAGAAGTCTATTTGGGTCCTCTGCCCATTTTTTAAATTAGATTTTTTTAAATGTTTATATGAGTTCCTTATGCATTTTGTATATGAATCCCTCATCAGATATATTATGTGTGAATATCTTGTCCCATTTAGTAGGTTGTTATTTTATTCTGTTGATGTTTGGAATCTACATTTTAAATAATCCCCACAAGTTGTTATTTTATTCTGTTGATGTTTGGAATCTACATTTTAAATAATACCCCCAAGGTGAATCCTTGGAGAAGATTTGCTGACCTGCTGTATACAATATTTGTATATCTCATATATACATCATGATATATATGTACATATATCATATCATACATACACACACAACTCATCACTAAAAATGTGAAAATACCTTCCTATTTATTTGCTTGTGAGTCTGAGCAAATAATGTAATCTCTTTAGCCTCAGTTTTATCACCTGTAAACTGACGTTATTTTTGAGAATTGTTGATATAATATGTATAAAGTACTTATCACAATATTTGGCATAAGCCAGATTTTCATTTGATGTTAGATTCTTTCTCCAGCTCTTCTCTTAGAAGAAAAATATTGATGAGATACCATAGGAGCTTAACTCTTGTTTATATTAATTAGCCTGTGGTAAAACTGGTTTTGTTATACATCCTTTCACTTAACGTCATAGAACCTATTTATGACGTTAAATGAGGACTTGGTGTATATTTAACTCATTTAGGTAACCAATCCCAGATTCTCATTTCCTTGAGGGTCTATTATGCAATCATTTTCCCTAACACTTACCAATTCATTCAGAACAGAATCCACTCTGGCTAATTTAAGCAAAAAGAAATTTGTAGAAACTATCAGGCAATTCACAGAAACCCCAGAAGGGCTAGAGAACTAGGTTGATATTACACAGACAGGAGCAATGTAGTTGGGGAGACCGTCAGGACTGCTGCTGCCCGTGGCTTACCAGAGTGCCCTGCGAAAATTTCACGTGCTTCTTCCAGCAAATTTGCCTAGAGTTTAAACTCCTGGTCCTGGGGCTCCTGCTTCCTGTTGCTCACTTCTGCCTCTAACTCTCGCGTTGCTTTTGATTGATGAAATCTATGTTCTGCTCCCAACCCGAGAAGGAGTCTGGAAAATATAGGAGTTCGGCCTTGGGCATGTAGGACTCACAATGTGGGAAATAGCAAGCTATCAAAATATTGTCCAAAAGGTACTTGGTACTGAAAACGGCAGATTCCCAGTACAGTCATTACAGTAATTACAGTAGCTCATGTATAAACCATGCACTTACTACAGCTTACCACAACTTTAAACAATGGTTGGTAGTTCAAACAATAGTTTCTTTGGGAGAATATACATCATTTATTAAATGGTAAAGATTCCTTTTCAAATCATCATGGAAAAAATAGATTACTTAATAAACATACAATTTTGATATATTAAAGCTGGATTGACACTCTACTCTTCACCCCCACATAAACTCATATTGTTTTATAATAGTAAAAATACTGAGTAGGAATTTATCTCTATCAATAAATAAATTAAAATACTTGAGCACATGTCCAAGACAAATCAATATATGAAAAGAGCTAGTTGCAGAAAAATACAGTAAATATAATACAATTTCATTTGTCTAAAATCTATTTATCAAATCCATTTACTAAATTGTAGTATAGCTTATATGTGCAAAATAAATTTCAATAACAATATTCAATGCACAGCATGGTTTGAAACTGAGTGATGTCAGTGTAAATGGGGAAGACCTTATTTTCATCTTTAAGTTCTTTTCCTGATAAGCATATATAACTTTAGTGTTTGGCAAAAAGAAATTAATACAGTTGAAGAAAAATACAAGGAAATGTTTAGGACCTAGGAGTTAGATATCAATTGAATTCAAACCAAGTGTGCAGATAGGAGTGCCTGGAATGCCTTTTCCTCTTCTGATGATGATATATTTGGAAAGGTCTGGTAGGGTGTTTCTAAGGAAATTTAACAGTAAAGTCCAAACTGTCATCTCCATCAAAAAAAAAAAAAAGAGTTGGTCTGTGCGTTATGAGAAGATAAAAAGGGGAAGTGAACTGAATATTACATTAATAACAAAAGTAAACATCTTTGTTTAAAACAACAACAATCCTGCAGCTATTGAATCTCAGCAGACAGAACCAGACGAGAACAAGACTAACTGCCCAGATAAGACCTTGCCAAGAGTGAAAGTATCAGCAAAAGGAAATGTATGCTAGTCTAAAACTCAATTAATTTCATCAAGGGTATCAATGAAAACAAATTATCATGTCTGATAACACAAAACCCTAGCAAGCCAAAGGACAAAGATAACACTCAAGTTCAAAGGCTTGCAGTCTACTTTGTTTTTAGTAAGCTACATTTTCTCTAAAACTAAGAGGAATAATTAAAGGATGTTTCCTGTGCTGTTTCTGGTATTAATTAAAGCTGTCCAGTCGAACCGATATGAGAACAATAGTAATAGAGCCAGCCAGTTTCATGTGAACTGCTTGTTGCAAAGCAACTAAGGAATTTGCTTTGTGGTAGTAGCTGAATTTCACTTGTTCCTATTTGGAGTTAAAGCAGTCTAAAGTGTATCCTTTTCTTGATAACTGCCTTTAGTTTTTCCTGTGGTGAAATTAGGAAATGAGCAGAATGAAAGCTTGGTATTTGCACAAGCACAGACAGACAGTACTCCGTAGGTGATTTACGTCTTTCTGCAGGAGACATTGGCCGGTGCGCAGCCTGGTTAGCATTGTTTGGTCACTCAAATGTGGTTGTCTTTGCTTTTGCTTTTTCATATACTGAAGAAAAATGTAGAGTTGAGGAAACAGCTCAGGAATGAAGGCTGTGGCTCTGTGTTCTCACTCCCAATGGTGACTCATATCTCTAATGAGGCTTGCGGCAGGCCACTTAACTCCTATGTCTCAGTGTCTTCATCCATAAGATGGAAATGGCAGCACCACACACTCTGCAAGGGATTTGGTGAATTAGCCAATCAGTGTGAAGTAATTTGAAGAAAACTTATGTGTCATCTATCTATCTATCCATCATCTATCTATCTATCTGTCTATCTATCATCTATCATCTCCTGGCAATAAGGGTTGCTAAATGTAAGACAAGTTGTTGTCAAGGAGGAGAATCTCTAGGGAAAAGCTTTAAAAATAGAATAAGTTTTTATTTCTCTGGGGGTGGTCCTAAAGGATCTGAAGGCAAATATTGGGATTAGATAACCTCTCCAGGTCTTTTCCAGTTCTATGACTTCATAGTGCCAAATCCTGAAAGATTGTCTGGATTATATCTACTAAAATATGCTTAGTCCTAGTCACTAAGAAACAATAATATATCATAGTTTTTGTGTGTTTTACAAATTGGGAAAAACTGCTGAATGATGAAAAAAGTTTTAAATCTCAACTAGTATAGGTTTTGCAAACCTCAGGAAATGTTCTAAAATCTTGACTTATGAACATGATTTTCAGCAAAGACGTTGGTTTACTTTCTAACAACTAAAATTCTATAAGAGCCCAAAGGTCTTGAGAAGAACAGATACAGAAACTGTTTTCAAATACAGAGAAACACACACACAAATAAAATAATTTAATGAACATATGGATTTTTGCAAATGCTGAAGCTTGCTGCCAATTTTGTAGTTAATATTTCTGAAAGTCAGCATGTGCTGATCAATCACCATGTGTTTATAAAACATTCTCATAGTGAAGACAAAAGATTGCGCTTTGGCACGTTTACTGGCCACATGGGCAATTACACTAGACTCTTACTTCACCCCAAAACGAGGAGAGTAAAGTAAGGAAGCCTCTTCTGTAGCTTTGTGTGATCTATGTTAATACCTTAGGACTCCTGACGTAATTGCTTGCTGTGTGAACAGTTCACCAACATAAAAACAAACGAAAATAGTCCTTTAAGTATTTAGTAATTGTAAAAATATTTGGGAAGATAAAAACGTGGGATTTTGTGTGATATTTTCCAATGACAGCTGGAAATATGATTTTTCTTTACTTCAGGAAACTAAAACCTCTGGGATTTTTCAAATGTTTATTTTGGACAAAGACTATGAAAACATTCAGTATTTACCCTGGTGCCATTTGAAGCTCATGTTTTGTACGCTTGGGTCATTTGGGCCTTGAGAGGTGCTCAAGCAAATTTTCATCTGAGTAGATATAGCTTTGACTTGGAGCAAAACACTATCTGTCACAGACTTGCCGCTGTGGAGAAAAACTTCAACCATGAATTAGTATCTTTAAAAATGTCTTCTTTCAAGCTTGTGATCCTTTGGGGAGGTCTCAAAGCCAGGAATTTAAGACTTTTCCTAAATAAAGGGGTCTGGTACATCTGGAAGATGAATTTTTTTTTCTTTCTTTCTTACAAAGTCACTGGATTTCAAACTAACCTACCCATTACAATACCAGGAGAGACCGTACATTTCTCGTTCTGTTTTCTCTAACTAGGATACATATTAGGAGAGAAACTGTCTCTGATGGTGTGTGAAGTAAGGTGGGTACTTAACTTCACACACCTGAAGTAACAGACTCCCATTCAGTTCTGCTTTCAAGAGCTATCCCTGTGTCTTCTCTTCAAGGGGGAGAGGAAAAGAAGAGTTCTTTCTTTTCATTCTCTTTAGTGGCAAGTCTTGCAAAAGCATCTTGCATCTTGCATCAAAATGTTCTCCTACTTCACCCCCATGTTTTTTCACATGGTTAAGTGTTTGGGTTCACAATCATTTCAGAATCTTAAAATGACTTCCCATTCATAGTGAGGAAGTGGGTTTGAGAAAGACAAAGATGTAGGCAAGGAAGCCAGCTAATGTAGGCAAAGCAGGGCAAGGTTGGGAAGGAGTCTGGGAAAATCTATGTGGAAGCAGGTAGTTTTTTGAGCCTGAGGAATGAGGACTTTCTATGGAGATGAGACTGTCTTTCTAGAAGAGGGTCTCAACTAATCCACATCTGCCCAGAAGTCTCACAGTAATGCTCAGAAAGAACTGGTTTACTTCTTAGCCCCCTTTTGGGTGTGGCCCCCTTTGGCAGCTGGACCAGGACCAACAGACTATCTAAAAAGCGTTGAGTTCTCTTACAGCACAGTGTACAGGCAGCACATTCTCTAGCTCTGTGGCAGAGCTAGATATCGTGATTTTTGACCGTAATTTTAATCTTAATCTCTTCTTAAATCAACATCAAAATTTAGTAATATTAACATGACTGTTAGCCAAGGAACCATGTATTCAAAAGAAAACATGTGAAAATCCAGTACAAAACAGCTAAAAGTAGAGCTGTTTTTGGTCCGTGGTGGGATGAGGGCCTGAAACCCAGCTCACTAAACCTCCCCACAGACCCTGAGAAGCTGTTCTCAGAGCATCGTGTGAAAACCATTGCTATCACCAAACACCTCTGCCTTTGAGTCCACACAAACCTAGCATAACACATTACAAATGGATTTATTTTTCCCATTGTGGGTAATGGGCTTCCAGGCCTCCGTATTCCTGTGGCCTGTACATGAAACAGTCCACGGATTGTACCTGCTCGTTCATAAACACTTTCCAAGTGCCTATTATGTGCCAGCACTGTCCTAGGAGCAGGAACACAGTGATGAGGCATGTAGCTATGATCCCTGCCTGCAGAGAAATATACCTCGTGAGGAGGTTTCGGGGAAATGATAAAGTGGTTGTGAAAACACAGTATCCCCATTCCCATCCTCCTCCTCCTTTGCCATCTTCTCTGAGTTATTCTTTTTCAATCTCTAACTCAGGAATCCAGTGCTCTAATGGGATCTTCATTTGTCTCACTTAACCGTATCCACACTCTGGGTGAATCCTTGAATAATAAAGTTGGCATTGGAAGGGGAGATGGATCATGTCACAAATCATCGGAAAAAGCCAGGAAGTTTTAGTTCACTACAACAGTATGGCGAGGTTCACAAAAGACCTAGGCTGCATGAATAGGAGCATAGCTCCTGCTGGCATCAACTTCTAATCCTGCTCTCTTCTCTCTTCTTAGACCACTTCCAGGGACCAGGACCAGTTCTGGGAGCCATTTTGATAAGGAAATTGACCAACTAGAAAGCATCCCGCAGAGATAAAGTAGGACCATGAGAGAGCCAGAGGCCATTTAAACATAGAGTGCCTGAAGAAACTGGGACTATTTAGCCTGAATTGGATAAAATGCCTTTACTCTGTGTGTGACCAGAGGAGAGGGAGGAAGGAAAAGGTATTAGAAAGTGATTGGCAACCATTTGATAGAGCTGTTGTGTTAAAGAGGGAATAGCTTGAACTATATATTCTGCAATGCAGAGCCGGAATCAGTGAGTGAACGTTAAAGGGAAGAATATTTGGGCTCAATATAAGAAAGACTTTCCTAATTATTACATGTTCCAAACATGGAATGGGCTGCCTCAAAAAGGAATGAGTACCCTGTAACTGAAAGCATTTAAGTTAGGACAAAATAACCATCAATTAGAGTGATGTAATGAAGATTTCTGTGACTGTTTCAACAAGCACCTTTTGTATACCAGTCATGTAGGTGCTGAGAGACACAGAGAAGAAGGAAAAATGCTCTCTCCATCAAAGAGCTCAGAGTTTAAGAAGATGACCATGTACACAAACCAATAATGACAATTTGGTACAACGTGTGCAATCAAAGGAATATATGACTAATTCTAACAAGTAGAGAGAGAAAAATCAATGCTATGGTAGGAATGGGAAGAGACTAAAAATGGAACCAGAGAAAATTTTAGGGAGATAGTGGTGCTTGAGCACAGTTGGAGGATAAGGAGTTTTTGTTTGTTTGTTTGCTTTTGTTTTTGTTTTTATTTTGTGGATCCTGCTGTTTAAAAAGTGGTGGTCCATAAGGAGGAAATTCAGGATAAAGGGAGAGAGTTGTACATGCAAAAGGCATGCGGGTAGGAACATTGTGGCTTATCAAGGAACCAAATGGTTTGAAATGTTTAGAACATGAGGTGGGGGGGAGAAGGGGGAAGTGAGGCAATGGGAAGCCAATAAAGAGAATGGCCTTTGATCTTGAACAGAAAGGATTCTCCCACAGAGATGAGAAGAAATGGTTAGGGATATGGACAGAGTAAGGAAAGGACTGGTCAGTAAGATAAATCTGGCTAGTGACAAGACATTTTTCAGTGAAGTAAGAGATAAATGGCTCAGAGTAGAGGAATGAAGGTTGTCTGGGTGTCTTATGAAGACTGTCATAAAAGATTGGCATAATTATGGGCAATGTGAAACAAAGATGAAATAATTGGTAGATGGCCTTACGGACCCAAAATGAGAATAAAACTTGTAGCATCAGTCTATACAAGCCTGTGATTTTCTTCAGCAGCACTCATATGTATGAGAGGTCAGAGTAGATGACTTCTCAGATCTTTTTTAAATTTAAGATTCCCAAGTCCCATGCCTTACTATCATTCCTTCTTAGGTATATGGGTATTTCTTTTTTTGTTTGTTTTGTTAACAGCTTCTTTTGCATATGCCATACAATTTACCAAATAGAAGTATACAATTCAATGGTTTTTAGTATATTCACAGAGTTGTATAACCATTATCACAATGGATTTTGGAACAGTTCATCACTATAAGAAGAAACCTTATACCTATTAGCAATTATACACTACCTTACCCCAGCTCCTAGAAACTGATAATCTATTTCCTGTACCTATAGGTGTGTCTATTCTGGACAGTTAATGTAAATGAAATCACAAAAATATGTGGACTTTTGTGGCTAGCTTCTCTCACTAGCATAACATTTTCAGAGTTCATCCATGCTGTAGCATGAGTTAGTGGTCTGTTCCTTTTTACAGCTAAATAATATTCCATTGTATGGATATACCACATTTTTTAATCCATTGATTAGTTGATGGTCATTAGGTTGTTTCCACATTTTGGCTATTTTGAGTAATGTTATAAAAATGTATGTACAAGTTTTTACATGCGCACCTGTTTTCATCTTATTTAGCATACTGAATATTTTTGCCCCATCCCCCCACTGCCTGAGCTATCATACTATAGGTTCACAGAGTTTTCCAAACTACTGCAACATTTCTAAGTGATGTTATGGGATTTACATCTCACCAACTCTCCAGAAGTATAAAATGACATCATTCTTTGGGGTATATCTGCAGACCTTTATTTTCTTCCCAAGGGAGACCTCCCTATAGGTTCTAGGGTGACAAGCATATCTAAAGAGGCCCTGTGTGCTATTGCTTCTACAAATCATGTATATATAAGTAGAAACATATATACTATACATACATATATATTAATTTACAGTGTTTATAAACATATTATATAGATTATGATAGAATGTTATTGTTTTTTCATCTGATTAAGGGAAAATCTTTTCCCCCTAGCTGTGGGCTCATAGCATTTCACCATCTTGAACTGATTCTCCTCTCCTGTCTGCTCTCCTTATAAGGACCCTTGTAAGGGGAAAAATTTAGGCCAGACTTCCGGAGGGATAGCAGTTGCCTTTTTCATAGTAGAAGAGAGATACCTGGTCAAAGTTCCTAGGGAACTTCATGTAGTGGGAGGGAATATAGTTAACTCTTTACTTGCATGAGATTCTACCAGGATTACTGAATAAGAAAAAGGAAAAATAAAAGGTCCATGGGATGGTCCAACTCTTCACACTTTCATAGAAGGCTAAATAAATGGGGATTTATTATAGGAAATGAGTTCCAAAAGCATTACTACTAGAGCTTGTATGTGAGGACTGAGCCTGTCGGCCTTCATCTCTGGGATGACCTTTTCTCAAGGCCACTCCTAAAGTCACAAAGGAAGAAAAAAATAAACAAACAAACAAAAACCTCTCTTTGTCGTTAGGCCTGCAAGATCCCTGACAGTGGCCCTGTAAATTAACTCTTCACTGAGATTCCCCTGGCTTGGGGACCCTCCCTGAGCTCTGTTCTCAAGAGCTATTTAATTGTCTTCTCCCAATGAGAATTTTTCTTATTCACTTTACCTGCAACTCTTCTAGCAGAGTTTCTGTTTTCCCCTAGTTTCACCCTCATTTCCATGCTTCTCTGAAAACCTACAGAGATTCATGGATATACATAGGAAGGAGGTAGAGCTGAGATGGAGACTAATTCAGAAAACCTGGAAAGGTTTCTTCTCCAGATCCTGACTCTTACCTGCTCTAAGTCCTTCCACACTGCTTCATACTCCCAGATTGTTCTTTCTTTCATTCATTTCCCATCTGCCCAGAAGCTTGCTCTCCATTCTCTTCAGTAAACCAGATGTGAAGACATTCATTCTACTCCCATAGGGGAGGGAGTCTCCCATCCAGGAGTGATTTATAATCCAGTTTATAGATTAGTATTTTATAAGAAACTCCCCAACAGTCACCATAGAACATTCTTACAAATTACAGGAAGAGTCATGCTGATATTATCCATTTTAATAACTGTCTACCAACCAATATGGATATATTGTCAGCCTCACTAAAAGTGGACTGGTGAAAAGACAAAATTTAACTGAGTCAGAATGGAACTGGACAGGTGAGGTGATGCTCATAATCAGAAGAAATAATTCAAAATATCATAAATTGTTATCTGCCTGTGGCCAAATCTAAATTTTGTAACTAGTTCCTAAGGGCTTTAGCAATAAATGTTTTTAGCAGAAAATAATACTATTAGGAAACTAAAAATATATTTTTAAATGATGATTGAGGGCTTCTATTTCTACGTTTAATGAAGTAAGAAGCAACAGAATATCACTCCCACTATAATAGCTCAAAGACCACACAATTTGGGGAAAAACACACACACACACACATATATACATATATATATATACACACACATATACATATACATGTATATATGCACATATACATAATTTAATGTATTTTAAAACATACATAACATAGATAAATATGTTTTGAAATATATATTTCAAATTGGAAATGTTTTTTGAAATATATATTATTTTATACAAATATAGTCATATCTTTGAAATATATACATTATAAATCTGTATATATATATATATATATATATATATATATGTTGACCCTTATTATTCACATTCATTATTTGAAGATTCATCTTTTTAATGCTAAAATCAAATGTCACAGTGCTTTTGTGGTCATTTGTGACATGCACATGTACAGAGTGCAAAAAAATTTGAAGTGTTCTGACATGCACGTTCCCAGCTGAGGTCAAACAAAGCAATGCTTTTTGTTTCAGTTCATACAGTAAACAAATGTCCTTTTCATGGTCTATTTAGTACCATGTTTTTTGTATTTTTGTGGGTTTTGTGTGTTGTTTTAGTATTTAATATGGCCCCAAAGAGTACTAAAGTGTTGTCTAGTGTTCCTAAGTACAAGAAGGCTATGATGTGCATCATGGAGAAAATAAATGTGTTAGATAAACTTTGTTTAGGTAAACTTTGCACAGTGCTGTTGGCCATAAGTTCAATATTAATGAATCAACAATATATGTTAAATAACCTAAGCCTGTATTTTCTGTAGGGACAATGATTCAGTATTTGCTAATTTAGTGTTTTGAGGTGACTTCATAGACCATAACTAGCTTAAATAATGAAAATCAATTGTATGTGTGTGTAATTTTTACATACATAATTTTTGTTTATATATTGATATAATTTTTATATAGATAGTTTTTACATATATATTTTACACACATATTTTTTAAGACATTGGAGTAACGTGGTGCAAAAAGGACTGACTGAACTCAGAGAGTAGCCAACCCTTCCAAAGTGAACAAGCCATTTCTGGCCACATTTTTACCTAGGGGTATTTGCAAATTGTGGGTGAGGACTGAAGATTAGGCTTCAGGGGAGAAGAGAAACCAACAAGGCTTTTGGTGGGTTTGCAGGACAACTGTAATAAATTAGAAACTTCTGGAATTCTAAAGCACGGTGGCCCTTTTCTCCTAGAGTTCATTTGTTGAATCCAAATCTGTATAGGAGCTTCTAAAAGGCACACTACAAACATTCTTTGTCTAGCAGTATTCGGGAGATGAAGTACTACATGAAGAAGAGGGACTTCATCAAGCACAGGGCCAGTCTTCTCCTCGAGGCACTTAAAATATTTGCCAGATTACAGACCAGAAGTCTGGAGAACACAGCTCAATACTGCCAGAGAGCACATCAACTCTCTCAGTCTTTTGGGGTGGAGAGATGGTATAAAGACCTGCCAAGCTCTCAGTCAAAAGTTAGAATGGTTTCTCCCTGAGACATTTGAAACCAGAAGTAGATCAATTAAACTTTCCAGTTAAATCTAGAAAGGGAAGACTTTTCTGAGGAGAAAAGAATATAAACTTCAATCAATCACTGTAATTACATTATATATAAAGTCTGGCATAAATTTTTAAAAAAATAACAGGACATGTAAAGAAGCATGAGAAGAGTAATCAAGGTCAAAAATAGTCAATAGGAACAGACTTACAGATTATTCAAATGTTGGAATTAGCAGAGAGGACCTAAAAGTATTATATATGTTAAATAAAATACAGGAAAAGTGGACAAAATGGTTGAAAAGATTAATAATGTTAGAAGAGAATTAGAATCTGTAAATTGAGATGGATCTTCTAGAACTCAGAAATACAATATCTGAAATTAAAAACGTAGTGAGTAAAGTTAAGAGCAGTCAAGACATAGCAGTATAAGTCAATAAGAGAACACTTAAACTGAAGGTCAGAGAGAAAAGGGATAGAAATGATGGAACAGGGTATAAGAGACATGTAAGATACAATAAAACAATCTAATGTAAAGGAAATTTGAATTTCAGAAGGAGAGTAGAAGGACACAAGACACATTTAGTAAAGCACAATAAAGTAGTAATTAGCAAATATGTTATAATATTAGTGTTTGGTAAACACTTATTAGTGATGTGTGGTAAATTAGTAATTAGTAGCACATACTTATTGGTGATGTGTAATGAGTGTGGCTCATAGAAGGCGGCTAGGTGGCTTGTCTTCCTGCCTCTTTCCCATTACTCCAGGGAATATCAGGAAATGGGGCAACATTCTTTCCATAAAGTCTTATTAAAAGTTCAATAAACCCAAAATGCTATATTAAAAGACTTTCCCTTTTTCCTGTAACGTTTGAACATGGTGATAAAAAATAAAATTCCATGATCTTGAAAAACAAAGTAACTAAGTAATGCTAAGTAATACTTTTATTAAAAAAATATTGCTACCAGTAATAAGAAATGCAGTTTCTGATAAACTTCATAACATCAAAACAAAGAAAATAATTATTAGGTAAGTAAGCACCAGAAAGAATATCTACCTATTATTGGAATTTCCCAGTTACTTATTAGGTTCCTCCTCAGTTTAACCACCATCTTTACTCTATGCCAGTCCTGGTCTCACCTTTGGGGCCTTAGGCTGCCATCTTTTCAAGTTCTAACTTTTGGGAGGCACGAGATCAAGAAGCAGTTGCCCTCTGACACACTAATGTTGCCAAGGGGAAAGTATTCATTGTCTTCCAGTTATACAATCTCATTTTCCTTGTACCATCCCTGTTAGATTTCCTTTCTTGGCCAGAGTCATTTCGCATATCCAGGGTCTTTTGAGAGAAGCCCTCAGTACTCTGAGTCCTACACATTCTACGTCACTTCTCTGCATTACAGCCTTGCTAGAAAAAGAGGCCCTTCTTGAAAGTAGAGCTGAGTCTAAATGAGACAATACACTCATTAAAAAAAAAAAAAAATTGTGAACGAAGACTTTAGAATAAGACCAGCCTGGGTTCAAATTCTGACTCTGTCACTGTAATATTGGAGCAACATGAAGGGAAGCTTGACATAACCTCTCTGAATTTATTTCTAGAAATAATAAAACCTACTTTGCAATGCTCTTGTAAGGATCAGGGATAATTTATGTTAAGATCCTAAAAAAAAACGCCTGGACAAAATTAGTGCTCCATCAATGGTAATTTGCTACTCTTAAAGTAGTTTCTCTAATATGAGGAACAGAGTATCCTGGTATAAGACACACATACACACACGCACTCATGCACACACACACACACACACACACACAAACTGTTTCCTTCTGTGGAAACAAGGGGGTCACTTAGCAAAGTGGATATCTAGCTTTGTACAGTAAGCATTCAATAAATTCTACTGAATGAATGGTAACAGACACTGTTTCCTGTTTGTAGCAGAAGAAGGATATCTTCCTTTTTCCCTAAACAGCTCATGAAAGTCATTGTCTTCAAGTGTTTATTGTGCTCTGATATTCTCAGTTATAAAATGCAGTGTACAACAAGCAAGACACTCTTAGCTGCAGACTACCAAATTGAAAGCTATTAACTAGAATGGCAAGGCTTTGATTATACCATGATAAATGGTGCTCATAACATGACCTAGATTACTGAAAGATCTGGAAGGATCCTATGAATCATCAAAGACTAAATTGATTCAATATGATTTTTCTATTGAGCATATTTGTGGTATTGAAAATCTTTGAAATTGGTAACCTAGGGAATCTCCTTGAGGGAAGGGCCAGGGTATTGTCAATTATTGTCTAATTATCCATTTACACAATGCTTAATGAAGTAGGAGCTCAATAAATATATGTTGAAATAAAAAAGGGGAGTGGGAATTGGCAAAGTATGTAGCATATATGGCAATTCAATTTTCTAATGATTTAAGGCATAATTAAAAGTTAGGTGCCTTAATATTACTATTTATATAACAGAATTTCTTTATGAAATGGAATTTTTCTAGCTATGTTGCCTAGTGGGTCACCTTATTATTTTCTCATCTGCATGAATGGTGATTTCTAAAGATAGATAAAAGTGCAAGTATAGGTTTTCTAAACATGCAGGCATTCACAAAATCTTGAAGATAGAGCTAAATCTAATGTTACTTTCGCAAAATCAGCTCTTAAAAAAGTTCTATGTTGACTCTGCAACTGATTTTTGCACACCACATTTAGACTTCAGAAGAGTACCTGTTAATGACCGAATATTTCAAGCCATCATTTTCATGTGTGTGTCTAATACCAGGATACTCTGTTCCTGCCAGACAACAATGTAATTTTGGCATTGTCACTTTATTTTCCCCAAAGCAGTTTGTTTGATTAAAAATATATATTTCTATAGTGTTTCTATTATACTTTTATAAAAAAATATTGCTACCAGTAATAAGAAATGCAGTTTCTGATAAACTTCATAACATCAAAACAAAGAAAATAATTATTAGGTAATCCATACCAGAAAACATTAATCTTCAATTAGAAGTCTATTTAACTCAAGTTGGCCAAAGATTAGAAATATGAAATGTTGCAAACACATTGTCAAAGATTAACTCTAAATTAAAGGGGAGGTATAATTGTAAATTTGTAATCTTTTATAAATTTCTCCTTATTACATATAAGTTTATATACATATATAACTTTTCAGAAATATGTTTTGTAAAACAGGATGGACTTGCCTGTAATTAAACAAGGAAACTGCAGGTGTAATAACAAAAAAGAGGACTGTAGAAAATTTTGGCTATATGTCCTTTTTTCTGCAAACTTTTTTTTTGTAGCCCTAGCTTAAAATATTATCATATTCCATTTGGAACATACATGCATTCTCTTTCTTCCACTCAGGTGGAAACAAAGTGAGGTTTCTTAAATCTCAATAAAATTATGATGATTTTCAAAATGCAAAATGGGCAGTTCTACAAGCCTTAACTCCTGAATATCAGCCTTGCCAAAGCTAATGGCTAAGTGAAGACAATATAAAAGAAGGCAGTAAAATGAGATGTGTTGAAAATAAATGAATAGCCTTCATACCTAATACATTATTTCTCTTCTTAAGTCTAAAGCCATGCTGACAATCTCCCCTAACAAGTATTGTTTCTTATCAATCTCTGTTCATGCCAGATCTCCAGGTATCCATCCCAGTGATGGAGAGCCGTGCCAGGTACATTCACTCTGCCACCTCCAGAGTGACTCACCCTGACAGATTGCAGGTTCCCATGCTGCCCCAGAATGCACAGCTCTGGCTTTCTTTGACTTTATATCTGTTTAGAAAGGAAAATGAAAATTTTCCCCAACCTGATGTTTTATTTTTCCATTTCTCTTCTGGATCTAAATCTTGCGTATTTAAATCTTGCTAATTTAAACTTCTTCTGACATGCTTTGCATGAATTAATGTTTTGAACCAGACATGCCAAATTTAACCTAGAGTTCTTGGGAAAATCATAAAACAACTGTTTTAACTGATTTTTTAAAATTGAATTAGGACATATATTACAACATCTGTTTCATAGTTACTATAATAAATAATGTTTCACTTCTTAAGACTGAGTTGTAAAAATAATTGATTTTGACATTAGCCCATCTATTTAATATGGTCTATAAAATGTTCACAAAATTCTGAATAATATGATGGTCTGACAAAGGAGCCAATCTGCTAGATGTATGAGGACTTTGGATCTCTGTCTGGGGGACTCTACAAAAACATAATTTCAAAGACTATAGGTATCGGCTGTCTAGTCCCGGTGTTTGTTTATCCATCCAGCATAGCTTAGGGTAAAAGTTCTATATTTGTTTCTATGGTTATAAACGGGCCCACCCTTCTGGACATTTACATTGAATCAGTCAGCCAGCCAGCCAGTTGTGCAAAAATGGGTCTGGGAGTAATTAAAATGAGAGTTATAAATTTATTTTTGTCATTCTACTATTTCTTTGTTAAAATCTAACAAAACCAACATATCTCAGACAAGACCAACATATCTAAAAATGGTGAGAATACGCTAGCAAACATAAGAACGTATTAGTAATTCATTGCAGCTACTAAAGGTGTATGGATCAAGGGTCTCTCCCTACCTCCCACCAGCTTTGTTTACTACAGGAATGCAAACAAGTCCCTACAGGCCTGGCCCATTGAGGGGCATGCATACAGGGTGGTGAATTGTGTGAGGAGCCCTGGAGGCTCCTGGGTAAGAACGCTTTCGAAGGGGAGGAAGGTCAACCACAGGAATTTGCTCCAGTAACAGTGCTTCAGCCAATGAGAGGAGATGAGGGTGAAGCCTTTGTCACTTAGATTTGTCTTTCAATGTCCTCTTCAAGACCTGGCAGTGAGATAGCTGCCAATAACAGTGGGAGCAAGCTTCTGTGACATTTTGGAAAGTGGGAGACTGTTTCCCAGCACATGGTGGAGTAGCAGCAAGGACATGGGGGTAGTGGCAGCACCAGCGCCAGAAGGTAAAGGAGCCCCTTTGGTAGGAAAAAAGGAACGAAGGGCCCTTAGCAGGCACCTCAATATGGCCTCACCACCACTGTTGGGGCAGAATAATTTATTGAACTTAATTTCTATTTTGTGTTGGAAAAGGATGAAGGGGTGGGTGTAGTTCTAAGAAGATGAAGAGCTTGAACCCCACTCGTTCTACTTAAGAAGGCCGAACCTAGAGCTCAGGGCTCCAAGACTTGCCTGAGACCCCAGAAGATCCATCCTGTTTTATGGAACCACACAGGCTTGGGCAGTGAGCATAACTGCAGGCCCAAATATTTGGGACCACGTACAATTCCTAACACTTCCCCAGGACCCATAGGGCCCTCAACAATGATAGATTATGTATCCCAGTCTGGCAGGATGAGAGCTATAAATACATTTTATTTGACTTGGAAAATTTTTTGTCAAATGTGCCATTTCTCATGTTATAGTATTGTGGTAGAATCACGTCTGTATACAAAGGAGGAAAGACAGCCTCTTCAATAAATGGTGCTGGGAGAATTGGATAGCCACATGCAAAAGAATGAAACTGGACTGCTATCTGTCACTATGTACCAAAATTAATTCAAAATGGATCAAAGACATAAGCATAAGACCTGACACAATAAACTGCATAGAAGAAAACATAGGTACTAAACTTATGGACCTTGGGTTCAAAGAGCCTTTGGAATTTGACTCCAAATGCAATGGAAGTAAAAGCTAAAATAAACAAATGGGACTATATGAAACTTAAAAGCTTCTGCATAGCAAAAGAAACCATCGACAAAATAAATAGGCAACCAACTGAATGGAAGAAGATTTTTGCAAACAGTGCCTCCGATAAGGGGCTAATATCCAAAATATACAAGAAACTCATGAAGCTCAACAACAAAAAAACAAACAACCCAATTGAAAAATGGGCAGAGGACCTGAAGAGACATTTCTCCAAAGAGGACATACAAATGGCAAATAGACATATGAAAAAATGCTCAACATCACTAATCATCAGAGAAATGCAAATAAAGACCACAATAAGATATCACCTCACCCCAGTCAGAATGGCTATCATCAACAAGACAAATAGTAACAAGTGTTGGAGAGGCTGTGGAGAAAAAGGAACCCTCAAACACTGTTGATGGGAATGCAGACTTGTGCAACCGTTATGGAAGGCAGTGTGGAAGTTCCTCAAAAAATTACGAATAGAATTACCATATGACCCAGCAATCCCTCTCCTGGGAATCGACCCCAAAAAATCTGAAAACATTTATCCATAAAGACACGGGTGCTCTAATGTTCATTGCAACTTTGTTTACGGTGGCCAAGACATGGAAACAACCAAAATGTCCTTCAATAGATGAATGGATAAAGAAGTTGTGGTATATTTACACAATGGAATACTATTCGGCGGTAAGAAAAGATGATATAGGAACATTAGTGACAACATGGATGGATCTTGAGAGTATAATGCTAAGAGAAATAAGTCAGACAGAAAAAGCAGAGAACCCTATGATTTCACTGATACGTGATATATAAACCCAAAACAACAAAAGAACAAGACAAATGAGAAACAGAAAACTCATTGACACAGACAATAGTTTAGTGGTTACCAGAGGGTAAGGGGGGTGGGGCGAGGGAGATGAGGGTAAGGGGGATCAAATATATGGTGATGGAAGGAGAACTGACTCTGGGTGGTGAACATACAATGGGATTTATAGATGATGTAATACAGAATTGTACACCTGAAATCTGTGTAATTTCACTAACAATTGTCACCCCAATAAATAAATAAAAAATAAAAAAGAATCACATCTGTGCTTACTGCATTGGGGGAGAAAAAGAAATTCTATCTATAACTTCTAATGACCCCATTTTTGTTCCCAGACCAGAGCAAAAAGGGTTACGAAACCACATGCTAAGAAGTTGCTGGATGTACTGAGGTAACCAGCTTCAGCTAATATCAAACACCTATAACTTACATAAAGTAAGTGATAAAAAAGAGATGCATGTTGCAAGGAAAAGAGAAACAAACAAACAAAAAAACATACGGCATTGCTCTGGCCCAGTTAGTAGCACCAATTTCTAAATACAAATCTTTTATTTATCTGATAAATTGTTGATAAAATGGCAGCAGTGATCACAGACTTGAGTTTCATCTCATCCATTGATGCATTGCACTCCTCGGTTTCTTAAATGCTGACAACTTACCCACCCATTCTCATTCTTGTCAATTGCATCTGCTCTACAAGATTCAATATTCATAAAGGGCATCATGCTCTGTGAAGACCTGCACACATTTTCCTTATGACTACCACCATTCTGGTCTGACATGAAGAGAGTGGTTATGGAAGTCAGATATTTACTAATGCTAGGCTAGTCTAGGAAAGTCTGTCCTAAAAGATGTGAAGATCTGGGATGGGGGAAGGAATCAATGTAATGTTATATACAGATTACATTCAATTATAAGCATCAAGAAGTTTTGGTGAATAGTCTTGAGGGCCAAATCTAGAACGGTAGTGGTATGATCCACGGGGCACAAAAAGAACATATGCGAATTTCTGTTTGTGTTTTTATCTTATTTATATAATTCTCAATCATTTTAAATATATGGATTGACCCTGGTGTCCATGCTGTATGTGTCAGATGGTCATGTGCCATGAACAGAAGATAAGGTAGCAACCCCACAACACAGAGAGGCTGCTGACATATCTCTTACTTGGGAGTTTTCTTGTAGTACGTTGAGACTTATTACTGTGCCCAATTATATGACTTTATAGATTATTTTATCTAATTCACAAAATAGACAAAAGGATTAAAAAATTTCTCAAGGTAAATTCTCAAATTGAAGTATTCTCAGTAAGGTAAACATTTACAAACGGTAAGAGCCTGACAGACCCGACACTTCAACTTCTCTCAGTTATGACATGAAAACAAGAAAAAAAAATCTATCCAGAAGTTGTTTGGAATTACTAAGGAGAGTATTTGAAATTACAAATTCATAGTCACTCTTGTTAAACTTTAACTTTGTACTAAGACTATAAAATTACTTAGGATACTAATGAATAATATTTAGAAGCATTTCTATCAGCAACTGAGAAAATATAATATTATTAGTAACATAAGTTTTAGTGAGAAAAGATACTCTGTGCTATTAATTTTAGAAGTCATGTTACAAGATTGGTTATTTTAGCTTTATCTTACTCATTTACAATTCCTTTTTTGTGTCTATTGTATAATGTACCTATGAGGTCATGTGCAAAAATGTTTTACTAATATGGGTGGATCGATAAAGTTCAGAGACTGCTGGTATAATTCTAGATCATGAATGTACGCAAAAACATTTCACAGAGGGCCCAATAGTCTTCCCCTGAAACTATGTTTAAATCTTTTTTCCAAAATTAGGCCTCAATTATTGAATTAAAGAAAGGATTCTGAGGCTACAAATAAAATTTTGCAACCACTGTGCTAGACAGTCTTATACCTTAATCTATGATGGGTAGAAAAAAATTGCCTATTTTAGAAATATTTTTCTAATCATTGTTTGTTCACTGGAAACATAAATTCTGCTGTTAAAGCTTTAAGTCAATTGCCAAGATTCTATTAATTCCTCCATGGGAGCTTGAGATTGAAAGGTTAAGGGAGATACACAGGAAGCACAGTTAGGTTTATTGCCCGTAAGTTTTGATAACAACACAATTGTATGTACTGAGATATAACATATATTTTATTGAACCATTTTGAACCCAACTAACTAAGTTAACACCTTTAAAGCCAAGGTAAAGATTAGTTTTACTCTTAGTATTTCAGTCTTACTCTTTAAGATGCTGAGATGACAAGTTATTCAGGAACAAAAAGAAAAATGTCATTTTAAAATCTGAATTCTTTTCACTCCTCCATATGTGTGAAAATGTTCATAATATGACGTTGGAAAAGCAGCTTTGTTTCCTGAATTCAATGTGGAAACATAATTTAATATCTAAATGTGTGAAAATTCATATGAGAGAAGAATATATATTAGAAATGAAGATGTTGATAATGAACATTTAAACTTGTTCCTTCTATTTGTAGTATTATAGTCCTGTGCATTTGAAAAACAAACATATATCAGGTTTAAAAAGGAGAAGATAATCAAGTGTGATGTCCACCCTCTATATGTTAATGAAAGTAAGTTGTAGAAATTACGATGGAACAAATTATTAAATTTTAATCAAACCCAGGTAGAAACATAGAATTTGAGAAATGGAATTCATCCCACCTCTCATTTTATAGAAGAGGGAGGCGAGCCCCAGAGAGACCAAGGGACTCTTGAGAGTTGCACAGCTTTTCCACAAAGTCCAAAACAGTGGTCTCTCTGCCACTCTGCACCTCTTGTCAGGAGATAGGGAGATGATAGATGATAAATAGATAATAGATACATAGATAGATACATTCATACATATTTTTAAAATGGCTTTAAAAGTAAAATTAAATCAAATAAAGTTTTTATTTTTTTTCATAGACATGCCCCTTCTCTCCTCATGTTTCCTCTTAATAAGGGACAGTGACCTTTGGGGATAATAAATCAAGACAGCATTTTTCTTTTGTGCGGTTGTGATATATCATGAAGATGGATATCTTAATTGCTGGAAGCCCAGATCTTCCCATTTGAGGTGCTTACTGATTGGCTGTACTTTCTGTTCTTCTTGCCCTGGTTTTTTGCCTTCCCTCGGAGTTAAGGTTTCACTCACTTGATCCCCATTTATTGAACACCTAAATGGTGCCAGAGGCTGGGGATCTATAGGTGAAATGGACCCCATTTCCACCCTCAAGTATCTCCACCAGGTGGATAGGAAAGTGAAGCATTCACCCCTGCTTTCACTCTTCTTCCCATGGTGCTCAGGGTCTCAAACTGCAGAGCAATGAATCCTCCTGGGCCATCCTGAGACATGTGGGTGCTTAGGTGAGGCTCATAATTTTGCATCCTTCCAAGTAATATTCTTTAAATAGTTTTTCGACATTACTTAGAGGAGTAGTTAAGTGCAAGAGAAAAGAAGAAAAAGGAAAGGAAAAGAAAAAGGAAAAGAAAAAGAAAAAGGAAAAGGAAAAGGAAAAGGAAAAGAATAAGAAAAAGAAAAAGAAAAAGAAAAAGAAAAAGAAAAAGAAAAAGAAAAAGAAAAAGAAAAAGAAAAAGAAAAAAAGATTGGTATTCCTGTTCAGTGGTCCCAGGAACTTGGTTGGAATTGGAAACTTTCTATGTTGAGATGGCCAGAATTAGGTTACAGAGGGAGCCACAACTAACATCTATATTTAATCAGACCTTTCCTTTGATGAACATTTTATCTCTAAGGGGATGTCATGAACTTGTGGTGTGTTCATTTCTGTGATGGATAATGTTGTAATAGAGTTCTAGTCTATATTCTCTCCTCTCCTCTCGTTTCAATTTTTTCCATTGTACAGAATTCTTCTATGTCTCTAGAAGTTAAACATTTTGAAATCTTGAGATTTTTGGCTTCTTTGGCATGAAGCCATCTGGAAAATGGGCTAGGGTCTCTGATTCTCATAGAAATCCAGTATAGGTTTATGATAAGCTACTTGATTGGGTCCAAAAAGGTCAAAATGAATACAATTCATCTATCGGTTCTTTCTAGACATTCAGATGTTTGGTCTGACTTATCTGCTTACATCATCTTTTGGCCCCATGGGATGATGGACCTTTTTTCTTTTTACCATATTAGAAGTATGGTATCCTCAGAGAGCTCATGATTTCCTTAATCTTCCCCAGCATTCCCATAGTCCCCTCCTGCTTCCCAGAGGTGTAATTATTCAGAGCTGCACCCAATCCCTTCAATAGTACAATGCAGAAGATGTGTCACTAATGATCAAACTAATAAAGTATAAAAGGTAATTAAAAGAAGAAAATTTCATAAATATCTGTAGGGCAATGAAAGGATGAGCAATAGCCGTCACGAACATATAATAATATGACTACATCTTTCATGAGGCTCTCTGAGTGCTTTATGTATTATTCAGTATTATTAGCCTACTTTACAGATGGATACATTGACACATACAGAGATGTGCTTTCCCAAGTTCATATACTGAGTCGAGGGCAGAGCAGCAAGCAGAGGAGTGAGCAAGCATCACATAAAGCGATGTTTATACCAAGCATATTTTGAGAAGAGAAGAACAAAGCTTGTGAGTGCAAACAAAGCTATTACAACAAGGAATACCACCTCTTTCTCCCATTCCAAAGGTCTCAGAAAGGAGAGAGAAGAAAGGAGGGAGGGAGGAGAGAGAGAGAGAGAGAGAGAGAGAGAGAGAGAGAGAGAGAGAGAGAGAACCCTTTTAGTGTTTATAATACATGATGGGAAAGAAAGATATTTGTCTGACATTTGATTTTAAAACACTTTTAGGCTATAACTGCAAATACTTGCATTAACTAAAGTAAAAATTTTGTAGTTTAACGTCAACTTACCTTTCCCCCGGCATCCAAATCTTACACAACCCCATTGCCTCCACCAAACAATGGAAAAAATTGAAACCCACCGTGTGCCAGGTACAGCACCACACTTTGCAGATACTGATAGCTCACTTCTCTCCATGGTGCCTGGCACGTCATAATCTCCCAAAAAAATCTATTGAGTAAATAAATGATAGATATTAATACCTAATATTCATCTTAGTATCAATATACTATCTTAGCAGTGAGTAATGTCAGCAAAGAACAATTAATTTGGACAGTCACACAATCAGTTAATGGCAGAGCTGGGATTCTTAATTCTTCCTCCATTTCCTCAAGCGACAGAGCTTATCAAAACATTCCTACCACATATAGGACTCTTCTTCGAAAAGAGGCAGCAAGTACAATGGTCTTCATTTTATTCAAGTATCTCATGATCTTTCTACTATCCCACACTGCCAAGGTCCACCTTAAGTTCCTCAACTCACAAAGCAATGGTTTATTTTATGTCACTAGTTTAGCAACGAAATGTCATCTTATTGTGATATCTCCAATACAATTATTTTTTCTTCAGCATATTTTGTAACTTCAATTCAATTTTAGGTGTTTTGAAGGCAGAGGTCTTGTGCTGTTTATGTTTTTGCATTACCCTCAGCACCTTGTACTGTGTTGTTGACATTGTCATGGCTATTCAGCAGTTTTAGCAAACTAACATGAAAGGATATTATTGGTGCCGCTCTGTGATTAGACATCAAGAGACCTGGGAGAGGTTTCTTTAACTCTCACAGCCAGCATCTTACCACTATAAGAACCACTAACGCAATAATCAATGATTCAGACTTGGCCCTTTGAGACAGGTCCAAAACATAAAGAAATCTGATGTATTAACTTACAGTAAGCTTTATCCCTTCCTCCTTTTTCTCCCTCAGTAAGCAGTGACACACATTTGGGTTAAAATGAGATAATTCAGAAATTAAATACTTTTTTTGGTCTTGCTATAAATGAGAAATGTTGAGACCTTTAAGACCACATTATAGCCAAATGGGGCTTTTAAAAAATATATATATATAGTTTATACACAGGGTGCCAAAACATGTTTTGGCACCCCCGATATACGTTCTTTTGGCATAACCAGTAACCATATATGTGATCGTTCCTCACAGCTATGATATTATTGGCTGCTTCCACTATCCTCAAAGTGAAAGGGAAGCACTGGGTATACTAAAGAGGGTCCACGTAGCCAGTGGGTTCCAATGGCCTAAGCACAAAATTCAATTGACAAAAGTGTCTAAGGACTGATCACATCCAAAGATGTTGGTGGGCATGTTTGTTAAGTGTGGAACTTTCTTGCACAGGTACTGACAGTTGGTAATGAGATACAGAAACTTTTACCACAGTAGCCACAATCCTTCCTGGCCTGGACCTATCCCAAGATCTGTGCCCTCTGCTACCGTGTTTATGATACACAACACAGCACAGGCTGCTGAACGTGCCCATTTTTCAGTTCAAGGGGTGCTCAACCATTTCTTCCACATATTTACTCATGAGAAGTGATTTTTCTAAATTCTTGGATGCTGGAAATGACCCAAACATAGCTCACTAAACTAATTTATCTCAGAATTTTTAAATGCATGTGCATTTGAGCATAAACTATGCATATGTTTTTGATTCATTTACACTGAACTCATCAAAGGGCCGTGTTATAAGAGTTGTTTGATGTCCAAAAATACTTGAGGGTTTTTTTTGTTTGTTTGTTTTAATGGAATTTTATACTTTCTTTCACCATTTTCCTTAGGAAGTCAAATGTTGTTGAGAGTAAACAAACTTGAACCCCCGAGGATCTGGGGTTTACCCTTGTACTCAGAACTCAAGAGAATGTAGCTTGGCAGTTTGGCAGGAAAGGCACCCCAAGCCTTTGGTGTACCTTGGCACTATTCCCCAAAGACTAGGAGGTCCTACGGGTGAGAAGGGAAACCTCTTTCAAGAGATCTTCTTTCATTTGGTGGTTTATTCATTCACTTCCAAAAGGCCATCCCAAACACAACTCTTGGAAGTTAGTCCTTGGGGTCTCTCCCTTGCCAGTTTGAGAAAAAGGCTTTATAAAGTTGCTACTCCAATTGCCTTTCATTTTTTACAAGGGAACCAAAGGAGGTTTTTGAGGAAACCAGTATTTGTTCACCTAAATGCATCATGTCCTACATTTATATACTAAAGAGACAAGACAAGCATCTCTGGCTACAGCTGAGAACTAATTAAAGTTGCTCTTTTACAAACATTATTTGGTTCATTCCATTCTTCCTTGATTAAGAACAAAAGAGGAGTGTCATTTATTGGCATGAGTCACTTGAGGTACAATGGAAGGAATTCCAAGACGCTGCTGAGACAAAACAAAACTGACATTCTGAAAGCCATGCCTAAACACTAATTTAAACTGTCAACTTACTACCAATGAAGACTTCTGACAGACAGAGAATTAAAGCTTTAAAGACCTCATAAATCACTGAGGAGATTAGCAGCAGCGTGAATGAGTTAAAATACATTTCTGCCTTCAGTGTTAGAGTGGTTCAAAGCAGCCCTCTAGGATTTGACGGGAAAATTAGTTGTAATAACTAGGAAGAGAAAAATTCTCAAATATAGCTTCTTGGGGATTTCAGAGTTCAAGCTTCACCCACCACAGTTATTTCAGGTACTTGAGTTAGTGAAATACAATATAGACGCTCTCAGGGTTCAACATATAATACAATAAAAAAGACTTGAAAAATGTTAGAATTCAAAAACATTATTTACATATACCAAACATTTTTCCGACCCCCAAACCACTAAAAATAGCTAAAATATCAACCTAAGTGTATGACTCAGAAGCGGGTTTAACACCACTTTGTCCATCTCCTATTTCCCATATGTGTCTCTCTCCAAGAATCCTGCTGCATATGTACTGTTCTCCAGCAAGCCCTATCACCACGTTCCCCATTAGGTGGAGTTTCCAAGCTTTGTCGCCAACACCAAAAAGTTTTCAGAGAAAACTTTGTTGGGATTTCTATCAATTTTTATATTTAAATATTGCCTTTTCTGAACTTGTAAGCTAAGAATAAAAACCCCTCACTCCAGTGTGAGCGTCCTCAAACCCACCTACTACTGATTGGGGGTAGGGGCACAGAAGGAGCTCCTTCTCCCCAGTGGTCTGTACCCACAGAGGCTGGCACAGGGCTACGACAGAAAAGCCATTGGGAGTTGTGCAACTTTTCAAGGGAGAAATGGCACAGAAATGTGAACTTGAGAGTTAAATCACACTGCACTAACTCTTCTCCCTACTCCTGAGGCCTCACTAATCGTTCCTCTATAGGTTCTTCCCCAAAGACCCCATAAAACAAAACTGTGCTAGTTAGTCACTGGAGCACTCTAGATAATCTCTTTAACTTGGATCTTATCACATCTCTGCCTGTCCAGGAATGACTTTCTGAAGCACGTGTTGATCTGGTCTCTTCCTCACCGAAATCAGAAACTCTTGCATACAGTAATTTTATCCCATTCCTTGATTATTATTATTTTTTTTTTGGCTTAAATCAAAATGATACAGAAATCCACATGGAGAAGAGTGGAATCAAGTTGCTATAGTCTTCAGACTGAATCCACCCTTATCCAGCATACAGCAGCTATGGTCCGCTTTTTCCTTAGGCACTTTGCTTCTCTCTCTCTGCTTCCCCAGTAATGGCAGTTGTCAGGGAAGTCTGAAATTGGTGTAAGTGGCTAATACAGAACACTCACAGAACAGTTAAGGAAGCATCTTGAGGTGGAACCAGCTGATTCAACTGCACACATCCAGCTGTGGGATACTCCCAACTTCCAACACATAAAACTTAGTTAGACCCCATCTTGGACACAAGTTTTAGAACCTCTTTAAAGACGTGCATTGCTCCAGAAGCTTTTCGTCCAGGGTCAGGTCTGTGTCAATCTTCTCCCCAATGGGAATCTCAGTTTAACTTTCTAGTGGTGCTATAGAGGTTGAATTACAGTCATGTTACTCTAAATTCAGTTCTTAAATGCCGAAACTATTGCATTTTATTCCTTTTTGGAAGAGAGGCAGGAAGCAAGCAATGTAATCAAGATCCCTCCTCGAGCTCCCCTTCCAGCTTCCAAAATAGAACTCAAATCAGAAACCACAGAAATGGTCTCAATAAAACTGTTGTAAAGGGCATCCTGCTTCTTTGAGGATAGACTTGATAGCATGCCCATCAACCCCCACAGAGCCACAGACTCATCCACAAACTACTCTTTGGCCAATCGTAAAATGGAAGACACTCAACTCCGTCCCTCACTCAGAGCATGAAGACCACTGCTGTATCTCATGCCTTTTGAACCTGCTCCAATTGGCAAATGGTAATTGCCATAAAACTTCCACATGTGTTGTCTGAAAACAGAAAGCGGAACTCAACAGTGAAATCTACCTGAGTATGACAGCCTCAGAAAGGAACTGAATTATCAAGATCTGCTCTATCTGCTTCTGAATACCATTGTCTGCTTTTTACTGGTCACAGGATCTCAAGGCTGAAGCTGTGGGAAAACCCCACTAGCCCAGCTCAAATGGCTCACAGTTATTTCCAGGCTCTTAATTCATCATGAACTCATCATATATGTTTTTAGGCTCTTGTGGTTCCTTTTAAGCTTTAGTCCATTAAAAAGTACACCAGGTATTAGGCAGAAACCCTGGCATCAGGAAGGAGCTGGCTTGCCAGCACTTGAAGTGCAGATGAATGATTTTATTTGGTTACACTATTTAAAGCTCTGAGTGCAGGGAACACCTTGCATAGCCAGAAACCATGCTTTCTGTTTATAGGTCAAATGACTAGCCACTTAGAGAATCATAAAGATCATATTTGGATTTGGCCATCTCTTGCTGACTTTTCTCCTGTGTTTGTAAACATTGCTGACTCTGACCCCAATCTCTCACAAATCCATGACCAACACCAAACAGCCACAGAGGAGCTGCAGAACATAATGTGATTCTGTAATGCAAAACAGGATGGCTTGCTAAATGTGCAGAGTTGGAGAGAATTCCTGACATAATCCTTCTTACGTCTTTTATGATAATCATTTCCATCTTCAGAACACACGCAAACAGTGCTCCCTTGGATATTGCTTTTGGAGGCTGGACTGCAATCCCTCAGCATGAACTGCATATGATAAGGCACTGGGGCAATGAGAATGTGAGAAGGACACAGTATTTCCACAAAAATTGAAACAAGCAAGGAAAATCCAGACTAATTAGCTGAGGAGATGCTTCCGCAGAAGGAAAACATGTAAAATAGCAACTGTTATCCCCAAAACTCAGAAATCGGCTCCAGTCATAATTTACTCATTTGTGTATGTATTTAATAAACATTAATTGAAGGCCTACTATGTGTCATAAGTGCACAGTGTGGGAAAGGATCATTTATGAATAAGGGACTATGAGTGGAAATTTATTTGTAATCTCACATTTTTAACAGTCATGCCAAAGTCAGTCTCACTCACAGAGCATAGAAGTAGAGTCTTCATAGTGGACTGGGCATGTTTGTTTAAAACATTGTTACCATTTTAAAGTAGGTAAAAACTATAGAACATTGGAGAGGCTGAAAATGGGAGGAGCCCAAGTTGATAAAGTAAACAAAGGAAAAAGAGTTGGATCCTGATTCCCACCTGGGCAGTACATTGTAGAAATGCAGTCTAGAACCAACTTTTCCAACTTCAATTGTCAGGACATATGGATGGCTTTTCCCTAGGGAGTCAGCTCTGTAAAGCAAATATCTAAAGATCCTTTCTTTTACTAAAATCCCCAGTCTAGTGTAGTTGTGGGACAGGTAAGGGGAAACAAGTGGGCATAAGGTTAAATAAAGTCCTGAGTATGTACCTTGTGTCATATATCTGGTGGACTTCAAGGACAATTTCACAATTGGGTCATTTATACAGTCTTGTGAAATACCATGAGCAAAGCAAAGGAATAGGGATCTGATCTTGGGCAAAGATGCAATCATGGGTATATTTTATTCATACCGTTGTCACTATTTGTACCTCAGGAATGAGAGAATTTCAAATCTCGAAAACCTTATAATCAGTCTAATAGATAACTGTTTCTTGAATTGGTTGCTGAGTCATAATAACAGTAAATATAATCCAAAACAATGCGGGGGGGGGAGTGGAGGCTTTGAACCTAAGAAAGAATACAACTGTAACATGATAATAAATGCCCATATCTGCAGAACACCTTACAGTATGTAGTGGTTTTTCTACCAGGCGTTATTTCCTTTTTCTTTTCCTTCAAAAATCTTGTGAGTTAGACATTATTAATCCTTCTGGTATATAGGAAAAGAGACTGACGGAAATCCAGCCTTGCCTAACATTCCATGGATCTCACATTTAAAATCAAGTGTCTGATTCTAAGACCCATGCTCTTTCTCTTACAATGAGTTTTTGAAGGTTTGTTTGCAGACTTTGCACAGTAAAATATTAATATGAGTTCAGAAGAATATGATATGCAACTGCAGAAACAAGATTTTTACATTATTTTTACATAGTCGTAATAATACCATAATAATAATACCTAATCCTGATATATGCAGGGGTTTTAAAGCACACAGTGCAAATTGTCTAAGGACAGCAGGACACCCTCTGCAAACTAGTATTTTGCCATAAAGTCCCAAGTAGGGTAATGGTTTTAGGTGAGACATTTGTACATAAATGCTGGCTGAAAAAAAAACGCTGCAGATAATATTTCATTACCAACATATATTTTCAGAAAACTAGATTCAGAAAATTATACAGATGAAAAGAAAGACATGCACTTGGTAATAACCAGATAATTAGATTTTTATGTTTTCATCAGAGGAAATCCTAACATTAAATGTGATCATTTTGGGGGTGGGGGGGTGGACTAAGTATGAGCTAAACCTGAAACTAGAAAACTATTGGGAGAAGCTTCTTCAATGTTCTTACAAACAATATGCCCAAGTCTGCTAAAATGAATAATTAAAATTTAGTTCAAGTTTACAAATTTGTAGTAAGTCTGGGTCATGCCCAAGCAATTGTACTAGGTACTAAGTAAATCGAACAAAGGATACAAAAAAGTTTAAGATTCATGTATTGCCTTCAAGGAACTTATGCATAGAATCTGCAAAAGAAGTGACTGCCTTCTTTTTGCTATTCTCCCCCTTTTAGTAAAGAAATGTAATACCACGTAATCAGACTGATTTTGATCAGTTCATCTAACATAAAATGGAGGTGAAACTTAATGGGTAAAGTCTGAATAAGTAATGTGCTGAATTGGGAGTATTGGATTTTTCTCAAGTTTCCAGATAAAAACCAATCACAAAGGACAAAATTTTGCTTCCCACCTTCCACCTTTAAGGTGAGTCAAATAACATATGCCACGTCTTTCCTCACATAAGAACATAGCTAAAATTTTTAAATTTCCTTTTCAAGTAGCAACTTTAATCAACCCAATGTAATTTAATCATCAATCAAATAATAATTGCACAATTAAATAACAGAAGGCTAGGAAAAGGATCTAGGCATTCATGAAGTTAATATATTGCTCAGTATGTGTAGACGACCTAATAATGACTGAACGGCTCTTCTCAGCTTGTAATTCAGCTGTTCAAGATTGATTCCTATTATATAAAGTTATGTCGTCACAAATACTCTGTTCAGATTTAAAGTTTGTCTTAAGATACTTAACATTTAGCTCAGTTAAAGAAAGGAATAGATATATGTGTATATATATATATATATATATATACATATATGTGTGTATATATATATAACCAAAGCTAATGTTTTAATCTACTTCTTGAGATGAAATATGGAAATAAAATTTGAATAAACTCCAACTATAACAGCAAAGTGGATCAGATGCTAAGTTGTAATGACAACCAAGACAAGGAAGGTTAAAAATAGTCTGAGAAAACCTATATCCATCTACAGAATTATAGACACTGTTCAGGAAGAACTTAGCATGGGGCAGGGAGTAGGGGAAGGGCACAAAACTGAAAGCTGTGAGGAATGCTAAAGATTTAGGAGTCAAGATTCCTTCTCTCAAAGAGTTTGCCACCTATTTGTGAACAAAGATACACATATAAAATGACCATAGGACATCTGTGCAGAATGGAGATGACGTGAGGAGAGGAAAAGAGGCAAGGAAGAGATAATCAGTGGCTTCTGTCTTCTCTCTTTTCCCAGAATATCAATGAACCTCAAAAATTGGGGCAGGGGCGGCCAGATGGCTCAGTTGGTTAGAGAGCGAGCTTTCAACAAGGTTGCTGCTTCAATTCCCACATGGGATGGTGGTCTGTGCCCCCTGCAACTAAAGATTGAAAACGACAACTGGACTTGGAGCTGAGCTGTGGCCTCCACAACTAGATTGAAGGACAACGACTTGGAGCTGATGGGCCCTGGAGAAACACACTGTTCCCCAATATTCCCCAATAAAAAACAAAAAATTTAAAAAAAAGAAAGAGAAAGAAATCTTGCCACCTGAGACAACATGGATGGACCTAGAGAGTGTTACGTTAAGTGAAGTAAGTCAGATAGAGAAAGACAAATCTTCAATGATTTCATATACATGTGAAATCTAAAACCCAAAACAAACAAAATAGAAATAAACTCATGCTTGCCAGGAGGGAGGGGACGGTGGGATGAATGGAAAAGGGGAAGGGGATTAGGAAATATAAGCTTCCACTTACAAATAAGTCAAAGGAATGTAATGAACAGCATAGGGAATAGAGTCAATAATACCGTAAAGACTATGTATGGTAACAGATGATTATTATACTTACTGTGATAATAACATTGTAAGGTATATAAATGATAAACCACTATTTTATACGCCTAAAACCAATATAATATTGTATGTCAACTATAATTAAAAATAAATTTTTAAAAATTGGGGACCAGTGGTGGAAGTTTCCTGGGAATTTGAGAAGAAAAGGATTCAAAATTTATATGTAGATATGAATTTTCCTTGTGGAACCCTGGAACAGATAATCATAACAAGTACTCAGTAAGTGGATATTTATTACTACCCCTATTGTTATTGTTATTAGAAATTATTAAGTTGACATATATTAGTTATAGAGAGTAACGTCATAGAACCCTAATAATACTCCCCAACTTGAATGGGTAGTTGCTAAAGATAGTGATAAATCATAGGTAGGGTGACCACATGTTCAAGTGGACTGAGATAGTCTGGGTTTGCACATATTGTTACAGCTTAATTGTAATTGAGCTTTTTTTCACTCTCATAAGTGTCCTGATTTAGATGATGAATAACATGGTAACTTAGTTATAGGAGAAATTAAGAAATCTCCAGTTGGACCCTCCTTTATCATTACCAATCAACAGCTTTACCAAAACAGTGTTAGGCGGAGGTCCAAGGGCAAGAGCAGACTTTCAAGAACACAATGTAAGTCAGAAGGTCTCCTCCCAGGCTCAACCTCTCTCAGATCTGGGAGACATAAGTATGCAGAAGAAGGCAAACACAGCTCCACCTATAATTGACAGGGAGAATAGGCAAATTTAGATATCAAGAGTTGGTACCTGGCATAGCAGGTTTCACAAAGTACAGACAAGAAACCACACATCCTGGTTCATGATTCTGAGTCTCTTCTCACTCTCTTAAGTCTACTGAATCACTGAACTAGTGATATAAACTTACATCAACCAGAACTTTGGCTTCAGATAGGAGAGATGAATCCAAACATCATCCCAATAATACTGAGGCAATCCAAGAAGACCTCACCTCTACTCTACTGGGGCAAATCTCAATTTTGGATATCATCTTGTCCTAGAATTATTAATCTCAAAACAATAACAATAACATAACATAAAATGTGAAGTGCTAAGATTTGAAAATAATTACATATAACTCAATTCAACTTTAAATGGCTTCATATTCTCAAAAAAAATCCAGAAATATGTGAAATCTGTGAAACAAAACATAAGACAACAAACTGAATCAGAAAGAAAGGAGTTAGGAGGCATGGAAAAATATTTTTAGAGATACGTGTGAAATAGAAGACTTTAAATAAACAAAAATAAATTTAGTGATTTTTAAAATGAATATAGAAGCAATAAAAAAATCAGAATTGACCCTGTAAAAGTAAAATCTGTGATATAGAAAGCAGGGCTAAGAAGCTGTCTAGGAATGGAAAGAAAAAACACGAGATTAAATGAACAAAAGCAAATATGGGTAGGAAATTGATAAAGGATATCTAACCAGTGCATAACAAGACAATGGAACATATTGAATATCAAAAATATAAAAGAAGAATATTTTACTGAAATGAGAAAATTCTAATCTGTACAAATTAAAATAGTTCACTATAAGTCAGGCAAGCTTAATGAGAAGAATTTAAAACTAGACTTTGGTGAAAATTATAAATTTTAAGAAAAAAATAAACAATCCTAACATCATCAAGACAGGAAAAAAAACTTATCTATAAAAATTTAGAAAAAGAAGAAAAAAAAAATTAGCCTTTTTCCTTGACATTAAATGCTACAAGACCCTGGAGTGACAACATTTGAAAAAAGGGTTTCTATTACAGAATTGTACACCTGAAATCTATGTAACTTTACTAATAATTGTTACCCCAATAAATTTTAATTGGAAAAAAAAAAAGAAAAAACAGTTTCAACCCAAGATTTTACATTTAGCAACATAGAGGTTCTCAGATATATACAAATTTACAATTATACTATTTACATGGTACATTTTTTTCTTTAAATTTATACCAAAAATGAATCAAAGTAAAGAATCAGAAAATATAAATATATGTATTAAATGACTTCTGGTGATAGACGAGTAGAAAGCATTTATACATAAAACTAATTTAAATGATATACGTCTTACTAAAAACAATGTTTGAACAATAATTAACATAATCAAATGTTTTCCATCACAAAAACTAAGAGATGGAATACAGGAAGTTTAAAGCAAATAAAAGTAGATGTTTTCCTCATTGTGTGTGTGTTTGTGTGTGTGTGTATACAATCATGTGTATTGTTTGATTTTTGGTTGTTAAAGTGAAATTCTGGATGAATTAAAATAAGACGTAAAACTTTAAATTATTAAAAATAAATGAAGTTGGTATGGCAAAATACTGATAAAGGAAAATTAAAGGAGATTGCAAAAGAAGCATAAAATAAGGTAACAGAAGTAAGAACAAATATATTTATGACAATAACGATTAAACTATCACTAAAAAATATAACACCCAGAATGGGACAAAATTCTAACATTAGAGTTTATAAAAATCTAAAGAGAAATAAACATAACAGTTTGAGAAATGTTTTAAGTAATCAGATGAACAAAGATATACACAGTTACTGCAAACTAAAATATAACAGATCTCAATATTTACATGAGATGAAGTAAAATTCAAGTCAAAACACATTTAAGAGGGCAAATTAGGTCATTTTGTATTAATAAAGAGGACATTTCTCAATAAGAATATTTTGTTAGTATTAATATGCTAAATAACACATAAGAAAATGTAAGAATAATACATTTCTAATTAACAGATTTCTTGATGGAGCAAATAGACAAAATAAGTAAGAATATAAACGATCTAAATTATATAATTTAAAATGTTTTTATAATAAATATTTACCAAACTCAATACTCTATTAACAGAAAATGCACTTCCTATTCAAGTGCTTAGATCACATTTGACCTTATAGCATGTGAAGAAGAAAACCTTAATTTCTAAAAGGAGAAATTATATATTACATTCTTTGACCACAGTGAAATAAAACCAAAATTATTAATAATGTATAAACAAATCAAAATGCCAAAACCCTTCTTTTTAACCTAAATTTCCACACCAAGTCAAACTATAAATCACAAACGAGGAGGGCAAAATGAAGATATTTTCAGATATATGAGAACACAAAAAAGACCCGAAGGAGTTACAGTATACTGAGAGTTAACAATAAGAAAGAAGACAGCTTGAAATCCAAGGAGACCAAAAAAGAGAAATCCAGAATGACTGTTGAACAACAGGCCTTGAAAGCAATTATTCTAAATTAGAACAGTTGGCTCCAAATAAACAGGAAATTATAAACCCCAAATATTTTGATCAGCCTTGTTTAAAATTACCGGTGAAACCGTATGTCATGAGGCAAAAGGGTATTTAAACTAGAACCATGAAAGCCAAAAAGATTGTTGACACAACCCTTTGTTTTAAAGATGAAGGTGAAGGATGAAAAATGTACATAGAGGAAAAAAAAACCGTAGCCAAACGGTGAAGTTTCTGTATAATTTAATTTATACTTATTTGTATCTTGTCATCAAGGAATTTAGTTTTTATCTAATCTGTTTACTAAGAGGGAAAAGAGTTTCCAATGATTTTCAAATAATCATCTCCCACGGATTGTAACCTGTGACCTGAGGACAGTGTATGTTTGTTATTGGAAACTGCACTTGTTAGAATGTTTTGTCCTTAAAAATTAAAATTGCCCATCAATCTTGTGATAATTAATCCACCAACTATGTCCTCATGGATAGTGTTAAAATTAATCTAATTAGCATATAAACTAGATTTTCTTGCAAATTAGGAAACATGTTTTAAAATTTTCTTACAAGACATTTTATTTATTTATTTTTTTTGTCACTAAAACATGGTAATTTTACTTCATTAAATCAAATTTTCTGTTTGGCAGAAAACATAAACATAGAAGAAAAATAACAAACTGATCCAATATATTTTCAACATCACAGAGTGCTAATTCATCAACATTTTAATTTAAAGAGGTCCTAAAAATTATCTTACAAGACATTTTAGAAATGAAATAGATTTTATGTAAGATTCATTTTTTAAAAACAAAGCAAAATCTTTCACTGCTCCAAAAAATTTATTGTCAAGAAGAAAGGAGTGGATTCCAAGCAAAAGACAGAATAACCAAGGACTTGGATAATATTCGTGCATAGTGAAGAAAGCATATGTTTCTTCTCCCAAAAGAAAAAAAAAATGGCAAGTGGAAATTCACGGGAAAATACAACCATATAAAAAAGTCATGGTACAATTATGAAGCAAATTCAAATGTAAACTAATTGCAAACATTCAATGGAATGCAAGAAAAGTTCAAACTTTGGACATGGATTTGCTATTTGGTGAGATGGACATACTTTGGAGCCACAGAAAGAGAAATAAAATACTATGGTAGCACACTACTTGGCTCCACGGTGAACAATATTTACATGGTCATAATATTTTATATATATAAACAACATATATATTAGTGTCAAATTATAGAATAAATTTATAAGGAAATCACTCAGAAATTAAATGGAGTTACAGTTCAAATTTTGACAATGTAAAAATAACCAATAGAGTATGGGAAAGAAGAGTAGGGGCTATTACTGTGCCTATTACAATATAGAAGTATAAGTTTAAGTATAAGGTTTAAAGGTATAATGCAAACCAATAAAAATAACAAAAGGAACTATCAAAAACTGGAATCAAATCATCAGTCCTATATTTAGGCTCTCCAATGTGATGACCAGTGACCCTCACTTACACTAAGACAAAGCCTGCTGGTTGGTAAGCTGTATCTAGAACCACAGAACTCCCAACCATCCTTTCTGACCTCATTCATAGCTATACATGGATAACCCAGGATCACCAGAAATTTGAGGAACATCTGCAACATCACAGAGAAAGAAACGGATATGAACTCTGGAGAAATGAAGAACTCTAGATGAATTAGAGAAATCCAACATTAATTAGCATCCTTAGAGAGAGTCAAACCAATATTTTATCCTTAAAATAAAAAGTATGCAAAAAATAACAACCAGAGAAAAATAAAGATTTTTTAAAGTTGGACAAGGTGAATAGTGAAATAAAATAATTTAAAGTTAAAATATAAAGTTGAACAAATCTCCAGAAAGCAGTACTAAAAGATAAAAATACAGAAAATACAGAAGGAAAGGGGAGGTAAGATACATCGAAGTTTAATTTGGATGCACAGAAGATCAGTCCAGGAAAGGAGACAAAGGAACTCAAATAGGAAAAATTTATAAAAGAAATAATATTACTAAATTTCTCAGGGCTGAAGGGCAACATGTCATCAAAGTAACATGATTCACCAAGTTCTGAGTAAGATAAAACAGGAAAGACCTACACTTAGGTATGTCTTTGTGCATTTTCAAAATACCACAGTTAAAGACAAAATCCAGAATACTTCCAGAGAGAAATAAAAAGATTGTCTACAAAAGAGAAAAGACATCTGACGCTAGGAATATTCTCCTTTGAGAAGCAAGGGGTCATGACCCTGGAAAACCGCCAACAAAAAACATAGAATCATCCCATAATACTGGCTCTGTGATGAACAAAACTTACATACAAATAACTTATCTGAAACCTTTCAATAAAGCATAGAAAGCAAATATGCTTACAGAGCAGAGTGTAATTATCAAGTTCAAAAATTCCAAAGTATAGTGGAGAGACGTCGAGAGGTGGAGCAGAAAGGGATATGGTGGGAAGGGTACAGGTGATAACATGCTTTTCCTAAAAACATGGGCATCAAGAGATACTGTCAATAGTAGATGCAACAAGAAACACAGACTGAAGTACAATAAAGGAATTAAAAATTGTAATACTAGTCTATTATCAGGAGAGAGAAGAGGAAAATAGAGTTAGTATAAAATAACCAAATCCATATTTGTCATACCAGAGCGTCAACAGACTGTGTCTAATGTTGATAAATCAAGAAACAGAGATGTAAGTATATCATTTAGAGGAATGGAGGTAACCACTACAGAAACTGAACTAATTAAAATAGTTATCTCTGCAGAGCAGGACGAAAAGCATGAAACTGTGGCTTATCTAGACTATTTTTTAACCAACAGAGAATATTCTATTTTCATCTATCAAGGGACAGTGGTAGTGGTATAATAAGTATTTAAGTTTGGGGAAATACGTACAAGAACAGGCTGAGTACTTACTTGCCAGATATAAGACAAAGGAAAGAACGACTCAAGGACATGGGCAGAATAGTTCCTCGGGTTCATACAGAAATGAGAATAACTCCAGCTCTACCAGCTAGAGAGCAAAGACCTTGTGGTACGTAGACATCAGGTGAAATCCTCAGAAGGCATAAGGGAACTGAATTCGCCCTATACTACAGGCCTCTCTGGACCCAACCTAGCACATCTTCAAGAGGCTCATAATAATCCAACTAAATCCAAGTAACTTTGTGCAGAAACAAAATCGAACACTGTTTAAAGAAATATTTAAAAAATGCAGCAACCAATAACAAAAGTTTATTCATTATGTTTGCCATCCAATCAAAAATTACCATGCATGCGAAGAATAAGTGAAATATGACTCATAACCAAGAGAAAATCAATCAATAGAAAAGACCGAGAAATGAAAGGAGTTTTGTAATTAAGCAGTAGGGATTAAATATACTCCATTTGTTCAAGAAGGTATAGGAAAGCTTGACCACGATGTGAAGAAAAACAGGAGGTAGAGAAAATATTCACATAGAACATCTGGAGGTAAAAACGACAGTAATCAAGGCATTGTGGTATTGGCACAAGGACACACATATATAAAAATAAAACAGAAGAGAGCCCAGATTCATAGATGCTCATGTATAAAGTCAACTGATTTTCAACAAAGGATTTAGGCTATTCAATGGGCAAAGAATAGTCTTTCCATAAATAATGCTGCAATAATTATACAATTATATATAAAAACAACTTTGATCCTTCCCACCATGCATGGGAATTAATTTAAATGAATCATAAACCTAAAGGTAAGAGCTAAAACTATACAACTTTCAGAAGAAAACAGGAGAAAATCTTTGGGATCTTCGATCAGGCAGCAATTTTCTTTTCTTTTTTTTCATTCCCCACTACTCAATCTACTCTAGGGATGCTGACCTTGCTCTTCCTCAAATGCTCCAGGGACTTGTCTACTCGGGCCTTTGCGCTTGCTGTTCCCTTAGGCAAAGATTCCTTTGCTACAATACACAAAAAAGCACAATTCATAAAAGAAAAAAATTGACAGTCATCAAAATTAAAGAGTTGTGCTCTTTGAAAGACAATGTTAAGGAAATAAAAAGAGAAACCATAGACAAAAGCCATCAAAAAGACTAGAAACAACAAGTGCTGGAGAGGATGTGAAGAAAGGGAACCCTTGTGCACTGTTGGTGGGAATGTAAATTGGCACGGTCACTATGGGAAACAGTATGGAGGTTTCTCAAAAAATCAAAAACAGAACAACCAGCCATACAATTCAGCAATTCTAGTTCTGGGCATTTATCCTAAGAAAACGAAAACACTAATTTGGAAAGATACGTGCACCCCTATGTTCATTGCAGCATTATTTACAATAGCTGTGGTATGGAAGCAACCTAGGTGTCCATCAATAGATGAATGGATAAAGAAAATGTGGTACATATATACAATGGAATATATTACTCAGGCATTAGAAATAATGGCATCTTACCATTTGCAAGAACATGGATGGACATAGAGCGTATTATGCTAAGTGAAATGAGTCAGAGAAAGATAAATACTGTATCATTTCACTTATATATGGACTCTAAAAACCTAAACAAATGAGCAAACAAAACAAACAAACTCACAGGTACAGAGAACAAGCTGATAGTTGCCAAAGGGTTGTATGGTGGGAGCACGGGCAAAAATGGTGAAGGGGATTAAGAGGTACAAACTTACAGTTATAACATAAATAAGTCATGGGTGTGTAATGTACAACATAGAGAATACAGTCAGTTTTGTTTTAACTTTGAATGGTGACAGATGGTTGCTGGACTTCTTGTGGTGATTATTTCATGGATTATTTCTTGTGGTGATTATTTCATCGAATCACTGTATTGTACACCTGAAACTAATATGATATTGTATGTCAACTATATTTTAATTAAAAAGGGCTTTATATTCCAGAATAGACAAAAAAAAAGAGAAAGAAACCATGGAGTAAGAACAAATATTGGCAAAATATATGTCTGATAGTAGACTTTTTTCCAGAGTATACAAATAACTCCTGTGACTCAATAATACAAAGACAATCTAATAAAAATACGCCTAATAAAAAAATTTAGTAGACACTTCACCAAAGAGGATATATGAATGACAAATAGGCACATGAAAAGATGTTCAAAATCATTTGTCATTAAGAAAATGCAAATTAAGGAGGTTCCTCAAGAAATTACGAATAGAATTACCATATGACCCAGCAATTGCTCTCCTGGGTATCTACCCCAAAAATATAAAAGCATTTCTCTATAGAGACACGTGTACGCCAATGTTCATTGCAGCTTTGTTTACGGTGGCCAAGACATGGAAACAACCAAAATGTCCTTCGATAGATGAATGGATAAAGAAGTTGTGTTACATATACACAATGGAATACTATTCGGCATTAAGGAAAGATGATATAGGAGCATTTGTGACAACATGGATGGATCTTGAGAGTATAATGCTAAGTGAAATAAGTCAGACAGAAAAAGCAGAGAACCCTTTGATTTCACTGATATGTGGTATATAAACCAAAAAGAACAAGACAAACAAATGAGAAACAAAAACTCATAGACACAGACAATAATTTAGTGGTTACCAGAGGGTAAGGGGGTGGGGGGTGGGTGATGAGGGTAAAGGGGATCAAATATATGGTGATGGAAGGAGAACTGACTCTGGGTGGTGAATACACAATGGGATTTATAGACGATGTAATACAGAATTGTACACCTGAAATCTATGTAAATGTACTAACAATTGTCACCCCAATAAAATTAATTTAAAAAAAAAAAGAAAATGCAAATTAAGACCCTCAGAGACTACTAAATACACTAGGATCTAAAAAATTAATAATTCTATTATAACTGTTAGCAAATATGTGGAACAGCTGAAGTTCTCGTATATTTCTGCTTTGAGTGTCAAATGTATAGCCACTTTGGAAAAATTTTGGCAGTTTCTTTCAAAGTTAATTATTCATCTGCCAGATGACCCAGAAATTCAATGCCTAGATATCTACTCAAAAGAAATTCAGGCATATGTCCACACAAAGACTTGTATAAGAATGTTCATAGCAGGTTTATTCATAATAGTCAAACAGTGGAAACAAAGCCAATGTCCATCAACTGGTGAATGGATAAGTAAGTTGTGGTATATCTATATATTGCAATACTTCTCAGCAATAAAAATAAATGAGCTCCTGATACACAAAGCAGCCTGGATGATCTCAAAATTATTATGCAGAGCAAAAGAAGCCAGAATCAAAAGATACATACTTTACAATTCTTTTCATAGGAAGTTTTAGAACAGAAAAAAATATGAGGGACAGAAAGAAGATGGGTGGTTGCCAAGGATGGAGGGTAGAGTAGCGAACTGATTGCAAAGGGGCACAAGGGCACTTTTTGGGGTGATGGAAATGTTCTCTACCCTAATTGCACTAGCAGCTGTATGAGTGCAGGCATTTGTCAAACCAATCAAATTGTACACTTAAAATTAGCAAATTTTATTACAGGTAAATTATACCTCAACAAAATTAATTCTAAAAATATAAGTGAATGTCTCTAGAAGCAACCTGCAGATAGTAGAACTTCTTATCGCTGGAACTTCTACACTTTTATTTTCTTGGACACGTATGACATTGGTTTAAAAAAATGTTTAAAGGGGAAAGAAAATTGAGCTTTTACCAGATTAATTTAAATCACACTGTAATGTGGTCAATATGATATGTGTTTTCTTTCAGGGATAAAATAAATAAATTTAAAATCTTACAAAAGAAACACACAAAAACATAATGTAAATGTCCCATTTACCAGGGCAAAAACAACCTATGTGAAAAGCTTCCTGAGCTTCAAGAGAGAAGACTGGAAAATGTCGAGAAATATATACATTTACAATAAAATCACCAAAAATTTTTTAAAATTTACAATATAATCCTGAAGTTCTTCTGGAAAAACAAATATGTGAGAATAGTCAATAAATGCCTGGATAAATTATTTCTTCCTCACAGAGCAAGGATGATACGTATTTAAAACTTGTTCAGTTCCCTGTGATTGAATGCCATGCCCATGTTTGGTAGAATTTGTATGTTTATAGCAATTCCTAGCTAAGTGATCTTGGTTTACAATAGATTCTTAGGAGGCGAAACTGACTTTATACTGAGCAAGATTCTTCCAAATTCATTCTCTCATTACAACATGAGATGTAGATAAACTGTACTTACTTAATGTGCTCTGATTTTAAATATTTAGTAGTGAACTAGATGCCTGCAGAAGGTCAACTTATATATACTGGAGGATAGAGAAGGCCTTGTTTGAACAAACCTAGAACGTGCAAATTTGTTTGTCAATATATCCAAATCTCCTCCAAGTAATGGGAGTTTAAGAGCTTATGAATCAACCTGAACAGCTTGCTGATGATCATTTGACAGACTGTGTGGGAAATTGAGTTTACTTCAAATTTATGAACTGATGGAGCTATTCCTTATAATGATTAACAATGAGTCATAGAAGAAATCAAGGGTCATTCTCAGGCACATGTGCCTAATGTCAGGTGTGGAGAGAGTGAGAACAGTTGTAGAAGAGGTAAAGGTCTCATGACAGTCTGTTAGCTAATTTTCATTTTTAAAGTGAAGACACAGACTGGAAAAATTTTAAGGCAAACTTAGTACCTAAAACATCTCCAAAATGGGTGCTTTGTGAAAAGCCTGGGTTACAATCCCCAGAAGATTATTATTAATATAAGAAAGCAATAACTCAGAGGAAGCTGTAATAATATCACAATATGTTTACTTAATTTGGGGACTCAGAATAGAATATAAGTGCAGGGAGCAGAGGGCAGTGCACACATTGCTCTGATAATTGATGTTTTTACCTGAAAAACACATCATATACACATTCCAAGGCCCAGATGTCAAACACTTAGAAAAGTATATAAAAAGTAACTGAAGCAAATGTAATAGTAGATGCTTAAATAGAAAAAAGACACAGAACCTATCTTCCAAAAGTGATTTTTGTAATGCAATGTTGATCATGTTAGCGAAGGTAATTAATAAAGCGAACAATATTTACTTAGAGTTCTTTCAACAATTATTTATCCAATGGATATTGATCGAGCGTCTGCCATGTGTAGAGACTGTGCTAAGAACCTTAAAAGCATTATCCATTCCAACATCACAAGTATTCTAGAGAGATAAAGATTGTTATTTTCCATATTTCATAGGGAAGGAAACCAAACAGAGTGTAAAATCCTGTCCAAGTTCGCACAGCCATTTAGTGATGGACTTGGGATTCAAACCCAGGTTTTCTGGTATTAAGAACAGAAGCAGTGACTGCTAAGCTAAAAAAAAATCAAGCTGCTCAATGATTAATTTTTAAAATATGAATGAATATCTTAGGTTGGTGCAAAAGTATTGCGGTTTAAAAGGTTAAAAACAATTGCAAAAACCGCAATGACTTTTGCACAAACCTAATACTATAAACATTTATATTTAAAATTTTTTTTTAAACAAAAAATTTTTTTTGTTGTTTTACAACTTTCTATTAACAAAACTTCCGGGCTGATTCTACCTGTAATAAGACCAGAAAATTTCTCAATATTCCTTCTCCTCCTTTTTACAGAGATATACTAAAGAAATATCAGTCCACCTATAATTATTAAGTTACTGCTCCCACATTTCTGTACCTATCAAATACATAGTATTTAGCCCTAAAATCGGACACCATGGAGAACAAGTATACATATAAGAGTAGTCTATAATTAAAATAAAAGTCTGGTATATATGAAATGATTAGAAATTACATTGGGAATAATTGTCTAAATGACTAGGCCTAAACAATTGGTGAATATAACTGGATACAAATATCCCTTGATATAAAATAGTGATTCTCGAAGTGTGGTCCAAGGAAACTTGACAATGGTGTTTTACTCTCATTGTCGTTAAGTGTATATAGGCATTTTCCACTTCTGTGCTTGGAATGTAGACCCCTAACATTTCCAGCTCCTGCAAAGTGATAAATCTCAGGGAAAGACCAGAGCTAGGTAGCCTGGAGCTATGGGACAGGCTTTCAAAGTTCATTAAAATTGTCCCTACACAGCTCTGCACACAGAACCTTCAAAATCTGTGATAGTAAATGCACCTATCTTTTACATCAGTGGTTCTCCAATTTCAGCATGCATCAGAATCACCAGGAAAGCTTGTTAAAATGCAAATTGCTGGGCCCCACCCCCAGATATTCTGATTTAGTAGGTCTGGGGTGAGTGCTGAGAATCGCTGTTCTCAGCTGTAGACCAGCCAAATTCTGACCTCAGCCAACTGGCTGGGCTTCAGAGTGTGTGACTTACTCTGACTTTTTCAACTTCTCCATGGTTTGTCCTCATACATTGCTCTTCTCTACCTGGGTAAGAACTTTCTACCTGGGTAAAATTGCTCTCAGATAAGTACTCGTGAAAAACCTTTTGAAACATTTAGCATTAAAGGTTCTTTCTAGAAGTACACACATTGGAAATGTTAGATGGAAATTTTAGTCTCAAAATGATTCCTTGGAAGTGCAAAGTTATGCAGGTGAAACCTGGAGCAAAAGCAAATGTCTGGGGACCATCCTCAGTACTGTTTCAGTCAGTAAAAGCAGTAAGTGTTCAAATACAAGTGTTATCTGTAATTGCTAACAACACTCCCGTTCACGATACTCTAAGGCACGGTGTCCCCAGAATTCCACGAGGTGGAGAAGTCTTGATGAGCCTGTTGTCCTAACGGAAAGCTTGCCAGTATCCTGACAGAATTAGGAAGTCCTTCTTGAGTTGCCCTCTAGACATGAGTACACACAAAGGAAGGCTTCATCTGAAATCCTAAGCAAATAAAAGTCAAGTGAGTAAAGTAGAACATTAAATTTTCGAGTTGGCAAGGAGCAACATTTTGTAACCTTGAGGATATTTAACTAAGAGTTGGAATTCCACAAAACTGCCAATTTGACATCAAAATGCTCCCAAAAGGTGAAGGCTTCACCTGAAAACAGATATAAAACGTAGTTACTTAACCCAGGTTAATAGGTCCCAAAGACATATATGACAAAGCCCTGGGAAGAAAAGTAATCTGCAGAAAAGAGGGGAAAGCGAGAATATACCTTGCTGGGGGAACACTTTAAAACTCCTTTCCTTGTGTTTCTCTTTAGGTACTTAGTGTTTCCTTGGAGAGATCTTCCTTCCCTAAACAATTTCAGGCTTGCTGTGAAGTTGTAAACATGATGCAGTGACATTTTACCTGCTCTCTTTATATTTCTCTTTTCTCAGATTTGGAATATTCAGTTGTTTCTAAACCTAGAACTTCAGAAGGATTCCAAAGTCACTCATGCCTGGTCCATTCAATTCATCCAAGTTTATTCAACAGGAGACAGTAGGGTGCCTATCACGTATACATTATCACATTAGATGCTTTGGGGAAGAGAAAGATGAGTCTGACATGGATTTTGTCCCCCCAAAAAAGTCTTATGTATGGCATGGTTAAAGAAATAAGTTGTCGCATTTATTATGATGGAATAGAGGTGATGGTTAATGATTGCCATAAGAGAGGCAAATATAAGGCACCATGAGAGTTGAGTGGTGAGGGTGGAGATCAGAAAAAGCTTTAAAGAAACTGAGCTATTTAAACTGAGTTTTGATAGATTGGCAGAATTTGAACATGTAGACATAATGGAAGGCAGTTTTATTAAATTTATCTATATGACAGTATGTATATGCAAAGCAAACACAGTTTAATACCCTAGAATCAATCCTTCTGTAATGTAATCACCTCATTCACATAGCAATCCCCCCAAATAAATGTCTTTTTGGAGTTCCAATAACATCCTTGTCTAGAAATATTTTTAGAGGATTTTTTTTCTCTTCCCTGGATGTTCAATTTCCTAGTGTGAAACCCAATGCTCCAGAGCACACACTCATGTTTGTGTCTTGTCTGGAGTAAATTCTTGAGAAGAGCCATGCTGAGATTTACATTATATGTATGCAAATGATGTGCTTGAGATGGGAAAGACCTCACAAATCTGGCTGCATCTAGACTCTCTTTGGAGAATAACAGACAAATCATCTCGGAGTATATTTCATAACCTCAGGTCTGTCCCAGCAATGCATTTCCAGTTGAATGGTTTCAACTTCTCTGTCACAGAGGAAAAACACTTGAATTAAAAAGAAGAGAGCGACAGATTTAAAGAAGAAGAAGGAGGGGAAAAAAAAGGAGGAGGAGGAGAAGGGGGGTGAGGAGAGGAGAAGGAGGAAGAAGAACAAAGGGGAGAAAAAAAGCCCAAGTGCAACAAAATGAAGAAGGAGGAATTAATTTGGAATGAGAAAAGCATAAAAGGGGGCAAGGGGAAAGATGGAGAGGGGGAGACAGGGTTGGGTGACAAGAAGCCTTTTTAAAACAAAAGCAAACCCTTTGCCAGTCCCTACTGTGGAAAGTGCCATGGACTCTTCTGGAGAGGTTGCTTCCCATGGGCACACCCATTATCGGGATTCCAAACCATCTGTCTGGCCCAGCCTTTGACATTCCTCTCCTTGTGGGATAGAGGAAAGACAGACAGAATGCATGGGCTGGAGGAGGCGATGCATGCCAGAGAGGCCTGTTAGGATGGGAGGAAACAGACCACGCTGGCCCCAAGAGCCAGACACCTGTGTAAACTGCAGGAAGCTGAGAGGAGCCCAGCTGAGCTGATGGAGACACCACATGCATGTGGCTGTAGGAGGCAAAGTCATATGGAGACAAAGGCACACACACACACACACACACACACACACACACACACACTCAGTCAGGGAAATGAACAGAGGCAGACTGATCCGGAAAGAGTCAGGGAAACATAGAGAGGGAAAAAGCAATATGAAGACATGGAAAATTACCCACCAAAAAAGGTGTCTAAAGGAATATGACTATTTAAAGTGCCCTTGTATTGCATTTTCATGGAAATTTGTTTGCTATTTACATCAAAAAAGTCTACACACCTTTCCTAGGGTTGAATACTCAATTAATTTAACTTAATAACTTGTCAAATATCTAGACAGAGGGGAGCTCATATAAAAAGTTACCTATAGGTGTTTTGTAAAATACATATGTCCAGGCCCCTCCCCTGACCTACTGAGTCAGAATTTTCAGGCATGGGGGCTAAATTATAGGGGCTACTGCTGCCCCCTCCTGCTGGAGAGTTCCTGAGAGGTTGGGGGTGGCTTCATTCCATTTAGAGGAGAATAGAGCCTGTCTCTGGGATATGAAACTGTTTACCTGGTCAGTGTTTTAAAGGGAATACCTCCAATGCACACCTGAATACATAGAGGGAAACAGTGGTAAAGCTCATGCAATTTGAATGCTTAGAAAAAGAATATGCAATATAAAAAGTTAACACCAAGGATGTTCACAAATGCTCTAATATAATATAATTAAGTTGCAGTATTTCTCACTTACTTAAACATGTTTAGTCTTATATTGTTGGTACCAGGAGCACAGTGTAAGAGTGTTTTCCAAAGTATGTTCTGTTTTCCAAAGTATGTTCCAGAGCACGCTAACACCCCAGAATTGGGAGAGAAAATTTAACAGAGATTGAGAACAGCTACATACTTTCCCCAGCATTTCCACACATACACCAACAACTACAAGCCAAGGAATATTAGTATTTAAGACATTTTAAAATTTTATTTCATTGGGGAATAATGGAAAACAGTGTATGTCTCTGGGGTCCATCTCCAAGTCATTGTCCTTCGATCTAGGTGTGGAGGGTGCAGCTCAGCTCCAAGTCCAGTCGCCTTTTTCAATCTTAGTTGCAGGGGGCGCAGCCCACCATCCCATGTGGGAATTGAACCGGCAACCTTGTTGTTGAGAGCTCACGCTCTAACCAACTGAGCCATCCGGCTGGCCCCTAGTATTTAAGACATTTTTTAAACCTACTTATTTTAAAACATGTTTTCCAAAGTTATATGACCACAGAACCAATTTTCAATATAATGCCTATGAGTATCATGAGTATTACAAGGAATTCACTTTTTAAAAGAATTAACATCCTGTGTATATATATATATATATATATGTATATATACACATAAAGGTATATACATATAAAGGTAACTGGTTACCAATCACAGCTTAATTTTTTTATAAAAGAGGCAAAGTCAGGGATTTGCAAAATTATAAAGCACAGCAACAATACAAATCTAAATTAAAAGCACATAAACTGGCATTCAGCACTTTCCATACTCTAAGTTCCCAAATTACCTTGAGTGAAAATCTAAATTATTTTAATAACTAAATTATTTTTCTGATACATTAAAAAAAAAAGGGTTTTGGAGGTGTTTGAAGTAAAAAGCTTCTGGGCATGGGCATATCAGACAGGAAACTACTTCTGGCTCACCTACAGAAGTAAATTTTAAGCTAAGAACACTCCGAAAAGAAATCCAGTAGTAGAAGGCTAACTTGGATGAGTCTCTTCTCAGATGGTCAGGATGCCCTGTGGTCCATTTGTTTGCGGTATAGGCTGGGATCTGGTCCCATATGTTCCTGGTTCCTTTTCTTTATAGCTTGTCTTGGTCTTTTCTTGTCTCAGTCCCTTATACAGAGCCAGTATACACAGAGGATGACTGAAGGTAGATCAAATTAGTTATGGGTGAAAACACTGGGTTGATTCATAACGGCATAATTCACCATCTCACACACATCTGTTACATAAGCTAAGCTAGCTTGATAGAAAGGCCTTCTGAGAGCCGCTAAAGGAGGGGCAAATCTGGTTCTAGAAAGGAATACAGGATGTGAGACGAAAGTCTCATGAGGGGAACTGGGAAGATGGAAAGTTAACCAGAAAGGTAAGAACATACAAACTTTTATTTCTAGACTTAAAGAGCCAGGAGAAAGAAAATGCTACAAGTCATTCCTGTGCTGTGTGGCATACATAATTGGTACTGTAAAATGAGCAAATAAAACACTTTTTTTAAAGTTGAGCTTTTTATCATAGAGGGTGGCTTTTACACATGGTTTTGGAGCAAATGGTTGCTAGGAAATATGACAGAATGAGGAAACAGACTGTAAGTGATATTCGGGGTGTGTGCAAGATAGGGTGGGGTGGGCAAGATGATCTAATGTAACTAAATGTAACTAAATACATTTCATGTCCATGGTTGATTTGGCATCACTTTTAAGCCTTTATTTTGAAATTTCCAAAGCACACCTCTCTATCTTGGTTTTAGAGTATGAAACCTGATACTCATTCTTTTAAAAGCCAGTGTCCACATAGTAGATGATGGTGGTGAGAGAGAACAATTCAGCAAGAAACTAATAAAAAATTCCATTGGGTGGTTTATCAGGTCAAGATTTTGTTCATTAAATCTCAGTTTTCTTCTTAATAGAAACAGGTGTGGTTTTATTCTGAAGTGAAAATATCAAATAGTCTTCTAACAGTGACAAGGCTATGTGCTGCAGCTTGTCGATTCCCACTGCCCTCTTTCTTTCCCAAAACCGCTCCTCGTTCCAGCCCTGAATATTTCAGTGTAGTACTAAGCCAGCAGCTGGGGGAATCAGAGCAAAGCAGTTGGCTTCTCTAGGTGCTAAGAAAAATCACCACCACCACCAGCACCCCTACCACGACCTAGTAAGGAAAATGAGATGCTGTCTTTCCAGGTATCTTTTGTGTGAAATGTGCCTCAGACACACACCTGCATTTACTTCTCCTGTGTGGTTTCATCGAGTGTCAGAAGAGTCCTTCTGAGAGAAAAAAAAAGGTTTTATTACTTTTGAATTGATTTGGTTTCTCAAACTGATGTTTTAGAAGTGTGAGAATATACATTGATCTGTGGATGAAAGATGTATTGATTTGTATATTTGTTTGGGAAATATTATTGCCTGTAAAAAGCAGATCATAAAGAGATCTGTATAAAATGATCCCATTTTGTTAAAATAAGTATTCTTTTTTCCATGAAAAATGTATTGTAAGTGACAGACTGCTAAAATGATAGTATGATGTATCTATTTTAATTGAGGCATCAATAGGATAGATTCAGAATGAGTACGAGACAGGCCTCCATAATTTCTGACTTTAGAAATGAATTGGTGAAGTACCAGTTTTACAATTCTAGGTCACTTGCCAAAGGACCCCTCACTCACATTGAGAATATGAAGTGGTCGAGACAGTGAGACAGTGGGTCTCTCATACATTTCTGGTGGGAAACAGTTTGGCAGTTTCTTTAAAAACTAAACATTTACTTACCATACCAGCAGGAAATTGCACTCCTGAGCACTCATCCCAGAAAAATGAACATTTATGTCTGCACAAAAATCTATATATGACTGTTCATAATATATTTGTTTGTAATAGTCAAAATATCCTTCAACAGATGGATGGTGAAACAAGCTGTGGTACATCCATACTATGGAATACTATTCAGCAATAAAAAGGAACAAACCTGATACTTGGATGAATCTCAAGGTCATTATGCTGAGTAAAAAAAAGACAGTTTCAAAAGATTACATATTGTATGATTCTATTTATATAACACTCTCAAAATGATAGAATTGTAGAAATGGTAAAACAATTAGTGGTGGCCAGGGTTAGGGATGATGGAGGGAGAGGAGGAAAGCGGATGTGATGAGACATCTTTATTACGGTGTAATAGTTCTGTATCTTGACTGTGGGGATGGTTATACAAATCTACGCATGTGTTAAAATGCCCAGAACTATACCCACATGTGTCAATACCACATTCCTGGTTTTGATATTGTGTTATATTTAGGCGTGACCACTGGGGGAAATGTAAAAGGTTACACCGGACCTCTCTTGTGACTCTATAATTATTTCAAAATGAAAAGGTGTTTTTTAAAGTCATGAGGACGATAAACTCTCAAATAACAACACTACAAACTGTAAATCAATTTTAATCCCAGATCAAAGAAGAATATAGAAAATACGAAGTAAAGAAAGAAATGTTAGTGAAAAATAAGTTACCCAAATCATACATTTTTTTCCACTGGTAACATTTTAAAAAGAATGCTTTGAGAAGATGATTTCTTATATTTTGACTTCACGGATGCAACGTTTTTAAGTAAAAGTATTTTTGAAATATCTAACTATTTTCTTTCAGAATTTTTTTCAAGGCCTAACCAGTTTTATTGCAAGATGACCCTATACATGTATATCAAGTCTAGTACCTTAATACCTACCCAACAAGTCATTAACCTATAGAACTATGCATCATGAGAAGCAGAAATATCAGCCATCTCTTCTGCTTATTAGCAAGGTGTCACTCCTGAGCAAGTGTTCACATCATTGAGGTCTGTGAACAGTCACTTTTCGCATTCATCTGGGGTGAATAAGTGAACGATAGAATGACTTAAACACAAATGTAACATATTATAAACAAAATATTACAAAATAACTCACAAATTAAACCAAAGTACTTGGCAGAATTTACTACAAAACACCATAAAAACTCCCTTAACTTCAGCTCTTTCTCTCTCTATATATCTGGCAAGCCACTGGGTGTCTTTGGGCATCATGGTGAGTCTCTTAGCATGGACGGCACATAGATTAGTTAGTATCTTCAAATAAGCCTACCAGGTATGTGTCACTGGCCCCCTGAAGTACACCAATAGCGGCACTCTGGAGCCTCAAGCCAATTTTGAAATCCTGGGCGGTCTGCCTCCCCAACCTCTGGAAAGGCTGCTTCCGAATCAGAAATTCCTCCAACAAAGACCAAACTCTGCACGCTGCACTCTATTCACCATTTTAAATAGTCGAACATAACAGAATATTGCGATTTGCCCAAGTTATGTATCCTAGGACATGAAGTTATTTCTAGAAAACTAGTTACTGGGGGGAGGAAAGGTTTGTATACTCTACTTCTACTGTGCGCAAAATGGTTAATAATATTATCAAATTTGACACATCTGTATATTTTTGTATATCTGCTTTAGGACATGCAGACAGTACCAGAAGTCTTTTTTAAGTCTGACAGACTCAGAGATTAATGATGAATTCAACTCTGCTTCTGCTTTACTTGGCTGCCAAGAGATTTCTGGTTGTCACACAGCAAAGTTAGTGAATCTGATTGAAGAAATATTTATAGGATGAAACAATCAGTTGAGAAAAAGCTCATGTAATTACCACTGACAATGAATCAAACATGGTGAAAGCTATGAATGATTTAGGAAGGAACCCAAGCATATGATGTTGTGTTCTCACACTTTGTGTCCATTTTTTGGTTGCTTCAGGGAGGACAGTAAATCTAGCCCCTGATATTCCATCTTGGCTGGAAGCAGATGTCCCCAGATAGTTGCTTTTAAACATACTAATTCATGTCATAGAAACTTTAGCAGAATTTCAGCAATTGTGATATGAAATTCAGAAATATGATAGGTCCTTAAGGTAGAAGAGCTTTTCAGTTAGTGCTTAAAAATCCTTCTTTATGAATAACTTCTATATCTTTGTTCTCCACTTTTAAGCCTAAGAACATCCTAAACATTTGAAGTTTTTATTTATAATGAATTCCATGGGGCAGCATAGACAGAAGCGGTCCTTTGTGAGTGTGCAAACTCTAAATTAATAACAGTCTTTAATCTATTACATAAAGTTCATGTTCTCTATGTCAGTGTGTTCAAGTGAGGCACATTTATTCAATCAGAATGGCCTAATTGACAGAAGATTGGCAAGAGATGTTCCTTGTCTAGAGCCTACTCCACGGTCTACCCCCAGGCCAGCCATATGACCATGCCAGTCATATACCTCCTTTAAACTTCAGGGTTTTTTTCACTTGTCAAATGATGTGGCTAGATAACATTAATGAGTCTCACAAAATTGCCAAGGGTTATTTATTTAAAAAATGAAATTACCAAGGGTTATTTATTCACATGCCTGAAAGAGCAATGTGACAGTGGGGACGGGAATACAAATTTTGAAAAAAGTGATTAGCCCTTATAAAGAAAGGGAGAGTGAGCTGACCAAGGGTCCATAAAAGGATAGACCTGGGTTGCGTAGGGGCCAGCTGACAGTGGGATTCTTTGGTCTCCACCTTCCTGAAGGTGTGGCTTTTCTGCAATAGCTCTCAGCAAATATTTTTCTTATATGTCATGTCTACTATGTTCTGGTGACTAGAGAGCCAATATTAGATAAATGAATGAAGAATGGGAGTTGAGAGCTTGGACCCATTACCTCTAAAGTAACTTTCAACCCAGAAATTCTGTATTCCTATGAAGCACAAGAATGGAGGTGGCAAAGGTTAAGGGAACAGAGATAGAGAAGAAATTAATTTTACATCAGAATAATCAAGGCTTGATGAAGACAGGAGTTGAGCCTTGATGTGTGCATGCTGGTCATGGACTAGTCTGATTGTGTGTGTCATAATCAAAAATAACTTCAGTAGCATAATCACCAATTCTTGAAGAATAGAATGTATCTTTACTGTAGGTTTTCTTAGATGGAGATGCTGGAGGTTTCATTTCACATAGTTCTTCACAGGTAACTTTCTGAAACTCCTGTTTAGACATATAATTTTCTCTTCTAAATATTCCACTCACAACAGCTACACTTTTCTTCATATCTCGTCAGCACAATACTCTGTCCATGCCATCATTCTCCAGCTTTGCCGTCCAGGCAGCAAGGACCAGCATGACTTCCACTCCTATCCTGAAGCTGTGCAGGTCCCTCTAGGAGCATCTGAGGATCCAAACGCCCTGCCTTGTGCTTCCTTTCCCCCACAGGGGAAGGGCACAGAGCTCTTGTGACATGTGATTTGTTCTTGCTGACCACTTTTCTCTTGGAATATTGAGAAGGATCCCTGGTGGGGAAAACAAATCTTCACTGAAGTATAATTTTTGAAATCTTTAAATAGTCAAATAAATGCAGCTGCTTAAAATTAAAATTAAATATATGTTGTATATAAAAATATACATAATCTATTGGTAATTTGGTAGAGGGGATGGTTATATAGAGACTCCTGTACTTTTTCCCTTCATCGCTGTTTCCACTAACTTAGTTTAGCATATGGATTGTCTTGCTGTTCTGAATATGTTATACATGTTCTCCCCCACAGATTCTAGGCATGAAAATACTACCCTTTGTCTTTCTCTCTAAACATTTATCTGTATAGCAGACTTTCTGATCATTTAATAACAAGAAAGCAGCTACATAACAGATAATTCAACATTAAATATCCAACTTCACTGTTCTGGCTACTTCCCTAGTCCCCTGGCTACTTCCTACAACTCAATACAGATCCCCTTAGAAGGCAGAAGGAGTACTCTAAAGTGAAAAGAGACCAGAAGAGAAAATATTTAAAAGGATCCAGAATATAGAGTCATTTACGGGGTGGCCGAATGGCTCAGTTGGTTAGAGCGCGAGTTCTCAACAACAAGGTTGCCGGTTCAATTCCCGCATAGAATGGTGGGCTGCACCCCCTGCAACTAAAGATTAAAACCAGTGACTGGACTTGGAGCTGAGCTGTGCCCTCCACAATTAAATTAAAGGACAACAATTTGACTTAGAGCTGATGGGCCCTGGAGAAACACACTGTTCCCCAATATTCCCCAATAAAATTAAATTTAAAAAAAGAAAGAAATATAGAGTAATTTAGCATAAAAGACCCTAATAGCAAGAAGCAAGATGAGGAACACCGTTTGTATTAAAGACTTTAACCAAGTCAACTGCTTCTCCATTCCTATCTTATATCATTCAAATTCATTCAAACTGTTCAGAGAGAAATATAATGGGGACTTATATATACATTTCTTTGCACTGTATCATGTATATATGTTTTTGGTAGTAGTATTACAGTGTGAAACTTAAGGTCATTGGCTTTCACACTACTTTAGAAAATACGCGAAAAATAGAGAAATAGAAACTATCTCACAAACGCACATAAAATCTAAAAGTACCTTTACTTTAGATTTTAATACATCTATCTACTTTTCGCTAGTTTTCTTTGCCTCTTTCAATTTCTCACATATATATAGTATTGTTATGTTGTATAATAAATATATACACCGAGTTCTATTTCAAATGAGCCTCACTATACTCATGGAATTTAGGAAGAAATAAGAGTGGTGGTTCCTATTTTGAGATTAGGGAAACAAGCACAGAGGGGTTAAATGCCTTTCTTCCCACAAGGTCACAGAGAGAATCTGTGCTGGGGAGAGAGAGAAGGGGTCTTTCCTTCATTGCATACTGTTTTATATGTTAACCATCATGCACATGCTAAGTCAATGGAGGCTGGCACTTTACATAAATATATGATGATGCAGTGCTATGTGTAATAAAAATCTGAAGCATGAAATGTGGAAGCAATTCAAGAAAACAGATCTCACATTTTTGCCTTTGTCAGAGTCAGAATCTGACATGCTCTGATTAAAATTCAACATCTGCAGGCATTTAAAATTAAAATATACAGGTATTCGTGTTTTCCTCCTTCCACAATGTTTTATTGCTGCTTTTTTCATCTTAAATATTAAAAACATTACATTATTTTATTTCATATGTCGAACTTCATGTCTCAGTATATTACACATTGCCCTTTCACCCCGAGCTCTGGTTCAAATCCAGCTCTTAGCTGAGGAAATAAAAAACATCTGAAAATATTTAGTAGACTCATCTCAAGGCCTAATGGACTACAGTTTACATTAACTTGACAAACACAACAAACAAACATATTTGCCACAAATGAAAATGTTTACATGAAAACATTCAGGAATGAATAGTATAAAAAGGCCTCTCAGACAGACCTGAAAGCTATGCCTTGATTTCACAGAGAATTTGAAACAAAGATGGAGAAAAATCTGGGCTGCACCTGTCCCATCCAAAACAGGTGACTGAAGGATCCAGATTGTAGAAATCTGCCTCTGCCATTTTGTGGTGGGGAAAACTGCAGTTTGGAAAGACTCAGGGGATGGGAAAAATAAGAGAAAACAGCTCGGAAATAAATCGTCGGCTGTATCATATTACTCTTATGTTCATGCAAAAATTATTTATTGAGGCGTGTGCTGCACTTAAACACTTTGTTAAGCACTTTTTCATTGGTGCCTTCCAGCAAGTTGGGAAAATAAAGGTAACTTTGGCTTAGAGACAAATCGAGGGGAAAAGCCTGTTTATTGTCTTGAGGACCAACTTTTACGAACAAGTTTATAGTTCATGATTTAAAAACAAGGAGACAACAGGCATTTCACATGAAATCTGCCACCCTCCTCAGGAGTTGATGATCACGTACCTTCAGTGGCAGGGGATGAGCAGACAGTGATGGGATGAGCTGTGGGAGACTGAAGAGGACATGCCCTATATAAAGGCATTGGATTCTGTTAACTGTGAAATGTCATGTCGTCCAAATAAAATATACATGCAGGTCACCAGTGTGTAATCTCTGCTCTACTGTTACTCTCTAGGCCCCACACTTCATGACTACAGCATCACTACTCTGATGCGTCTAGTCTCTGTTCTTTGCTCCACCTGCTCCCTCTCCCACTGCCTCATCTGAACAATTGCACCTATAAGGGGAACAAGTAATTCAAGTCCCTAAATCAGAAGTTCACTGTGTATAAAATTCCCTTGGGGGAACCTGTTACACTGCATATTCCCAGGCCCACTCCCAGAGATTCTGATTCTGAAGTTTTGACATAGGGCCTGAGAATAAGTGGGGTTTTGTTTTGGGTTTTTCTTTAAAAATCTTAAGGAACAGTGTGTTTCTCCAGGGCCCATCAGCTCCCAGTCGTCATCCTTCAATCTAGTTGTGGAGGGTGCAGCTCAGCTCCAAGTCCACTCACCATTTTATTTAATCTTTAGTTGCAGGAGGTACAGCCCACCATCCCATGCGGGAATTGAACTGGCAACCTTGTTGTTGAGAGCTCGCGCTCTAACCAACTGAGCCATCCAGGCACCCCAGAAAGAAGTGTTTTAAAAGGGTTGTCAGGTGATGCTAATGCATGTGGTTCAAGGGCCATACTTTGGGGAAAACTGTCAGTGCTATAGCATAGATTTGGCTCCTATTCTCAATGGATTGATCGGGGTAAAGGGAAAAACAAAACAAAACAATACAGTGGCAACCCCCAGGCTCATCACTGCTTTCTTTTCTCTGCCTTTAGAGCTGGCAGGCTAGGAAGGTTTCACCAAAGACCAGAATTATCTTTGACAGAGAATCTGATATGACAGAGAAGAAAACGGAGCATTTCAGATGATGGTGACCAAGTAACCAGGTATATTGTATCCTAAGTCTCCCTGACCGAGCAACTCACACCCTCTCCCAACTCCATTCTTAGCAGCACATCCCACGTGTCATGTACTTCGCTGGCAGACGGTCCTTCCTCCCAACTCACTTAAAAGTTGGAGCCACTTTTGCTTTTAATTCTTCACTCAACAGCAATAGGAAACATCAGGCTCTATCCTCAGATAGAAGAGAACCATTATATGGTGTGAAGTGACACTCCGACCATGGTAAGGGAAATGCTAAATTCAAGTCTGCTCTGAATCAAGCTTTTGTATTAATTCTTCAATCATCTGAATTCCAATTTATGATAACAGTTTAAAATGTCTTCCATAGTTGCTTTCATCTTCTCGGTAGTGCAACCCAGAAAGAGTTTATTCCCTCCAACCTTGTATTATATAAAGTTTCTGCCAAGCCTCAGATGGCCTTTTGCTTTCTTTTCCTGACAAATACTTAAAGACAGAGCCGCACTCATGCATTCAAATTTGGTAGCATTACCTCCAGTAAAAGTACTGACATTCCACTTACAGAAGGGGGGAAAAAAATCATGAAAACCTTCTGTTTCACTTAATTTAATATTTGACAAGTCCCGTAAAGAATAACTAGGATACTCTCACCACGTGTTTTCAGTCCTGTCTTTACCACATCTGTCCCTGGAGTTTGTTCGTGAACGTCTCATGGCATAATAAATCCTTCTTCCCTGATACCTGGGTCCCAAACAAGGATTGTATTGGACAGACACTATTAATCATCGGTGCTGATCTGATTCGTAGGCAAATATCTCAATGATGAGAGAACAGTATGGTTCATTCCGCATTGTCTTTGGCACTGTCTTTGCCGGGAGATGCCTTTTAGTCAAGGCTGGTCAGATGAGGAAAAAAAATCTTCCCCTTCATCTAGGAATTTAATGAGATCAACCCAAATTCCATTCATGGACTCAACTCAGTCCCATGTGATTGTGACTGGACAATCTAGTGGCAGAAGACAGGTTTCCTTAGTAGAGATAGAAATGGGGATAATTGTGGTGTTTCCCCCCATTGTCTACTGTTTATTCTGGCAGGCACTCCAAAATCAGAAAATTGGTATTTTTCTTATGTGGGACATTGCTATTTGGACTAGTCACAATATGCAGACACACATCGTGTGAAGGGTTTTATTATTGGAAATACCCCAAAGTGGGTTCTCAGGTATGCTCTCTCCACGAGTAGTTTTCAAGGATAAGATAAAAGGAATTTTCATTGGTAAAAGTTAGCTCACATTTACTTACTTAACTAACAAACCAACCAACCATCATTTATTGAGACTATTATTTCCACAGTGCTGTGATCTATATTAATAACAGTATAACACTATAGTAAGACCTGTCCTTACTTTTGAAAGTTTGAAACCTGGGCAAACAGGAAAGACTTACTTATTACAAGGAAACAATTCTAATTCCAAGGCCCAACACTGTGTATGCTGGGTCCACGATAGGTATTTAATCAATTCTTACATACACAATAAATGAATATTAAAATTTGAGAGACATTATAAATTCTGTAAATCCAGAGAGAGATAGCATGTGGCATTTCTTGAGCTCCTCTGAGCATGGAACCCAGCTTTCAAGAAGCTCCTCAGGGATTCCACAGAACTCAGTTTGGGAACTCTAGCCCAGACACACTTCATGGGAGAGGTGGAATTCCTAGTGGATGTTGCAAGGAGCAAAGAATTAAGTGGATGGTAATGAGGGGAAAATCCAGGAAGAGAGAATAACAGAAAATATGGTAGAGGTCAAAATTAACCTAGAGCATGGGAGGTCAAGGAAATTGACCCAAATTGTTATAACTTAAATCACTAGAGAGTTAACTGATTTTTTGCAATATTCTGTCTTGCCAAATAGCACCTGTTTTAGCTGAAATAGACAAGGAAAGCCTAAGGTAAACTTGTGACAGTACAATAAGCACTTAGATTTATATTCTCTTAGAAAACTATCAATCAGTTAAACCATATTTGGGGTCCAGAATACAGACCACCAAGCATAATAGTTTCACAGTTCTCTTATTAGAAGTATCTGGAGAAATTGGCAGGGGTGGGGGGCAAAAATAGGAGAGGAATATAAGGGAAAGGGGAGAAAAATCTTATTTTGTTTGAAAGTCTTATTTTTATGCTTTTTTTTTTTTTTCAAAATAAGAGATGCCAGGACATCTGAGGTCTAGATATTTTTGTTTCTTCACTGATTTTTCTATATTTCTTAATGGTCTTTTAAGGGCATGACTATTTCTTACATCTCCTTTACTTTTTTTTTTCCCCCTGGCTGACTTTTCTACTAAGTGAATTTTCAGAAAAATTTAGGTTTGCAACAGGGTTTTGATAGTGAGCCTTTTTTGTCCTGTCTTGGATGGGCAACAAATTAGTTATGTATGCTAACTAAGTGAATCACCTGAGTTCTTTATTTCAGTTTCCTCTTGCAGTAAAGGGATTGAACTAGAAGATGGTCTTTAAAATTCTCCTTTTTCTTCCCACTAAGAGCTATTTTTGATATTGAGACAAGTCTTGTCAGGTGACGGAAACTCATATCCAACCTAAGCTCTCTCCTGTGGATCCCTGTAACCTGGGGACAGCCCTTTTGCTGTGCTTGTGCCCTTTCTAGTAGCACCATCATCACACCAATCACTCTAGATGCTTATGACATTTTTACAGGTCTGTCTTTTGTACCAGAATGTGAGATGCTTGATTTAGGGGTCACGTGTTTTTCATCTTTGCTTACCTAATCCTATTTCAAGATGTAACACCCAGAGGCAGTACTGCCTAGTGGTGAGAACACAGGCTCTGGCCCTGAGTGGGTGAAATCTTGGCTCAGCCAACATACAGGGTGTATGGCCTTTGGAAAATTGTTTATGTTCTCTATGCCTGTTTCTTCACCAACGAAAAGAGGATAAAAGTAATAGGTATTACTTTGCGGTGGGCTTAAACAAGCATAGAGTACTTGCAACAATGATTAAAAATATTAGTATATTTTCAGGAACTGAAACATACTCAATGTTCAGCAAATGTTTGACTGAAAGAATAAGTCTACCAAAATAGGAGGGCACATGGGAATAGATGTATTATAAAAAAAGTATACATATGAAATGTGTGTGTGTGGGGGGTGGGGGAGTTGAATAAGACACTGTCCATGACAGTATGAAAATTATAGTCTAGAAGGGAAATTAAGACATGCACATGAGTTGTTACAATACTACATAGAATCTGATAAATACTCCATAAGAAGAAACAAAGTCTAGCAGGAGTTTGGAGGAGAAGAGAGATGATTTCCAACAGAGGGGATCAGTACAGGCTGTGTGGCTGAATTTGATATATCTTTCAACAGAATACAACTGTGTTTACACAGCATCTGTTCCATCATCTCCCCCAGCCCTCTTCCCCCTAGAGATTAGTAGGTTTTTTTTTAAATCCTTCTTTACAATACTTAGCAATTGAGATTTAGAAAGTCAAATTTGCATCTTGTTTTGGGCTAATAACTTAAAGCTATAATGTTTTCCAAGTTATGTTTTTGAACAACAAGGACAGGGAATGGGTATTCCCAAAGGGTTGTCTGCTGTTTTGTGCAACCAGAAAACGGTTGCTGCCAAGCACCAGAGGCATATGCATGAGCGTAACACCAGGAGAGCAGCCAAGGCCCCACTTGGGCTGCTTTTATTGTTTGTCTAAGTGGATGTTTTTCCAAGCAAACTGCATTGTGTTCCAAAAGGAGATCCATCATACTTGTCTTTGTGGTTACGGAGCAGGAATCAAAATGATGGGGTGATGGGTGCCTGGGCCAAAGGAAAAGATGCTCCAGATCAGAGGGTCCTCCTTTGCCAGGTCCTTTTCAAGAACAAGAAAATCTTTGGAATGAAAATGTAGTGACTGACCTTGAAGGAACTTATCCCCAGGTTTTGACTCTCAGGGAATTTTGGACACTTGAGAGACCCAACCCAGCCACTGGGAACTTTCACTTAGACTACACAGAGTGCAGAACCAGTTTACATTTGTTCATTAATGTAAAAACATCTCAAATTCTGGAGCGTTAACACACATTTTGGGAGTTTGGGCTATTCTGGAATATATAGCCCAGATTTCCAACCCCAGCAAATATATGCACTCCTAACTACATCGAGGTTATTATTCAGTATTTTTTGAAAGTTAAAACTGTAAATTCCTTGAAATTTGAGCCAAAATACATACCTATCCTTAAAAGTCATTTTTGTGTGTGACTTTTCAAATAGCTCTGTATTTGACATCATGATCCTTGTTTTGCAATGTCTCAACACTTTTGACTGGTTTCAAATGACCAAATCTGAGTCAAGTGCAGAATTTTAAGATACTAGCCCAGTACTGTTCCCTAAAGAACATATCCAGGGTCTTCAGACTGCACGAAAACCATTCCTTTTTCACTGAATCCTCCTCCTATTTCACTCCAAGCTCCCTCAGAAAGATTAATCTCAGGCACCATCTCCCCAAACTACTCCTACTACCATTTCTACAGATTCCTTATCCCACCTCTTTTCTCTTTTCCTTTATAGTTCTAGAAGAGAACGATACCTCTATCTCCAGAAATACTGGCCTCCATTACTACTCTAGTTGTGAGTCTTTTCCCTTCCCTCTAAAGGGAGGCCTACCTCTTAGTCCTATATCCTCTCCCAGACAGCAACTTTTCCATGTCTTCCTCTTTGGACCTAGAACATATATACTTAAGTCTATTTTTTAAAAGGCGATAAACTTTATCATCATTTTCAGCATCTATCATTTATTGATGACTATGTGCCAGGCACTATACTAAGACCTTTATGTGTTATTTTATTTAATTCTCACAATAATATTATAATTAAATATTTCTGACCTTGGAAACTAACCTTCAAAGTTCTCTTTGGGATGGATTGTCTAATTCTACCAATCCTCTTTGTTTACTGTGATCTGGTTTCTGTTTTCATATCACTCTTCTAAAACCGTTCCCACAAATGTCTCCAGATAAAGTAGATCCCCCTCCCCAAGTACGTGCCCTTGCAGATCCTTGGATGACTTCAAATTCCAATAATCAATTTCTTGTTGATTATTGCCTTAGAAATCCATGCAGGATGTATAGACCCTTTCCTTATACATTGGCTCTGTTGGGGTGTTTATATGCTTCAATGGCTTGATTCTCATCAAAGGTATTTGAACTGTCTCAGACCCAAAGCACTATCTTAAATGCTTTTCTCCAACCTGATAAGACACTTTTCCAAAGGTTATACACGAATATCTTTAATATTCCTATGTTTATACACATGAATTTTAGAAAAACATGTAAATTGCCCATCCAATTCAAGATTCCATGGATATTGCTGCTTAGGAACTATTTAGGATTTAAAAAATGATTGATCAAAGAAATATTAAGTAAACAGGAATACAGGTGACACACAGATATGGAACAAAAATTGTGACAGTAATATTCAAATTATGAAAATTGTTGTAGAACATCTTGTTCTGTTGTCTAAAAGGAAATGGCCCCCCAACTTTCTAACTAGCGTTCCTTCTTTCTCTGTTTCTCAACTCTCTTACCTTACCAATTACATTCAATGATCTCTAACTTCTCAGTCATTGAAATAATCCACATCTCTTTCTTCTTTCTATCCAGTCTATCTCCAAGTTTTGCCAGACTTTCTGCAATCATATTTTTAATCTCATAGCCAAAACCCCAGTCAATAAGTTATTCAAACAACGTCCTAACCTGTCATCTGGCAAAAGTTCTTCAAGAACTTTTCAAGAGCCATTTAAAATCAAATGTGCAGTAAAAGCAAACATTTGTAGCTGCATATGCAACTGTTGTTCCCTCCACTATATTCTATGCTGTGGAAATTGTGGAAAGGCCATTTACAGAAAGGCTTAATAGCTAAGGAGGTAAGTGCAGGATAAGGCGGTCTCAGACTTCTGACAGTAAAATCAGAACAAGTCACGCTGTAGCTCTTTCCCAAATGTATGCCCTCAGCTATCTGCCCACACCTGCCTCCATCCCACCTGTTATCTGTATCTATCTCCTGAGTGACCTTACTCTACCACTTCCTCCTTCACCATTGCCAGTTCTTTCATACCCAACCCTCTACAAACTTGGTCATCACATCCTATGGAACTCCTACTCCATTGCTGTGCTCTTTTCTAAAGTTCTTTCCTCTACCTCATGGTGCCCTGTAGCTGACATCATTTCTCCCACAGTTCTCAGAAGAGGCTGCTTCTACCCATAGTCTATTTCAACTCTCTCCACATCCCTATACAAATCTTCAGACCATAATTTCGTTTACAATCACTCAGCAAATCTTATTGAAGTATACTCTATCCACTTATACCATCCTCTTCACAAGTTTCAGATTTCTACCAATTTTTTTAAATAAGCATAGAAAATTCTTTTTTTTTTTTTGATTGGGGAATATTAGGGAACAGTATGTTTTTCCAGGATGTCAAGTCATTGTTTTTCAATCTATGTGGGATTTTAACCGGCGACCTTGGTGTTATGAGCACCGTGCTCCAAGCACTGAGCCCGCCCACTGGCTGCTCAGGTCCAAGCTCAAGCCATTGTCTTTCAGTGGCCCATGTGGGAATAAAACCAGCGATCTTGGTGTTATAAGCACCACGCTCTAACCCCTGAGCAAACTGGTCACCCTCTACCAATTTCTTAATACCCTCTCATCTTCCTAAATGCTGCTAGCACCTGGCTAAGGTTTCCTCTTCATCTTGTTTAAGGCCACTGCCCTCTATGACTTTAATATCAAGCACCCTGGATGTTTCTCATTCTTCTTAACTTTTCTGTCATATGACATAGGTGCTTCAAACCTCCTTAAATCCAGTCCTCCTTTGCTTTTATGGCACTCATTATCCTGATTCTTTCTTTTTTATTCCAACCACTGCTTCTCTGTCTCCTTCTCTAGCTCTTCATTGATCTCTGTTCCCTAAATAATGTGTCCTCCAAGATTCTGTTTTTGTTTCCATTTTTATCTTCACATTCTAGAAATCTCATCTACTCCAATAAACCTATCCCATTACAACTCTGATAAATCGGTAATTCTGACAACTTTCCAAAGCTTAATGGTCATTTTCATCTGCTTGGTGAGCAGTTCCATCTACATGTATTTTTGGCATCTCAATATATCATCAAGTCCTCCTTTCCCTCCTGATTTCTCTGTTTCTGTTGGTGGCATAAACGTTTTCAAAGTCATACAAATTCAAAACTTGAGAAACATTACTGCTGCTCCTTTTTTCTTCTGTGGACAAATCCTGTCAATGGTTTTCTTGTTTTACCTTTCAACCGAGCTCTTTTATTATAAGGTGAATATTGTTATTCCTGTAAAGTTAATATCATTAACTCCATTTTACAAATACAAGTTTGGAGGTTACAATTTTTTCCCCCCAGTGTTACAAATCTGGTAAGTGATAGGAAGACAGTATTAAAATTCAGGTCATCAACCTGGGCTTTTCCCTCTCATCAAACTGCTTCTATGAAAATAGACAACATTGTTACACAAAATAAGAATAATATAAAATACATGCAGTTAGAAGTGTGTTTCTAATTTTTATAATTCTTTCATCTGTAAAAGGTCATATTAATTAATTAAGACCTTATTTCACAAAGTCAACTCTACACATATCTGTAAATTACAGAAGCAACTTAGAGTGAGGGTGGAGAATATCAGCTTTGGAATGAACTTGGTTCCACATCGTAGTTCCACAGACCAGTGGTCTAAATTCTGGCAAGTCGCTCAACTTCTCTGTGCCTTGTTTTCCTTCTCATCTTTGATAGTAGTGGTCACCTTCCGTAGTTGTTGTGAGGCATACACAAAATCTAATGTGGGCGAAGTGTTTGGCACATACCCAGTGCTTAAAATAGGTGATGCGACACACATCATACATTTAACTAGCTTTGGGTGAGTGGGATAGGAAGGCAGGCTGCATGCCCCAGGACTTTCATAGGTGGAAGATACCTCCTGGGCAGAGAAAGTCCTTGGAAGATACACAGATATGGAAAACTCAAGTGTAGAAAAAAAGAAGTCACCCACACATATTAATCAGCAGTACGAATATTAGACTCACGTATATGATATTAGGGTCTGTTTATTCACTGTATAAAGCCAAGTATACAAGTAGTGTTAACAAACATTTATTGAGTATAGCCTAAGTGCTTTATGACTAATAAAATGATTAACAGCCAATGTCTGACTATGTTCTATGACTTGAGCTTCTCATCTCCAAGCTATTTACAAATCAATAGATCTAATTCAAATGAACCTAGGCACATGAGTATGCGAAAAGTATAATCTAATTTCATAATATAAATGCCACTCATATTCCCTGCCTTCTACCCTTTCTCCCAAGCCAAAACGTTGGGGGAAACCTCAGTCTGAATCCTGACGTCTTATCTCATCATCTCTATCCAAGTTGCATGACTGTGCTCTCCTCTCCAATGGCTTTCAAGTCTCCCTTGGCACTCATCTTCAGTCAACATCACATTCTATTACAATAGCCATCCTTCTTCTTACCTATCATTATAAATTCACTTTCCCTCCATTTCCCTCTCTTTTTAGAATGAGGTGCCTACCAACTACCATGTTTCCCGAAATAAGACCAGGTCTTATATTAATTTTTGCTCCAAAAGACCCATTAGGATTTATGTTCAGGGGATGTCATCCTGAAAAATCATGCTAGGGCTTATTTTCCGGTTAGGTCTTATTTTGGAGGAAACATGGTACCAACTCTGATTTATCAGCTCCCTTTTCTCTTATATCCACAGCCTCTGATCGGTTTTAATCAACCTTTTCATTAGTGGAATTTTTATTCTTGAACTTTTCCTTAACCATTCACAAATACTGCCTCCTATGTGGCCCTCTCTACAACAGTTTAACCAATCTGACTTTTCAAGTCAAAGATCTAGAAATTCCTCTTCCTCCACAAAATCCTCCAGGGTTAAAGCAAAAATGAAGTAAAGCTTTTCCCTCACTACTACTCAGAAATTCGTCCACCCAAAACCAGAAATACTTCACTCAGCAATCTACCTAAATATTGATGTTTAAAATTAATAAGCTTTCAACTTTCTTGTTGCATCATTGCTTATTTGTTGCACTCTACACCTGTCCTGTTATGAAATTATCTGGAAATATTATAATCTACCTTAGGCAGTGAGCATCTGTCTAAAGTATTGTTTCTTCACTAGTATGTCCTAGTTCTGTGAGGCATAAAGTCATCCTCAGAGGGTAATATTCCCATCTGCCAATTTCTGAGTGGGGACTTGAGCTGCGGGCATAACAGACATGGTAGGAAGAACAGATGGCACATGTAAGGTGATATCTGAATATACTGAACATGCCTGATTATTAGGCAAACTTTCCCCTAAATACGTTATCTCTGCAAAAAGAGTCACCTCAGATTGACTATTTGCCAAGCATCTTATATCATGGGGATGCTCTCTCAATTACTTTATTCTGAACAATAAACACCACTGGATGGAGATTCATTAGGCTGAAACAGCCTTAATCAGTGCTGGTTTTGGAAGCTTGTAGAAGTCATCTGATATGAGCGGCCTTTTAAAAAGGAAAAAACCACCACCAATTTAGTCATTATTCTTAGATAGTTTACAATTTCACATGTTCGATATCATGTTAATGAGCCTCTCAAGGTTCACTTAAGTGGTTCTATTGTGGGAACCACAGGGTGATTTTTTAAAAATTCTAATACTATGCAAATGAGTACATGTGGCTGGAACAAAATTTGCAGAATAAAATATTACACACACTCAGATCCAAAAAATGAACTAGAAATGGTGGCAATGAGCTCCAAAAACTTGTATTAGGTGATCTGAAAAACAGCTCCAGTAGTGATAAAGTTTCTGCTGCATCTTGGCTGTCTCCAAGATGCATTCAAAGAGTTCAAATAAAATTTATGTCAATGTGAACTCAAAATGTTGGTTCTAAAAAAAAAAAAATCAGTATATGTAAGATGTGATTGCAGGTACATATGTGAGTTAAATTAATAAATTAAAGAGTCCTGGTGAACACTTAACTCATCAATATCCATTATGTCTACCATACTTAAGGTGGCCAAAAGGCTTCTTTGGGGATTATATCATGAGAGAAATGGTGTCTCACCATATGTTGAGGTTGGCTTTAATTCGGGCATTTGTAGGGTACATCAGTGCATGTAATGTGGGTGCAGTTATAAGGTTTGGATGGACAGACAACTGCTGAGAAACTGTCTCAGGAAAACAAGACTGGTAGTATATTTTCTTATTGTATTACAGCAACATCACAAGCGTGTCCTGTACTAAGAAAGATTGGGACACTCTGGTCTGGAGGACAAGAATGAATTCACTTTAGTTCATTTTGTTCTATTCCCAAGTGCTAACTGAATATTATTCATTGATAGTTAAGATGTGCCATGAGGCTGTTTACTGCAGCATCTTTCTAATTTGTTACATAACACAAAAGAATGGAATCTGAAAAACACAAAAGGTGGAGAAATGTTCAGCACAGTAAAATTATGTGTGATACATATTTAACCCTGTCTGCAGGTTCTTTTAGCATTTGTTGAAACCCACTATTGGGCTTTGTCCTAGTTAAAAGGCCATCTTTTGTTGAACAATTTCAATGTATAGTCACATTTGGAACTGTTGCCAGCTAAAATTCTTGCATTAGGCTCCATGGCTGTCTGTTCCACCAAGACAAATAAGAACCGGCCCAACCCCTCATTTGAGTGCATTGTTCATGGTGCTGAGCAGTGATTTTCCATATCTGCCTGTCTTTGCGTTCACCCCAGGAGGAAGGGTGAGCCTGGTTTATTGAGTTCTCATTTCTCACAAAGCAGCAACATCTGGAGGGCTGAGCAGTTTGTTGGCAGGTCCAGCCCAAAGGAATTCGGCCATGGTTCCGATTGGCTCTTATCAGTAGGTGTCACTAAAGACAGCTTCAGAGACAGAAAAATAAATAGACCAATTAAGCAATGCCAAGAACAGACTATTTTACAGCCATCTCTGCTCTTTTTATTGTTATTCCAACTGCAGGAGTTTCAAGATTCAAATTAGTCTCTGGCTTTTTTTTTTTTTCCCTGCTGCAAATGAACTTTTTCAAGTGCCTTCCTTTAGAGTCAGAGAGTGGGATTTAATTAATAAATGTATTTTGTGGTGCCTGATATAGTGTGTGGAGGGGGGGGGGTGTAACAAAATGAAAACAGATGAAAGAGATTAACTCTAACACTTCATTGCAATGAAGCTACAGCCGCCTCTTCCTATGTACATGGGCTAATGAACGCTTCGGCAGCTTCTTTCTCTCTGCAACATGAGACACTTGGCACATGATGCAGAAACTCATCTCACCCCAGCCATGCCTGTGTGTTCCCAGAGGATGCAAGTATGGGAACTCCAGTGTGAGGAGGTCAGCAGAAAAATTCCCAGACCTCTTCCTAAAGCGGGGCCGTACTGACTCACAATGGCCACCAGGCTCACAGGCATCATTTTTAGGTGACTGAGGCTTTCCCACCTGCAAAGATATAAGCCCACTGGGGAACTCTAAATTTGATTTTTAAATCCAAGCAACATCATAGATGATATAGATACAGATAGATATAGATGATATAGATATAGATAAAGATATAGATATAGATATAGATATAGATATAGATGATATAGATATAGATATAGGGAAACATATATATATACATATATACATATACAGAGAGAGAGAGAGAGAGGGAGAGAGAATAGTTTACTGCTATTTTGCTATTCGAGGTTAGCAGGTACCTCATATATATTGATCCATAGTTATCTGAAAAAAAAAAAACAATTGGGAACCACTCAAATGGATACATTTTGTTTACAAAATGGACTGTGAACCAGGGCCTGGATCCTAATACCAGCATAATGTCTAGCACATCGTATGTACCCAGGCACTGTTGGTCAAATGAATGAGGTGTCTAAGTCAGAATATTATTAATAGCAAAGTGTTCTGTGAGGATCATATACATGGCCCCTACCGCCTACTATGCGTGCTAAATTTGCATGCATTTTCGTGAGTGCTTTCATTCTTTCTGGTTTCAGTAATGTCCCAACTACATCAGGTCAGTAGATCCTCAGAGTTGAAGACCAAACGAATGACTTTTAATTCCAAGTTACTTACAATTGCAAATGTAAAGATAAGTAATAACTAATAATACTAATAATCACAGCTGTCATTTATTTAGTACTTATTCTGTGTCAGACTGAGTTCTGTACATTATTTCAAGTAATCCCACTACAACCCTATGAGATAGATGTGACTATTATCTCCATTTACATATGAGAAAACTAGGACCTAACTTCATTAAATTATTTGTTTAAGAGGACACAGAAAACTGCAGAGCCAGGTTTAAAACAGGTTTGTCTGACTCTTAACTATTCTCTGAACTGAATACTTCATAATCTCTCTTCTAACATGGAACTATTACTAGTAAATCTTAATAAAGGGGATGGAGGGTATATTTGGGAGATGAAAAAAATGAAGAGTAAAAGAAAATGATGAAGGTTAAATCTACACTGTGGGATTTATTACTGGGATTTGGATGTTTAATATATGCTGGGGTAGGGGGTGGGGGGGAGTATTGCTTGTTTCCATGGCTGGGAATTATTTATATGCACAGCACTGTCAGCTAATCTCCAAGTTAAACAATGAACGATTAGTGGCCCTAATTTTCACCATGAACATTCTTCTCTGGCATCTTTCTGCAATTTTAGACTCTCAAGTCCAAGTTACATGATGTCATTTTCATTTATTGGGTATAATTACTAAATTCTACAGGCCATAAATCCATATTCTTGTATAGTCCCAAAAAATGGTTCTATGAATTGAAAATTTCACACCAGAACTCAGGACCCACGGGCCCAGAATGCCCCCACACCCACAGTTCTTCCACATAAAACCTACATAGAGCTCTAGAACAACAATGTTCAAAGCCAACCTTATACTCCTAATTCAAATTAAAAGTTTCCAAGTCTAAAGAAACACATGTCCAGCTTTAAAAAAACTGACAAAGATATTACTTACATATTTTAACAAATTTCATTATTCTTAAATTACCAGAATGATAGTATTTTTAATGGGATTTTTTTCCAGAAATACTTTATCCTCTACCAAGGCCTAATATGTCCACAACAGACATACAGACTCCATCACATTTCAAAGAATGTCGCTTATCTATTATACCAGCTGAAGAACATCCTTGCAGAATTTTATTTGTAACAGGCTTATGCTCAGAAAGCTATCTTTAGAAGTTAATCCTTCCCACATTTAAGAGTCATCCTGACGGCAAATGAGAGAAGAGCAAGTAGGTGGTTACCACACTTTTGTCAAGGTCAGTAACGTGTTTTATCCAGATGAGTCAAAATATAGGAAAAAATTCAGTGAGAGTATTCTTGTCAGTCATTACACAGCAATTCACAATAAGCTTTGCCAGGACCCCTGATCCTTCAAGATTCATTCACAAAACCCAAGTCTAGAAAACTTGGAGACCTATTATGAATACAATACTATCTGGTACTGCAAAGAAGATGAAAATAATAACATTTGGTTTTGCGTCTATGATGTGTACACAATTAAAATAAAAGGCAAGATGAGTGACATGAAAGATTTGACTTTGAAGGAATGAAAGATGACTTCTGTGAGGGGAATCAGGAAAGGATTTTTAAAAGAGGATGCATTTGAGATGGGCTTTAAAGGATACATAGAATTCATTGTTGAAAAATAAATAAAATGGAACAACACTGAGGAGGGAGGGGTCAATCAGAAACTGAAGATCATATGGGGGAATGCAAAGAGTTTAGTAAGAATGTAGCTGGAGATTTGGCTAACAAAAGTAACCAGGCATCATTTATGGTAAGCTCTGAAGGCAGAGTGAGGACTTTGTACATAAATCAACAGGCAGAGGGGAGCTACTGAAGCCTGTAGGGGAGTAGTGTAGTAAAATCAATCCCAAACTTTAGACTAAATCTGGCGGCGATGTCTAGGATGACATGCGTAGAAGAGAGAAGGGAGTGATGGCGGTGGACCGTAAGGAGGCTCGAGCAACGATACAGATATTAAGGTTTGAAAACATAAGAAACTTTAGTGAGTCCTGAAAAAGGAAACACAGCAGTAGAAAGGGAGGAAACAAAGGATTTTAGTTGAAAGAAAGAACAGTGATTCTGTTATTAGAAATAAAATCAGGAGGAGAAATTGCTTTCTTCAGGAGTGGAAGTCGCAGTTCGATTTGGCACACAGTGAGTTCCGTTGTTATTGGTAAACGCACAGGCATTTGGAATGGGCTTAGAATTGGGCTCTTGGGTTGTAAATTTGGGATCCCTCACTCTAGCAGTAGCAACAGTAGCCATGGAAGCTAGTCAATCACCAGGAAACAGGGTATAGAGAAGATAAACTTGTGGACGAAATGCTGGAAGATGGTTACAGAGTATGCAAGAAAAACACGTATGTGCTTTTGGATCACATAGACCCACATTCAAACCCAGAGCCCATCTCTTAATAACTGTATGACTTTCAAAAGTCTTTTTTAAGAATTACATGATATATGTTTGTAAAGCAAGTAGCACAATGCCTGATACAAACTAAATATCATAAATGTGAATTAATTTTAAAGCATTTCTGGTACACTACCTATTCTTTTTTATTATCTTTTTATTATAATTAAAAGTTCATATTTCTAGAAATTCAATTTCCAAAACGATAGGTATATATATATATACTTTAAAATCTATAGGAAAGAAGTACCTGGTGTTAAAAGAAATTGATAATGATTGTTCAGGAAGATCTTTAATTAGCAATCAACTCTAATTATCTGAAAAGGCATAGCCTCAAATAATCATGAGGAATGGTGGGCCTCATAGTTCCACTCTCCAGTAGATGACCTTCTGTCATAATTCTCAATATGTAGGAAGCAATATAAAATGCATTCTTGAGCAGTCACGCATAAAGTATAAATCTACGTGAAGCTGCAAAGTTGTACCAGTCTTCTGTCTCCCCAGTTATAAAACCTGAACAACACAGATTATTATTATTGCTCATGCACCCCAAGTTTAACTGGTCCTAAGCAAGTAGGCAAGGAGATTCTTTAGTCACTGAAACTTGAAACTCACCTATAAGTTTTGTCCCCATTAATAAACCCTAGTGGTTTGTAAGAGGAATCATGATTGTGCTAGAAATAAGACATTCTCAGATGAAAGAAAACTAAGAGAATCTGCCACCAGCACAGCTAACCCAAGCCAATAACTAAAGAAAGTTTTCTAAACAGAAAGCAAATGATAAAAATAGGAATCTTGGAACATTAAGAAGAAAAAATAACACAGGAAGCAAAAATATATATAAATATAATAGACTTTCCTTTTCCTTTTGAGTTTTCTAAATTATGTTTGATGATGCAAACAAAAATTTTCACACTGATTGATATGTTTCTAGATTTGTAAAGAGGAAATATTTAAGAAAATTTCATTATAAATGGGGTAGGGTAAAGGATGTAAAGAGAAGTGATATTTCTACACTTTATCTAAACTTATAAAATGTCAATAACCATAGACTGTGATGATAAATTATGTAAGATATACATATGATAAAATATACATATCAAGTTATGTGTATCACTTATAAACTATATAAACTATAACTTTATGGGCTTTAAAACTTTTAGAAAAAATCAGAAAAAAAAATGTTCAGAACATAGAGTTAGGCAAAGAGTTCTTACACTTGACACTAAGCATAATCTGTAAATGGAAAAAATAAATTAGCCCTTATCAAAAATAAAAATCCTTTGCTCTGTTTGAGACCCTGTTAAGAGAATAGACAAGCTACAAACTGGGAGGAAATATTTGCAAATCACATATCCAACAACAGATTAGTAGCTAAAAAATGTAAAGAACTCTCAAAACTCAACAGTAAAAGAAATCCAATTGTAGAATGGACAAAAGACATTAACAGACATTTCATCAAAGAGAATACAGATGGCAAATAAGCCCAGGAAAATATATTCAACTTCATTAGCCATTAGGGAAATGCATATTAAACCACAATAAGATATCACTACACATCTATCAGAAAGGCTAAAATAAGAAATACTGACAACACCAAATGCGGACAAACTGTATAGCTTATATGTTATTGCAGACAGGAATGGGCAATGGCACAGCCACTCTGGAAAACAGCTAAACATGCAGCTATCATCTGACTTGGCAGTTGTACTCCTGGGCATTTATTGCAAAGAAATAAAAACTTATGTTCACACAGAAACCTATGCATGAATGTTTGTAGCAGCTTTAGTCATAATAACCAAAACCTGGAAACAGCCCAGATGCCCTTCACCAAGTGAAAGGTTAAATAAACTTCGGTACATCCATACCATGGAATATAATTCAGCAATAAAAAGGAACAGACTGCTAACACATGAAATAACTTGGATCAATGTTCAGAGAATTATGCTAAGTGAGAAAAAGCGAATCCCTACCCCCCCAAATTACATAATGTATGATTTCATTTATAGAACATTCTCGAAAGGACAAAATTATAGAAATGAATTAGTGGTTGCCAATGGTTAAGGAGAGAATTGAGGTGGGAGGATGGTGGGTTATAGCTATAAAAGGGCAAAATGAGGGATTCTTGTGGTGAGGGAAATGTTCTGTATCTTGACTGAATTAACGTCAAAATCCTGGTTGTGATATGGTACTTTAGTTTTGCAAGATGTTTTCATTGGAGAAACTGGGTAAAGTGTACAGGGGATCTCTGTATTATTTCTTACAACTGCAGGCGAATCTACAGTGATTTCAAGATAAAAAATTAAATTAAAAAATTTCTAGGCTTCAGTTATTCTCCCATATTTAGATGAGATTCAGTACGGAATCACTACATATTAATATAGGCTATTTGGAAGAGGGAGGGAGAAAGGAAGAAAGGAATGAAGGAAGGAAGGAAGGAAGGAGGGAAAGAAGGAAGGAACGAAGGGAGGGAGGGAGAGAGGGAGGGAGAGTGGAAGGGAGGGAGGGAGGGAAAAAAGGAGGAAGGGAAGGAGGGAGAGAGAAATGGAGGGAGAAAAGGAAGGAGGGAGAAAGGAAGGAAGGAAGGGAGGGAGTGAGGGAGAAAGGGAGGAAAGGAGGAAGGGAGGGAGGGAGCCAGAGAGGGAGAAAGGGAGGAAGGAATGAAGAAAGGAAGGGAGGGAATGACAGGAGAAACGTTGGGACAAGAGGGGTAAGAGGGACAAGAGAGAAAAAATAGAAACAGAGATTGCAAAAGATAATCTGGCCATTCTTTGGAATAGTCTGGGAGAAATGGAGGCAGGAAGAACAGCTAAGAGGTTCCAATAGGGTTGGAGAAGGTGAAATATGATATCTTTGAAAACAAAGCAAACTGCTTGGTTCTCAATGAAGACCATGAAATTAATGTAAGAATTCCTCTTGGCATGAAGTCTCTCAAGAATTTCTCTTGGCATGAAGTCCCTGGAGTGTCCAAGAAAAATTGATGGCCCACAGGGTACGATTTTGCAAATTTAAAAGTTAAAATGAAATCTCCTATCTGTTCCAGCATATGTGTGTTCTTGTAAAATGATATTTATGATGTGAATTGGGCTGATTAAATCCATTTTGGGGTTCAGGGATTTGCACAAACTAAATATCCTGGTTCTCAGGGAATGAAGAGCTTCATATTTCCTTTGCATATTTAGTCTCACTGACATCAATAGGAAGCTGTTAGTGATAAGGAGAACTTGGCACTGAGGGCGTGGGGGGTGGAGGATTTAGCTGGAGTGTCAACCTGAATACAGGGCTTCTCAGACATGAGTTCACGAAAACCTCTTTATGAGCCTCCACCTGGGACTTCCATACACAGATGGTATCTACTAGAAAGTTTGATATGAGAGGCTTCTCAAAGTTAGTAAACACAGAAATGATGGATGCTAGAGATAGGGTAAACCTCCTCGCGGAATCTGGAGGAAGGCAGCATTTCTGCTTAGAGCCTAAAAAAGAAATGGTAAATGAAGCAGTGAATTAGACTTGATGCTGAAACCTAAGATCATTACATATGCCAAGCCTGAACTCATAGCCAAACCTTATAAAGTAAAACACAATAGAAAAAAATACTATCCTCCTGCAAATTGGGCTGTGGTAGACCTTTTATACCTGATAGCAAGAACCTAGTACCTAAAAAACAAACAAATCCATTTTAAAAAGAGACAAGGAAAGGTCCGTGTAGTATATTATCTCCACTCTGGGCAACTCCCATTGAACTAGTTTTTGAATACTATACAGACCTCGCAAATCTTCGGGTGAGGACTCTCCAACGAAGCTGGACTTGTCAGACTGTTTACTCTTTATTAATATCACACTGGAATTACAGTATCAGGCCAAATAATGACGTAAAACCCAAAAGAAGGAATGCTGCTAATTGCCAAATTTGTTATGGAATTATCACATTTTCTGTTTCAGTGCTAAGCTCTGAGAGACTCAATGAAAGAAAGCTCCAAAGAAACAGTAGATCAATGTCAGACACAAAGGTTGAGGTAGAAAATTTTCAGAAAGCAAGCCTGTAAACTTGGGCACTAGAGCCTTCAAAATAGACGCCTTGAGGGGAACAATCAATACAAACATATTTGCTGTTGAGTATAATAAAAAAAACAATTTCTGCATATAAAGTCAAAGGCATAATGGATGTAGAGAGGGCAAAAATCTGGTTCTTCTCTAAAGATTTGGGCAAGTCTTTTATTAAGATTCATTTCCATCTTGACCTTCAACCTGTCACTGCTTCCTTTCTGCCTTTCATGTTCTCTCACCTTGATGCAAGTCAAAATACTGTCTTGCTATACTGCTGACATTTTATTTTAGGTAACTGTAGAGTTTAACTTTGCTCACCACCATTCTTAACATATGGAAACAATTAATTCATTTTCTTTGCCATCATTAGGATCGGAATCCTAGATATTCTAAATGTAACTTCATCATAGATTTCCCCTAACTAATGATATAATATCTACCCCATTTTCTTAAAAGTAAAACTTGCTAGTTAAGAAATAAAGAATGGCATTGCTTATAATAAACTCTGCATGCTACACTGTAATTTAAACTGTACTGTTATGTATGGTGAAGGACTGAAAGTTTAGAGTTACTCCCCTTGGCAAACATTTTTTTTAAGGATTGCTTAAATAAGCAGTACAGAAACCAGATGTCATTTGGTAAGAGTATCTGAATGACCAAAAATTTGCTGTCTGGGTATTTTTTTCCTTTATAAAAACAAGAAAAATTCTTTGGATTTATATCATATTTAGCAGCTGTGAAACAGTGCAAACATCTGTTTGTACCTATGGGGAGCTGACCCCGCGGGGTCCTCATCTCTTAATCACCGAGCATCAAGCCAGTCTCACACGCACAGTTTATTGTTTTCTTTGCCGTTGCCTCCCGCACTTCAAAGTTTTCATGTGCTCATGTTCTATTGGCAGAATAGAGGAACTAATCCATTCATTATAAGACCAGATGATTAGAATTTTTTGAGACATGATCACAGCATTCTCTCCACCCGGACTGTGCCCAGAAACACATTCATATTTGCCTCTAAATTCATTTTGGAGTGTCTACGCTTACTCCAAATAATGCAAGATTTATGAGCTTCAGGCATGATCATAGTAGCACATATACTGGACTGCACAAGGCCTGCAGTCACCCTTTAGGGCCACAATCTTTAAAAAATCATTTTAAAATAATTTGTTCCTTCTTTATATGCATACAGACATTCCATGAGCTTTTATTTGGAGTTCCTCTATAGGAAATCTGCTACATTTTTTTTAAAAGAGCAATAATAACAAAACAACAACAACAACAACAAAAAAAAAGCCTTACCACACTTGCACACCCAGGGAATATCATTTTCTAAAAGCCAACATTTTGCTGCACTTTATAAATAGGGAAAGTACGCTGAATTGGAATCAAAGCTTGCCAGGTCAAATCAGCTGCTTTATTTATACATTCTTTTTTTTACATATAGTCTGCCAAATAAAGCATTCCTATTGCAAAAAAGTAGGAATCAGCTTCATTTTTGTATATTAAAAAATACTAATTAAAATAAAGTCTCATTACAATGATTTCCATTACAAAAAAGATACATTCTATATATCAATGTTATTTATGGGGATGACCCACCATAAAATGCTCTATTAATGGGGTGCTAATAAATTTTCTGTAACAATTGACTCTTGGTCAATGAATGCCTTTGGTGGCCCCAGTCCTGTAACAGACGTTCTCTACCCTGTGTGCTATTTGCATCGCACTTTGGAAACAAAGAGGAAGCCGTGTTATAGCTGTATTCTCACCATGTGGAAATTCTACTTTATTGATTTCTCTATTTCAAACATTCCAACTGCCCCTACAGGGTGGAGTGGGAGGAGGATGTATCCAACAAATTAAAGCCACAGGAATATCCAGGGACTTGAAGAAAGACGCTAAGGTAAAAACCACATGCACAACACCTCCCTTTACATCCTGCTGGGTTCAAAGCACTTCTTGTAACTCGATGACACACTAAAGACTAGACCTTGGATTTGTCTCATCTTTATAAGCAGTATGGTCTAATGTACATATTCTGAATCTGGGATCCATAAAACAGACTAATTCCCAAGGTACCACTAGGTGTTCCTGGGAAAAGAAGGTTCCATGGTCAATTAAATTTGGGAAATATTTATAGAATGCCACCTTTTTTGGATGAAGACAAGGCCTATTAGCAAATTAAAGGTTCTGAATAAAGGCATCTTACTGTTATGGTAAAAACATTACAAAAAATTTAGACATAAAAAGGTGTAAAAACTGAAAAAAATAAACACATGTACCCACCTAGCAGCTTAAAAATGAAATATTACAAACACAACGAAAACCTCTATGTATTTTTCCCTCATTACACCCCTTCCATCTCTCATAAGTAACAAAATTCTGAATGTAGATTGTTTCTATGCATTAATTAATATATTTATTGTATTTCCATATATTCCTAAACAATGAGTAGTTTTGTTTTTTATGTTTTTAGGTTTTCTAAAATGGTATAATATTCTAGGTATTATTGGGGTGGTGGGCTCAACATTATATTTATGAGAGTTTAACATATGTAGTTCTAGTTCATTTTTTTTCACTGTATGAATAGTCACCATTTATCCACCTAGTCTCTTATTGAACATTTAGTCTGTTTTGTTTTCTTTTTTTTCCAACTACAAACAGTATTGGTATTGGTATATAAATAGACAGAGTAACAAAATAGAACAGAGTAGAGAGGTCAGAAACAGATTCACACACGTATGGACATTTCACACATGATGGAGGTGGCCTTTGAAGACTGGTTATCAAATGATGCAAGGATAACAAATTATCCATGTTAAAAAAAAACCAGATCCTTACCTCACACCATATCCCCCAAATCAATTCCAGATATACTATTAGTTCTAGGTATAGACTTAAATGTAAAAAACAAAACATTAAATTTTTAGTAGACAGTATATGAGAATATATGAGACTATGGAGGAATCCCTAAATGTAAACCTCAAAAGTTTAAATAATGAAAAAATTAACAAATTAGTCTACAGTTTTATTTAAAACTTCTATTCATCAAAAGATGCTGTAAAGTATAGGGAATATAGTCAATAATAATGTAATAAATTTGTATGGTGTCAAATGGTTACTAGACTCATCATACTGATCACTTTGTAAGGCATACAAATGTTGAATCACTATGTTGTATGCCTGAAATAATATAATATTGTATGTCAACTATACTTTAATAAAAAACAAATTTAAAAAAATAGATGCTGTAAAATAGTAAAAAGACAAGGCCAGAATGAGGACAGAGATTTATAAATCATATAACTAATAAAGGATTAGGATCCAAAATATATTATAAAACATTCTAAATTTTATTTAAACCAACATTGGTCACAATTGGGAAATTTTTATACTATGTCAAAAGCATCAAACTTGGAAAAGATCTTAGCTTAGGTCTCTACCCAGCTCTTTATTCTTCAGCATTGTGACACTAAAACAAGTTACTGCTCTGGGTGTTTAACCTATAATGTGGAAATTAGCTCCAGCCTTATGTACAAAACAAATAGCATGGAAATGTGGAAACTGGACTAACAATTACAGTTTGAGTGGCCTATAAATCCTTTAATCTCAACAACATTGGCAAGAGATATCATCAAGAGTTGGCTAGAGAAAAATCAATTCTGGCAAATTCTGTCTGATTTTCTATTCTTATATAAATGTCTTCTCATGGTACATATTCTATTTCTCACTACCAAATACACCATTATAGATAGCAAAATATAAAGGACAAACTATGCTCAGCACTGGAACTTAAAAAGACTATGCTTTAAAATTTGGCTGTTGAACTATTTCCTGAAATCTACATATAGGCCAGATACACATAGATTCAACAAAAAGCTCATGGGAAATAAACTGTATGAGAGTTTGAAACATACATAAAAGAAGTTAAAATAATTTTACCCATATTTGCAATGCCAAAGTACTCCCACTCAACTGAGAAAAACCATTTAAACTAAGAGACTAACCGAATACACTATTATTCCTGAAGATTAACTCCATCTTCCATGGAGATACCATTCTTAACTGGGATTTGCATAGAGTTTCTCTTCTGTTCTGTCATAAAGAAAGAAATTACAAATGCTTATGTGGAAAACCATTTTTGTGTACAACACAAGAGCAAAATCTTCCTTTGCATGTTAAATTATTCTTTTTTTTAATGGAAAGCTATATCTTGTGATACTAAAGTAAAAAAAAAAATCCCAAAATTTATATGGAACTATAAAAGACCCTGAATAGCCATGGAAATCTTGAGAAAGAAGAACAAATCCAGAGGTATCATGCTACCTGATATCAAACTATACTACAAGACCATAGTAATCAAAACAGCATGGTATTGGCATAAAAACAGATACATTGATCAGTGGAACAGAATGTAGGCATGGTCATTTAATCCATGACAAAGGAAGTAAGAATTTACATTGGGATAAAGACAAGTCTACTCAATAAATAAATGTTGCTGGGAAAACTGTACAGATACAAGCAAAAAGATGAAACTGGACCATTTTCTTACTCCACATGCAAGAATAAATTCAAAATGGATTAATGACTTAAATGTAAGACTCAAACCACAAAACTCTTAGAAGAAAACTATAGGCAGTAATCTCTCAGACATTATTCTTAGTAATATATTTACTGATACATCTCCTCAGTCAAGGGAAACAAAAGAAAAAATAAACAAATGGGACTACATTAAACTAACAAGTTTTTTCACAGCAAAGGAAAACATAAAACGAAAAGGTTAATATTCAAAATCTATGTTTAAAAAAATCATACAACTCAACACCAAAAAAAAAATACAAATCCAATAACAAATGGGCAGAGGACCTGAATAGGCATTTCTCCAACGAGTACAAACAGATGGCCAGTAGACATATGAAAAGATGCTCAATGTTACTAATCATCAGAGAAATGCAAATAAAAACCAGAATGAGATATCATCTACTATCTGTCAGAATGGCCATATCAATATATCAACAAACAAGTATGGGTGAGGATGTGGTGAAAAGGGAACACTTGTGTAGTGTTGGTGGAATTGCAAATAGGTGCAGCCACTATGGAAAACAGTTTTCAGATTCCTCAAAAAATTAAAAATAGAACCCAGCAATTCCACTACTGGTTATTTATCCAAAGAAATCCAAAACAGTAATTCAAAAAGATTTATGCACCCATATGTTCATTGAAGCACTACCATAGCCAAGATATGGAAACAACCGAAACGCCCATCAAGATATGATTGAATAAAGATATTGTGTATATTGTGAATAAAGATATATATATATATATATATATTCTGCCATAAGAAAGAATGAAATCTTACCATTTGATGGACCCAAAGGGTATTATGCTAAGTGAAATAAGTCAGACTGAGAAAGACAAATACCTTATGATCTCACTTATATGTGGAATCTAAAGAACAAAATAAATGAACAAACAAAACAGAAAGAGACCCATAGATGCAGACAACAGACTGATGGTTACTAGATGGGAGGAGTGTTGGGGCGCTGGGTGAGAAAGGTAAAGGAATTAAGAAATACAAATTGGTAGTTACAAAACAGTCACGTGGATGTAAACAGTATGGGGAATATAGTCAATAATATTATAAAAACTATGTATAGTGTTAGATGGGTACTAGAGTTATCAGGGGGATCACTTCATAAATTATACAAATGTCTAAGCACTACACTGTACACCTGAAACTAATATAAAATAATATTAAATGTCAACTATAATTAAAAAATAGTCCTGGGAATATATAGTACAGCATAGGGAATACGGTCAATAATATTCTAATAACTATGTACAGTGTCAGATGGGTAATAAACTTATTGGGGTTATTACTTATGAGGTATATAAATATCTAATCACTATGTTGTTTTGTACACCTGAAACTAATAAAAAAGAAAAAAGAAAAAAGAAAGGAACTGCCTGTAGTTCAGATATTGGGGACCAATTAAAGAATTATAGTAAGAAACAAGTTAGGGTAAGTGGTTGTCTTATTTTAAGTTCTATAAATTAATGTTGCAACTTCAATTTCCAGCAACATCAAGACTGGAAATCTGAAAAAAAATGCATTTTTATATTTAAAAATGGTGAATAAAATATACTAAATATTTTATTAGAAAAAATAAGTTATATAGGTAACAATGAAATAGGAATTCTCTAAAGTTAGTGAGCACTAATGACTTTTATTCTAAGGATATCTGCTGAAACTTGGCCTTCCATTTTGATGACTTTTGGAAGATAATTCTGCATAGGTTTGTCTTGTTTCTACATGTTTTGTGAGAAAGGAAGTAGCTACCCTTTGTTCTAAACTATCTTTTCCAGAATCTTTGTTTACTAGGCTGCCTTGGAAGATAGAGGTAGTGTCTCACTCTGAAGCAAAGGCAGGTGTGCTTAAGTGCCCATTATAAAAGATTTGGGTTCCCTAAGCTCAGAGTTTCTGTCTAACAATACAATTCACTGCATGTATAGATGTCATCTTAAACACTTTCATGTCACCTGGTAGGGATTGAGGTTTGGGGAACCAGTGTAAAATGCTGACACTCTGGCTACTCCTATAGCTATAAAAATAAACTGTCCTTCATCTATGACTCAGGCGTCTCAAGTCTTATACCAGAATCCATGAAAATTGATTGCTTGGAAGGAGGGTAAAAGCAGGATAATAATCTCAGGTCCTTCACAGTTCTTGAAAATGGCTACATGGGAATGGAACACACAGAAAAAGCCCAGAGGGCATTTAAGATAAAAAGGCTGAGACTGCGAAGAACAATAGCCTTATAGATATAAAGCCACTCTATAGAAGGCATAGCAAGGAAACTTAGTACTGGCTGAAGGAGGCAAATCACCCCTAAGAATTATAGCAATAAGCTCTTCATCACATGGGTATTCAGACCAATTGTACCAACTTATGTGGTTCCACAAAAACCATAAATGGATAATTTAATTTGAATTTAATTCGAAGCAACAACCTCTATGTGGCTAGTGGATGTATCAAAAATCAATATTAATCCAGGCCTTTCAGAATTCCCAATGTTTCCAAAAAAACCAAAAAACAAAAAAACACAAGCAAACAAAATACCATGCCAAAAAAAGAAAAATCAAGTAGATACAATAGACAGCAAAATCAGACCCACAAAGATACAGTAATCAGCACAAAATAGTAAATAAGTTTGTTTAATATGTTTAAATAAATAAAACAGAGGCTTTAAAATGTAAATAGAATGAAGAAATAATTTAAACATTTTCAAGAGCATTTGTAAAAGAACCAATGGAACAAATAGAAACAAAAACTAGAAGTAAAAACTCAATTTAAAGGTGAAATGGTATATTAAACTACACTGTAGATAACTACTAGATTGAAAGATAAATATAATACAAAGAAATACAGAAATGAGAAGCCAAGGGAGGAAAATGTAAAAAAAAAAAATTAAGGGAAAATGGAGAATAATATGAGAAAATATATATGTTTAATTTCCAGAAAGAGAAAGTACGGCGAATAAACAACTTTCAAAGAAATAATAGTTAATAATTTTCCAAAACTGTAGAAAGTTATCAGTTCTTGGATTCAGAAAGCCCAACAAATCATAAGAAAGAAAAATAAAAAGAAATAAATTCTTAGATACATGATAGTGATACTTAATACAAAAGACAAAAAATTATCTTCAAATGAGCCAGAGAAAAAAAGACATATTATCTAAAAATGAATAATTAGTTTGATAGTTCTTTCTTCTGGATTGCCACAAAGTCATTGAACAACAGAATGATTTATCCAATGTGCTAAAAGCAAATAACCCTGAATCTAAAATTTTATACTCAATAAATTATCTTTTTAGAACAAAGATAAAAATAGACTTTCCTCAGGTTTACCAAAAACAGATTTGTTACCTTGCGTCCTACAGATTTCCCTAAAGAAAATTCTACATTATTTGTTTTAGATAGAAAAAAAAAGATGGGAGGTGTGAGATATGATAGAATGTTGAGGAAAGATACTGTTAAATAAGCAGTTACATCTAAACCAGTGGTTCTTCACCTAGAGCAATTTTCTCCCTCAGACGACATTTGAAGACATTTTTGTCTGTGACAACTTGGGGAGGGGTGATGCTATTCTCATCCAGTGTACAGAGACCATGCATGTTGCTAAACATCCCACAATATACAGAACAGCTTCTCACGACAGATTTATCTAGCCCAAAACATCAATAGTGCTGTGGTGGAAAAATGCTGAGGAGAAATGTTCTAAATTGTCACTGTGTACAGCAGAAATAAAAATGTGTGTTGTGAGATTAGAACTAAAATACACTACAAAAATAGAGTAGAAGTAGGGAGGATGGTGACTACTTTGGGAGAAGAAAAAAGACTGATTAACTAGCTGTAAGCTTTGATAAGTTAAGTGACCATATTAAAATATTAAAGGTCATTACTAAATATATGTACTTTAGAAGTTATGTTCTCTATCCTAGTAGAAGGAGGATATGGAATGAGAATAAAGAGAAAAACAATAAAGATGAAGCATGAAATGAGGGAAAAAAAACTAAAAATGTGGAAAAACAAGTAATGTAGCAAAAATAAATACAAATACATCAGTAATCAAAATAACTATAAATAGACTAAAACTCTTCAGTTCAAAGAAAAAGCTTGTCAGCCTAGATAAAATAAAAATTCCAGATAAATACTGTTTATCAGAGATACTTACAAACATTATGACACAGAACTGTTTAAAGGATGGAAAACATATACAAGGCAAACACTATCTTCACATAAAAGGTTTCTGTAGCTATATTGGTATTAGATGAAATAGACTTAAGGGAAAAAGCATTCCTGAAGATTAAAAGAAAAGTTCACTGCATAAAAATAAAAAGTTCAACATAATATGAAGTTAATTCTAAATGTGGTTGTACCTACTAAAAAAGTATAGTCTTAAAAAGTGTTTTTTAAAAATAAGCAAAACTACAAAGCAATTTAACAAATCCATTATTATAGCAAACAACTGTTAATGTACCCTTCTTGGTAATTGATACAGAAAGCAAAAGTTAAATCAGTAAAAATTTGAAAAGGTTTTATAGAATTACCCAAATTTTTGAGAATAAATTTATTTTTATGCACATATGGAATATTTTTTAAATGACCATATGCTACTGCAACCATAACAGATTATTAAAGGATTGGCATCATGAGACTACTTACACTTCCCATAATAACTATAAAGTAAGGAACAATTACAAAAAGATAGCTAATAAAATTTGATACACTTGAAAATTATAAAACATTTCTAAATTCATTGATCAAAATACAAAACACAATGGGTATTAGAAAACTAAAAGCTAAAAATTATTGGACAAAGATAAAGTGGTACCTAGAGGAAAATTTAGTGCCTTAAATGATAAAGAGAGAGACTAAAAATTAAGTTAAAAAAAAGGAAAATCAAAATGAACCCAAAGAAAGTAAAGTAGAGTATAAAGGCAAGAAGAGAAATTAATGAAATAGAAAACAAATACATAATGGAGAGAATTAATAAAGCTGAAAGTTGGTACTTTAAAAAAAAAAACAACTCATGAAACTGACAAAATTTTGACAAGATTGATCAAGAAAAAAGAAATAACATCTAAATGAACAATATTAGGAATGAAAATGGGGACATAATTGTAGATACTTCAGGACAATAATAACAAAAGAAATGAACAAAGTTATGCCAAAAACTTTAAAACTTGGATAAAGTGGATAAATTACTACAGAAATACAAACCACCATAGCCAACTCTTGAGGAAATAGAAAAATGGATAATACCATAAAAATTGAAGAAATTGAATTAGTAGATAAGTATCTTCCCAAAATGAAAACATCAGGCTTAGGTAATTTCTCAGGAAAGCTTTTTCCAATGTCCAAAGAATAGATCATTATACACATACACAAATTCTTTTAAGAATGGCAAAACAAGAAACTCCCTAACACATTGTATGAGGCTAATATACCTATGACATCAAAAGAGATAAGAAAAGTATAAGAAAAGAATATCACAGGCTAATTTTAGTAATACACAAAAATATTAAAATTCTAAACAAAATATTAGCATCCAAATGTGGCAATGTATAAAAAGTATATCTCATAACCAAGTAGGGTTTATTCCAGGCATAAAAAGTTGGTTCAACATTAGAAAATTCATTAATATAATTTACCACATTAATAGCTTAGAAGAGGAAAAACATGATCAATCCAATAGATGCAAAAAAATTTATTTGATAACATTTAGACAGTTTGGGGAATATAATCAATAATGTTGTGAAGATTTTGTAGGTTAGTCAGATGGGCACTTGTCTTGTTAGGGAGACCACTTCATGGATGGTGTAGATGCCTGACCACTGCACTGTACACCTGCAGCTGAAGCTGAATAACATTTAATGTCACTACTATAATTAAATATACATATATTAATATATAGTATATATATATTAATGGGATGTGTAGTATAGCATAGGGAATAGAGTCAATGTGATTGTAGCAGCTGTATACGATGTCAGAGGGGTAGTAGATTGGGAGAGGGGGTTATCACTTTGTGAGGGGTGTAAATGTCTAACTATTACATCATTTTGTATACCTGAAACTAATTTAAAAATTAGCATATATTTCTGTGATACAAAAAACAAAAATAGAATAAAATGCTTTAAGCTGATAGAGAACATCTACAAAAAATATATACAACAAATGACTTAACGGTGAATATTAAATCTTCAAAATCAATGTAAATATATCCACTCTCCCTTCATCAATTCAGCTATGCACTAAAAAACCTAAACAGTGCAATATAACAAGAAGAAAAAAAACATAAAGGTATAGGATTAGAAAGAATAAAAGACTGGTATTAATTATAGAGGACATGATTGTCTTCTTGGAAAAAGCAAAAATTTCCACAAAAATTATGAGAATCAATAATAAAGTTTAGTGGTTTTTCTAGATATGAAATCACAATCAATTGGATTTCTAGATATCAGCAACAAACTGAGGAAAAATATAATTTTTCTAGAATGTTGTTTATTACAGCAACAAAAATGATAAATTTTACCTAGGAAAAAATGCCTAGGAATAAATCTATCAAAATACAGAGGGTGCCAAAAAAAAAATGTATACACATTTTAAGAAAGGGAAAAACTGTATTAAAATTGTAATCCTCAATATATACCAATAACAAAAGATGAATAATAGTCATGTGTATACATTTTTTGACACCCCATACAACACCTTTATGGAGCAAACAATAAAATGTTTTGCAATACATAAATGAGACCTATATAACTTTAAAAAGACATCACATTCATGATGTGAAATAGGAACTTTTACCAACACTCCTGCTCTCTTCTTCCCCCATGGAGGCATGCCTCAGTGATAGTCTAGACTCTCTCTCGAGAGAAAGAAAGCCACAGACAGAATGGAAAAAGCATCCTCTACTTCTGTGAGACAGCAGAAGTGTTGGTAGAAGTTCCTGTTCCACGGGCCCAGGAACTCAGTGAAGAAAAACATTTCTCGTTGGCTCACTTAGAACTTCCTTATTTGTTTCTTTCTCCCCACCATGGTTGATCTCCTAAATTTACCTGACTGCTCAAAGTATGGGTCTCAAACCAGCAGCAGCAGCAGCACTTGAAAGCTTGTTAGAAATGCAGAATCCTAGACTTAAGTGAATCAGAATTAGCATTTTCATCAGATCTCCAGGTGAGTTCTGTGCACAATCAAGTTTGAGAAGCATTCTCTAGGAGACTCACAGACCTGGTCAATCTACTTACCTAGCATAATGCTACTCTCCCAATTCTTCTCATCAGTGAGACTCCTCTAGACCTACACTGTCCAGTACAGAAGCCACTAGCCACTTGTGGCGATGAAACATTTGAAACGTGCTGTCAGCATAAAACACACAATGGATTTCAAAGGCTTAACAATACACAAAAGCAAATGTGAAGTACCTTATTTTTCACATAAATTACATGTTGAAATGATAATATTTTAGACATATTGGGTTAAATAAAATATATTATTAAAATTAATGTCACCTGTTTCTTCTTAATTTTTATTGTGGTTACCAGAAATTTTAAAGTTATACATGTGTCTTGCATTTGTGGCTCGCATTATATTTTAACTGGCTAGTACCACTCTAGACCCTGTTCTCTGCCTCCAGGCTTGAAACTGGATGACTCACACACCTAGCCTCATGCTAATTAGCTTCCTGGCTGCAATCCCTTGATAGTCACCCTTTGATTTAACTAATAACCCTTCAGTCAGACAGGCCTTTTGGTCCGGGCCATCTCCATCAGGTTTCTAGAGCTCTGATGAAATGTAATTTTTTTTTCTTTTTTTGAGAAGTTTAGGTTTCATTGTGATTTAGAAAGAGCCCATAAATAGGAAAAAAAGAATCAGGGTTCTGGTTCAGGCTATCCATTTAATGATCGCTATGGCCTTGTCACATTACTAGATCTCTTATTTTGCTCTTTTTAGGTGAAAAATGAGAGGTTTGAACTAGATAGTCTTTAAGTCTGGATAGTCTGGAAATCCCTAACGCAAATAATAATCTTTCACTCTCAATTATCTGGGATGCACATTTATTGTCACTCCAATTAGATTTTGGACTCTTTGAAGGCAGGCATTTCAACTTATTCTTTTTTTTTTCAGCTTTATTGAGGTACAATTAACAAAATTGTAAGATATTTAAAGTGTACAACATGATAATTTGACATGTGTATACATTGTGAAAGGATCCCCCCATCAAATTAATTAACATATTTATTACCTCACATATTTACCTTTCTTCTCTCTCTCTCTCTCTCTCTCTCTCTTTCTCTCTCTCTCTCTTTGTGAGAATATTTAAATTCTACTCTTAGCAAATTTCAATTATACAACACAGTGTTATCAACTATAGTCACCATGTTTCACAATAGGTATTTTATCTTATAGTTCCATCTCTAACTCCTGGTGCTCTGACGAAACTTCAGGGATCTCAACAATTGTCCTTGATACGGACTTTGATGCCAAAAAACAAACCATTTATTTGGGCAGATCCAAGCTTTAGAAAAAACCTGAGATCCTATTTAAAAAAAAGAAGTAAAGGCATCAGCCACGGCAGTTGCATTTTGAGGTAAATCCTACCTGCGTATTTGTGTTAGCCCATGTGTTTTTAAAAGTTTGGCCATCTGACTCTAACCTGAGGAATTTGGGTTAAACATTTCTTTATGCAAAACAAAGAATGTTGAGTAGGTAAATATTTACCTCGAAGGCTAAAATTGGGTTATTTTTTCCTCCCCTTTGAATGCTTAAGGTGGAAAAACAAGTGTAAATGTTCAGAAGATTTCCAGTCATGAAAAGCTCATCATCTATGAAAGAATAGTGCTAACCAACACCTTTGAATGGTTAATCAACTCAACAAAGATGTATTATGCATCTTCTATTATAACTAAATGAGTCAGCAGTCTTTGCGGAGAATCTACCCAATACAGAGAGATTTCAAGTAACACAGAGACAATGGGAATACCAGTAGTCCTTTTTCTTAAGCATCTCACAACCTAGTTGAGGAAAACTGAACATACAAATTGAAGAGGACTAAATGTAAATTTACGTAATACAAAAATAATCAATAAACATTTGTTGAGCTCCTCTTACATGCATAGCAACCAGCAGATACTCATATAAACAAGGCCAGTACGTGTACCCTCAACATATGTTCAGGTGCTAATGTCTCAAAAGAGGATCTGATTTGCTTGGGTGCTCAAACAGTTCAGAAATTGTTTGAAAAAAACAGGAAACCAGGAGAGGCAGGCAGCAGGGCAGATGCCAGAACCGCCAGGTAGCAGTGCAGTTCTCTCTTTCCACCAGAGACATTGGGAGAGGTGAGAAACCACAGGAAAGGAATCTGTCATCTGAACTCCCCCTGTAGACATGTGGTTTGTAGACTACCTGTGGGAGAATCACCTAGAGATCTTGTTATAAATGCATATTTCTCTGACCTACTCCAGAGTCCTCACATCAGAACCTTTGAGGGATGAGCTTCAGAAATCTACACTTCATGTACACTGCGAGGTGATTCTTATGTATAGTGATATTTCTGAACCAGTTTTCTGACAAGTTGCCCCTTTCTGCACAACTTCTCCAAGCTTCAATTTCCCCATCTGTCAAATGGAAACAATAAATACTGTCTACCTATAGTCTGGTGTGGATCAAATGATTAATAATCTAGGAGTATTAGTATATAATAAGCGCTCATTAAATGCAATAGAAATTATAATAAATTCATGAAGAATTCACCAACTATAGCCAATGATAGTTTACACTTTAAAATTTTGTTGAGGATAAATCTCATGGTAAGTGTTCTTTCCACAAGAAAAGAAAAAGCTTCACCAAATGTAAACAGGTGAAGGAGACACAATGAGGAAATGAGACAGAGGAAAATCTTAAAAGGGAGGAGACAGAGGAGCAAGCAGAGAGCTGGTCCCCTGATGACATGTTTCTAGTAATAACCTCCACTTACTGACCACTGTCTATGTGCCAGGCCACTTTCACTTTAACTCAAAAGAGTCTATGATTGCCCTATGAAGTAGGAGTTTAGTAGGATTTTAGCTGAAGTTCGACGAGGTTAAGTGTCCTGAGCCAAAGCTACACATCTAGGAAGTCACACAACACACATTAGGCAACAAATTGTGTTATAAATTGGTAGAATCCAACAGGTGAGGCATCCAGCATGCCTTCCATAGGACAAAGATGAGCCAGGACGGTATCAGGTATGCCCGGGAGTGAACCCAAGTTCTGAGACTAAAGGGTACACACAGATATCAGGGCTCAGGAATGTGGGGTCAGCAATGGAGTTGTATCACCTATTCTCTCTAGGACCTTCCTTGTTGCCCCAAGATATTATTAGTAACTGTGTTGTCAGTGATATAGCAGATATTTATTTCTGCCACAGTTCTATAAGTGAAGAAATCTAAACAATTGTTCTGTTACTCTTCAGTCATGATATTCTGTTAGTATCAATATTCTACACTATTTTTGAAAGAGGTGTGTAGGGTTCAAAATCCAAATACAGAAACCAAAACTCTGAAAGGATCACAGTCTGCCTAGGAATGAATCAACATAGATACTGTGTGGTTCTGATAGGGTTCCCAGAATCCAAGAATGGACACATGACCCAGGCTTGCCCAATTACCATATTCCATGCCTTTAGTGACAATCATTGGCTCAAGGATGGCAAGTGATCTGGATTGGTCCAATCAAGAGCTGAGCTGAGAGTTTGCATTAGAATATCAAGAAAGAAAGCGTCTCCTACTAGAATTGGATTTGCAAAGGATTAGCTAAATTTTCCATGTCATACCTCATGGAGAAGGTTGACTACATTATTTGCACCTCTGGATCCTGCCATGCAAAATTTCTACCCCTAGTCTTTTCTGGTATGTGAGCTAATTCTTCTTCTTCTTTCTTCTCCTTCTTCCCTTCCTCCTCCTCTTTCCCCTCCTCCTCCTCCTCCTCCTCTTCCTCTTCCTCCTGTTTCTTTTGCCTAAGCCTGTTTAAATTAGTGCTTTTTTCACTTAGGGAAAAAGTTCTAACTAATTGAGAGTCACATGTAACTCAAAGGCCATCAATCTTAATCACCAACTTACACTTAACATGAACTGATTTGATGAGCATAGTGCATGGATAGTAAAAGAATTGGGATGAAGGAAGGAAGATTGGTCCTTAATCCATGGACAGGGCTAATTGTATTAGGGAAAGAAAGAGTTACAAAAAAAAATAAACTAAGTGAAGCTAGAAACAATACAGGTGAGATTAATTCATCAGGAGACTATCAAACTGTATCCGTGCTCTCTGAAAAATAGAAAAAAAAGTGAATATGGGAACAGATTTAGCAAACAAATATGTACGTAATCTAAATTGAAGAGGAGAGACAGATAGAAGGGGCTACATTTTTTTTAATTAAAGTTTATTGGGGTAACAATTGTTAGTAAAGTTAAATAGGTTTCAAGTGTACAATTCTGTAATACATCATCTATATATCATGTTGTGTGTTTACCACCGAGTCAGTTCTCCTTCCATCACCATATATTTGATCCCTTTTTACCCTCATCTACCACTCCCCTCCCCGCTTACCCTCTGGTAACCACTAAACTATTATCTGTGTCGATGAGTTTTTGTTTCTTCATTTGTTTGTCTTGTTCCTTTGTTGTTTTCAGTTTTATATACCACATATCTGTGAAATCATATGGTTCTCGATTTTTTCTGTCTGACTTATTTCAATTAGCTTAATAATCTCAAGATCCATCCATGTCACAAATGGCACTATTTCATCTTTTCTTATGGTAGAATAGTATTTCATTGTATATATACCACATTTTCTTTATCCAATCATCTATCAAAGGACACTTTGGTTGTTTCCATGTCTTGGCCACCGTAAATAAAGCTGCAATGAATATTGGAGCACATACATCTTTAGGGATAAATGTTTTCAGATTTTTTTGGGTAGATGCCCAGGAGAGGGATTGCTGAGTCATATGGTAATTGTGTTCTTAATTTTTTGAGGAACCTCCACACTGCCTTCCATAGCAGCTGCTCCAATCTGCTTTCCTACCAACAGTGTATGAGGGTTCCTTTTTCTCCACAGCCTCTCCAAAATTTGTTATGATTTGTATTATTGATGATAGCCATTCAAACTGGTGTGAGGTGATATCTCACTGTGGTTTTTATTTGCATTTCTCTGATGAATGGGAGAAGACGTTGGAAACAACACCTCCGGTAGGAGCTAATATCCAAAATATATAAGGAACTCATACAACTAAACAACAAAAACCAAACAATGCAATTTAAAAATCGGCAGAGGACCTAAATAGGCATTTCTCCAAAAAGGATATACAGATGGCTAATAGACATATGAAGAAACGCTCAACATCACTAATCATTGGGGCTACATTTTTAAAAGAGGCAAGGAGACTAGAATGGGAACAGAAAAGGACAAAGCATTTCGATGTAGGACATTTTGTGGACAATTTTCAGCAGGCAGAGGCATTAAAATCTAGGATTTTACCTCATAATTTAAATTAAGCATTTAATTCAGTCTGTTGTTTAGTAGGCAAACTTAGAAAACGTACCTGAAATTATCTTTACCAGCAAACATTCTATTTTCACATATATTACAGGAGCGTTGGGAAAATTGCCAGCACAAAATTCATAACGCTTAGATGCATTCATAATCAAGACTCCATGCTGACAGACAAAAATGAAAACAATTTAAGCATATAATTCCATTTTAATACTAAAAATAAGTAACCTGTAAGTAATCTCAAAAAAATAGTCTCTGTTCCCATAAGTAGATTTTATAATTGCATCTGATTCAGTAATATCTGCTTTTAATGTTCTTCGTGAGCAACAATTAATAGATTATATAATTCTGTGCATCTCTCCAGGTGTCACATAATCAACTAAAAATAGACTAAGTATGGGAAGAATGAGAGGAGAAAGCCACTAATTTGGTTAATCCTTTCCAACCAGGAGTCTGATTCAGGGCCTAACTAGAGCTGGATGACATGAAACACCTTCTTTAGACTTTCTAAAGGACAAAGACTTCACTACAACAGAAACTACAAAGGAAAAGATGTTGAAATTAAAGAGACAATATAAATAAAGAAGTCAGATAACCAGGATGAAAAATGGAAAAACATACTACCATGTATTTCATTATACTATACTTCATTCAACTCCTTAAACTCCAGGTATACTCCCTTTGTTAACAGGAATGAGTCTGAGACACAGCAGAAGTTAACGTGCAATCATTCTAAGTGACTGTATTAGCTACCGGATTATTATTTTATGCAAATTAAGAACTGGGCATCAGTATGGGGTTTCCCAATGCCTAATAGAGGGATAGACTACATGCATTTTCCTCTCTGGTCATTGATGCCAATGCATTTCGTCAGTGCCTCTTAGGACCCTGGTACATATTATATTATGGTCAGTTGTTTACATGGCCAGAGCTTTCCTGGACTGTCAACCCTTCCAGAACTAGAACCACCTGTTGCTCATTGTCATTCATGCTGCTCTGGTACAATGTTAAACCAAAAGGAATCTTGGCAAAAGCACACAATGTCTCCCTTTTGATTCATAATAAAGTTTGGTATTTTTGCCAATGAGTTAAAGCGGGAATTTTAAAGCCAAACTGCCATGATGTTTTTGGTACACTAACATCAGGAATATACCTGTGTACCATTTTTATATCCAATATTAAAAGTCAGGATAAGATGAGAGGAGGATTTTCTTCAAAATTGAAAAAAAAAAAAACAGGGTTAGATAAATAGTGATATTATATATGAATTTGTTAGGTAGTTACATTGTATCACTTTTTAAATAACGTACATGCATTTTGTTTTACATATGCTTTTTAAAATGTGGTTAGTAATAGTAGTATTTTAATACCATTTTATGATTATGATAGCCTTTAGTACTGTTTAAATAGTAGTATTGTTTTAATTTTAAAAAACTTAATAGAACAAATGAATGAAATGCTGTTGTGATTTCAATACCTCTGGTCCCAAGGAAATCTGTGAAAGACTACAAGGCCTTAAAACCAAGCGCTCCAACACATGCAGACGTTTATCTGAATTGAGCATAAACAGAAAGAAACATCATCCTTAAATCCGCTGGTGTGAAACAGACAAAGAAAGTGATGACACGGCATTAATTGCAGCCTATATGACTGATAAATCTATATCTTTAATCCCAAACCCTTATGTTTCAGGCTTTATATCCAGCTGACCTGAGACATTTCATTTGGATGCACTAGAATAAACTGTTTCTGTCCACCTTCCGTAGGGTAGCAGACTCAGGAGCCAGACCTCCTGAGTTCCAGTGAGCAAGCTGCTTAACCTTCCTATGCCTCAGCTTTACCATCTGAAAAAGGTGATTAATAAAAACCTCCACCTCACAGAACCGACGTGAGAATTAAAACAGTGTGTGGTACTGTTTTAAGTATATGAAATACTATGTCAGTGTTTAGTAAACAATAAAATCTTTTGCAAGGCCATGGGTAACTCGTTCCTACCTACCTTCCAGTGGCTCATACCCTCATGCTTTCTTTTATTTTCTTCCAAATGCCAAGTTCTTTCTTGCTTCAGAAACAATATCCAAGTTTTGGGCACAGTGGCTTCCATCTTAGCAGAGTTTAAGGGGAGAACAGGGGCAGTCAACAGGCAACAACTGTCCTTGAATATCATTAATATAAATGCCATAAATATTCAGGAGTCATAGGAGGCGTACAGTCCTGGATCCAAGCTCTGGTTTCTCTACTCATTGGCCGGGATGTTCTGGATCAGTCACTGAGTCCCCCACACAGTATTGTTCTCACTAAAATTAGAATAAAGGTTATACCCACCCTCCAAAGTTGTTAAAAGGATTTCATGCAGCAATAAATGTGGAAGAGCTGAATACACAAAAAAGGGTTTACCATTTGGTATTATTGTTATTTTTTATTATTATTAGTTGATATTACTATGTCCACAGAATAAGAACTAGAGTTCAAGTATGTAATTTCTCAGTTAGCATAAGTCTTCATCTTGATAAATATGTTTATTCTAGCTTGTTGCCGTTGATTAGTTTAGTTGCAGCCCTGTGTGAAACGATGAAAAATTTTGCCAGGTGTAAAGACAGTTCCTAGGTGCTATGTTGTCATAAGCCTGGACTCTGTCACACTAGACAGCTTAATAAAGGCAGTCCTTTGGTAATATGATTGGAATGTGTTAGGTATGTTTTCTTTTTGTAAAAATTTCCTCAGACCTGACAGACAAAAAAAAAAAAAAAATGTACCCCAAGCAAAAGAATAAAGGAAGGAGGGAAAAGAAAAACTAATATTCAAGGGCCTACTATGTGCCAGACACTTAGGAAAAGAATCAAGTCCAGCAGAGCTTTCACAGCCCAAGGACCAGGGCCAGAGGTATAGTAGAATCCTCCCAAGGTCAAGGCAAGGTTACAGAAACTGGCCTATTTAGTGTTTTACATTTAACAAAGTAATGCCTTTAACAGGAAAAACAATCAACACATTATAACTGTACTAGGCACAAGATGATTATTTTTTTTAATATCAACTCAAAGTGCACCCTAGGGCATGTGGTCTGATAGTTAAGTCACACATATTAAGGTGTGCAATGAATAACTTCTAGTTTCAGTTCTGCATGTCCCGGGAACTGTAGGTATAGCCTCACTTAGAGAGAATGTCAAAGTCCTCATTTGTGAATGTGAGGTTGGAGCCAGCAGTGCTGACTGGAGTAAGCCTGGGAGAAGCCTGGTCCAAAGCAGGGTGTTTTGACCTAACACTTTGATGGAGCATTTTATGTCAAATCACCTTGTCAACATGTAAAATTACCATCTTTTCAAAAACATAAAAGAAATATTCCCTACCAGTGTTAGATTCAGGTCTCATGGGGCCTAAGTCTTATATTTGAAAACTAAATAAATAAATTTGGTATGCAAATAAGTATTTATTTAGAATGAGGAAAAAACACACAGCAAATTACAAATTTTAAAAAGCTGCAAAACACAAGCATCAAAAACCCAGAAAAATGACAATTTTTATTAACTGCCTAGCGGACCTCTATAGAACATTTTCCTCTAATTTTTGACTATATACTTCTTGATTATCCCTTCACATGCCAATGATTTTGTAATATTGGTCCTTAGAATAGAAAGATAATTTTATCTTTCTTCTAGCATCATTGATCAAAATTTGTTTTTAATTATTGATAGTTTAGAATAAAGTTGTTGATAGTTCCTAATAGTTTAGCATTACAATTTGTTTCTGGCAATTATATGTACATTCTTAGGATTTATGTCAAATTTTGGAAAACTTCTACCAGGTTTCTTACAAGCTATGAGCTGTACAGTTTCAAGACATCTCAAGTTTTCCTGTGCAGTAACCAATCTTACTCTTTTGAATGAATAGAACTTAATACCTAGTCAATGAACTTGTTATAATGATACATTGTTTTATTATCATTGTTGATGTCAGTATTTTATCTTAAATCAGTAGAAATGTAAATATTTTTCCACTATACCTATGTAATTTAGTGATATGTTGGGATGCATAAAACATGTAACTTTACAAAGATATGCAATACTACACTGCATGTATTGTACTGCATGTATGTGTCCTACAAACACAGTAATTCTGATAAATTCCATTTGGAGAGATTTACAAAATATTTCAAAATGTATCAAATACATTATCAGGTATATTTCTGGCAGCAAAGAACTTCTCTTTTGATGAGGACTGAATGATTCTCTTACAATTTTGTGTGCCTGATGATTGGAAGAATTTTCCGCAGACCGGCTTCTGGCTCCATATATTTCAAATCTGTTTCTCCTCCATCACGCACATACTTTCAGTGGTAAGAGCTATTGCTCACTCACATGTTACCATGCAAGCTCTGGTCTTACACTTTTGTGTCATGTGTGGGTGAGTCAAAGCAATGGGTGGTAGTAGTGTGCCTGGAAGTAATTTCTATACCAAAATAGCTAGCTAAATAGCTCCTCATGGATATGACTGCAAACAATGTAAACACACCTCTCTGACCTAAACATAAATGGATCTCCAACTCTATGTTTCTGTAGCCTATTCTCCAAAAGGCCTGCGACAACCCCAGTGCCACTCTTCATGAGCGAAAATGTGACAAGAGAAGATGAGAGTGGAAAGAGAAAGCAGCTTCCATTTACTGCACTTAAAATATTTCACTTTTATACATTTTATAAAAGCAAATGACTACATATTACTAGAGCCCTCCCAAGGCTTTTGAAGAGGTCCGTGCAAGTGAGAGGCCTTGAAGTTTATGCTTCAACATTTTGCAACGAGTCTGACTTCGTCTTTGATTTTTACTCCATCCCTAACCTTAAACTTGATCGTGGAGAATTGTCCTCTTTTAAAATTTTATTTCTCTATTATTTGAATACAGAATATGCTATTCTACATGAATACACTTTAATTATAAAATCAGAAAAACAGCACAGATTTTCAAAGTCTATTGGAATTGATCAAGTTAGACTTTAAGGTTAATCACCTATTCCCCTAACCCCCATTTTGAAGGAGGTTAATAATTAGTAAAATGCCTAATATATAATGGACTACTGAGAAAACTATTAGAAATCTAAGTGTTTTCTGTGAAATCTGGAGAATATGAGGTCCTATTGTACCAAAGTTATCCTCCTTCTAATCCCTCCTTCACCTTGCCTAGTGGATAATATATACCCACTCAGATAGGATTATAGAATCAAGAAGACAACTTAAAGGTGTTCGTCCTATAGCTTTTCAAATGAAATGACAGAATGGATATCTCAAGTAAATGAACGCATTTATTTATTGATTAAAAGTAATGATAATGACAATTGTCATTTGAGAAATAAATCCAAGATATTGAGATACAAATGATGCAAGTGAATTCTCAGAAAATGAGCAGCATCCCGATTGAGACCAATGGGTGGCCTTTTCTAAGATTGGCAAGTGTGGCAAGACTATGACTCCTTTTTCCATGTAGTTTGGAAGCCACTGGCGACCAAATTTCCATACCATCCCTGTCCCAAACTTGATTTCATCTAACCCATCCTTGATTTCATCTCATCCCTAATCCCTACCCAAGGGAGAATAGGTTACAGATGGGGTGAAGTTTAAAGATGGGGTAAATCTGATTCATGTATTATTCATAATTAAAATAGATGTGCTTTTAGGGTTTGCCTTTTAGATATTTCCACTTCAATATCAATAAATCAAATGGCTACATCCAAGAACCCTAGTGAATTAAATTATAAAGCAAAAATCATAGAGGATTATATATACTTTGGTTAAATTCTTAAGGAATAAATTTATATCTATATTGCACAATATTTCTGGGTAGAACACCAAAACATATCTATAACTCTCCCTTATCATTCCTTAGAGCTTATTTTATGGATGTGTCTCAACAGCTATTTTTAATACAACTGCATTTTAAGGAGCTTAAAAAGCAGACTCTCTTTTTCCATTCCCATGTCATATTATAAAATAAAACAGTTCGCAGTAAGTATCCCATTCTGGGGTGATTTGGGATAGAAATTTTATCTTACTAGGGAAGAAGAGTCTAAAAATACCAGGGAGCATCTCCTGGTGAGCGAAAGCTAAATCCCTGATGGTAGCGGTGGGTGGCTAGGCATTCACATATCATACCTATCTCCATTTCAGGGTCCCTTTGCTAAGTCAGCACAGTGAAATTTGTTAAAATGGGTTCACAAATCTTCCATTGACATCTGTTTCCTTAATATGGCCTTTATTTTGCCATGGATGTCTCCAAGACTAGAATTCATTCATTCATTCATTCATCCATCCATCCATCCATTAAAGAATGATGACTTTCTATGTACTAGGAAATAAAGATACTGCACTGAATGAAACAGGCATGGCTGTTGCCCTCATGGACTTAACAACTGAGCAGGAAAGGTAGACAGTAAACAAAATGTTACTCAAAGAATTAATTAATCATAGAGAAGCTTTTCCCCTGTTGTCAGGAATACTGGATTTAACTCTGTGAGTTGGAGAGGAGAAAATATGTTTGCCAAGATCTCCAAATCCATACCCTTTCACCAGGACCCCAAGGTAAGGCTGCTTCTACATTAGACCCAAAATTATAAGGAAGGAGGCCCCTTGTTAACCTGGTAGGCCTGGATCACTGAGCCCACCCCAGGAATCATAAACCTGCTTTGTGTGTTGGTGGTCAGGGAGACATGTTATCAGAAGAGTAGAGATGGGTAAGTTTGCTGATCAGACCAAAACAAAAAGGCTATAGCCCTATGTCCACATCTTTATAGGTCATAATGACCTGAGGCTTATTCTAAGAGCAAGTAGAAAGCCAGTGAAATATTGTAAATAAGAGAGCAATGTGATCAGATTTTTCAAAAAGTCACCCTGGCTGCCTGTGAAAATGATGTGGATGGGAACGAAAATAGAGACAAAGAGAACAAGTAGAGCTTATTTCAGGCAAGAGATGATGATGTCTTTTTTTAGGGTGATGGCTTTGATGATGGAAAACAGTAGATAAAGTCAAGAGCTATTTAGTAGGTAAAATATCAGTAGGTAAGTGGCTGGCTATGAAAAGATAATGAAAAGGGAGAGGTCAAGATAACACAGATTGCCAACTTGAGCAACCAGCTCAGCGATTCTTAACCTACCTGCTCATTAAACTCTCCTGAAGACCCTCATCTCCAAGATTCTGACTTAGTTGGTTAAGCAGGGGGCTCAGGCATGGGTATGTTTTCAGTGCCTCTCAGATGTTTCACATGTGAAGCCAGGTTAGAGAATCTCTGAATTATGTGGACAAGTGTTCCGAAGGGATAAGACAAGGGAGAGAGTTTGAGGGGAAATTCAATGAGTTTCCATTCTATGCAAGTTTGGTCAGAGGAGCCCAAGTGCTATATGAAGTTTAAAGTTGGACATACATGTCTGGATAATAAAGATCTAAATTGGAGACAGGTGAAAGTGACTGACATTTACATTGTAATAGAAGTTATGGCAGAATGTGAAATTAGCGAGGGAGAGACTATAGCGAGAAAATAAGAGGGCCCTGAAAAATCCCTTCGTTAGAGATAGAGGATGATGAATCAGCAAAGGAGACTATGAAGGAGTGCCGGTAAATTAGAAGGAAACCAGGAAAATGGGGCGTTGCCAAAGTCAACGCAAGGGAATGTTTCAAGAAGAGAGTGTGTAAGTGGGTTGAAAGCTGTGTTTAATTTTGTCAGGGCCTGGAACTTCACCCTCCTTCCAACAGTCTAACCTCTGGGTTGATTTTGGGCTCTCCCCGAGGTAAGTCTCTACTTTGACAAGATAGCCATTAGCAAGGAATTGTTTTTGAAGGTCAAATTGTAGGAGACTGAAAAGCCTAGCTTTTCAGAATTTAGAAAACAATTACAATCTCAATTCAGATGTTAAACATAAAAGATAGCATTATCTGCGCACATGCATTCATGACTTCTAGCACTTAGACATACAAGTTTATTGTGTTCTCCTATTTGCGGGTTGAACTTGGCAAGTACTGCAACTCTTTTAGGGTTCAGTAGCATTCTTCCTGTTGCCAAGTCTACCCAGGGCAAAACAAACAGAATGATCTTTCAGAATTTGCCTCCGCTTTTGGCCCCTACCATAATGTGTACAAACTTTTGTCACTATCACAGTGTCTATACCACTTAATTTTATTTTTGTACATGTGTGTCTTCTGAGTTCCCTAGGGCAGGTAATAAATCCCCAGCACCTATCACAGTACCTAGCACTTGGTATGCACTGAGTAAGTTTGCTGAATGAATGGAAAGTTGCATGATTTTTCTGTGAGTTCATGAACAGTCAATCTGGAAATTCCATCTCTAAATATTCTTTCATCATAGACTGTAAAATACTGTTTAAATAAAGGATGTGGTTTATCTATGTTTAAATTTAGGTCAATTTTCTATGGAGTTAGTAAAATCTCGTTCCAATACAAATTATTTAATCCCTTGATGCCTTGGGTTTTCTGCCTATAAAATAAAAATGAACGGCAATGCTGATTTCCCTTGGAGCTACAGTGAGGATTGTCAAACTCAGAACTCTATTTGCCTATAAGAGGTACTCCTTGAGTTTGAGGACAAATTGGTAATGATTTCTGTCTTATTCTCTCTCTGAGTATATGTTGGTTCAGATACTATGAGGGGCAACAGGCAAGTTCTCCACGTCTGTTTACAGCTGTTCCTGGAGCAGTTGTTAAAAAGACAGTCTTGTGACCAGTGAAGGATTCCCCATGGTAGGATCTGGGTGAACCATATCATCCTTTGTCACAGGGGTGATTTTTCTAGTGGGCTCCAGCTCCTTCTGATCTGGACACTGAACAAATTGAAGTATTGGTCTTAGGGCAGACCCAGGCCAGCTGCAGCACGTGCAGTCCAAACTACCTTAAAGGTCACATCAGACTTGGATTCGTTTATTCAGAGCTAATCTCCCAGTCTAGTTCAAGTCTGCTATTTCGGTGATTTAAGGGTCTCTTGGTGAAAAATCTATCAGAAAAAAGATTACCTTAATCAAAGGCAATCTTTCTGACCGCAATTTAAATAGCACAATGCATTTTCATTTATTATAGGTCCACTTGACACACAGTACCCCCATTGATTGAGTGCTGATTATATGCCAGGCTTTTGAAGTACCTCTCAGTATTATACATTCACATGGGTATTGTAACTGTCTCCATTTTACACACGCAGATAGTAAGGCTCAGAGACATTATACAATGCCCAGTGTCACACAGTTCACAAAAGCAGAGAGACCAGACGAAACTCCAATCTCTCTGATCCCCCAGCTCAGCCTCTTTCCTACTATTTAGTATTACTTCACAAACACTCATCTTCTTTCTGTATGTCTCTAATATACTTTCATTTTAAAGCTAAATTTCATCCTCAATTGGCTGAATGTTTGCAAACCCACCTCACAGGACATACATATGGATTTTCTTATCATTTAAGATTATTTTGAGGCAATAACAAAATGAAATGAAAGCAAGTATAATATCTAGCTATCTGATCTTGTTGAATAATTTTGTTAGATTTTAATGGAAACCTAGGCTTTCATTTTCCTTCAGTGCTTTTTATTATTGTGTTTGTTTCAATACATGAGTAACACTCACATCTATAATCACCTTTCTTACTTTTCTTTTAAAAAAGTCTAATTATCTGGGGTAAAGACAGGCTATTCAATAAATAGTGTTGGGAAAACTGGACAGATACATGCAAAAAAATGAAATTAGACCACCTTCTTACACCGTATACAAAGATAAACTCAAAATGGATTACAGACTTAAGTGTAAGACCCAAAACCATAAAACTCCTAGAAGAAAACATAGGCAATAAATTCTCCAGCATTAGTTTTAGTAATATTTTTTTCTGACATGTGACCTCAGTCAAAGGAAACAAAAGATAAAATAAACAAATGGGACTACATCAAACTAAAAAGGTTTTGCCCAGCAAAGGAAACCACCAACAAAACTAAAAGACAACCTATAGAATGGGAGAAGATATTCATCAATAATATATCTAATAAAGGGTTAATATCCAGAATTTATAAAGAACTCATGCAAAAAAAAATAAAAAACACCTAACAATCCAATTAAAAAATGGGCAGAGGACCTGAATAGACACTTCTCCAAAGAGGATATACAGATGGCCAACAGACATATGAAAAGATGCTCAACATCACTAATTATCAGAGAAATACAAATTAAAACCACAGTGAGATATCACCTCCCACCTATTAGAATGGCTATTATCAATAAATCAACAAACAACAAGTGTTGGTGAGGATGTGGACAAAAGAGAACCCTGGTGCACAGTTGGTGGGATTGCAAATGAGTGGAGCCTCTATGAAAAACAGTATGGAGGTTTCTCAAAAAATTTAAAATAGAACTACCTTATGACCCAGCCAATTCTATTTCTAGGTATTTATCCAAGACACAAGAAATCCAAGAAATTAATTTGAAAAAAATATACGCATCCCTGTGATGATTGTAGCATTATTTACAATAACCAAGATATGGAAACAATGTAAGTGCCCATCAACACATGACTGGATAAAGAAATTGTGGTACATTTATACAATGGAATATTACTCGGCCATAAAAAAGAATGAAACCTTACCATTTGTGACATGGAAGGACGTGGAAGGTATTATGCTAAGTGAAATAAGTCAGACAAAGAAAGACAAATACTGTATGATCTCACTTCTATGTGGAATCTAAAGAACAAAATAAATGAACAAATAAACAAAAAAATCAAATGATATTATTTGAATCACTTTTCTGTTTCTTTTTTCTATTTCTCACACCATATGCACATTATCTCATTAGATTTTACCAGTAGTTTAACCCTTTGAGTTTAAAGTGAATAGCTGGTGCATTGACTATTTCAGGAGGTACATTACTCACGATCAAATGACAGCAGACCCTGTTCCTGGTACCTGTAAACAACTGTGGGTTTCGTGTGCGTTTAACATTATAGCTAGGAGGATTTTTGCAGATTCTTATATTTTCACCCACAAAGACCTAATAGCTTCATGGGAACAAGATAAAAATGAATAAAGGTCATGTTGTGGTTCCTAGGGAAAGATAGTTCCATTTTCTCCAAGAACTAGTAGGCAGACTGTACAGCCAACGTTAGAACACAAGTCAATTTGATTTTCCTCTCAGGTGTCAACTCCACCTGACTGGTAGTAGCTACCTGGAATGCTGAGTAAAGCAAGATTCTGAGTCTGTGCCGAGGCTTAGTGACAAGAACGCTGTAACCCATTTGTAATGTTTTCCATGGACTGTGGGGAGTTGTGGCAAGGCTGCGTACATGCCAGGATTTGTCATCCTCAGAGAGGACAATGGCCCAAGTCACAACTCAAAGAAAAACTGAACTCCAAATGAGGGGTACATTACTTTTATAATGGCAAGAGCCTCATTTCACAAAGTACCCCAAAGAAAACTGATGAATGACATTCAATTATTTTTATTTAAAAAAAAAACAAAACTGAAGTGCAAAGAGAAGGAGAAAAGGGCCTATTCAGGGAGGGGACAAACAGACCATGTTCCTGTGATATCTCTGCCTGTACAGAGACAAAGGGACTATGCCCAGGGAGTAAGGAGAAACATGGGATCTGACAAAATGTTCCCTGCTGCAAACTTAGAGGACAGCATAGTTGGTGCCTAAATTAGTACATTTCAGCAGAGAAATACAGAGGGACCATGCTAGCAGGGCTGACACTTGGCATATGAGCTGATCACAACAGCTAACTAGGTGTCCAAGTGTCATGGATACCTATATGGAAAGCTTCTCTTTTGAGGTCCCTGAGCAGTATTCCTGGTGGGACTAACGGTACTGTAAGATGCTTGTTCTTTGGTGTTGCTTTTGGTGTAGACTGCTCCTTCTAATACACTGCGTCTGTCTGATAGCCTACATTTCTCTGCCTTAAAACATCCACTGTGCAGTGGGGGGAACCAGGCAAGTGTTAAATTGCAGCTCGAAGTGGTGGTTGTTGTCACAGAGACACAAATGTGGTATGATCAGAAGCAGAAACGTCTGGGGACAGCTTCTCAGAGGAGACATTAGAGCCAGTTTACTGGCAGAAAACCATGAGGAGGTGATTCTGGTCATAGAGAACAGGATAAGCAGAGGCATGGGAGAAACGGCACAACCAGCCAACTGCAACTAGTGCAAGGTCCCTAGAGCACAGAGTGAGAGAAAGGAGTGGGTGAAGGGTCCAGATCGCGATGGGCCTAAAAGTCACTGGAGGTTTTTAAGCAGAGATGTGGCATAAACATCTGTGTTGTTCGATATTGTTGGCAGCATTGTAAAGACTGGAGTGGAATAGAGAGACAGAGGGAGGTGCTGGTTAGGAAATTACTGCAGTTGTTCAGGTAAAACATGATGAATATAGGCAGATTCAGGAAATTCTAGGAATTAAAATCATCAGGACTTATAGACTGATGGGTGAGGGGAAAGGTCAAGAGAGGAAGCAAAAAGGTCCAGGTGACTCCAGTTTCTGACTTGGGGAGACAACAGGGCCATTAACAGGCTAAAGAAGACAGGACAATCAGTGGATTTGTTTCCCTGCGTGTCTCCTCCAACACGGGACCTAAATCAATAGTGAGAGCATGAGCTTTGAAGTCAGAGATTAGGATTCAAGTCCACTGCTTTCCCTCCCATTCAAGAGCCACACAATGCTGAACAAGTGAGTCAGCCTCTCTGAGCTTTAATTCCCTAAAGGCAAAACTGAGATAATGCTGTGTTTCCCCAAAAATAAGACCTAGCCAGACAATCAGCTCTAATGCGTCTTTTGGAGTAAAAATTAATATAAGACCCGGTCTTATATTATGTTATACTATATAAGACCCAGTTTTATATGATGGTAAAACAAGACTGGGTCTAATATTTATTTTTGCTCCAAAAGATGGATTAGAGCTGATTGTCCGGCTAGGTCTTATTTTCAGGGAAACACGGTAACAGCATACAGTTCATAAGGCTAAATTGAAGATTAAATGAGACTATGTATATACGATACTTAGTATAGCTCCTGGTACATAGTAAGAACTCAATAACGCTAGCTATTCTTGAATCAGTAAACACATTGCTTTTTCCTTTTTACAAAGTAGGCAGTATGATAAAAATGCTTTTCATTCTTTTGGTCACATAAAATTCACTTGCTATTTTTATTTCACTAGCTTGAATCAAATTTCTGCTAGGGCATTTATCATATAACACATAAAAGCTGCTCTTGAATTGGCCACCAACCTGAAGACTTACCATTGGCTTCATGGCCAATAAGTCTATATAGCATCCTGGGAACATGACCCCTGAGAGCCCACATGTAAAAGAGGATTCAGCAGGACCCCTCTGATTGTGCTGGGATCAGTCCTAATCCAATCAGTACCATGACTTGTCTTCACGCTGCTCTCGTAAGTGATCCCTAACAATCACAAAAAACAGACAAAACTGTTAAGCCCATAAGGCAGATGGTATCCAAACTGTCCCACACAGGACTTGGCACATAGCAGGTAGGAAGTTTGCGTTGGATAATCACGAGCACTCCCTGTACCACCACTGCAAGACTTAGCCTCAGGAAGCAACCATGCTGAACCCTCTACCCTTCCCTCTACCCAAGCATGTCCCATAAGCAGGAATATTTTTAGCATAAATTGTTCTTTATAGACCTTTCAAAGCATGTAAATGAAGCCACTCATAAAGGGAAGACTATAAAATAAATGTGGATTGAAAGACCAATGTAGATATGGGGAGATTCCTTCAAGTACACATTGATAAATTAAAATGTGTTTTTTTTACCATGTAGTAGTAATTCAGTAGATTGACCAAGCTTCTCTCTCTGAATGTGAATGTGTCGACCCAGACAACTCAAGACAGTATGAATTAGTAAAACTTAAGGGTGCTTGTGTTTTTCATACCCATTGAAAAGAACCTAATTTAAGGATCTGTGATTTAATGAGCCTTTCAAAGCTGAAAACATATCCCACTGAGATTTAAAACAGAAAATAGATTTAAAATAGAAAAAAATAAAACAAAGCTAGTTTTGTGTTTCGTGGACACAGAAAGGTGCTAGAATTATTTACTGCTTTCTGGACTTTGCATTATGACCAAATTGATATTTTCCAGGTTTTTCATTAACTTAAAATGTTCTGAGGTAAACACATCATTTGCCATGATTAAATCCAAGGTGTTTCCACAGCTTCCTTCCGAGCAGCTAAAAAATATGCCAAGAGGTAAGTAAGAGTTCTGGTCGACCACTTTGTGAATGTAGCACTAGGGAAAATGTACAGATTTCTCCCAGCAACGGGACTGAGATTCTAATGGCCACAGCAAAAAGAACCACATGGTAAAATCTAGTCCAGAACTTTCTTCTCACTTCCAAAACCAGAATTCATCCTACTTTGTCTTAAAAATCCCCATAGATTCCCCAAGTTGTAAAAGAACATAGAGTTGGCCTGCCCATCGTCATGCCTACTGCATCAGCACTCCATAAAGGGCTTTGCAAGGGCAGAAGCTTCTACCTCCTCTCTGGATGATTCTAGGCAGGTCCAAGTTAATAGATATACCACTCTCAGAATTCATTCGGATTTCAAATTTCCTTCTCAATGTGAATTAGACTGATTAAACCAGTCTTACGTTAATAGCTAGTCTATTAAAACTAATGGAAGATCAAGGATGAATTGAAAAGCCAATTCAGTATAGCTGTCTCTTTTCCCTTCCTACATTCTATCCCTCAGTCTTAGAGATAGGAACATCTCTAGGATGGCATTCCACTGGGCACATAAAGTGATCTGATGGACAAAGAATGTCATAACACCCACCATCCCTTGCCACCAATGTTAGGGGCCCAGTTGGTCACCCAGCAGAGCTCTGACTAGATTGTCAGGGGAAGGTAGTCAAGAATACTCAACAGGAGAACCCAGAACAATTTTTTAAAAAACTGAGTCACGAGCAGAGGTACTCACTTATCTTATAACTTACCTTATAAGCATATCACCTATTCACTTATCTTATAACCACAACCCCACCCTTTGCATGCACCCAAGATGAGGCTAAACCTTCACTATGCTTGTCCAGAATAAGACATTGCTCTGACATTCTGAGACAGTGAGTGATTGGTTAAAGTTCACTGACATCACCTAGTTCATACATACATATAGATACAACCTCTTATAATTTTAATTAATATAAAATAATATCAATACAGGATACAATAGAAATAGGAAGGCATTTCAGGGGAAACGAGTGTTTTTAAGATCATTTCATCTTCTAATGTACCTCACAGGAACATCCACTATACAAATGGACAGTTCTAATTGTTAAATAGTTCTTAAAATTGAGCTGAAATTACTTTCCTTAGGACTTTCAACTTCGGTCCCTAATTCTATACTCAGGATCAAATCATGATACCCTTCACATATGGAGATATTTTTCTAAGAAAAGTTTAATTCCTTGCTCAGCATCTGTAGTGGCTCTTTTAAAAGTAAATCTTGAAATTTTAAATTAAAGCCTTTGGCAGACCATCAATCAATTAATCAAAAATCTTGAGTATTTACCAGATTCCAGGTACTGCACTCTACATTGAGAATAACCATCAGTACTTAATCAACTTATTCCTGAGGGATTGTTTTCCACTGGTTCTGTTGTTCTTGTTTTGTAATGCCTCCCCTGAAGAGAAAAATCAATTAAAAACTAAATAATTTCTGAGGAAAAAAAAAAGGCATCAAAATAACGTAGTATGTGCTAGTTATAAATGTACCTGGAGAAAAAGTGGGGTTAGATATTAGGTAGGAAGTAATAATCTTCTTTTGGCTCATAGCAGCTCCAGGTTCTTTATATTTATTATTTCATTTAATTCTTATCACAGCTCTGTAAGGTGGGTTTTACTCTCAATTTCCCAAAAAAGAAACTGAGGTTTTTAAGAGGTTAAATGGACTTAAATGATATACTCACTGTGGTAGAACCAGGATTCACACCCAAATCTCATTCCAAAGTATAAGTTCCTTGGACTGTGAGGTACTCATTATTTGCAAAGAAATCAGTACAAGAACATTAGCATTTATCTTGTATTTGAAACCGTGTGTGGATGGCTAACACTCTGCCTCTTTCTGCCATTTGTTTTACATATAAGCCAGCCAAATATAATTATTTTTTAGCTTTAGAACATTAAGTCATTGAATTACAATATAATTGTGTATCATTTGCAATGCCATAAACCTTTTTATTGGGTGTTTCCAAATGGATAAGTTACCGAACTCTTATAGAATGATAATTACTAATCAAAAATTTAAGAGACCATACCATAGGAGGGAACTTTGGGGAGACAAATCATTTGGTCATCTGTTTTACAGGCTATTTTAAAGTTATCAAGATCAATGAGTGTGGGGGGAGGGGTGAAAGTAAATTTGGGGGGAAGCAGGTTTCTTCTGCATACCCCATTATTGATGTCAGAACTCTCTCACAGTAAAATTGCAGCTCAGAGAATCCTGGTAGGTCTCAGCTGGGTCATTCCATTTAACTCTACCATGGATTCTGCTTGACCTTCCGGTTCCTTAACTAACTGGCCACCTCTCAGCAGGAGATGGCTTAAGTCATGTTACTCTGCCACCCATTTTTCCATCGTATCCATTTCTGCCACGGTCTAAAAACAACCACAGTGCTGGTGTTCAAGACCCTCCTCACATTTTGCAGTGATGGGAGACAGATCCAGTCAGCTTGTAGGCGAAGCACTTGAATTTTAACATAAAAAACAGAGTAGATGACAGAGAAATGTGGTTTTCCTCAGCCTGCCATGCCATCTGTGATATTTGCCATGCAGAATTGCACATTCCTCTTGGAAGACAAGTTTGCTCACCATTGTTCTGACTCCAAAATTATTTCCGATATGGGTGCCTGCAATTAACCTCATTTATTGACTTTACACTTGGAAGGTGTAGAGGAAAGCTCAATGGTGCTCTTAACTGCATCCTCTAAAGCTAACAAACAGCCAAGATGCTTTCATTTGTGTTTTCAACTTCTCTACAACCCTAGGAAACATGAATGGGTCCTTTGTGTTAGAATCTCTTTTAAAGTCTTTAAAAGTTCAATGTGAAATTAAAGGAAAAGAGTTCAACTTACAGTTCTTTGCATCTGACCGGGCAGCACATCTGTCTCATTTTATCTTGGCGCTTAGAGGTCACGTCATGAAATGGCGTGAGCAAAACCAAAACGGACCGCATATGAGTGTTAAATATGAGGCACAGCCCTGTCTCCCTGCAAGGTCTGTCCTGGAGCGATCCTGAAAGCATGCTATGAAACAGTATCATGCAGCTTCACTGGGTTCTAGCGCACCAGTGCCAGCACCCCCACCCACCCACACTCCCTACCAATAATTGTTGCTCTGTGAGCCTTTTTGTAGAAATAGTCATTCTTGGGGTCTGTGCATTCCTACCTTCTTGACTCAGTCTTAGCTTGCTACCACAAAAGTCCCAATTCCTTTCTTGCCCACAAGACAGCTGTATCAGCTTGCCATAGTGCAAAGGAAATGATATTTGGTGACTGCTGGTGACAAAGAATGCCTCGGTGCGTGCTGTGGATGGAAGTAGAGGTTAAGGTATTGATTCACTTCAAAATCTTCACACATTTCTGCTGCTATCAGGCTTTAAGCATAAAGAGAATGTGGAACACAGTGAAAAAGAATCTATTATATCTGACTTACAAATAATTTTCATATATATTAATCATCATGCTTTTGGTTATAACAGAAACCTACTCAAGCTAAATAAAGCTAATAATAATAATAGATTCTGTGGGTTGTGGATACCGGGTTTCTCATTGCCTCAGGGCAGGAATGCAGCTGGGCCTCAAGAATGAGGAAGTGGAATGCACTGGTCCAGGAAACCCCCAAAATCTTCTCTTTCTTTTTGTCTTTATTTTATTCTCTTTAGCTGCAGAGTTGCTTTCTCTCTGATTCAACTGTGTGGTGGGGGAAAAAATGTCACCAACCAAACTTTTTGAGTTTGCCTCTTCTCTATTTAAAAGGCCAAATGAAACTGGAATTTTTCGGTATTATGTAATTTCAAGAGTTTAAAGAGCCTCCTTGGTCAGGTGTCCAGGCGTCCTTTGTCAATCACCTGGGTAGGGAGGTTGGGTCATGGTGCAAAAATATGGCTCAGCCATTGTAATCAGGCAGATGGGAGTGGTCTGGGCAGTGGGGTGGGGGGAGAGGGAAGTTACCCCAAAAGTGAAAGTGCAGGACCAATAACCTAATGGATACTAATATTTTATATTATTTATTTACATGATGGTCTGCCTTACCCACTGAAGTTTTTGTTGTTATTATTATTATTATTATTATTATTATTATTTTACAGATGAGAAAAATGAATATCAGAGAGATTATATAGGTAGTAAACATAAAACTGAAAGTGGAATCAAGGTCTTTTCATTCCCTTCATTGACCTTTATGAGATGAATAGCCTTCATTTAAGAGAAACTTAAGAGGAAAAAGAAAAGTACATAGGTGCCCATCTCTACCATCAGAAGATTTTAAATTTAACTGGAGATACAAGAAAGACTCTCATGCAAATAATTTAATAGCATTTCAAAATCAACATATAACATACAAAGCAACATGTAAATATTTCAAACTATTGAAAATAATTAAACTTTGGATTCATATTTGGAAGGAACATGGGAAAGAGCATGAGGAGGACACTTCAGACATAACAGATGGAAGGCGTCACACATTACCAGCAGCAATTCCCATATTAATACTGAAAATTTGACTCACTCATCACCCTACTATTTGCAGGAAGGCAAGATTTATATTTTCAAAGAAACAGAGGCAGATGAAAGTAGAACAACAGAGAGCCCTAGATTTCCAGATTTCCAAGCATTCGCAGAGCACAGCCTCCAGCCTACCATTCTCCTCCTCAAACATAGACAATTTCTTAGAATTATTCTATTTTCTGAAGCAGTCACCACAAAAAAGTGTTATTTTAATCTCTAGTTCAATAGGATTGAAGCAGCAATCCTTCTCAGATCATCCTCTGAATGGGATTTAATTTGTTTTCACATCACTGCTCTTAAAACTAAGAATTATTTCTATTAAGAATTAGTTCCTCATGAATTTTTCTGATCCGTTTCCAATGTCAGTTTTCAGTACCCAGATTTCAGAAATGACATTCAGATCTGAACAAGATAAAGTGCCCACTTATAACAGCGCCCAGCTGAACAATCAGCAGTTTGCTCTGCTGTCTCATCCCACATTGTAGTCCTATAGTCCCAACCAAAGCCCTTGAGACGGGAAGTCATGGACTTCATCCGGCTCCAGACTCAGAGTTTCCACAAGCTCACCTTGTGACTGAAGGAATTCTTTAACCTTCTGAGGCTTTCAGCTTCTTCACTCAGTTATCAACAAATATCTTTTGAGTTCCAACTATGTGCCAGGCCCTGTTCTAGGCTCAGGAGGTACAGCAGAAACGAAGAAAAAAATTCCCCATTTACATGGAGCTTGCGGTCTATTGGCCGGAGAGAGAAAATAAAGATAAGAAGTAAATTATATAAAATATTAGAGCAATACTAAGACAAAATTAAAGCAAAGAAAGGGGAATAGGGAGTAGAAGAGGGTGGTTATAATTTAAAATAATACATGGTAAGGATAGGCCTCAGTGACTAAGTGACAACTGAAGGAGGAAAGGAATGCAGCCATTCAAATGTCCTGGGGAAGGGCATTTCAGACAGAGAAATAATAACCAGCACAAAGGTCCTGAGATGGGAGCAGGCCTGGCATGATTGAAAAACAGCAGAGAGGCTGCTGGAGAGAGAGGGGTAGAGGAAGAGAGGAACAAGAAGTGTGGGTGGAGGACAAAACGGGGAGAGATGGTCCAGAACCTTGCAAGGACTTTGGCTTTGTTTTGAATGAAATGAGGTCCGCCGAAGGGTTAGAACGGTGTGATATATGAGCTAAAGCTAGAGTTGAACAGGGACACTCTGGCTGATACACCTGGATTAGACCTCAAGGTAGCAAGAGTAGAGAGAGGAGGATGAATTAAGAGTAAGTAGATTAAGAGTAAGTAGTGACCGGGAAGAACCCACAAGATGGCAGAAGTAGAGCAGAAGAAGAAGCGGACCTTTTGCAAGTTCACCTACCATGGCACGGACCTCCGCCAGTTGCTGGACTTGTCCTATGAGCAGCTGATGCAGCCGCACAGCGCCCCGCAGTGGCTGAACGGGGGCCTGCGGAGGGAACAGCACTCGTGGCGGAAGCGCCTGTGCAAGACCAAGAAGGAGGCCGCGCTCCTGGAGAAGCCCGAGGTGGTGAAGACGCACCTGCGGGGCATGATCATCCTGCCCGAGATGGAGGGTGTCTACAACGACAAGACCTTCAAACAGGTGGAGATCAAGCCTGAGATAATAGGCCATTACCTAGGCGAGTTCTCCATAATCTGTGTAGGTTAGGAGCCTAGGAAGCAGGGCCGGCCTGGTATCAGGGTCCACTCCTCCCGCTTCATTCCCCTCAAATAGCCTGCTGGGCAATAAAGGCACAGACTTCTCTTAAAAAAAAACAAAGAAGAAAAAGAGTGGGGTGACCATACCTCCTGACTGCCTAGAGCAATCCTGGATAATGTGTCTCAATAGAATTATTAATGCCCCTCTCCTTGAAGTCTTCAAAGTGCCCCAGTTCAGATGATAAATCATGTTATCACCCTAATTAAGAGACCATACTATTGCAATCATACAGAGAGAGATGAAGGTGGTATGAGACAATAATAGCAATGAAGAAGAAATGACCTTATTCAAAATACATATACATATATATGTATTTCTTCTCTTTTCTTTTTTTCTTTTTTGATTGGTTAACAGTGTGTTTTTTTCCAGGACCCACCAGCTCCAAGTCAAGTCGTTGTCCTTCAATCTAGTTGTGGAGGGCGCAGCTCACTGGCCCATGTGGGAATCCAACGGGCAACCTTGTTAAGAGCATGCACTCTAACCAACTGAGCCATCCCGCCACCCCCAAGACATATTTTAAAGGTGGAGTCCATGGGATTTCCTGATGGATTAGATGTAGACCATCAGAGAAAGAGTGGAGTCAAGGATTTTGAGGATCAAGCAATTGCAACAACAGAAGAGAAAGCCAATCATCTTATTTGGGACATGTTCATTTTGAGCTATCTGTTAGATATCCAAGAAAAGTTTCAATTAAACAGTTGGAAATATGTCTGGAGTTCAGGAGTGAGGTCTAGGCTGGAGATAAAAACTTGAGAATCAATAGCATGTAGATGGAATTGAAAACCGGAAGACTGAAAAAAAGCATGAAACACGTGACTGTAGAAAAAGTCTAAGAACAGAGTCCCGAGGAGCTCTGGTGGTAGAAAAAGAGAAGAATCCAGTAAAAGAGATTGAGAAGAAGTGGCCAGGGAGGTAGGAGGAAAATCAGGCATTTCTTCATCTTTACAATGGATTCGTTACACTACCCCAGTGATTTTTTTTTTTTTTAACTATGACCAAGAAATACATCAGAGTCAGCTATGTTAAAAGTTAGACTGAAAGGAGTAGACAGAGAGGGCAAATTTTAGTCTCCTCATCCCTACTTCATCCAGAGCTGGTCTGTGTTTTCTTGCTCCAAATAATAGGCTACTACATGAGATTTCATTATTTTAAAAGGTGGCAGGGGATGGGAGGAGGTAGATTCTCGCTACTTAAAAAACTGAAAACCATTACCCTGGATAATCTTTAAGGTCTATGGTCCCTTCTGGCTCTAAAATTTATTTGATTCTACCCAATTCTAACAAAGAAAGAATTTTCTAGTATCTAAAGCTAAGTACCACAGTCATCTCATAGAGATGAGATATTTGAATCATTTCTCTTGTCTGAGATTACCCATTTGTTATAGAAATTAAGTCATTTGAAAATAGGAAGAGAAAAATAACAACTGGCCTTGAGGAGTGGGAAGTCAGTTGAGTCTCAAATATGAATCCAGGAAATGTTTTATTAAACAGCTGAGGCATTTACCGGCTTAGACTAGAGAATAAGCCTGCTCTAAATCCCACTAACCTCATGAGTATTCCATTTATCTAAGAAAGCCACAGAAGCACATTCCAAGAAAGTTTCTTGCTGTTCTACACTGAGAGAGCAAAAGCAGCACAGGCTTTTGCCCACAAGTATTATTAATCATGATAAATAATAGTTACTGTTTATCAAGCATTAAATATATGCCAGGAACTGGGTTAAGGTCTTTATGAGTATTCATTCACTTAACCTTCACAACAGTCTCAGGGTAAGTACTCTCAGGTGCTCAATACATATTTGTTAAAAGAATAGCTTCCGCCCAGCAAAAGAAACCACCGACAAAATAAAGAGGCAACCAACTGAATGGGAGATTTTTGCAAACAATGCCTCTGATAAAGGGCCAATATCCAAAATATATAAGGAACTCATACAGCTCAACAACAAAAAGCAAACAATCCAATTAAAAAATGGTCAGAGGACCTGAAGAGACATTTCTCCAAAGAGGACCTACAAATGACAAATACATGTATGAAAAAATGCTCAACATCACTAATCATCAGAGAAATGCAAATGAAAACCACAATGAGATATCACCTCACCCCAGTCAGAATGGCTTTCATCAATAAGACAAATAGTAACAAGTGTTGGAGAGTCTGTGGAGAAAAAGGAACCTTCATACACTTTTGGTGGGAATGCAGATTGGTGCAACCACTATGGAAGGCAGTGTGGAGGTTCCTCAAAAAATTCAGAACAGAATTACCATATGACCCAGCAATCCCTCTCCTGGGTATCTACCCCAAAAAATCTGAAAACATTTATCCATAAAGATATATGTGCTCCGATGTTCATTGCAGTTTTATTTATGGTGGCCAAGACATGGAAACAATCAAAGTGTCCTTCAATAGATGATTGGATAAAGAAGATGTGGTATATATACACAATGGAATCCTATTCTGCCATAAAAAAGACAAAATAGGGCCATTTGCGGCAACATGGATGGATCTTGAGATTATTATGCTAAGCAAAATAAGTCAAAAAGAAAAAGTCGAGAACCATATGATTTCACCGATATGTGGTATATAAAACTGAAAACAACAAAAGAACAAGACAAACAAATGAAGAAACAAAAACTCATAGACATAGGCAATAGTTTAGTGGTTACCAGAAGGTAAGTGGGGGGGTGGTGGTAGGTGAGGGTAAAAGGGATCAAACATATGAAGATGGAAAAAGAACTGACTCTGGGTGGTGAACACAATGTGATATACATCACACAATGTGATATATAGATGATGTATTACAGAATTGTACACCTGAAACCTATGTAACTTTACTGACAATTGTCACCCCAATAAACTTTATTTTAAAAAGAAAAAGTTACAACGAAAGAACAAGACAAACAAATGAGAAACAAAAACTCATAGACACAGACAATAGTTTAGTGGTTACCAGAGGGTAAGAGGGGTGGGGGGAGGGAGATGAGGGTAAGGAGGATCAAATATAAGGTGATGAAAGAACTGACTCTGGGTGGTGAACACAAAATGGGATTTATAGACGGTGTAAATCAGAATTGTACACCTGAAATTATGTAATTTCATTAACAATTGTCACCCCAATAAATTTAAAATGTATATATAAAATAAAATTAAAAAATAATAAAAATAAATAAATAAAAAAGAAAAAGCATATCATGACTGAGACCAAGCACAGTTAACTTGCCCAGGGTTATCTAGCTGGATAAGTAGTTGATATGGGATTCATTTCTGGAGCTCTCTGACTCCTATGCCAGTATTCTATACATTGATTAATTCACTGGATCTTATAATGGATGGAGTAGAAACTGTGATGTATATAACCCACCCAACTCCCGCTTTGTTTCTCTGGCTGCCAGGAGCGTAGGCTACTGATGGCTCACAGCTGAGTGTCTCCTTGGACAGTTCCCTCTGCCAAAGCGATCTGCCAAAGGTCACTCTCCTCCTTGGGGAAGCCTGTAACCAGTAACTGATAGATGCAAGGACACAAAAGCCCAGGCCTTTTTGTCAGTTCAAAACTCCTCTGAAGGGCGATCCACTTGCAGAGTTCCCAAATCAACTTCTCACTCTGCCCAATCCTGTTTTCCTAATTCCCTCCTGAGACCACTCCCACTAAAGTTCCCACACACAAATCTCTGTCTTAGGGTCTGCATCCCGAGAACCAAATGAAGACATTGACATCAGTAGAACTCTGTTTCAGCCACATGTTCCATTCACTTAACAACCAGTAAATGTATACTGAGCTCCAGGAATGTGTGGGATTTCTTCTTTTGAGTATTGCCTGTTCAAAACATTTGTGCATTTTCTATTGTGTTGTCTTGTTTTAAAATTTACAGGAGTTATTTTTTGTATTCTAGATACTAATCTTGTCATCAGTTATCTATTCGTGTCTATTCTTCCTGTCTGTGTCTTTTAATTCCATGGTATCTTTTGTTTTGCAGAAGTTTTTATTTTTGGACTGTCAAATGTGTCGATCTTTTATGGATCTTTCATGCTTGTACTTCATGTGACATGTGTTTTGTCCAGCAAAGCCTTCTCTATTGAAAATCACAGAAATGCAAATTAAAGCAACAATGAGATCTAATTTCACGTTGCTCATATAGACAAAATTTAGAAAGTTGATTATTGGGGGCTGCCAGATGACTCAGTTGGTTAGAGTGTGAGCTCTGAGCAACAGGGTTGCTGGTTCAATTCCCACATGGGCCAGTGAGCTGTGCCCTCCACAACTAGATTGAGGACAACGAGCTGCCTCTGAGCTGACGGCAGGGTGGCCAGCTGGCTCAATTGGTTGGTTGGAGCGTGAGCTCTCAACAACAAGGTTGCTGGTTCAATTTTCGCATGGGATTGTGGGCTGCGCCACCTGCAACTAGGTTTGAAAACAGCGACTGGACTTGGAGCAGGGCTGTGCCCTCCACAACTAGATTGAAGGATAATGACTTGGAGCTGATGGGCCCCTGGAAAAACACACTGTTCCCCAATATTCCCCAATAAAATTAAAAAAAAAAAGTTGAAGATCACAAGGGCATGTGAGAGTGTGGAGAAGCAGGAACCCTCCTCCCCTGCCAATAGGCCCCCTGCCAGTAGGAGTGTAAATAGGTACAATTCGCAGAGCAGTTTAGTAAAGTCTAATAAAGCTGAAGATGGTCACACCACTAACTATGAAATTCCACTTTTAGGTATAAACCCTAGGGGAATGCTCACACTGAGCTGTAAGGAGGCACAGAAGTTTGGAAGAGCAAAGGATCGGAAGAGCGAAAAATTGGAAGCAACATGAATGTCCATTAATAGGAAACAGATAAATAAATTGTGGAATATTTATACAGTGGAATAATTTATAGCCACTAAATGAAATAAACATGGGTAAGGCTGAGAAAGAATATGTATAGCAAAACAATTGCCGAATTATATTTTTTTATATTGTTTATAAACCTGAAAAGTAATAAAGTATATTTGGGGGTATATAAATAGGTAGTATAAACATATGTATGGTAATATAAACACAGTTCACAATAATGGTTTTCTCTGAGAGAAAAAGAGGTAAGGAGGAGAATGGAATTGGGTACCTGGGAACCTCTATTATCTCAGTGAAGTTTTATGTCTTAAATTTAAAAAAGAAAAATCTGAAACAAATTCAGTATAATGTCAGGATTCAATAAAGCTGAATGGTAGGTACATGCTGTTCATCATATTATTTCCAAATCTTGCCTGTCTGAAACACCATACAATAAAAAAGTCATTAAAAGAAGGAAAAGGAAAAGATATTTACTATAGTTGAGAATTCAAGGTAGACTTCTTGGTATTATTTCAGATATTTTAAAGGATCACAATGGTCAGATGGGAGATACAGAATATATATATCAAGGAAACATAAAATGTTAAAAAAACTGGCTAAAGACCTTTTACTAAATTTGCTCAGCAAATGAGATTCCTTTAGGGCTCTTGAGCAGGGCATTGATATGAATGCTTCTGTTCCTTTAGGAAGATGAGTCTGGCCAGTTGGTGTAGGGTGGTTGGAACAAGGAGCAAGAGGAGGTGAAGAGTTGCAAAGGTCCTTCTGGTGAGCAGCCGTGAAACTTCCAGGAGGCAGCAAAAATGAAAAGGGAAGTACACAGAGGCCTTGCACAGTAATATTCCACCTCACATTTAGAAATAATTAATTAATTTTAAATCAAGTACATGAAGGCAGAAGAAGCGAGCAAAAAAGTCAAAACTGGTTCTGAATACAGCTGCCTAGATAATTATGGAAGCTGGTGTGATTAGCCAAAGCTGAGATCTCAAAAGTAAGAGCTTGTTGTGGGAGATTATGATTTTGATTCTGATTTTCAATGTGTTGCCTTCGAGGAGCTGATAGACCCTTCAAGGAGAGAAAACAAGATGGCAGTTGAAGGAGGAAGTCTAGAGTTTAGTGAAGAGACGTCAGAAGGGTGGTTTGGGCAGCCAACTGCAGAGAGGTGAGAGGTGAAGACATGAGTATGCTGTTAAGAGCCTAAAAAGAAAATGGAAGAGGAGAGGAGAGAAACTTAGGGACCGCCATGTATGCTTTTATGCTCCTCCTGCCCTTTGGCCCTGCACAGCAGGCCTATCCCTAACATCTCCTGGCCAGGGCAAGAAAATAAATGGAGGCCTCAGATATGGAAGGTATATGAAGGCCTGCTCTCTCTGTTCCCATCACCAGCTCCATCCTGCATCATGAGGGTATGGGGTGCATGTTTGTAGACACCCCATCCGTCATGTTTAAACTCCATCCTCCCAAGACACACACACACACACACACACACACACACACACACACACGCCGGCCACCTCTCAGACGGACAGACGAGGAATGAAGCCTTCAGTGGCTCTGGACGAAGTATTAGGCTAATTTGGGCAGGCATTCTCTAGTTCTAGGTACCCAGATTATGGCGGGGTTGGGCATGAGCTCTAGATGGATATTCCTTAATCCCCAAAATATCTTCCCTCCTTGGTTAGAAGCAAAGCCCAGAAGGGTCTGAGCAGCATCTGCTAAAGCAGGGGGCCTAAAACAGGTGTCCAGTTGCCCAAGTGTAAGGGGGTACTGCTCTACCAGCACTATAGTGCCAAATTCATAGACTGTTTCTGAGCAGCATCTCATAACATGTCCAACCTCTCCATTCCTGCGTGCGTCACAGGAACATGGAGGTGGGAAGAGCTCTGGTGGGAGAGCAGAAAAAGAGTAGAGATTCCAGGGCCCCAGTAACTCATTAACTCTCTATACTTTTCTATCAGCAAAGGAGAATGAATATCTGTTGATCATTCACTCAGTAACTGTCTGGACTTTCAAGGCAGAGACTCAACTCCTCTCAGAGCCAGTGCTAAACCCAGGCCAGTTCTCCCCAGGCTTCCATGGGAAGCCCCAACCTGCCCTAAGTCAGCATGTTCCTGGATTTCGATGTGAGCCTGTAAACTACAAGACTTCCTGCAAGCTGGAAGTCTCAGTGCTAGCCAGGCTAATGTGAGCAACACAAGCAACAAGAATATTTTGTAAATTAAAAACCTGAGATAAGTGATAATAATAATAATAATAGTACTTATTATTAGTTGAATAAGCTGTTTGGACTTTAGCAAGAAAAATTGCACCTCAAAGGAAAACAGAAAAACATTTTCTATCCTGTCACATGACTTCCTAAAAGAATAAAACTACTGACCTCAAAAAATATGCAAAAAAATAAAAACAAATAAAAATACACTAAGCTTCTTTCCAAGAGTTATTTGGGGCCCAAGATACTAAAATTCTAATCTTTCTGTGCTGATGAAATGAAATACTTTCTCCTATCATCTTTCAAGTTTGTACTGCAATAGTAAGATACAGTATCTTACATTTTGAAGCTATGAGAAATGTGTTGGCAGAGACTCTTTAATTCAGATTAGACCACAACATAAATCAGGGCTGTTTAAGCACACAAGGAACAGAGATGGCAATACAAGTAATTTTACAATTTTGCTATACACAGTAGTAAGAAAAACAGGAAGTAGGTGTTTATTAGCAGTTCCAAATATACCAGCCAAAATACAACTCCCCATGGAGTCTGAGTTATTCAAAATATAGCAAAGAACAGAATTCCTAAGATTATAAAAGGGTAATTAATCACAAACAGTGTTCACAGACCAGTGATTTGGAAACTATCTTCTTATTGAAGATCTGGATCAAGAGCAAACATCAAAGCAAAATTAATTCATCTCAGATTCACTGCATCTGGTCAATAAACCCTCCCAAAAAAATGTCACTTTAAGCCCACTCAAAAATCTATCTTTTTTATTTAACAATTCTATAGACAGTGTATTAAATAGGCATTTTTTTACCTACCTTGGTTAGAAGATCGTTGCCTCCCCACATAAGCTGTTTTGCACTAAGAATGCCACTTCTTACTGATACTCTGTAAATTGCATTCAAAGGTCAGGCATGTTGTTTGGGCTTGTTTCACAGAAACACAAGCTCACCATGAAGCCAGATTCACAAACCAAGAGGACCCACTTGCTTGGACATCTAACATGACCTTGTGGCTTTCAAAATCTTGTCTTGATTGAGTGAACTCTTTAAATATATGTCCCAACCATTTCTGACTTAGGACAAAGGACACTGATTAGGACAAAGTGGCAATGATTCAAAAATGCATATTTAAAATACATGAAACATAAATATACTTTAGTTTTTGCAAGAGTAACATACTGGGTTTAAACGCACATTCTGATCTGATTTGGGGAATTAGATAATTAAGTATCATAGGAACTTCTGACAATAGTAGTTACTTGTGAGAGTGACCGTGTTTATTCTGTGACTCAGTTTCTCCCCTATAAACTAAGGAAGTTTGGTGTTTGGCTCAGCTACCTCAAAAACTCATTGGGATGAATGTCAATGACGTGATTATTTGTGAAGCACCATTAGGTCCTCTGATGAAAGCCACTTTGAAAGTGCAAAGTATCAATGAATTAAATGATTTGTCTTGGTCCTGGAAATGGAAGAGATTAAGTAAGGAAACCTATGTGTATGCTTAATTGGAATGGTTTACATACATCTTATATCAGTCTATGTGTTCTTATGAGTTTAGATTTACTAAGAAGGAGAAGGAAGAAGAGCTCTTTGAAAACAACTTTATCCAGTGACAAATTAGTAATAGGCTAATTAGAGGCAAATTAGCTCTTGAGATCTGATCTAAATGAGACCATCACACTTCTTCCCTGATTTTTAAAGTCCAACCTCATAGAAAGCCAGGCTACCAGCCTGTTATCAGTTGGGCTTCACCACCCACGTGGTTGTCCAGTCATAATCAGCATGAGAGAGAAAAAAGATAAAAGGGAAGAGAGAAAAGGAGAGAGAGGGAAACGGAGGGAAAGAGAGAATGTTTTGGCACAATTCTCCCTCCCCCTCTGCCCAGATGGTCAACAGGCCGCATGTCAGGATGTCTCTTTGTTCACACAGATTGTTTCCTCCTCCAGGGTAAATAGGAAGGTAAGCAGCTTCCCAGGTGACTAAGTTCTGGACAATGAAATGTGACAGAAGCAAAGATTGCCACCCCTAGGCCTGGCTCTAAGACAGGCCAATCAATTCTCTCTCTTTGCTTATCCCAGCAGAGAACCCCAAGGCAACTCTTGGGGACGATGGAGACCCTGCAGGGAAGGAGTTGGATCCCAGAATCTGTTTGGAGGAGAATCCACAAAGTCCATTGGATGCTCAGGCCACCCCTCTGAGCATCCAATGGACTTTGCTTATGCAAAAAAATAAACTTTTACTGTGTTAAATCACTGAGGTTTGGGGATGCTATTTGTTATAGCATCAGGTAGCCTACCATATCTAATACAGACTAGTAAAGATACACTCCTTAAAATCAGTTTTCGTTGGCCAATAAGCTCTAGGCTCTGAGGCATCTGGATACGTTAGAAAAGAAACCTTTCTTATTATTCCCTCCCTTGTTTTTCTGGCAGGCCAAGCTTCCTGCTGACCAGCTCAACTGGTGGTGGCAGCCAGGGCCAGAGCCTCCTCCTGGAACTTCTGAAATAAAGAAGGTCACAGATGTTCTCTGCAGGTCACACCCTAGAAATTCGCTTTGACTGGAGTAAAAAGTACATTTTCTCTTATTCCCAGAGTGATATCAGGCCTCGTTTCTTCACCCCTCCCAACAACTTATAATTAAATGTATTTCTGTCAGGTACTGTTGCTTGTTGTGGTCATTCTCAGAGCATGGACTCATGGGTACCCTCTGTTAATCCTCAGGGAAGAAGCCCCCCCACACACACAAAAGTGTTTTAAAGTCATTCCATTAATTCAGATGAATTGAGCACAAGCAGTACCCCTGAGGAGATTTCTGGCATCCTAGAATTCGAAAGGACTGCAGGTACCTGCTCTGAGAAGGCAGCAGAAGGCCAAAGAGAGTCCCTAACAATGAGAGAGTGAGAGAGCACCTACCGAGTGTGCCTAGACCCTCTCAGTCTCTGCATATTCTCTAAGTGATATAAACCAAGAGTTAATAAATGTAGACCGAAAAGATCTTTTCCAAAGTTATTTTCTTCAAGTCGTTTTCCCCAATATGGTTTGTTTTCATCTAAGCTAGAGCTGTAAACTAGCAGACTTGGGTTGCATCTGGCCCACAGATATGTTTGTTTGGTCCTCACAGTGTTTTAAAAATAGTGATAGCAACATTTTTTAAATGAGATTTTTTTTAATGAGATTTCACATGGACGTCTGGATTTCTGGCTCCTCTTGAAAAATCGGAAGATTGACCAATAGTGGACCCATGTTCCCCCACTCAGGCAATACTAAGCTGAGGCTTCCCGGGCAGTGGGCCCCATGCTGCCCGCTTGGCTGGGAGTGAGCACCACCCACCACACTGACCACTCCGCTCACTTGTTTCCTGCCTTCCCCGTACGACATGTGACTTACTCCTTGGATAATATTTTTATTAATTTATGCAACATACTTTTTTTTCATGGCTTGCTATGTCCTGAGCACTGTTTGCAGATGCATTTGGAAGACCAGGGCATGGGCAAGAAAGGATGTTCTTGTGTCACTTATGGCCTCTTCTCTCCTTTCTGCAGGGCATAGAGCAGGGAAAGGGAGGAAAGCAAATGGTCCCCCACCTCTGGCACTGGGTGACTAAGGTAAATAGATTCAGTGTCACCAGTGAAGGATTCTTCTCAAGGGAAAGGTATTGAACTTGTGGCCTGAACTTACCCTTGTGAGATGAATAGGAGGCCCCTTCTGTGCTTTCTCTGTGGCTGCTGCAATTCCTTGTTACCTCAGCAGGTGTTTGTGTGGGGAGGGAACTCCCAGAAGAATAGCAAACATCTGCAGCCTGACCCAAGCCTTGGCTCTCCTGCTGTTTCCCACTCTATAGTGTCCATTAAACAAATAATATGTGATAAGGTGTCACAAGATGGCATGGTGGATTCATGGATCTGGGTTGATCTTTTTGCTACTGATTAACACCGTCCCTGGATTTCCTTTTGGTTTGTTCTTGGTTAATACCTTATGCATTATTTTCTTTAATTTTCTTCTTTTATTTTTTCTTCTCTTCCTTTTTCTCCTCGACTGCGTCCTCACTATTATTATTAAGTGGTCTTCTACTTCTGGACATAGTATTTCAGAGTGTGAGAGCTCTTATTTGTTTACTGGTATCTGTTTCAATGCTAAACATAGGAACTTCAGGAAGATAGGAATCATGCCTCTCTGGCCCCAGCCTGACCGAAACAGATGCTAAATAAATATCTGCTGTATAGATAAATGAAAAACATGAAGACCTAGTGGCATATGATTGTGAGAAGGGTACACTTCTTGTCGATGTGTGGGGATGTGTGAGAGCATTTCCTTTTCTCACCGTAAAGTCACCAATCTTAGGATACTCCCACGAGGCTCAAAATTTATGGCCCCCTTTTGCCCCTACCATGACCAAAATGTCAGTATAAACTCACCTAAAATCTGTTGTTTTGTGTGAGCTTCAGCAGGTTCCGTAAGACAGATAGAAATCACCTGGTGCAAGTGAGGACAGGCCTTCTCTCCCCATAACAACCTAGAGTCCAAAATCCTTTTTCTGTTCACTTCATCCAAGGGAACAAAAGGAATTCGCAGGAGACTAAATCTGTGTCTGAGCATAACTTACTCCTTTGAAGGAAATCAAACAATGTCCATTTTCTGCCCTCTCACCTCAAATCGTGTTTTTATTAAGTGTGTACCTCCAAAGAAATATTAGACTTCTTTGCCTTTATTTTAGTGGTTTATATAATGCCAGGCTAGAGGCAGGGAGGTGAACTAACTTGACCTCAGGCATCACGTGACAGATATTGCTTTGGTTCAATTGTTGTCTGGAAGGGATTGGGGGTTGGGTGTGACATAATAATATTAGGGAAAACAATGGCCATTTAGTTTATATAGAGGCTTTCTTCCTGTGATTTCAAAGCAAATTTCAGGCCTAATTCAAATGACATCAAAAAGAAGCCAAAAACTTGGCAGCAGCAGCTTGCAGGATAATTCATTCATCCATTGAGCTAGCATTCACCAAGCACCCACCACCCCAGAGATGTGGGGGTGGGCAGGAGAGTCACAATCCAGCCTGTTCAGAGCTCACCAAGCTGTGTTCTTTCTGGTGATATTAACTTCCCCGTCAAATAATATGAGTTGGGTACACATGAAAACAGCCATCTACATTCTTCAGTGGAGCATTTCCGGTTTCCTCTTCAACAGGGTTAGTCAGAGAAGTCTGGATCTCAGCTCAATGAACGCATGGTTTTTTGGTCTTTAAAAAAAAAATTAGTTTCTTAAAAAAAAAAAATCTTCCAGGAACAAATAGAAAATTTGTCAATAATATTTATTTGGATTACAAGCACCTGCCGGGAGAGGGGTTACGTATTTATGTTATCCGTCCTATGACAAGGCAATGAGCCAGGAACTGGAAGATCCAAACACCAAAGCCCACTATGAGTAGAACCTTCTGGAACCGCCCGCTGCCCAATGCAGTTACCTCACTTCCCTAGAATGTCTGCTCATTTTCTTTTCCCGGCATCCTTTTTATATGAGCACCTTCCAGCCAAGTCAATTAAAAAAAAAAAAAAAAAACAGAAAAAAGCTCATTTGCCATCTTTGAATGAATCCTGAGAACCATTCAATGCTAATGTTAAACACATTGGAGCAGCAAAAGTTTCAAGGGGGAAGATTGGGAAATAAGGAAGTAAGGGTTATCCATTAAGAGTGAATTCAGAAGTGGGAGGGACACGGCTACGGCTACTTTGAGATAAAACTCATTTACACCAACCAAAAAAAAAAAAAAAAGAGCTCTGCTATATACATCTGAGAAGAAAACAAGATGTGAAAGGCAGAAAAGGACACAGAGAACAATAAAAGAGATCTTTGTGGGTGTTTTGCCTTTTCTGTTAGTTGCAAAGGGTGTAAGGATGTACAAATGTATAACTCAAAAACGCCAAGAATTTACCTGTAAGTTCAAATGATCCCTCGACAAATTTTGGAGAGATTGTCTAAGGATTTATGCCTGTGTTTCACAGGGAACAAAAACCCTGCTATATGAACAAATGGAATATTTGCTCAGTATTTTCCTCCATATATAATGTGGTGGACACCTCTCTTACTCCCACTCCCTACCTCCACCCCCATCCTCAATGTTTCTGTTTCTTTGGAATTCCACAGCCAAATATCAAGAATCTTTGGGAGGGGCTTCCCCTCTGGTCTATAAGTGGTTGGAGAAAGAGATCAGTGGGAAGACATGAATCACTTTCCAGGGCTTCTCCAAGTTTTTAACCTACTGTAGTTGGAAAACAGGCAAAAAAAATTTTTTCCCAATAGTTCAGGAGATCCAAACATTTTGCTTTTTTCACTCCTAAAGATGTTTTTAACCTGTTTTACTCAAAGATGAGTACTAAGAATCACAAAACCCCACCTCTTCCTTAAATACCAAAAATTAGTTTTCAATCCCCAAACTTCATTATGACACAACCTATATAAAAGGCAGGCAAGTTAAAGACATTCCAGAGGAAAAGTTAGCCCTGCACTTTTAATTATCTTCCGGTATTTCCTCTTTTCCTTAAAAGGCTTAAATAAACTCACCCGTGTTTAATTTTTCTAGTCTTTTTCAAAATTATTGCTACAGCTTTTTTAAATTGGGTAACACAATTTCTGTTCCCAGTTAACTAATGTTCTCTGTGTCATCCAAATTCAACAAGGAATAAATAGTGTTGCTCTGAACAAAACCTTTTACAACGGATTAAATTTCATCTAAAAGCATGTAATTCTGCATAGCCAAAAGCAGTTTCTAATCTCTATCTATAGGAACTTACAAGGCAAGGAATTCAAAGCCATTGGATTAAGTGAAAAATGTGAATGAGGAGCTGCAGCCCCTGCTCAGCTGACACAAGAAAATCTCTGTAACGTTTTCTAAGTTAATCATTGCCGTGGGTGGGAAAATTTGTGGAATATGCCTCCTAAGTCTTGTAGGTCATTATTTACTGAAATGCTGCACTGAATGATTATTTCTTTTTAAATACTAATAACCTAGAAAGCCTGGCCTCATTCAGCAAGAGGGTCAACACAGAGGCATCTGATTAGTGTCAAAAATGACTGCCTCTCTTTAGTAAAGGAATTTCCTAAAGGAAACATAATTCACAATGACAAATGTCGGCATTTTTAGAATTACAAACATTACCTACAACTTGAATTCAGGTTATGAACCCACTGGACAAAGTTCAGGGCTTGTTTAGGAGCTAATGGGTTTGATTCCCAATTTTAAAAAATATAAGTATGCATGTAAATATGTAAGAAAGAGCGACACACCAAAAGTCTCTGCTACTCAGACTAAAAGACTAACATAATTGTCAGGATAACAGGACTGCTTCCTTACCATACCTGCCACTTGGAGTTGTTTACCGATATATTTCTGAACTGGCTCTTTCTTTCAGCTACAATTTCGTGAACGCTGTTATTAGTAAAAACGTCTGTTAGAGAAAGGTCTGATGTTGGCAAATAAAATGTTTCCATCCTAATTACTCATTTGTTAAACACATAAAATCAATTTCTTAGCTGCTTTTATTTTGAGGGACATAAAAGTGTCAGTCTCCATCTCAAAATGATAAACTTGCCGTTAAAATAGTCATACGGCTGGATCTGGCTTGCTGCTTAACATTTTTTGCTTAAACAAAGACCAAAAATAAGAAAACTGCCTTACAGCTACTACTTATATGTTTATAATTAACTTATTAGTAGATCTTCTTGAGGGAAGAAACCCTTTGAAGCTCTCGTCAAGCACCTTTAGTGTTATCTGAGTGTCAAAGCATTCTTTTTATATATCCCTAATTTTAGAAGTGCATTGTATATACACATCTAACATGTATGGGATGTCTTTTAGTCTCAATACATTCCTCTAATACAGGATTATTGAGTACATTCTCTGCAACTATGGATATAATGAACTATATGGTTCAGAAAATTTTATGCCTGTTTTTTCCTTAAAGTAAGAAAAATTTAAAATACTCAGGAAATATGAAATATTATTTGCAAACAAAATACTTATGACTTCTATTTTTATTATGTATTTGTCATTTCTAATTATTTCTTAGGCTAAAAATACCTATGAATAATAAATTTTGTGCTCATATATTAATAATTTTTGTACTATTGCACAGTTTTAAAACTATTTTAATGTAATTTTTTTAACCAGAAAGAAATTTAAAATCTGAAACATGGCTCGAAATGTTTATGTGTGCAGCAATACAAAGGGGAAATTTGTAATTCTTAAAACTCAAGAAACTATTGTAAATGAAATGAGAAACAGACATATACTGTACATCAAACTTGTTCTCACAGGTGTGCTTTCTTAATGTTAAAATACCCGTGTGAATTTTTAGTTTCCCATAATGTAATGGGAGACAATAAATTCTGAAGTTACCCCATTTGCCTTCAGCCCTAACCACAGAAGAAGTAACCTCTTGTCTATTTAGATTTTCTGAGTATACCCATGTCCTTCTGTGTGTCATACCAAAGCAAAGGTTTGTGTTGCGAGCCAGAGCTTATTGCAAGATCAAAGCTCTGGGCCACTCACAATAAAATAAGAGGGTAAAGCCCAAAGAATCAAAGAAACAAAGGAAACGTTTAGGAGATAAGGATCAGTCTCAGATATGACATTTCATCCAGATCAGATCCTGTGCAGAAGTTCAATTCAAAGTTCATAAGACAAAAAATACAAAGCAATACACTTTAAGAGTAGGTTGCTTCTCTTTATCTGCATGTCACTGATTTTCTTTCTGTTTTTAGAATCAGAGAATGTCCTTCACTGGATAATTAAATTAATTTAACCTTTAAAAATCCTATGTGCATATAAGGTTGTGTGTGGATAGGCAAGATTATCTTTTCATTGAAATACCTCCAGCCTAAACCTTAAAAACAGGTATGATATAGCATTCCTATAAAAGGTAAAAAAACAAGAGAGTTTAATGAAAACACCATTGTCTGTAGTAAATCTTAGTCTTTGCAAAATGTTAAATAGAATTTTTCAAGATAAATATAAAAATGACATATAAGTAAATAAAGTAATTACATTTAAGTAAATGAAATTCAAATTTCCATGGGAAATAAAATACAGATAAATATGCTTTGGAAAGGCATTTCAAATGCTATATTATATAAATTGGTTAAAGAGCTTACTGAATGTGCTACTCAAACACAATTTCAAAGCATATATCAATATTGTTATAGAAGCTAGATGTGTATTTAGAATATATAAGTTTGATTATTTTAGTGTATAAACAAACATTAAAATATTCTAAGCTATATGTAAACAACAAAAATAAAGTCATTTCACAAAATTTGGAAAATTTTTCTATTTCATTTTTTTTCAAGGTTTAATATGAAACAAACTAGCTCAGCTATCTGTCATCTTCCATAAGTAAATCAACTTGGAAAGTTCAAAATGTTTAAAAGATACATATAGATTATTTTAATGTATTTAAATAATGTTAAGTTTCATAACCTAATTTATTGTTTAAAACATTGGGCTGGTAATAGAATAACATTTATAATCATTCTAATACAATTTTCTAGTAGAATTTACATTGTCTCACAACTGCAATTAAATTATGTAAATTTAATTAAATTATGACAGTTTGCATTGTCTCACAGCTACAATTAAATTACGTAAATTTAGTTAAATTTATGTAATATATAATCAATTTATCGCATACATTATGCAAAAAAATTATGTAAATTGTTTAAATGTCTGGTATAAGTACAGGATTTCCATACTCAATGATGCTAAGAAATAATCAAATAATTCTCATATCTAAAATCAATATACTATACTGGTCCCTAAACCGTAGGCATAACGATGTATTTTAGCTTAGAATCTGTATATTTGTGGCCTTAGAAATTCTGATAAGCATTTCACAAATTCCTCTTTGGTAGATCTGACATTTTATCAATTTCAAAGTAAAAACTTTTATGTAAAACCTGGTGTCCTCTGAAATGCCAATACCATCATGGTAACGATGATAGCTATTATCTCCTGGGCATCTACTGTGATGTACTATGTTGAGGGCTTTGCACTGGTAAACCCTAGTCTATTGCACAAACCTGAAGGATGGTAACATTGTGCCAAGTCTACAGATGAGGTAAGCTAAGCCCCAGAGAAGTTAGGTGATTTCTGAAAGTTACATGCTGGTCATTGGCAGAGCCCCAAGCTTTCTGATTCAAAAGTAAGTTCTCTTTCTCCATAACTTCACCGCTCACAGGTAAAAGAGTCTATGTCACTCTATGAGCATAAAGAATACAGGAGTTTCTCTTCAAATGTTCTTGCTTCCTCTTAGACTAATGATAATTTTAAAAACAAAATTAAGAGTTAAATAACAGAGCTATGGTGGAGACTGACAGTAAAGATAAGGACCCATGTCAAATTTATGTCCAAAACATTTAATGTAACTATTCACAAAGCTGCTTTATATGTAATTAGAAGGTTAACCAAACTCTCAGGAAGTCCCAAACTGTGTTAAGATAACCTCTTACAAAGTCTCACCAAGTAAAACATGCACATACAGAAAGTCACCAAAAAAAAAAAAAAAGTACAAAAACCAAATAGAGTTCAAACGCTTCATTTGATTAAGAGTTTTCTTAACTAAATGGAATGTTTCCTTCGATTTTCTCTTTGGATTCTAAAGCTATATTATGAAATTGCTTCTCAATTCCCTGTACGGTGATTGTTTAATCATGCCTTTACCAGCTGTGAACATAGCTTCTCTCCTGATAACAGTTTATTTTTAAAGGAAATTGTCTTTGAAGAAAATATTTTGATATTATGCAGCAAAATAAGAGTTGAATGGAAGAAACCAAAAAAAAAAAAAAAAAAAAAGCCAAAACAAAGATCATGAAAAGAATGAGTTCTAGTTGGTCTGTGGGGAAAAAAGAGGATAGTGGCTACATAAAGATAAAACAAAACCAGCCACTCACATAGGAGGAAACAATTGGCTTGTTCCACATAAACAAAACTGACTGGCAGCCCTTTTTCCTATGTTCCACCGGGTGTTTTGATATCCTTTAGACACAGTCAAATATCCAGACTCTCCGGTCCTCTCTGTCCTTCAACAGTTCTCTCTCGGACCCCAAACACTATCTTGAATATGTCAGGTTTGTGCAAATAAACTTCAGATCTTACACACTGTTCAAAAACCTTCACATTTGGGCATGTAAATAAGAAAAGGACCTCCATATTGGAGGGACACCAGCAGAGATAAGGTGGAGAGGGACATCCTCAGGCAACAACGGGAAGGAATGGTAGAGAAAAACAACTACTCTTTTCTACTGTTCCTGAGTATAGACTCAGTAGAACCATGGAATAGGGAAATGGGGAGAGAAAAAGGCATTCATCAAGACGAGGATAAGACCCCGACGTTGGAGAGTACAGAGAAAAGGAAATTGTTGTCAAGACTGTAAGGTCTCTAGCTCAGCACCATTGACATTTTGGACAATTCTTTGTTGTGGGCACTGCCCTGTGCATTGTAGGATGTTCAGCAGCATCCCTTTGCTCTACCCACTAGAAGTCATTACCACCTGCACCCCCACCACCCACTCCATAGTCTTTAAAACTATCTCCAGATATTGTCAAATATCCCCTGAGAGGCCAAACTACCCCAGATATTAATGACTGCTATAAGAGGAACTCGTGTGGGAAGATTCAGAGCCAATCAGGAATCAGTTAATATCATTTCTACAATACCCCTGACCCACACCAGGAGACAGTCTCATTCTCATTCAATATTTACCAAGCACCTACTTTGTTTCAGTTTATTTGCTTGATGCTGGGGATTCAGTTTCTTTGCTTGATGCTGGGGATTCTCAAAGCTACCATTTAGAAAGACAGACAGAAGAGGTAAAGGCAATAGGCAATGCTATCAAGGGTGGGAAATAATGTAATCAATGGGGAAATTGAAAATATTAACTGACGAACCCAAATGGTTAGTGCCAAAGTGTTGCAACTGGGTCCAGAAGGCCTTCTGCTAATGCAGGCAGTAGCTTTTTACTTGCTGGATCACTAGGAAATCCTGGGGGCTCCCCAGGTCCTGTGGAAATTTTTAACTATTTAACAACCTGTCTGGTTGTATTAGGGCACACAGCCTAGAGACCCTGCCCTCGTAGAGGCAAAAACAAGGGGAAAGGAGAAATAATGGCTTGGTGGCTAGAGATAATGCTTAGGCTGGATCTCAAAAGATAAGCATTTACCTGGTGGACCAAAAGATGGAGAGAAGGGAGACAGTACAGAAACGCGGAGGTAAGAATCACCAGGGAATGCAGAGAGAACCATAAGAGATCTGAGGGAGCAGAGGCATAGGTTGTGCGATATGAAGAGGGCAGAGATGAGGCTGGAGAGGTAGACAAAGTGTGAATGCCTTGAATGAACTTTATCCTATAAGCACTGGAAAGCTGCTGAACAGTTTTGAGTAACAAGATTATTACGGCAGGAGTTTGGCAAATAAATTAAAGAAGCAAGGATCATTTTAATAAGAACAAAGGAGGGAGATCAATATGAAGCTCTGAACTAAGTACGGATATTAGAAAGTAAAATCAACAGGAATGAGTGTTCAGTTTGATGTAGGAAGCAGGAGTTATTACAGAAAGAACAAACCTTGTTAAAACATAATTCCTTACACATGTCCTCACTTCAGAAAGTTACAAATTTATAACTGCAAAATTGTGACACTTAGAAAAAAATCATATCTACATCAAATGTGCTACGATTGCAAACCTAGCAGTTTGAAACAGTGACTATCATTATATATATACATATATATATGTACATATATATATGTATATATATATGAAATTGAAAACTTTTGGAACACATCCTAATTTATACTAAGGAACCTAAACTCCTGAAGACAGAGGGACAATTCCAATTTAAGTTTGTATTGAGTAGCCATGGCCAGATTTTGCTTCATTACTCGGATTTAAATGATCATCTCTAATAGTAACAATCTTTAATGTGAGAGAAAATTTTTAGTCTTTGTGATAATCAAATTTATCTAAAAGGCAGAACTTTTCCATCTAAGAAATTGAAGACAAGCAAGGCTTCTTCCATACTTGAATTAATTTTTTTTCTTTTCCTTTGCAAATATCAATAGCTTAAGACAGAAACAGCATATGGGAAACCTAGAAAACCATTTACACTCAGCAGACATGTCCAGCTGAATTACTGGAGTCCACCTCAGCAAAGGTTAAACATTAACAGGTGTACGGAGAGGCTTTTGTTAAAACACAGTTTCATATGACTTCATCTCACAAAGAGTTAAAGTTCATGAATCTTTTTTCTTTTTTTTAAATTTTAACTTTATTTTTTTCAATTACAGTTGACGTTTAATATTATATTAGTTTCAGGTGCACAGCATAGTGGTTAGACATTTATATAACTTAAAAAGTGATCTCCCAGTAAGTCTAGTACCCACCTGGCACCATACATACTTATTACAATATTATTGACTATATTCCCTGTGCTGTACTTTATATCCCTGTGACTATTTTGTATTCCCCTATTATGGAACAATTTCTTTTTCCTCTGCTATTCATTTCAGCTGTCCTGTCTTCTCCACTCTCTATTTTATTCCTCACCCTCACCCCAAGAAAAGAATATCTATCTCTTTCTCTTTCAGCATGCCACACTAAACATTGGAGAAGTCTTAAGTTATTTTGCTTCCTGCTTGAGATGGTGATGTCATCATTGTATACCTTTATCTTGAAATGGCAAACACATGGTCCATATATACCCATCACTCTTGCCTTGCCCTTGGCAGTCATTGATAAAAAATTGTAGTACTGCCTTTGAATTTTTCTCATCAGCATTCTAGGCAACCACACTACAAATCGGCTAGGGATAGGCACTTGAGATGAAATCTGATTGCCATCACTGTATGTGGGATCCTGGTCACGTGCTCCCCATCTTTTTGTTGTTGTTGTTATTGCTTTTTAAATTAGTTTTAGATGTATACAATAATGTAATAGTTAGACATTTATCATTTATATCCCTTACAAAGTGATAACCCCTCTCCCCCAATCTACTACCCCTCTGACATCGCCTACAGCTGTTACATTTCCACTGTCTCTATTCCTCATGCTGTACTCCACTTCTTGTAAATATATATAAAATTATAGTTGACATTCATTATTATTCAGCTTCAGCTTCAGGTGTACAGTGCAGTGATCAGGCATCTACATCATCCCTGGGGTGGTCTCCCTAATAAGACAAGTGTCCATCACATACTCTACAAAATCTTTACAACATTATTGATTACATTTTCCAAATTGACTTTCATACCCCCGTGGCAATCTTGTGGTTACCGATTGTGCTGTCTACATGCTCCTCATCTTGCCTGTAGACGTAGTTCTACCTTCACAGCTTCTTAAGCAGTAGAGGTTCAGGATCTGTTAGGCAGGCTTGAAAAATAATAATACAAAAAAATTTTTTTAACCTTCCTTAAACTCAACTGAAAACTCCTTACCCCCCAATTCCCAAATATGCCAGGCCCCTACCTATAGACTTTTATTGTGTTCCTTTCTTCTCTTCTATCCGCCCCCCATCATCCCTATCTCCAGCCTTTCCTCAGTCATAATGCTGGCCATTGCTTCAAAAGGAAGAGGGCTCTAAGAAAGAAATGAATCTATGAGTCCGTAGCTATTTTAAGAAATTTCCTGAACTAAGGTGGTCATTGCTTCATCCCAGAATGACTTTTTAAGAGACTAAATGTGCCTGTAATCATTATAAAAGCAAACACAAGCAAAACATTTCTCATCTGTTGCAGGCGGCTCCATGCCCCTGTAATCCTCTCCTGTCACTTGCCAGTGCCATAGATACAGAGCCCCTGGGCTTGCCTCCTGGGTCATGACAGGAGATAGAAGAACTGACAGTGGGAGTAGGAACTCAAATATTCCTACACAATATCAGACTGCTGGTCTCCTTTAGATTCCGCTTTACCTAAGCTATACAATGGAGTATATAAGGAAGAGGAAGGAGTGAGGAAAGGAGGGGGGCCGGGAGTAGGGGGCTAGGCAGAGTAGGAGAGTAGACTAGGAAAGTGGAAGAGGAGGGAGAGGAGAGAAAACGAGGATGAGGGGAAGAGGAAGAAGAAAAGGAAAAAACATGAGGTGCTATACATGGATTTTCTCATTTAATCCTCGCAACAAATCTATGAAATAAGCATGATAATGATCATTGTCCCTTTTTTTTCTCCAGTGAGGAACTGAGGCTTAGAAAGCCTAAGGGACTTGCTTAAGATCTCATAGCTAGCCAGTCAGACAGCAAGGATTTGAACCCAGGTAGTCTGAATCCAGAGCCTGCCATTAGTACAAGGAGTAAAAGAAGGAAAACAGTGTGGAGAAGGTTAAATGAGCATTCTAGAGAAGTTTGAACATCTCTGTAAGTAGGGAAACAGAGTTAATGCTATCCAAAAAATAAGACATCAAAAGTACAGGACTTTGGAGATCCTCTAGTGTACATGGATTATTGTCAGAGGATGAAAGAGGCTATTAGAGGCTAAGAGATTTCTTTTTAGTCAGAATTAGAGGGGAAGCTCTTTCCTCCCAGCCCTAAAAACTGTCTTCATAAACAGACCTCTAAGTAGTTGGGATGGGTTGGGGCAATGGAGACGGGGTGGTATTGGGCAGCAAGGGAAAAAGGAGAAGGATTGGGATTGCCTATAGTTGTCGTTGTCCTCATTGAATGCATTTCAAGTGTAAGGGTGTCAGGAGCCTTCTCCTCCTTTGCCTCCTGGGAGTGGGGGGTTATGGGAGGCCCTGGGGTGGATGCATGTGAGTTCATTCAGTGACCACAGATTAGACAATACTCCCGGTCTGGCCAGCTTGGATTGCCTGTGTTGGAACAAGCATTCCAATGCAGACATTCCACACAAGCAGTCATAGCATTCTGCATTCTTGGAAGAGACCATCACTTAACAGGAACGTGGACGGCTTTGTTATGTCTTATCTCCTAATCTGCATTTGGAGGTTTTCCTTCCTTTTGCAGGTGCTCTCATTTCCTTCATTATTTGTTTATTAGAAAATCTTGTGGCCTTCCAAAGTCATTCTTATGCTAAGGAAGGTCGAATGTGATAACATATTTGTGTTGGCCACGAGTGAGGACATAACAAATACCGAAAGTCACATAATCATGAGTATAACTAAAAGTGGTGCTTCACGTATAAACAAAAGCTCCCTGCCCCCCACAGTGGAGGTCACCAAAATGTCAAAAGCACAGAGAGAAGGCTGGTGCTACAAATCTCGTTGCTTGAGTGCTGTAGAAGTTATGGCTGGAACTATTTTTAAGGTTTAATTCAGGGACAGTATGGGTCAAACAGCACTTCTCAAGCCAAGAGCATGCCCGAGAAGCCTAGGCCAGACTAAGCTTTCTGCATGGGAAATAAGTTCTCCATTCATTGACATCCTTGAAGCCTAGGGTGGGGAAACCAAGCAAAACTGAGTGTGGTGGGCCTGAGGATAACTTTCCTTATCTATGTGTCTCCAAAAACTAAGGCAGAACAAGAGCGAAACCAAGCAACCATTCTGGCCAAGCACTATTTAGATGACTTTCTTATTTCTCACACATACTCTAAACATTAAGTAGATGGCATAAGTCCACATTTCTATACAGTCATAGGATCTTAACATTGCCAGAACCCAAGAATCTCAGTGTGACCATCAATTTTTGTCATTGTTTCACCATGAAATTAAAAAAAAAGAAAGGAAAAATTGAAATAAATTACTGTCATATGAAAATGTCCCATTCTTGAAATTCTAACGTTTCGTCTATGGACTCCAGTATATTAAGGGCCATTCATATGAATACTATGTTTTATAACCGGCTTTGCTGCCAAATATACTTAAGATAATAGCAAAGGTCACAGAAAATACGCAATAAAATAAACAAAAGGATGGTAAAAGAAAATAAGAAGAAGGAAAATAAGGAATGGAGGCATCAGTTGTAAGCAGGAAGGAGGCCAGTGCACAAAGTGTATATCGTGAAGTCCTATACAACTACTAAGGGCCAACCACAATTTATTTCAAAGCTTTCTAGCTGCCAACAAGAACAGGACAATCTGAACAGGTACACAGCTGAGAGTGTATGTGAGCTAATAACAAATCAACTGTTTGGAGAAGCAATATTCTTGGCAATAATAAGACCACAAGGAAACCTCCTGGGAGCCTCAAAAAAGGAGACGTTATGTAGTGTAACAAGAACTATCCTAGACTCGTTCATTTAGTCATTCATCAACGCTGTACTGAGCCTGTACTAAGAGCCAGGCACTGTGTAAGGAGGTGAGGGACACAGAAGTGAGCAAACAGACTGGTCCTGCCTTCCAGGAACTAAATGTCTCCTGGGAGAGAAAGACACTTACCAAATCATCACAGAAATTGACATACAAATAAAATGGTAGCCAGGACCACTGCTTCCAGAGGCAATGCTAGGAAGAGAATCTGACTTCATAACAGCCTTAGGGCAAATTTTGCATTCGGTTTCCTGGGACTATTGGAGTCACCAATGTCTCACCTCCCATAATATTTTAAGAGAAAAACACGGACAGTTTATATTGGGCAAGCCTCAAATTAAGTAGTGTCTGTGAAAGGCTTTGAAAATTACAAAGCACTATGTAAAATAAGGTGCTTAATTTACAGAAATAAATAAAAAGCGGTGTTCTAAACCTAATGAAGAAATAATCTGAATAAGTAAAATAAATTACATGTGTGATTAACTATAATTAATTCTAGTAATTTAATCATAATAATCTGGTGAGTCTAAATAAGTAGAATAATTATATAAGTGTTAGCTAAGCAGTACCAAACAACCACAATTAATCACCTTGATCATGGATTAAAAAGTATGCCAATAGGATGAGCTACAATGTGGTTACAAAATAAATCAGTTTCTCATTTTTTTAAATACAAACTGATACATCAGTTCAATATATTTTGTCACACTAGTGCATCCTATATAACCAAACATGGTTCATACACCCGGAAAGAACTCTAATATATGTGGTTTTGCCATAAACTTTATTTCAACAAAATTAAAACTTTTTTCTTGGTTCCATCTTTCAGTTACAATGACCTGTCTTTTCTAAAATTATAAGAAAAGTGTTAAAGTGCCTTAAATTTGCATACCACTTTATAGTTTTCAGAGTCTTTTCACAGACACTACTGAATTTATGCCTAGAGCCCTTCTGTGAAGCAGACAAAGCAGAAAACTGAGGCTCAGAAAGTTCAAGTGGCAGTCATTATTAGCTAGTAAGTGGAGAAGCCGAGAAGAATGCTGCAGCCACTTGATCTTTAGGATGAGGGTCCTTCCACTGTACCCCTCTGTCAATTACCAACAGAAATACCTGGAAAGGACATGATACACAAGAAAGTAGGTATAATACTCCTCGCCAATGACAGGGGTTAAAGATGGAGGCTGGGTCAGTCTCCTAAATACAGGCTACATTGAGGACTAGTATCAAGTACTTGAGCAAGAATCCTTCGACAAAGAAGCAAGATGGGTGATTTGGTTTTTGCAGGTTATGTGCTTTCTGAAGTACTCTGTGCAGCATCTCTTTGGCCCCAGGAGCTTCCCCAACATCTCACTCAGATCTTTCTCACACACTAGCGAGCATGCACCAGTCATACAATCCCAGGCTCATCTTCCCAGTGACAATGAAGGATTTTAACCTCCGCACCAGATGAAAGGGCCCCTTGCCTCCTGGCATCACTATGTCTTTTCTTTCCAGTAAAACTTCTTGGGGATACCTTCACAATATTCCAAATGTATTTGGAGCTGATCAAAGAATGAAACAAAATGAAAAAAGAGAGAGTCTTAGCAAAATGAACCGATTCGGTGTATGCAAATCAGCACCACCCTGTTAGACAAGCATTGCTCTCTCCATTCTGTCGAAGCTTTCATGTTTGTGTATTTTATATGTAAACACAACAAAGGAAGAACAAGACAAAAATCACGGAAGACCAAAAGTCTTGAATGAAAAGCCAAATAGCTCCAGTTCCCTTCCGGTCACATCTTCCCCATCCTCCAGATATGCAGTGAACTCAATAGTCATTTCAAATCAGGAGGGAGATGAGAGTGAAACTTCTGCACTAACAGAGCCAGGAGGCAGGTGGGGCCTCACCTCCCCAGTAGAACCAATGAAGAGTGCTGCTTTCAGAGCTTACCTATAGAAATTGGCGGACCCACCAACTTCAGAGCTGGTTATTTTAGAAGTACTAAAAGGACAAGATCTAGAGGAAGAATTTTTGGTTTTGTTTTCATTTATATTGATTCTACTGGTCACCAAATATTTCCTTTTTAATGATGTATGAAGCACTTAGCTAAATGTTAAAGGGAATTCTTAGAAACCAAAAACATAGTGTCTGTCCTCACACGGGGCAGAATCTTGCACTTTAACATCTGTCCTGAGATCTCAAAAGAGGAAGTGCCAAGGTCCTCTTGAGGACTAACCGGTCATTCTCAGAGGTGCCTCTGCTTCTAGCTGATCACACGCAACCATGACTGCAGCCACACGACATGATCTCCTCCCCCCCTTCCTATTTTTATTTTTCTAGGTGATCCTAAGGAATTCTGGGGTTAATCCTGATAGAGTTTATAAAGAAAAAGGAAGGGTCTATATTGGGACCTTCAGGGAGAAAAAGAAAACAAAAGACCTTTGCTATATTTGCTATATTTCCTTTCCATTAACAGTGGTTAAGGGTGTGTGTTCAAAAGTGAATCAGACCAGAGTTTGAATCCCTGTTCTGCTACTTTCTGTGTAAAATTGGACAGGTTTCTTTCCCTCACCATGAATGCTCCTCTGTAAAAATGCAGATAACAAGTGGCATAGAGTCAATGGTTGTGGAGAAGAAATGAGATAATGCAAGTAAGTTCCTCGCAGGGTCTGAGCAGAGCTGGTGTTCGGCTGTCAGGATCATTAGCATTGCCGTCCTCATCTGCCCAGTGGAGTCTCCACTCCCTCACCTTCTACAGCTAAGACACACTGAGTTGGCTTCTACCATGGTATAAACATAGCCTGTGGCCCCTACTAACTACTGCACTGGACTCCTTCCTATGAGGCCATCTTCTCCCAAGCCCCAATCATGTACTTTTGGAATCGGTCTGGGGAGTCCATATTTTCCTTCCAAGAATGCTGATACACTACATAACCTTTCCCCTCTCCTCTACCATGTTCTAGCTGAAAACATGGGTTCTTACTGTCAGTGTTCAGAATGATTTTTTTTGGAATGCATTATTATGTTGGCTCACAGATTATAAGGCACTTTGCATCTGCTGTGTCATGTGATTGTTACACAATCCTCTTAAGTAGGGAATTCTCCTTACGTTGTACAAAGAAATTTCATGATTTGCCCAATGCCACCTTGCTGGCAAATAGTGGAACAGGAATTGATCCCAGGTGGCCACAAATAAAGCTTTTCTATAACATTCTGAGGGGTTAGAGATGGGCTTCTCAGGTTCTTCATCTACAGGAGGGGTGGCTGCATACAAATAGTCAAGTAAACCCCTGGGTCCCCAGTGAACCCATTAGAATCCAGGTGTTGCCAGCTAGCTCTGGTTATAGAACAGGCCTACTTCTCTCCAAGGAGGCATCTCAGCAGAAGTCCATTGCACTGTCCCCTCCAACCCAGGCCCCATCCACATGGAATGCCTGCAAGAGCCAAATAAACAGATTTAACTGACTTACATGTTTTCCTTGCCAAACATTGTAAAATGAAGTAATGGGTAACCTGCATTAATTCTGCTGAATTTTCAGACTTTCCTTTCTCCCCCTGAGGAATGGAAAATTATTTGAACGAGATGGGAAACCAGCTTTTCCTCTCTCTCTTTCAAAACTTCTCAAAACACATTACTATGCTACTGGAAGCCATTCAATTCAACTAAGTCATTAAGTTAAATCATCTGCACACATTTTCTCAGTAAGATGAGTTTGGATGGTGGACTGATTTCATAGAACAGTTGCATGTAAACATCTCCAGGGAAAACCAGATGTCGGTGACACTTCAGTACCAAGTTAGTCCTACAAATAGCATGGCCCTGGTTCTGGACATCATCTTTCCAGGAATCCTGCAACTGAGGATGGAACTTCACTGTGGAGCCCAGCTGGTGGGCAGCGTTTTCCCCTCCTCCAGAAATGCTCTTTGCTCACGGCTCTATCGCACTTAATGCAAAGAAGGCAGGCCAGGCCACCCAGTGTTCCCCAGCTGAGATCTCTAGAAATCCAAGGCCAGAAACTCAACAGAGACCACAAGGCCCCTAAGGGGGTGGAAGGATAAAACCCCTGGACCCACCGGTTGTTCCAATACATCACTCAGGGAGGTGGGCCAGGAGAACAGAGGGCCCACTGGGAACAAAGGCCTGTTAATCACGGGTCCCCTGAAGGCACAGATCTTGGGGAGCCTTCACAACAAAAGGAAGAAGGGACTGGAGGAAGATGTGGCTAAAATGACCCTGGCCAAGAAGAACTCAATAATGAAGTTACTTAATTACATTTTTTTTTAATTATTACATTTTTTACTATAGTAAAGACTTTAGGTATTTTTGTGCATTATATGGATCACAATAAACATAAAACACAAAGGAGGGTCGAACTGTAAGGGATTAGCCTAATTAGTGAAAAAACATTAAACAGCTGACCCTGTAAATATTCGCTTTAAAACCTAAAACTTAAAAAACATGTTACAAATGTCTTCCAGGGTCTGCCAGGCTAGAACAATAGGCCACCAATATAGCATTCCCTTACCACTGTTTGCAATTGAGTGGGGTAGTACAGCATTTCCAATAAAGTCAGGATGAACTCAGTATCTGGAAGCAATAAGCAATGTGTTAAGGTTTAAAGGTACGTTAAGAACTCAGATGCCCTGGGAACCAAAACAGGGTCCCAGAAAATTTGAGTGATGTCAAGACTTTTTCAGTGGTGGCAATTTCCACCCTTCAATTAAAGGCATGGTAACACCGTGTTTTAAAGATTGAATATCCGTTATTAAGCATAAAAAACGAAGCCAATAAAGTTAACAAATCTATAGGCCTAGTGCTGTGGGTGAAAAAACAGTAGAAGCCATCAGCTCTGCCCTGAAGGAGCTGCCAGTAATACTAAAGGCAACTTAGGAAAATCATTTACTTTCTCTAGTGACGTTGCCCCTCCACCAATTCTCAGTTACCAACTGCCAATTCTCAGTTACCAATTTGTGTATGGAAACCACAAAAAGCACATTGGTATTGGGTCTACCTTCCTCTCTATAATTGTAAATAATATTTATAATACTAATATTAATAATAACTTCTACTTGGTGAGGCAATATGTATTCTCCCCATGCTTTTCACTCCTAGTAGAGATTCCAGTACATGGGAAAAGTCCACATATCTCAGAATAAGTTGCAACACAGATAAACAAGACGCCCAAGAAATAAAACAAATAAATCCCAATTGGGTAGAGAAGCAAAGAGGATCCAAAGCAGTAAAAGAGACTTCCCGGTAAGAAACTTCAATTTACAGATATCTTTCAATAGAAGACTCGGCCCAATATAGTGACTTTCCTTGGCCAGACACAGCACGATTTCGGATCTTTGTAACTTGCCTAGATGCTGATAGTCAAATGAATTAGGCTGCACAGAAAAAGAAGGCATCCCTATCTGCAAAATTTAAGGGGGACTTGTGTACCCTGAGAAAGTTATAATGTTAACTCAAGGTCAATGCCTCTGACAACTAAAATGATAATAATAATAATAGTAATATCTTTATGTGCAAACTACAGAGTCTATAACAAGATTTAAAAGAGAAAATGAGGAGGAAGAGGAGGAGAAGGAGGAGGAAGAAGAAATACATTTTGAGCTGACTTTGTGCCAAGCCCTGTTTTACACATTTAGCTACTATGGAAGCAAATAATTAAACTTCATTACTATTCTTATCTTCATTTTACAGATGAGGACACTGAAACTTAGGAAATGGAGGTAACTTGCCTATAGTGGCCACACTGAGAAGCAATTTCCTTTCCCTTTAAGTGGGTCTTTCTCACACTTTTGTTAAACCCTTTTATCTGGTTTCTTCCCTGTTTCCCCAAAAATAAGACCTAGCCAGACCATCAGCTCTAATGCATCTTTTGGCACAAAAATTAATATAAGACCCAGTATCATTATATTATATATTATATTATGTTATATCATATCATATCATATCATATTATATTACATTACATTATATTAAAGACCCGGTCTTATATTATAGTAAAATAAGACTGGGTCTTATATTAATTTTTGCTCCAAAAGACACATTAGAGCTGATGGTCTGGATAGGCCTTATTTTCGAGGAAGTACGGTTCTTCCACTATCCACTGGTACCGCAATCAATTGCCCTTCCTCATTCTTTTTGACATGTCTGCAGACAGCAGCATTGATGCTTACCTCCCTCCCTAAATTGCTCTCCTTTCTTGTGAAACAAATCATTTGATTCTCCCCATGGCCACCCCTATGGTGTGGCATGCGCCATGATCCCAATCTAGGCTTTCACCCAAGATCAGTCTTTAGCCTTCCTCTCTGTGTTTTGGTACTATTGCAAGGCCTTGGCTGAGACAGATAAACAGTAGAAAAGACCAGGGGAAGGGGTAGCTGCTCGGAATGCCTGAACAAGTCATTGTCCAAGCAAAGCCTGGTCCATGAGGCCAAAGAGAAGTCGGGGCATGGTCAGAGGAGCCCAGCAGAAACCTCAGAGAGTTCACGAACACCACTACTGCACAACTCTTCCTAAGCAGCCTGTGAAAACACCTGAGAAGCTTATTTTTGAAGAAAAGAAAATGGAGAAAGAGGAAAAACAGAGAAAAGCAAGAAGAGAAGGAAGGAACGAGCTAGGGAGTGAAGGAAGGAAGAAGGAAAGAAAGGAGAAGAGAAAGAAAAGTTTTCCAGGCCCCACTTCTGGACATTAACCATTAGGTCTGAGGTAAGGCCTGAGAATCTGAACTGTTACCAGCTGAGTTTGACACCCATTACCAAGTAGAAGCATGGGGTTCCAGAATAATCAGACAAATCTGAGATCAAAACTTACAGAAATTAGGAGACAAAGTATTAGAACCATAATGGGTCTGTGAGCTTCCAGGACACTGATTTCATACTCCACTACTTTTGAAGGCCTAGGGTCCTGGAATCCCTCTATTACTTGATTCATGATCCCACTCTTTTTCAGTTGTCAGCTTGGGTAGTGCAGGAGCTCCAAGAGGAAGCTGTAATAGAAGGCTACCTCTCGTGAGGAAAGTGATGTCAAAACAGTTTTCCAAGCTCCAGGCCAACGCCTCTTCCAAGACACCAGATGTTGCAACTGGACTCATGCCTGCGAGACTCCAACAGCTTGAACTGGGTTCTCAGACTCCCCATTCATCTCAGGGGTCAGAGGATGATGGAACATGGGATCCTGTTGGGGGTGGGGTGGGAGGGATTGCATAGCAGACAGATTCTAACCTTAGTATATGGGTTTCAAGTGGTTCATAGTGAAAAACAAGCCAACAAACAAAAGAACTCTGTAGTCTCCCTTCAACATGATTTCTTGAAGGTAGGTTTTCTGCTATGTCTTCTGCTGGTTCTTTGTCTTAAATAGGATGTGTCTGAAGCCCATCTTTGAGGGTGACCTTGTGTCAGTTCTGGTCCTCACTGAGTGAGCAAAACCCTACAACGTGTGTGGGGCACGTAATTCTGCATTTGGATGTTTCTCCTTACCTGAGTCACCAAAAACTCATTGGAGTTCTTGGGAATGTTAGTTTCATGATATTAGGTTCAATATTAGGTTCATAATCAAATGAATCCAGTTCATTAGATCAGCCAGGGATAAGATACCTGGGAAATTGTTCCTATCTACATGCAACAATTGTCTGGTATTTTCCATGATTCTTCTGTTTACTTCATCCCTCTGTTTGCCTCTCTACTTTTTTCCCACTTCAGGTGAAGCCTAATGTCAGATATCTGGATCAAGTTTAAAATTTACTGATTCTCCTCAGATATACAAAATAACTATATTTTGAGCATCTTTTAATATGTCTGCTGGCCATCTGTATGTGCTCTTTGGAGAAATATCTATTCAGGTCTTCTGCCCAGTTTTAATTGGACTATTGGAGGGGGTTTGGTATTGAGTTGTATGAGTTTTTAATAAATTTTGGATTATTAATCCCTTATCAGACGTATCATTGGCAAATATCTTCTCCCATTCAGTAAGATGTCTTTTAGTTTTGTTGATGGTTTCCTTTGCCATGCAAAAATTTTTTAGTTTGATGTACTCCCATTTGTTTATGTTTTATTTTGTTTCCCTTGCCCGAGCAGATATATCAGTAAAACTATTACTATGGATAATGTCTGAGTTTACATCCTATGTTTTCTGCTAGGAATTTTATGGTTTTGGGTCTTGCATTTAAGTCTTTAATCCATTTTAAGTTTATCCTTGTATATGGCACAAGATGATGGGCCAGTTTCATTTTTTTGCATGTATCTGTATTGCATGTCCAGTATTTCCAGCACCATTTATTGAATAGACTGTCTTTACTCCAAAGTATATTCTTGTTTTTTTTTGTCATAGATTAAATAACTATATAGGCACGGATTTATTTCTGGGCTCTCTATTCTGTTCCATTGATCTATGTGTCTGTTTTTATGCCAGTACCATGCTGTTTTGATTACTATAACCTTGTAGCATAGTTTGATATCAGGTAGCACGATACCTCCAGCTTTGTTCTTCTTCCTTAGGATTGCTGTGGCTATTTGGGGTCCTTTGTGGTTACATACAAATTTTAGGATTATTTGTTCTAGTTCTGTGAAAAATGCCATTGGTATTTTGATAAGGATTGCATTGAATCTATATATTGCTTTGGGTAGTATGGACATTTTAACTATATTAATTCTTCTTATCTATGAGCATGGCATATGTTTCCTTTTATTTGTATCTTGTTCAGTTTCTCTCTTCAATGTCATAATTTTCTGAGTACAGGTCTTTTACTTCCTTGGTTAAGTTTATTTCTAGGTATTTTTTTATGCAATTGTAAGTGGAAATGCAAATAAAAACCACAATGAGATATCACCTCACACCTGTGAAAATGGCCATCACCAATAAATCAACAAGCAATAAGGGTTGGCAAGGATGTGGAGAAAAGGGAACCTCTGTGCGCTATTGGTGGGATTGAAAATTGGTGCAGCCACTATGGGAAATAGTATGGAAGGTCCTCAAAAAATTGAAAATAGAACCACTTTATGACTCAGCAATTTCACTCCTGGGTATTTATCCAAAGAAATCCAAAATACTAAATCAAAAAGATATATGCACCATTCTGTTCACTGCAACACTATTCACAATAGCCAAGATATAGAAACAATCAAAATGACCATCAATGGATAATTGGATGAGGAAGTTGTAGCACATATATACAAAGGAGTATTACTCTGCCATAAAAAAGAATGAAATCTTACCATTTGATACAACATGGATGGACCTAGAGGATATTATGCCAAGTGAAATAAGTCAAATTGAGAAGGACAAATACCATATGATCTCACCTACATATGGAATCTGAAAAATAGAATGAATGAACAAACAAAACAGAAGTAGACTCATAGATACAGAGAACAAACTGATGTTTGCTAGATGGGAGTGTTTGGGGAGGATGAATGAAAAAGATGAAGGGATTAGGAAGTATAACTTGATAGTCACAAAAGAGTCATGGGGATGTAAAATACAATATGGTGAATATAGTCAATAACATTGTAAAAACTATGCATAAGGTCAGATGTGTATTAGACTTACCTGGGGCATTACTTCATAAATTATATCAATACCTAACTACTACACTGTACACCTGAAATACAAAATAATATTGAATCTCAAGTATAATTTTAAAAATATATAGTCACATCATGTGAAGTACAGCATAAGAAATATAGTCAATGGTATTGTAATAGCTATGTAGGGTGTCAGATGGGTAAAAGCCTTGTTGGGGTTATCACTTTGTGAGGTGTGTAAATGTCTAATCACTATGTTATTTTGTACACCTAAAACTAATAATTAAAAAAAATAAAAGATAGCTTTTTAAAAAAGACATCCCTCAAATAAATACATTAAAATATATCTTCACTGTAAAAAGTTAAATAATTAAATATACTTTATTTCTTGCTCACTTAGCAGCCATGACTTAGATCACAAGCCCAACTTCTGGAACTCTTGAACTTGCCAATTCAAGTTCTCTTCTAGTCTCAGGGACTCTGTGTAAGACTGGCCTTGCCTTTACTGAGACACTCCTCAGGCACTGCTCTGACATGAGTCTTCCATTCTCCCGTAGTAAACCCCAAGAGATGGAGCAATTGTCTTCTCTACTCTGGGACTCCCTCGGGGGCCTGACCCCAGAAACCCCATCTTAGGCACTCACTATGAATTCACCTCTCGTTGTGCCTTCAATCCTGCTTTCCTTGCTGATAGATGAACCTGTATTTCCTTTCAAGCTGCAAACCAGCCATCCAACTCTGTGTGCCTCACGTCAAATGTTCTGTCATCTCAGTCCACCAGGATTTTGATATTAGAAGCAAAGTGTTTGGAATTCAAAAGTCTTCTTTTCTCTTCTAAGGGCCTAGTTCTGAATTGAAAGCTGTACAGCTTCGTGTGAAATATAGAACTGTCAGTTTTGTCTTGTTTTTATTTTGTTTTTCAGCAGACAATTATTGAGGACCTGGTCTATTCCCTTCACAGGATGAGACATGCAGAGATGCTCGAAGCAGGTCCCCGCCTCTCTGCTCAGTGTGTGGTCCATGGATCAGCAGCGTGGGCATCATCTGGGAACTAGCCAGAGACAGAGCGACTCAGGCGCCACCTCAGACCTACTGAATTAGAATCTGCATTTTAGCAAGATGTCAAGCAGATTTATGTGCCTATAGACATTTGAGGCAATGGCCTCTGAACCCAAGTCACTAGCCCACAGTGCATACCCTTATTTAGCAGATGTGAAAAGGAAGCCCCAAGTTAGGTGAGAATAGCACCTGGAAGCACCAGATCCTGGACTAGGAAGCAAGCTTTCTCCACCACAACACCTCTCCCTGCCCCTACTCCCTGGTGCATTACTCTTTGGAGGGTCCATACATTTCATTCTCCAGCTCTAAGCAAACTCAGGACCCCCATTCTTGCTCCATTCCTCGCCAGGTTGGTTGAACACAGGGGTATGTGCAGGGCAGAGAGCTCTGGAATGTCTTGTTGGTGCCAAAAGAGACCGATGAAACATCTGTAAAGGAAGTGCTTTCCAAAACCTATTTTAAATATGTTTATTTATTTCTAATCCATAAACATTGAATGCTCATCACATGAAAAGCCCTGGGCTAGATGAATCAGGGAAAACAAAGTGGAGTATAACAACCTTGGGACACACCCCAGGCTCCCAACCTGGTTGGCAAACAGACACTATCAATATATTAATATAATTCAGGGTGACTTTCACAGAGACTACCTTAGAGTTTGATTTACATTACAATGAAGTAGACACTTACAACATTTGTCCCTAAAGTTACCTTCATCAGGTCAATCAGTCACATTGGACTGTTAATACAAATGTTGAGAACAAGTTGTGAGGTTAAATCAGGCAGAATATAAACCTTTGGTGGGAGTACAACTTTCATCAACTAAGTGATGAAATGTTATCAATATTTCATTACATTGGTGCATTCTGAATGGAAAGGAGAATATTTATTACTAAACCTGAGGGATTTTGTTGTTTCTGTTGTTCTTGGGGTTGGAAATGGGATATTCTGGCTCATCTAATATTCTGGCAAAATGAGTGTTACTGTATAGGAAGTATGAAAACAAAGTCAATGAGATTGAGTCCACAAAAGACATAGGAAATCCAGGTTCAGAACATTTTATTCATAGTTTATGTACCATATTAGAAAATAACAGCATATAATCCTGAGCCTATCTTGAATAGCATTCTCTTGCAACACATTTCTCAAAGCATTTTGAAATACTGCAGTATTTTAGGATCATTTTTTAAAATATTAAATATCACTAAAAGGATATTATTTTTTAGTGAATTAACTTTCTAGTTATTTAGAGTCTAGAAACTGATAGTTTACTTTTAAATGCAACTTACCAATAAGAAACTAATATTTTGGTGACAAGAATAACCAGAAAACAAACTATATTTCAATTGAAAAATTGTTCATCATCTTTAATTCACAAAGAATTAAGCTTTCCAAAAACAAACAGGAACAAAATCAGTGGGCCCATGTTTGCAGCTAAATTGCATCAAGAAAATGGCAGAAATTATTTTCAAGAGTCATTGTAGAAACAAACAGTAAGATCCAGAGTTAGAAATCTATATGCAGAGAAAAATCTTCAATCCCAAATTATTAACAAAAGTTCAAAGAAAACAAAATAATTATTGAGAGATAACTGAATATAAGTCATCAGTAATGTTAATACATATCTTCAAAGAGAGGGGTAGAAAAAAATGTTATTAACTATTAAGGGGAACTAATCTCAGAGAAGACCCATAGAAATAAAAATAAGTTTTCCATACATATATTTTCTATTTTCTTAAAGTTAAAAGAAAAAATAATGTTAAATTGGGGGGTGGGGAGGAGCGAGAATCCCTAAGATCAAAATGAGAAACCTTAAGATTGAAATAAAGATCACGGACTTCAATGTTGCTAAGAGAGTAGATTTTAATGTTCTCACCACAAAAAAGACACAGTAACTACGTGATGGGATGGAGGTGGTTGCTGGTGATGATCATTTTGCAATTTATTAATGTATCAAATCAACAAGTTGTACATCTTAAACTTATACAATGTTATGTGTCAGTTATATCTCAACAAAGCAGGGAGAAAAGTGAAAGCTTGTGGCACGCATCCAAAATGCCAGCCCTCAAGAATATTGTATTTTTTAAAATTATTCTTAACAAATGAGTTTATCAGCTTATAACTTTTTGAAACTTTGATTATACTAAAAGAAACACTGGCCCCCACAAGTTAGTTCAACTTCCTAATGAAATTGCCTACAATCAAATATTTGATTTATAAATACAAAATGCAAAAGCTCCCAAAATCCTTTTATATGATTTTTAAAGCTCCTTTTCATTTAACTTTTTAAAATATAATATTAACCTTCTGTTTTTAATGAAGAGCATGGGTTTACACTTAGGAAGGTTGAAGCATATGTTTGAAACTCCTGAGACAACACCAAATAATAAAGGAATTTCGCTACAACCTGAAATCAGCAAGGACTGTGAAAGACATGTTGCTTTCTTTCCCACAGTGAACCTCAGAAAATGGGGTAAAAGTGAAATTTTTAAACGTTGGGACTATCCCAATATGATGAGAGGATCAGAGAAGAGTGACCTTTCTTAGGGCTTACAGTTATACCGAGGGGCCTGGCCAAGGGGGCAAGTGGGGGGGGGGGTGAAACCAAGCCCCTACTGCTCCACCAAGCCCTCACCTGAGTATTCACCTGAGGAGGAGAGGCCTTATTCCCCTCCCCTCCCAGAGGGGTGCCTTTTTCTGATTGGTCTGTGCAGACCAATGATTCTGTATAACCTTGGGCAAGTCACTCTTCCTAGATACAGACATACTGTTTGTTTTGCCTCCCTTCTACCTGCTTTGTAAAATGAAGGCTTTGAAATTTATGATCACCAAGATTTGTTCCTATTCCAAATTCTGTGACCCCATGGTCTTGTTGCTTTTTGTAACTTTTCCTTTGCTCACCTGATTCATCATGGACGGTCATTTATATGAAAATACTGTAGGTGTACTGCTGACCCTTCATTTCCAATCGCAGATTAAGAAATGACCAGACACTAATGGGTCTTACTAGCATGTCTTTCTCACCACTGAAAATGTCAAGTTCCTTTGCTTTTAGCAGAGTGTTGGTGACATAGTTTGTTTTCAGTAAATATTTAACTGTTTAGGTGAGTAAAATATCTTGAATCAGTGAGTATCTTGCCTGTTGATCAGCTTTCTTTTTCCATGTTTCTTATATTAAAATTGAGAGCAGTGCTGGTCATAGGAATATAAAGTGAGCCATACAGGTAATTTGAAGATTCCAGTAGCTACATTTTAAAAAGTAAAAAGAAACAGTCATATTAATTTGAATGTGCTTTATTTAACCCAATGTATCCAAAATATTATTTCAACATGTAATCAACATAAAAATTATTCAAAAGATAGTTTATATTTTTATACACTAAATCTTTAAAGTTGAGTGTGCATTTTATAATTACAATGCATTTCTGTTTGGACTAGCTATATTTTGGGTGCTCAAGAGCCATAAGTAGCTAGTGGCTACTGAACTGGACAAAGACTTCATTTTACAAAGCTAGTAACACAGATCTAGAAGGCATAAGATCAGTAAAATGCATAATGAAAGATGCATGTTATCTCTTACAATTTCACGACTTTTTTTTTTTTTTTTTTTTTACAAAACAGACATTTTAAAAACCAAGTGTAGTGTTTAAAGAGAAAGGTTGAGTACTTCAGGCCATGTAACTAGCTCTGACCTAAATAAAGAAGTCTGCAGAAGTTCTAATTCATGCCCTGATGTTGTTCAAGTGTGTTAGTGGTAAGGAGCTCAATAATGCCAAGGCTGTGTCCCAAGTGGGATAGATAACTTCTCAGGATCTCACCCCATAAGCCTAACAATCAATACGGGCTAGTATTTTTAAGATAAATACCCAAGGACCCACATAGCGATGGCATTTGCAGGTCCCTGCTAATTTTCTGAGAGATAACTGTGACATCTGGTAACTGCAAAGTTTTAAGGCTCATAATACACAATCAGTTTTTAAACCTCCTCAACTGTTGCCAAACAAGACCTCCTTATACACCAAGTGGACCTTGTGTCTTGCTCTCATCACCCCCTTTTCCTTCAAACATGCCTTCACTGTTCTTTTTAACTTGACCCATAAAAAAACCTGCCGTGGAGAGAGGCAGATGTGGTCTTCCCAGAACTACATACCTCCCAAGTGAGTGTTCTTTGTTTTCTGCCCCCAAAAGGCCTATGGGTCAGCTTCATAGTGACCTTTACAATGAATCTATCCTCCCTTCTCCTCTGGTCTCATTGCTTCTCCGTCATTTGTTCTGGAATTCAATCTCCTAAGGACTTTAGTAAAATATGGACGTAGTTCTGGAAATCGACAAGCAGTGGGAGTGGGGGACTGTGATGGAAACAATCTGAAAGAGAGGGGCAAAGTGGGAACAACTCTCAGCGCTTTGCACTATAGAGAGGTCAAAATATGGGCTACAAATCAAATTTGTCCTTGGCTGGATCCACAATTATAAGATACCTGAGCCCAAGGGCTTCAGAGCATCTGTCTGCCATTTGAGCCCAGAACAAGCTGCCTGGATATTGAGACTGGTCCCCAATTAGCAACAATTGAGCTCAGGATGAGAGCTGTGCTATCCTTTTTCCTCTGCTCAATTTTGTTATTCTAGCAGCTGTCATCACCATTCACATCCACTCACAGACTGTACATAGTAAAGGAGCTCCATTCAAGTTCTGTATCCAGATTAACTTTGCAGCCTGGCTAATGTGAATTTATAGAAACCAATGGTAAATATAAATGTTAGCTGCACTCCCACTCACCATGGGATGTTAGTAGATATTTACATTTAGAAGTTTAACACATCCTGGCTTTAATCCAATATTCTCTAACATTCTCTAAACAGCCCCAGTTTTTCTAAACCCTACAGTTAGCATGTCTAAAGAGAGGACCAAAGGGGGGAAGACATTAGGAAGCAGTTATAAATATAAACCACCTTTTAAGATTTACACAGGGATTTTGTTAGTAAATTTAGAGAGTTGTGTATGCTAGAGCTAAATTTTTGCCTATATGCTTAGAAACTAACGGAAGCATGCAGGGACATCATGCTGGCTTCCACCTCCACCCCCACCCTTTCTAACATTTGAATTAAGAAAAGAAGGCACCCAACAAGGAACCAAATGCAGTTAAAACTGCATTACTTTTCAGTGTTAACCACCAGTAAAAGACCCACAGTGCAAATAAAAAAAAAAACCTCTGAGCATATCAGTATTTTATGTTTTTTTCCCAAATAAGTTTAAATCATTAAGTAATAGCACTTTACTCATCAGTATACAAAATACTTCCTCTTCTAGATTGTTTTCGGCTATTCAAGGACCTTTACTTTTTTATATAAATTTTAGAATCAACTTGTCAAATTTTACCAGAAAAAAAAAATACAAGCAAAATTTTAATTTGTCTTACATTGACTATGTAGATCTATTGGGGAAAAATTGACAATTAAACAATATTGGACTTCTGACCCAAGAGTGTGTGTGTGTGTGTGTGTGTGTGTGTGTGTGTGTCTGTAGTCTCTATTTATTTAGGTCTTTGTTAATTTCTTTCAGCAGTGGTTTGTACTTTTCAGGGTAGAGGTCTTCCATGACTTTTGTGACATTTATTCCTAAGTATTTTGTGCTTTTTGAGGTTATGGTAAATGGAATTTTATTTTATTTTCCACAGATTTGCCTGAGAAAAATAAATCAATACTTCGAACCCTCTTGCAATCACGAAACTAGGCACCTTTTCCTTAATGACTTTCTTGCCCTCCCGTAGGTCCAGGTCTACTCTCTATCTAGCCCCTCTGGCCCTATTTCTCCACTTTATCTGTAGCTAAATCCCTCCTGGGCACAAAATTGTGCTGATCTTATCTCCTTCCTTCAGTTTGCTGCCAGTTGCTAGAGTTATTGTTTTGTTTTGTTTTGTTTTTGTTTGGTGGGAGGGCATGCACAGGAATCTTCAGGTCAGATGAAAAAGATTCAGAACGCACTGCTGTAAGAAAACAGACAGAATGCTCATGTGAACATATTCCGCTGCCTTTCACAGATGCATGCTGGAAATGTATAATCAAATTAGAAAATGTCCTCTACTCGTTGTTGAGCATTTTTCGGAAAGAGCGCGTTCCCCGTGGCATGTGTACACTTAAATAGCCCTTCACTGCCTCTGTTCTCAGCGGAACTAATGATGTGATTATGCACTTGTGTCTGAGTCTCCAGCCAGTAAAACGGAGTGAAACCTGAAAGGTAAATAGGCTTGCTTCTCAGGGTCTTGAGTTTACATTTCCAAAACCAAAATAAGGTTGTGAACTGTTTCCTAGCAAGTCAGTCTCTCCCAGGTCTGAGTAAGAATCGACCAAGAACTAAGGCAGAGCTCCCTAGTTAGTAGTAGTAGTAGTAGTATTTTAAATGGTACTTATTGATATAACTCTGCATAGCTCCCTGAGCACTGGTGAAAAAAGGACCCTCCTTCCCAAGCCCCATCCCCATCTATATACGTACACACACACACACACACACACACACACACACACACTCGAGACACTGGACAGGACAAGCAGCTTTCTGGGCTCCTAATCTTGTCCAGTCCGCACAAAGTAAGCTGTCTAAGAAAACTGTCCAGGAGGCTGCTTAGTTTTTTCACTTGCATCCTTTGAGAACATCCCATGGCTTTCTCAGTACCCTAGGCCCTCTGCCTTGACTTCTAGTTTTCATTCCTACCATAGAGAATCCTCTGTTGGAAACGGGTTAATTCCCCAACTTATATTTAGCATTTGTAGTTCATATAGGTTGGGGCAAAAGCAATTGCGGTTTTTGCAATTATTTTTAAACTTTTAAACTGCAATTACTTTTGCACCAATCTAATACTTGTACTTGCAATCATCTTCATGGCCCACAGAGATGAACTTATCCCACAACAAGAAGTGCTAGCATTTATGCAGCACTTACAGTGTGCCAAGCACTCTGCCAAATGATTCAAATAAAATCAATTTAATCTTCACAGCAACACCATCATATAGATAGCATTAAAATCCCTATTTTATAGGTATGAAAATCAAGGCACAGAGAAGTTCAGTAACTCACCCAAGGTCCCACAGCTGGAAGGTAGGTGACACCACAAGAATTCAGATTCAAGTAACCTGACCTCAGACTGTTCACTCCCAATCATGACACTACAGTCTCTCCCTATGTGCGAGTATAAAAATGTTACTGCAAAGTTAATCTAAATAGTCTCTTTTATCATCTTCACACTTGACAATTTATATTCATGAGCAATATTTGCAGAGATTTGGTGCCAGATGTAGAATTACAACAAATACTTTGGCCATGATGAGTTGGAGGAAGGATTGATCCCCCAGACCTCTCTGTAGAACACCTAGAGTCCAAATGGGTGAGAGAAAACAGGAGAGTGACAGAGAAGGAGGGCAGAAAAAGAGAGAAAGAGAGAGACGGAGAGAGACAAAGAGAGAGAGACTGAAAGACATGCAAAGAGAGAGGCAAGGACATGGAGTAATGACCCAGAGACATAGAGAGAGAATTGTGAGAAGAGGCTCAGCCAGAGGTCAGAGAGAACAGCAGCGAGATCAAGGAGATGCTCAGAAGAAGACATGACCCAAACCTGGGGAAAAGTCTAGTACACACACAAGTGGAATCCAGCAGAGAGAACTGAAAGAATGTGCTCCTTGGGCTCAAGGTAGAAGAAGGAACGATGAAGGAACTTTGAATATGAGAGGGAGCTAAGAAGGGAAGTAGACTTGATGACAAATATAAACACACTGGGCATTAGAGGGCTCTCTGATGTTGGGAATTAAGCTCCTGGAGATGTGCCATCTGCCTAAGTACGTCCTATGTACATGCATTCATGTGAATGCCTTGGCAGATGCCCGCCCGGTAGCAGCCAGCTCTGCAGTGAAGGCATTGACCGAGTGGCAGCTCACATGATTCCCACAGCGGAGAACGATGCTTTGCTGGCTCTCGTCCCCAAGACCAGACAGAGGTCTCGAGGCCTCAGGTATGGCATCAAAAGTGGAACAAGTGTCCATTGTTTTTACTAACAATAGGAATCTATTTCTTAGGGCAAATATGTATGCTCTTGAAAGTTAAGATAATAGGCACAGGGTTGAAGAAAGAGAAAAGCAAGTTTAAGAACCTAGATGCATAAAAACAATGAACAGAGCTTGCTTAGGGCAAAGATAAATCTTTTATTAAAAAGTTATATGCCAGGGGTGGCTGGTTGGCTCAGTGGGTTAGAGCACACTGCTTATAACACCAAGGTCGCCGGTTCGATTCCCACATGGGCCAGGGAGCTGTGCCCTCCACAACTAGATTGAAAACAATTACATGACTTGGAGCTGATAGGTCCTGGAAAAACACACTGTTTGCCAATATTCCCCAATAAAATAAATATAAATAAATAAATAAACAAACAAACAAACAAACTAATATATGTTTTTTTAAAAAGTTATATGCAGGAGACAATCAAAATGGAGCAGTATGTAAACACTGTGTTTCCCTTCTCAGCCATTACAAGCTGAACTGAAACTTTTCAAGGATGTGCAGAAGAAGCCACCTCCAGACTGGTAGGTCAGTGACCCAGAATGGGCTCAGCCCATAGCCATGTGTGACCATTAAAGACTAGCAGGGCTATTTCAGCTGTGGGGATTCCCCCATCCCCTAAAGGAGCAAGAGATACCAGCCCCACTCCAGCCCAGGGTTCCAGTGCTGGGCAGAGAAGTCCCCATAATTTTTGGTTGTGAAAAACAGCGGAGATTGTGACTGAGTGAGACTGAGTGTGGCTGCACTCACAGGTGCTCCTCTTAAAGAAACTGTGCGGGGACTTACACACCAACAGAATCACTCACTCTGAGTTCCAGCTCTGGGGCAGCAGCTGAAAAGGCGGCAGGGATAAATGGTGGGGAATTGAGTTGTCTGGCTTGGGACAGGGGCTGGAGAGGCGGCTTTCTCCTGCATGGGGAAGCTGGCAGAGGCCATTGTTCCTCTGTTGAGCCCTCCCCCTTCCCTGCACACCAACACAGTTGGCGGCCGTTAGTGTTTCTGCTGCTCCTCCACCCGGCCCTGGCGATTTGACACCTGGCTCTGCCCAACTCTCGGACATACCCAGGCTGTTTTCAGTGTCTTTCTCATGCCGACCGCCTGCCTTGGTTCAAGCTGCACTTTCCTAGGGTCTCTCAAAGGTTGGTGGAACCCAGACAAGCAGCATCTGGCTTGAGCATGTGCTGTACCTCTGGCTGAGCAGCCTAAGCTGGCACTAGTGGCAGCCAGCCTTGGTTCACGGCTTGGCCTCTCAAAGTCACTTCTAAGCACAGCACGGGCAGCAGACTTCAAAATGAGCTGGAGCATCACCTAGCCATCTCCAAGTACGACACACCCAAGGGGCAGATTGGGCAGGCACCAGAGTCCTGCGGAGGCAGACCCTGCTCTGTAGGGTCAGCCCCTGCACAACAACCCTTCCACTGTCATCAAGGTCAGTTCCTCACATTGATGTGCAATTATCCACCAAAGCTCAACTACAAGAGGAGGGCACACACAACCCACACAGGGACACCTGGAATGCATGGCTCAGGTGACCAGAAAGACTGTGCCACTGAACCCCACAGCACACCTATTACATAATGAGACTCTACCAAGATCAGAAGACATAGTAGCCCTACCTAATACATAGAAACAAACACAGGGAGGCAGCCAAAATGGGGAGACAAAGAAACATGTCCCAAATGAAAGAACAGAACAAAGCTCCAGAAAAAGAACTAATGAAATGGAGATAAGCAATTTATCAGACACAGAGTTCCAAATACTGGTTATAAGAATGTTCAATGAGGGGTGGCTGGATGGCTTAGTTGGTTAGAGCACGAGCTCTTAATAGCAAGGTTGCCAGTTCAATTTCCACATGGGATGGTGGGCTGTACTCCCTAAAACTAAAGATTGAAAATAGCGATTGGACTTCGAGCTGAGCTGTGGCCTCCACAACTTGATCGAAGGACAATAACTTAACTTGGAGCTGATGGGGACTGGAAAAACATACTGTTCCTCAATATTCCCCAATAAAAATTAAAAAAAAAAAGAATGCTCAATGACCTCATAAAAATGGAGATAGAAACCATGAAAAAGAACCTGTCAGAAATAAAGGATACAATAATGGAAATGAAGAATATATTACAGGGAATCAACAAATTAGATGAAGCAGAGGACCCAACCAGTGATGTAGAAGATAAGATGGAGAAAACACCCAACCAGAACAGCAAAAAGAAAAAAGAATCCAAAAAATTGAGGAGAGTTTAAGGGGCCCCAGGACAATATCAAGCGTACCAACATTCTCATTATAGGGATACCAGAAGAAGAAGAGAGAGAGCAAGGAATTAATTGAAAAGCTATTTGAAGAAATAATGACAGAAAACTTCCCTAATCTGGTAAGGAAATGACATACAAGCCCAGGAAGCAGAGAGAATCCCAAACAAGATAAACCCAAAAAGGCCCACATCAAGACATATTATAATTAAAATGCCAAAGGTTAAATACAAAGAGAGAATTTTGAAAGCAGCAAGAGAAAAGCAGTTAGTTACCTACAAGGGAGCCCCCATAAGACTGTCAGCTGATTTCTCAACGGAAACTTTGCAGGCAAGAAGGGAGTGGCAGGAAATATTCCAAGTGATGAAAAGCAATGACATACAACTAAGATTGTTCTACCCAGCAAGGCTGTCATTTAGAATTAAGGACAGATAAGGAGCTTCCCAGACAAGAAATAGCTGAAAGAGTTCATCACCACTAAACCAGTATTACAAGGAATCTTAGAGGGACTTCTGTAAGGTGAAAGGGGGGTTAAGGATGGGTGAAAGGGGAAGGGATTAAGAAGAACAAATTAGGTGTTATACAATAGTCATGGGGATGTAGAATATAGCATAAGGAATATAGTCAACATTATTGTCATAAGTAGGTATAGTGCCAAATAGGAACTAGATCTATCAGGGTGATAGATGGGAATGGGGGTAGGGTCAGGGTGGAAAAGGTGAAGGCATTAAGAAATACAAATTGGGAGTTAATACAGTGTGGGGAATATAATCAACAATGTTGTAGAGATCATGTAAGGTGCCAGACGGGCACTGGACTTATCAGGGGGTTCATGTCACAGACTGTGTAGAGGCCTGACTATGCACCTTGAAAAGCTGAAGTAGAATAATATTGGATGTCAACTAAATATATAGGTATATATAGTCATAGGATGTGGAGTATAACATAGGGAAGACAGTCGATTGTATTGTAACAGATATGTAAGATGTCAGAGGGGTAGTAGCTTGGGAGGGTGGGTTATCACCCTCCCAAGGTGATATATAAACCCTTTATGAAGGGTTTAAATGTCTAACTATTATGTTGTTTTGTATGCCTGAAACTAATTTAAAAGAAAAAAAAAGCAAGTTTAAGTCATTTGGAAACCTGTGTAGACATACAGAAAGAAAAGACTGGCATGAAATAGATTAAAATGTAATTGCTAAAAGGTGGTGGGGTTACAGTAATTTTTTCCCCTACATTCCACTTTTCTATCTTTTCCAAATATTCCACAATGAATGTATCAATTTTTTTCTGATTTTATTTTATTTTTTTTTTAGTTTTATTTTATTTTATTTTTACATCCCTCACACCGTGAACCCCCCTCCCCCTATCCACCACCACCCCGACCTCACACTGAGCCATCACATTATACACATAAAATTATAGTTGGCATTCATTAATGTCCAGTCTCTGGTGTACAATGCCATGACCAGGCATCCACAGCATCCCTGAGGTGGTCTCCCAAACAGGACACATGTCCATCGGACACCCAACAAAATCCCCAAACACTATTGAATAAGTTCCCCAAAGTAATTCTCAAAAAACCCTGAGGCCATCCTGTGGTCACCAGCCGCCCCCCAATCCCTTCACCCTTCCCCCCATCCTCAACCCCCTCACCCCCGTCCATCTAACAACTCTCGGTTTTTTGTGTCCCCAAAACTGTTTCTGATTAGTTCATACACATATTCTTTTCTTTAGATTCTGCATATAAGTGAGATCATATGGTACTTGTCTTTCTCTTTCTGACTTATTTCACTTAACATAATGTTCTCTAGATCCATCCATGTTGCTGCAAATGATAAGATTTCTTTCTTCTTTATGGCTGCGTAATACTCCATTGTATAAATGTACCACAGCTTCTTAATCCAGTCATCGACCGATGGGCATTTCGGTTGTTTCCATATCTTGGCTATTGTGTAAAGTGCTGCAATAAACATAGGAGTGCATACAGATTTTTGAATTGGAGTTTTGGATTTCTCCGGGTAGATGCCTAGGAGTGGAATTACTGGATCATAGGGTAGTTCTATCTTCAGATTCCTGAGATACCTCCATACTGTTTTCCATAGTGGCTGCACTAATCTGCAATCCCACCAACAGTGCACTAGCATTCCCTTTTCTCCACATCCCCGCCAGCATTTGTTGTTTGTTGATTTATTGATGATAGCCATTTTGACTGGCGTCAGGTGGTATCTCATTGTGGTTTTTATTTGCATTTCTCTGATGGTTAGTGAGGTTGAGCATTTCTTCATATGTCTTCTTGCCTTCTGTATGTCCTTTTTAGAAAAATGTCTCCTTAAGTCCTCTGCCCATTTTTTAATTGGGTTGTTTGTTTTTTGGGAGTTGAGTAAGTTTTTTATAGATTTGTGATATTAATCCCTTATTCTGATTTTATTTTGAAAATTATTTTTTATCACAGAAACATTATAAGGTATATGCACAGAAAGAAAAATTGAAATTATGCAGTGTTCTGGCATTCAAGAGACAATTTTTAAGATTTTGGTGTGTATTTTTCTATAGAAATATTCTCTCTCTTTTTTTATATATACATAGTTAAGTTCACTCTCTGTTGATGTCAGTTCTATGAGTTTTGACAAACACAGTCATGTAACCACCACTACAATCAAGGTACAGAAAAGTTCCATTATCCAAACAAATTCCCTTCTGCAGCCCCTGTCAACTACTGGTCTGTCTTTTGTTCCTATGATTTTACCTTTTCCAGAATGTCATATACATGAAGTTACACAGTATGAAGGCTTTAAGTCTGCCTTCTTTCACTTAGCATAACGTACCTCAGATTTATCCACTTTGTTGCACGTATCATTAGTTTGTTCTTTTTATTGCCAAGTAGTAGTCCATTTTATGGATGTACCTGAGGTTATCTATTCACCCCTTTTCACGTCCAGTTTGAAACGCCATTAGGACATTTGGATTGTTTTCAGGTTTGGGAGATTATGAATAAAGTAGCTATGAACATTCACATACAGTTTTCATTTTTCTTGGGTAAGTACCCAGTAGAACGATTGCTGAGTCATATGCTAAGTATACATTTAACTTTATAAGAAACTGACAAACATTTGCCAAAGGGGCTGTACCAATTTTTGTTTCCACCAGCAATGTAAAAGTTTCAGCTGCTCCACGTTCTTGTCAGCATTTGGTATTATCAGTTGTTGTTGTTTTATTTTAGCCATTCAAATACATGTGAAGTGGTATCTCAATGTGGTTTAATTTACATTTAATTTTAATTTACAAAAGATGGCGACTACATTTTCATGTGCTTATTTACCTACTGAATTTCTTCTTTAGTGACGTGTCTGCTCAAATCTTTTGCCCTTTTTTATTATTAGATTGTATACTTACAATTTAGTTTTGGGAGTTATTTACATCAGCTGGATACAAGATTTTTTGTTTCCAGTTTTGTCTGTTATAAAAATTGTTTCAATGAATATCTTTATACATGCTCTTTTTTCTCACTTAAGTTATTATATCCTCAAGAGATACACACATCTTAAATCTTGATACAATATCTCCAATGCTAATGTATCCTCCAAAATTGTGTTTGCTCTCAGAACCAGAACCTGAGATGGTAGCTTTTTTCTATATGAGGAGTGTCTGCCCTCAGCTGCAAGGTGGAATTTGGATATTTGCCAAAGTTATGTCTTGTTGTAGATATAACTTTTAAAGTCTAGATAGGGTCAGTTTGAATATACCATCCCCATTTTGTAGAAAATCCCTTATTCCTCCTTCCACCCTCGCTCCAAGATTTCTACAACTCTCAGATTCTTGCAGGAAGTAGAGTAATGAGGGAGGGGGATGGTCCAAAAGTTCCAAGTGTTATATTCTCAAATAATCTCTGACTCCTAGCTCCTGCTTCCAATTATTAATTGAGCCTTTGAATCATTTAGATAGCATATGCATGGTGTCTCTCCTCTATAGACTTCAACCCAGTCAACTCAGACTCTTGCCTGCATTTCCAATGAAAGAACAATAACCTAAAACACACACTCACAACTTTGTGTGCATAGGCAGATTTGATTGACGTTTTGATGAAAGGAAGAGGATTTAAGTTGCAGATTTGCAAATAACATATAATTAAAAATTAGCCACCCTACTCCTAAAAGTCCTCTGGGCCTCAACCATTTTTCATGGTCAGGCCACCCCCACATAGCCCAGTAGGTTTTTCTCACCCAGCTGGTCCTTTGTCCTTTTCCATTGTCCCACGTATGTTCTCCACCATCATCTCCTCCCCTCCAAATGTCTCTAATCAAAATGACCTGAGTGATAGGATAGGACTAGATTCATACTCTTCTCTTTAAGTACTAAATATTCTTTTTCTTATTATTAAAGTGAGGTTTCACTAGACTCTTCTTCAAAACAAGATTTGAGATACTAACTAGAGTGTTATAAACCCTTAGTTAAAAGAAAGACACTACCTGTGATTCCTTGGCAACAATGCTTTGGTTCTTCCAAGAGGCATAAACTCTACCCCTATTTCTATTTCGGGTAGATCCACTTTCACAGAGTTTTCCAAATAGTGGTTCATGTTTGAAAAACTGCACTATAGTCATAAGTAGCTAACAGGAAAAACAAAACAAAACAAAACAAAACAAAACCTTGATTTTTTTTTTAATTGCAATCATTTTTGTGTATCCTCCTATGGTTTAAAAAGAGGTTGCTTTTATGTTCTGGTCTTTTTTCTCTCCTCCTTTTTGATTAATATAAGATAAGGTAAGGCCTGAAAAATGCTTCTTAAAATGATAAAGAAGTAGAATTGATGATGGAGGGAGACTGGGAGAGGAGGAGAGGGGTTGGGAAGAGGGAGAATATATATATAAGTATATTATCAATTACAGGGAAATCCTTAAAGACACGCTTGGTATCAGACTTAATATTTGCACAGAGATGATTCTTTTTTCAACAGCAACATATTTAAAGGGTCATTTTCTTCAAAAGGCTGCAGGCCAAATTTCTGTGGGCAGCTCAAACCATGAATTAGAGTGATTAAGCCTGTAACTACTACCAACTATAACAATCAAAATGTCATGGCAACGAATGATTCTCCAGCCGAAAGTCAGAGCTCAAGGGCATAAAATTATTTTCCATTAAATAAAAATCATTCTTCCCCTAAAACCTTAGTCTCATATTCCTTGAAATTCAGTGCTCTCCTAAGCTTTGCTTAAAAGCGTTTCCATCAATTCCAGTTCCCAGAACCAAAAATGCTTGTCTAACAATCAGGAGTCTTAATAAAGTTGGAGACAATACAGGAACTGCTTGCACTTGCTTTTGCTTTGTTTTCCCAATACATTGGGCATGGATAGATCAGGTTATCATCCTGCAAGTTACTGTAACCCTTATACAAAGGAGAATATCGAGGAAGTTCTCAGTCCCAGGTTTGGATTAAATTGCATGCCCGATTATTATTCCTTTCCAATCATCCAGAAATAAAATCACTGGCCTAACACACATGTAAAATTTGCTTATGAAGCTCACCCACAGTTAAGTGAATACAAATAAAATCCACATCGAGACACTTTGTTTCATCCAACAGATTCCTTAAATGAGACCATTTGGCAATACTCAGTGTAAGTGATGGTGTCAGCATACCTAAAGTGTCCATGGGAATACAAAGGGCTGTAGCCTCTTGGAGCATAATTCCACGATCTGAAAAAATACACACACCTAGTCACCCCACTTTTAGAAATCTGACCAGCATATATAATAGGAATATAAAAACACATATTGTGAAGATATTCTTTGCAAGATCCTTTGTTTTAAGAAAAAAAAATTGGAAAAGAAGTAATGCACTCCCACCACTAGAAGAATGAAGAAATAACCTATGGTAAATCTATGCAATAGAATATCATCCAAATGTTAAAAGGAGAGCGAGATCTACACAAACTGCCTTGAAACCATCTTGAAGTTGTCCATGATACCTGGTCAAATGAAAATTCTCAGTATAAAATCATTTGATTTTTAGTAAAACTTACCAAAGAAGCCTTGCCCAGGGTCACCCAGTATTAACTGACAGAATTTATATTGCAACCCAGAGACAACTGTCTCTGAATGTCATGTTCTCCCCCTGGCCGTTCCCTTCCCCTATGGATTAGTATCATTGCTGCATTTTGTGACACGTTCACAGAAAGGCTCTGCTTTTAAAAATTCACTTATTTGAAAAGTCAAATTTGCACAAAAGATTAAGTGAGAAGCAATTGTCATTATCACAATAGTTTATTTCACTTTCAAATAGATTCAAAATAAGGATCCTTTAAAAGGCAACATTTCCTGGCGCTTTAAAAATATGACTTCCTTTACACCCACTTTTAGAGGAATATATGTATTATGTAAATTGAGAAATGCAAGCAATCTAAGATCTCTGACAGTTCCTTTGCAAAGAGCATTTGGAACAACCTGTCTAACCTGTCATCCTCAGTTTGCAGGTACAAAGGAATTATACCATCATCTGTCCTCTAGAAGTTTACAATTCATCACCTTGTACTAGGTAGGGGAATTGCACTCACAGTTAACATTTAACACTAAATGTTTAAATTCCCTCACTAGAAGCCACACAGGGCATCAGTTACAGCTCACCCACATGTTGGAGCAGAAGCATTTCCTGGTATATCATGTTTTTACTTATTCCCTCGGGCCCCTTTCGTTCTCTCTAAAATTCATCCCCCAAAAAAAGGTTCTATAGACTGAGATTTTCTGGGGTCTCATGAAGTCCCCATGAATCACAAAACATATTAGCTTCAACTTTCTAGCCATTGAAGACCAATGTCAAAGATCCATTAAATCAACAATCAAGGTCACTGCGGAGAGAAGCAGAAGCATTATTCAAAGAGCTTGTGAGGCAGCTGAATTTGACATCAAGAGTGGTCAGGTTCTAGGCCCTGCACAAAACCTCCCCCTCCTCTCGGGCCTCAGGCAAGGCTTTTAACAACTAACTTCAGCTTCTTCCCACCTGTAAAACAGATAATCATCACCTTCCTTTGAGATGTATATAAATTAATTAGTTGAGGTTTGGAAAGAGTTGTGAAAGCAAAATGATACTCATAAATGCTAAATATTAGCTGATTTTCTTTTCAATTTCATGGTTTTACTTTGGCATCATATATATCACATTCCATACACTGTGAAGCAGGAAATATCACCACTTTGTATCTGATTATTCTTCCTTAAGTTACATAAGGGTTAACCTCAGGGATTAAAACCAATTTCATAGGACTCATAAATCATCCTGCGTTATTAAGGAAAAAGACTATTACTTGCAAGGCATCTTAATATCTTATAACATAGCTGGCTATTTTTATTAGTTGTGTTTTGCAAACACTTGTGGAGGTGGTATACTAGTTTTGTCACTGTCTTACAGCTTAGGAAATAGGCAAAGATTACACATATACCTTGCACAGTCAACCTCCCATAATTAGAATTCACGGTTTCTAAATTACCAATCAATGTTTCCTATGAATCACATCTTCTCTACAAAAGAAATTGTCCAAACATGCATCATAGGTATCCAAAAGAAAAAGGTGTGTGGTTTATAGAGATTCTGTAAGTGTCAGAAACAGTTCTATAAGCTCCAACTTTCTCTCTTGAACCTTTAAAATTAGGCTATGTACTGGAAATGGTCTCGTTAAAAATTTTTTTTTTTAATGTAGAAGACTTCATGAACCCATATCACTATTTAATTTGCTGAGAGGTGATTTGTCATCTCCTCCCAAAGCTAAACAAAAGCTAGCACCTTTGCTGGGGATTCTGGATCTTATTCCAATAACCAAGGGGAACCCAGAGTGGCAGGGAAGGAAGGGGTATGTGAAATGCTTAGGTGTACATTTTGGAGAACTCACTTGGCTTCATGAAGAAAGATAGTCCGGAAAAGACAATGCTATGTGCAGAGAGACTATTAGGGAAGCTGACAGGCCGGGAAATTGTGGTGACTTATAGGAACACAGAGGCAATGCAGCTGGAGATACATAAAAAAAATCCAAGAACCGTTACATAGATAAAATCAGAGGACGGCAAGGACGCCAAAAGGGATGGGACCCAGAGCTCACAAGTAGGAATTGACTTCAGGTAAAAGGAAGAATATCATTTCCATTATGAGAGAGGAAAAGGAGAAGAACAAACATGTTGAAACAATGAAGAAGGAACATGCCAAAGCCATCAGTGAATGGCAGTGGAAAGTGAGAGAAAAGTGGTCAGAAGATGGAGATCAGCAGAAGACAGAAGCGGATCCAGGAATAGAGGAACAGTCTTTCAGGAAGTGCATGAGGAGATGTGAGGAGTGAGCAGGGACCTGGGCAAGCAGCCGGTGCTGGAGACACCCCAGAGAATGAGTCGTGGGGGGCAGTCAGGTTTGAGATAAAGCAGGAGACAGGGAAATGCTCTGTAAACCAGAGAATGCATTTGCCATAGAACAAAGATTTGCTTAACTAATTCCTCAGTTTCTATCAAAGTTATTCTGAAGTCCAGTTCTGATCCCAGGTGTACAGTTTTAGTTTTCTCTTCCAAGAAAGTGTCATCTATAAATTAAAAGGGCAATGTTTTCTAGTCCTCCTCACCAAGGAAATACAAAAATACCCGGCCCCGAGGAGCAGTCAAGCTGCTTTTATACCAAGGATGGAAACCTTCGTTCCAACACCTGTGTACTCTGGGACATGCGGACTGTGCACTGATCACTAGGCATGACAAATAGCCACAAAGTCTACTCAAGTCAAACAAAAGAAGATAAATTTCAGAGATTAAAGCATGTGCGCACGCGCGCGCACGCACACACACACACACACACACACACAACGAATGGTGTTATTTAGGGCAGAAATGAAGCAAACACATGTTTTAAAAGACTAATACTAAGTAAGTGTCCCTGTGACAACGTCAGATGCTTTGCATTTCAAGTATAAATTTAGATAAATAATACATCAATTCTTAGGGAAATTTTATAAAGAGGCATACAGAAAATGAAAATTAAAGGTCCTAAATTTGTTTCTAATATCATGCATGTCCAAGAATCTCCACAAGTTCATTAACAAAGGCCGTGAAACAACAGAATGCCAAGGACTCCTTAGAGGAACATACAGCGCTCCATTCAGAAAAAATAAATTATATGTTTTTTTCCATTCCACAAAAGCCGCAAAAGGTCATCAAATCCAACCAAAGTATTCAAATAGAGGTTCTGCCAGGCCGCTGAGTTCATTATGCCAAGCAGGGCAGGTGTCTCCTGCAGAAACCCTCCCATCTAGGGACTCTCCTTAATATTTATCTCCTTTCACTCAATCTTGTTAGTCTCGATTTCTTTGAGCCAAAACCTGCATAGCTGGAAAATTCTATTTGTGGAAATTTTTTGAAAGCTTAAAATTTTAAATCTTAATATTCAAGCTGAAATAGCAATGGTATAAATGTTCTTTTACATCTAAAAAAAATATGTATGTCTCCTCCCTACTTTTTGTGTCATGTTTTTGTGCTTCTGGAATACTTTCTATCCCAGGAAACATAGTTTATATACATAGGGCCAGATACAGAAGCTCAGCCATTGTGCAGGAGAAGCTGTGTAGGGCCCTGCCGCCTTGTTTGTTTTTTCTGGCAAGCTTCCCCTGGAGCACAGGGCTGAAGGGAAAATGCATACCTCTTACATACAAACCAAAATAACAATCCCTAGAATTTTACTTTCTCCTTCAATTATTTTTTAATACTGAAGCATGCACGCAAGAAAAAAGATGACAGTGGTGTTTCTTCTCACAATCAGCTCATAGGCACAAATCATTTTTTTTCTGAGGTATGAGAGAAAAATCTACAGCTTCTCCATAAAGAAAAGGAAACAAATTCCATGTAGCCATGTGATTGCAAAAGGAGGTTTTACTCATGTCCTTCTCTATACAGATTTACGAGGGCTTCTGCTGACATGAAGTATGTTCTTTACTGAATTCCTCAAGTGAAGCAAAACCACACATATCTGGTTCTAAAGCAACATACTGAGTCACTAGTTTACACAGTAAATGTGAAATAGTCATTTGCAAGCCTCCCCCATACCTGTGAAGCGGACTGAACCATAACAACTGCCTGGGAAAAGAAAAGAAATATTTTTAATGTAAAAAGAAAAAAAAAATTTTTTTAAATCACCAGTCTAAAAATCAGCTTACAAACCACCTCAACAACTACTCGCTAGTAGGAATGTTTCAGCAGAGTGGACACTGGATAGAAAGCAGGAAATCTTGGTGAATATATTTGTCTAATGAATGAACTCTTGCCACTTTTGTGGAATGGACCCTTGATGCAACCATCAGTTCTCCTTAAATTATAACTAGAGGGTACTCTAAAATTCTTGGCCAAGATCTAGTGTTTGGACCTAACGCCACCTTGGCCTGGTCTCTTTCTGCTGCCATTGTGTGGAATCAGTCATCAAACCCCTGGCAAATCTACTTCCATAATCTTAGCCTCAAGTCCATCGTTTCTTCCATTCCCACTGCGACAACCTGAGTTCTGGCTCTCATTATCTCTCATAAAGTTTATTGCAATCTTCCTAAATGGTTTTGGGTGCTCAAAGCTCCCCCTGAACACAAAGGCCAGATCAGTTCTCTCAGAACACTGTTCTGAACATGGCCAAAAATTAAAAGTTTAAACTGCTTAGGCTCTCCATCATTTAACCCCCTCTCCTATTTCTCAGCCTTCTCCCCCTATCTCCCCAGCAAATACGTTATCTTCAGGTCAATTGGATCATTTGGTATTCCTCAAGTTTACTCTGTCTTTTTCTACCTTTATGCCTTCACTCCTGTGTTCCCCCTCTGCCTACAATGCCATTCTTTATCCCTGGAAAACCTCACCATCTGCAAAGGGCCAAGACCAACATTACTTTCTGGGTGAAATTTCCCATGAAAAACCCAGGATAATCTCTCTTTCTCTTCCAACACTTACAGTGCTTTATGTACGCCTCTACTGTGACACTTCTAAAAAGAGTTTCTGGTATTGGGTTTTAACATTTGTGTCAACTCCCATCTTATGTATGCATTCAATACATATTACATTGAGATTCAGGCAAATTTATGGCACCATGTTAAAAGTTGAGAGTACTGCAGAAAATGAGATACACATAGACTCTGCTTTCATGGAGCTTTAGCCTAGCAGAGAGAGACAGTTGTTAGGTGAATAATTACTCAATTTACAGAATGAATAACAACAGTGATTAGTGCTATAATGAGAGTTTCTGGCTACATAATAGGGGCCCTTAACCTGGCAAGGAACAGCTTTAAGTAGAAGTGACGTTTAGGCTAATATATGAAGAATTTGCAGGAACTAACCAAACCAAAAAAAAAAAAAAAAAAAAAAAAGGTAAAGAGCATAACAGGCCAAGGAAAGTACATGTGCAAAGTCCCTAAACCAGAAGGTGCGTGAAGAAGTGCAATAAGATTTGACCATAGAAGGAAGTGGAAAGAAAAAAGTTACTTAGAATGAGGTGTAGAGGAAAAAGGGAGGCCCACATGGTCATCCAAGCCGTTTAAGAATTTTAGACCTTTTCGAAGTGCACTGAAAGCTAATTGAGGGTTACAAGTGAAGGTATGATGGAATTACATCTGCATCCAAAAAAATCACTTTGGAGACAGTGTAAATACCGGAAAGAAGGGATAAGAGCAGATGCAGACAGGCCAGCAAGAAAGAGATTTCAGTCATCTGAAGAGGCAGCACTTGGACCAAGATGTTGTCACTGAAATAAAGAAAAGTGAACATAGTCGATAAATATTGGGTTGAATCTTTTTTTTTTTTTTTTTTTGGTAAAAACAAATGGTTGCTTATCAACAATTGCCTATTTAGGGGGCAGGCTTGGCAAGACTTGGTGCTTCACTGGGTATGGAAGATAAAGGAAAAGTGGTCAAAGAGAATGTCTAGTTGTCTGGATTGTACAAATGACAGTGTCACTTACTGAAATGGAAAAGACAGGAGGAGCAAATTTAGAGACATAAATCATGATTTCTGTTCAGGACAAGTTTTATGAGAAGTCTCTCAATCACCCAAGAACGCATTTGTATAAGTAATCTGGATTCAAAGGCAAGCTTGGAGATGGAGATTTAGATTTAAAAGTCATCAGCATATGGAAGCCATAGGAGAGAATGAGATCATCTAGAGAGAGGGAGAAAGAGAGACACAGGGGAGGGGGGGAGAGAGAGAGAAAGAGAGATCTATGATTCTTAACAAGGGGTGTTATTAAGAATCACCTGTGGAATTTTCTTTTTTCAAAATACACACACCAGAGACCCAGTAAATCAGAAATTTGGGGATCTGAATACGTGTCGCTTAAAAAAAAAACTACCCAAGTGTTTCTGATTACTTCCATGAATAAAATAACCAGAAAAGTGATACAAGAAGAGACTCCAAGATAGAGGTTTAAGAAAAGCCAACATTTAGATTTGAGAAGAGACAGGAGAACTGGCAAAGGAGTCTGAAAAGGCACAGCCAAAAAGTAGAAAAGAAAATCAGAGCAGAGAGTGGAAAGAAGGGAGTGGTCCCAAGTGGAAATGCTTCTAGAGGTGAAAGGAAGGTTGAGAGGACTAAAAAGTGACCACTGACTTCATGACTTGGTGACCTAGGCAGGAGCAGAGTCCTGGAAGTGGTGGGTACAGAATGCAGAGAGGAGGGGGCTGAAGAGGGAGTGTGAGGTGGGGAAAGAGTATTAAGAACATTGACAGGGAGTGGAAAATTAGGGCAGGGATTGGAGGGGGCATGGGGTCAAGGGGAGCCTGTGGTTTCCACTTGACTACTGGTGCTTCTTGGGGAATCAATTCAATCTAAGACTTCTGTGCCTCCCCATACTACTGGGCACACTGCTCATATACAACAAAAAGCATCTGAATTTAAAAGCTTAGTCAAGTGCATCTTTTGCAACTTAGAGGGTTTCATCAGGAACATATATACTTGAAATTGACTTGATTCAATTATTTTCATTTATTCCAAAGACTAAGCAAGCCCCTATTTAGGTGCCAAACATCCTGCTCATCACTGAGGACCCAGAGAAGGCATGGTCCCTTATCACATGTTTATAAATGGCCTTGTGCCCACAGAGGGTCATATGGTCATAAAGGAATGGTTTCCTAGGGGATACAGGGTATTCCATAAGGATCTACACTGTGGGGCCTAAGTTTGATTTTACTTGGGAAAGTACCCAAGTCATGTGATTGGAATTGTTTAGGGCTACATTTTTGTGCTACCTAAATTTTCCTCTGAGAAAATCAAGGGGAAATATGAACCCCACCTTCTGAAGTAGTGCAGTCAGAGTAAGACATCTGAAGCTAGGAAGCTACTTTAGGGAACCCCAGCTCACAACTCTCAGAGCCTTAATGAACTTTTCAGCCTTCACTGACAGTAGGTATATCCCTTACCACTTTAAAGAGCCAGTTAAAGGTCTTCTCACCTGGAAAACTTGCTGGCCTCTCGTTTCCTTGGGAAGCCTGCAGGAATCAAGGCCAGGACTCCCTGAGAAGTTTTGAAACCAGAGGATTGGGCTATATTGGGGACCCAATAGTCTTCTCCCATAGTTCAGAGAGTTCTGGAGAGAGGAAGAGCTAAGCTCTCAAAATCCTCTCCCCAAAGAGGGGGCACACAGCACCTGATTGGGGTCACCTGGCCACTAGGGGGCTTTAGTTACACACTGGAAGACAAAGGATTCAGGTCAATAACACTTTACCTGTTCCTGAGAATACATTCATATTTTCTCCACCTAACCAGGTGCTCCAATTCTGGGAGGTCTCATAATGCCACTAAAAGATCCCAGTCAAACTCTAAGGTCAAGATGAGCAGAACTTTAAAACTATATTGTAATGAATGATGCATAGTTCCTTTCAAAGGAACTATGAAAGTAAAGCCGCAGATTTTCCATGAATAAAATTGGAAGATGTGGAGGAACAACCAAGAGCTGCATTCACTGACTCTTTTTCAAGAAAGAAAACACAGGGGTCTGGGAGGTTTAGGAAGTCTGAATGAGGGTAAAGGGAAGTTGAATTGGAGGAAGATGCTTCAGTCATCTCTGGGGAATTCACTACTCCAGGGCATGGTTTGATTTCAGAGACATTTAGAGTTAAGACCCTTGCTTTATAAATGAGATCCAGGCAAATCTAAGTGCTTACTTTAAAAAACATCCTTTCCTAGTTGTTCAAAAGAGAACAAACTTAGGCCCTGTCATAAAATGTGTCTGGAAACTATTAATGTATCAATGGTCTTAAATGGAAACATTTCCTGTAAATACACAAGATCCAACACATGTTAACTAAAAGTAACTTTTTTTTACAAAGGATTTCATACTTTGTAACCATCGAGTAGCTACCATACCTTTAGTAAAAATTAAATGTTTCATATACAGATACACCTTTATATTCCAAAAATTTTAAAGCTTTACCTAAAATCTTTAGATATTGCTAAATAGAAATTACTATATGGACTTCATTTGTCACTACACATTTCTAAAGACCCACCAAGTTAAAAATATTTTAAATGAATAGTTTACCTTCTTCCCATTTTTCTAAATTCTCTGGATTGTGGTTTTCCTCCCTCTATGAAAAGTCTGTGAAAAGCCATATACACAAAAAAATAAATGAAACAAAACAGTAGGTTCTTCCATTTTACAAGATATACTCATAGCTCTGATTAAAATCATATTTCTATTCCAAATACTTTTATCTAATTGAAATTTCAGAATAGCTCTACACCTGTGTATGTAAAATTCTTTGCCAAGTCCAGTCCAATTTAGGGCTGGTATAATTTTATTTCTTTGTGTTATATTTAGGTTTCTACCTTAGATGATTTTTTTTCAGGTGTACGATTTTGAAGTTGGTGCTCACTGTATATATTTTTTTTACTAATTTGGACAGCTTAATAAAATATTTTTAGGACTATTCACATAAAATATGTTTAAAGGACTTCAAAATAATAGTACAGAACAAAAATAAGACTTTGTATAGGGATTACAGATGAGGTGGGTTTACTTGTTGCATTAGTTTCCTAGAGCTGCCATAAAAAAAGAGTACCACAGAATGGGTGGCTTAAGCACAGAAATTTATTTTCTCATGAATCTGGAGGCTAAAAATAAGAAATCAAGGCACTGGCAGGGTCCATTACTTCTGAAGCCTTTCTCCTTGGTTTGTAGGTGGCTGTCTTTTCCCTGTGTTTTCACATGGCCGTTTTTCTGTACATATCTTCGTCCAAATTTCCTGTTCTTATAAGGACATCAGTCATATTGGATCAGTCTATCCTAATCACGTTATTTTAATTTAATTATCTCTTTAAAGACCTTATTTCCAAATACAGTCATAATTTGAGCTAATAGGGGTTAGGCCTTAAACATCTCAGTTTGGGGGGACACAATTCAGTCCATAACACTTGTCTTCAATGAACATGCATATTCCTAATTTAATTGGATGCTATTGGAATACTTCATACTTATTGAAAGGGAAGTTCAAGACACACTGCAAACCTTTTTAATAATATTCTGCTTAACAAGAATTATGCTTATAAATAAAACTAAACTAGTTGAGCAAGTTAGTATAGAATCAAGTATTACAATAAAACTTGTGCTAAATATCTTCACCCTAGGAAAGTGTATTTTCATCCAAATTTTTTAATTTCCTTTTACTTAATTGTAAAAATAACACAAAAAAGTTTCATCTTTATAAAAGACTAAAGAAAGTAAACCTCCCGTAAATCAATAAAAATGCCCCCACAATTCATCTATTGAAGCCTTTATCCCCAATGCTTCAGTAGGTCACTATATTTGGAGATAGAGCCTTTAAAGAGGTGATTGAGTTAAAATGAGGCCATTAGGGTGGGCCCTAATCCAACCTGACTGGTGTCCTTATAAGAAAAGGAAATTTAGACACACAGAGACACCAGGCATGCATGCGCACACAGGAAAAAACCACATGTAAACACAGGGAGAAGGTGGCCAGTACATATCAAGGAGAAGGGCCTCAGAAGAAGCCAAACCTGCTGATACCTTGATCTTGGACTTCTGGCCTAGAGCTATAAGAAAATAAATTTCTGTTATTTAAGCCACTCAGTCTGTGGTATTTTGTTACGGGAGCCCTTGCAGACTAATACAGCCATTGTGTATATACGTGTCAGTGTCTTCACATAGAATGGAAGTTCCTCTAGGGAAAAGGCTGAATCTTATTCAGATGCCAACTGTGGTGACACATGGTAGCAGTTACTGAAAAATTATGTATTGAGCGAAAGAGGAAATAAATTTTCTACAAATTATATAGATTTTTCAACTTGGAAGCCATTTAAGTTTTTAGTGTATTTCCCCTTTGTAACTCAGAGAAGACAGGGAAGCAACTTACCAGTGAAGAGGCAGAGACAAAAAGCCCAGGGAACTTGAGGAAGATTTCCATTCAAATCGACTGCAACCAGCAGCCAAACGAATGGTGCAAAGAAGCAATTTGGATCTATCCTTCTGTCCTGAGAGACCAGCTGCTAGAAGACATGCAACAATAACCTTCATGCCTCCTCATGTCAGCCCTGACCCCTACCACACCTGGAGCAGTGCTTCCTCCCTAATGGGGCAGGAGGCCACTTCCCCTCCCTCCCACCATTGTAAGCAACACAAGGTCAGCATCCTCTCTGGGCCCATGGGAATGGCCTGGAGTTTAAGTGCCCCGCCATTTCCTAAGGATGATGAAATTGTGTGAGTACACCAAGGCATACAATTGATGCTGCAGGCTTTGGCCATTGATTTGCAGTTGTGCAATTACCTAGACTCTAGGCCATATTTTCCCAATTTGTTGAGAACTATATCATGTGGGAAAGAATTAAAAGGTTTACTAAGGTCAATACAAACATAATTTATTGCTTCCCCTCAGTCAACCAAGCCTATCTACTTAGGTCTGTGACTAGTTAGCTAAGTTGGTTATGTCATTGTCCACTCAGGGGCAAGGTCAAGGTATCAATTTACAAAATCGGTAACTTTCCCTCTGTGGCACAGTCTCAGATGACTGCCGTAATAATTCAGTATTATTTTGGTCCCATGAGGAACCTGGAGACAAAAATCTGTGTGGAAAAGCAATATAAGTCAAAGGCACTGATGGAAAACCACCTCAAAGTCCATGAGGAGTATGGTAGTTTGAAAGGCCCCAATTCTCAACCTTTAAGGACTAGTTTCAAATTTCACTTGCACTATCAAAACTTATCAAGACTATGTGATAAACTTTAGTATTTCCCTATATTAAAGTTAAATTGGCAGGCTGATTATTTCTCTTTTTAAAATGCATTTAGAGGCCTATTATTTTATTTAGGCATCTTTCAGTCAACTCTGAATTCTTCAGAATGTTTGTTTCACACTCTGGTGACTTCACCCAATTCTTCGCTGGCCATAGGGTGTTAATTGTCAGGACCTGTGGTTTTTAATACCACCAGATCGTTTATATAAGCCTTCAAAAGTTCTTCATGCCATTTTGGTTTTCTGCCCTCCTATCATTTATATTATCTATTCTGGTGTCCAACTCACAGTTGACCAAAAATAAAATCTAAGGTTAAAAACAAATAGCTTTGTTTTCACCAACAAGTTCTCTTTCCTCATAAAATCAAATCCCATTTCAGTTTTTCTTCTTGGTTTGATCTTGTCCTTCCTGAGGCTGTTCTGATTTCACCCCTAACACACCCACACTGTCTTCAAAGGCCTCCTTGGTAACCTGACCTAATTCTCCATGAGGAGGCATTCCAATGATAGTGTTCAAAAGCTTCATTTCATTTGGAAAATTATAAATATGGTAGATTAATGTTCTATGCAATATGAAATCAGGAAAGCAAAGGAGTTTCTAAGTAAAGTATCCCAGATCAATCGCTTTATACATGAACGACACAAGATTCTTTACAGCATCTTTCATATTTCCCTAGGTGAACAGACAAGGTCAAGTTTTCTGTTGAAAATGCAACCTAGAGAAGAGAATTAATTTGTACACCTGAGGGAAAAAGGGTAAAAAGCTGTCAAACCAAATGTAAACAGAGTTAAAGTCAACACGAAAACATTTGATATCGGTGGGCTTTTAGTCGCTAGGCTTTATTTTGCAGGTCTGCTACTAAATGTGTTTAGCTTAATAAAACACTGTGAATGAATGAACTGCTGAGTTAAGCATCTGTTACAAGAAAATTACAGTATAACATTAAGGGTATTCTAAGCATCTCCTTTAATTACAAAGAAGGATCATTCTCAAATATTAAAAAAAATAATTATTCTAAATTAAATATCATGATGCCATTTTGTCTGCCTAATAATGTTCATGTGAACGCTGGAAATGCTGCTCAATAGCTAACAATTGTGTTAAACTTATGTTCCATACAGTACCTAGAACACAGGTTGATAAGCTATAAAAGTACGTATTGGTTAGTAATTTATTTCTCATGTTATATTTAAAATCACAGGTAAACTACTAAATAAAAAATGTTTCTATCCACTATGCCATGTAGTTGTGTGCAATTTATTTTAACTTTGGACTTTAGAGTAACCACATTTATTTTCTGCCTTCAGTGTTCAAATAATCTTTTTTTTAAAAGAAATCACACAAATATTTAGCTAGCTAGCTAGCTACATTACTTTGATGAATTACAACTGACAGCACTTAAAACATTTTTTTTTATATCTTGCTTTAACTTTTTAAGCCAAAATGAAAATTACATGTGAATAATTCAAATATACATTTCTAGCCACTATGTTTCTTTACACTTTGGTAAAAAATGTTCCTGGATTTTAAACTACTTGTATTTTATAGAGACTAAATTGTCTTACTCTGCACACATAAAGAAGTAGCATAATGACATATATGAAGTGGACAACTGAGTCTTTTTTATTCATTGATGAGAATGATGGTGATATTTTATGTACATTAAGCCCAACCGAATCCCAATTCTTCAAGTTTGTGTGCTGGCAAAATATTCACCATACACCAAAATAGACCCGATTTATAAACTGATAAAAGACTTTGCTCAAAACTTTCAAAAGAAGTAAAATGAGTTTTACTTTGAAATGACTTTTCTGCCCAAGCAGCTAAACTTTCAGTTTAAAGGCGGTTGAAGGGGCGAGGAGAGCATCATTTTCCCGAGTGCATTAACACACGGCTTTTTACACAGTGCTTTTCTCCCATGAACTGGACAGGTCTTCATAAACATTAATTAATTCTCACTATCCTTATGACGCCCACTTCCCAGTACAAACTATTAGGCTAGGCTGAGTAGCGCGTCCGACGCTCTGGATGCTATAATTACATAACAGTTCTCCGACCTGTGCTCATCCACGGAGCTCACGTACAACACCAGCGGACCTTCACACTGCAGATCAAACAGTCTAGTCTGCGAAACACTCAGAGGGACACTTTGGCATTCACTCCTTACTGGACTGGGACCACAGAACACCCTTTAAATACTAGGCCCTGCCCCTTAGCTACTCTGAGCAGCACTGGGCATGGAAAAGTGTTTGCTTTTGAAAGTTTTCAGACAACAAGTGTTGTTTGTTAACCATTTAAATGAACAGAACAAAGCTAATAAATAAGAACTAGTTTCTTCCACGTAGTTTATGCAAAAACACCCTATTTAAAGGAAATTCATAGTAAATAATAGTACACAGTAACCTGCTTCTCAAAGGATTCTGAGAATAGCTCAGTGAGTTAACTGAGAAATGTCTTTGGGACCACAGACTCAGACTTACCTTGAAAGTCTGAACGGGACTAGTTTTGCCACCTTTAATTCAGGATATTTAAGTCTTCTCTCTGACCTCAAATTAAAGCATGTAGAGAACCGGTTTTCTCTCCTCAGTACAGACAAGCTCCAGTCTTTTCTTTTGTCAACTTTTAACTGTACAGAGCAGAGACTACAACAAACATAACATTTAATTTGCCTTATTGCAATTTCTTGTCTAGCTATGTTTAGTGGGTGTGTGCACATTTTACATCAGTGTAACAGGAGGGCATATATTTTATGTTCTGCTCTTTTCATTTGGTATTGCTCAATAAACACAAGCCCAGGTGTTGATGTAATGTTCACTATTGTCATTTTTAACAACCATAGAAAGATCATTTCCAATCTTTTGCTATTATAACCAGTGTTAATATCAATTTATTGGGAAAAATTACTGTTTTCCTCTTCAGATTATTTCTATGGGGTGTGTCCCCCAAAGTGTCAAAGAGTATAAACAATTTTAGAGGTTTTATTGCAGGTTACCTGTATGCCCCAGAAAAAAAAATTAATGGCTTCATTTACAGAAACATCAGCAATTGATGGGTGTAATTACATGAGCTGTTTAGATTAACCTTTGAGCTGCAATGTAAACTCTAAGTTGTATTAATTTGCATTGTAACTGCTAGTGACATTGTACATTTTTTGTGATTATTTAGCATTTGCATTTTCTTTTGCACAAAAATATATTTCCAAAAATGTGAAATGTGAAATACTTCCTGTCCCTCTCCCTCAATCTATGTCTCTCTCTCTCTCTCTCTCTCTCTGTCTCTCTCTCTCTCTCTGTCTTTCTTTCTCTCTCTCTCAACTTCTCTCTCTCTCTCTCTCTCTCTCTCTCTCTCTCTCTCTCTCTCAAGCACTCTGAATAAAATTATATTGCATATATTTATGTGGCAGACGCTTCTAGAGACAAGATTATCTAAGGAAGACAAGTGGGCCAAGGTTTCCATTCTCATGGAGCTTTCGTTGCAGTAAAGTAATGATAAACATACATACACAGAGACAGAAAATTTCATATGTCAGTGAAGAACACAGACTGAATCCCATGGCTGACATGCTGGAAGGAGGGAGCTGTTTTAGAGCAGCTCATCAGAAAAGGCCTCACTGAGAAGGACACATTCGAGTTGGGAACTGAATAACAACAGGGGCAACCTTGTGGAGACTGCAGCAGAACCTTTGAGGCAGAAGGGACAGCAGACAGAACATCCAAGGCAGGAATGAACACATGTGGTGGTTAAACAACAGAAAGAAGCCTTGGGTGGCTGGAAGCTAAAGAACAAGGGAAAAGGAGGCCTGAAGTGCCCTCAGAGAGATAGGCAAGGGCCAAGTCATGCAAAAGGCGATGTAAGGTTAAAGATCTGTGGAAGAAAAGGGGGTACTATGGTCACATAAATTGAGGTATCACTGGGTTGACTGAAGGTAAGCAGGCTTCTCCCTGTGTGACTTTTCAAAGCCTTTAAAATGTGAATGTTCATTGTAAATTTCTAAGAGGGTGATACAGTACTCAGGGTTTCCCAAGTATATTTGGTCACATCACAGCATTCCTTTTTCATGAAGGAGCTCTTGAGCCTACTGCTTCAAGAAAAATGCTGTAGGGAACACTGGCCAAAAGAAGGGGTGGACAGTCTACCATTTTCAGGCCTAATCCAGTCTGCCACCAGTTTTTTACAGCGTGAACTAAGAATAGTTTTTACATTTGTAAATAGTCCTTTAAAAATCTAAAGATTTCATAACATAGGAAAATTATATGAAATTCAAAATATTATGCCCCTCAATAAAGTTTTATTGAGACACAGTCATGTGTATTTATTATTCTCTATGGCTATGTTTGTGTAACAGTGACAAAGTTGAGTATTTGGGACAGAGACCTAGGTTCCATAAAGCCTACAGTACTTACTATCTGGCCCTTTATGGAAAAAGTTTGTCAACCTCTGGTCTAAATCATCTGTCTAGTTACTTTGATTATAAATCTTCACATGGACCTTGCATTATAGCCATAACTTATATACTTTATAGTAAATATTTATCAAGTACTTGTCCTTTCATACGCCATTGCTTTGCCTTATATATTTATTTGTACTACATTTTGTTATAAACTTTTAAAAATGTCTACTTATTAAACCCAGTTTCTTTACCTTTAAGAATACCCTCAATTTCTTAAGCAGTCAATGTGTATTTCTTTGATAAGCTAGATAATAGGCAATTCTGTTTTATCACACTTAAAAATAAGTTATGGTTAACTTTTTAATATGTTTAGACATTTTTGAAGTTTGGTGTAATATACACATCTATAACTTTCGCAGGTCACTCATTTAACCTAGTATTTCTTAGTAACTCCTATTCCTACTCCTATATTACTTCTAGTTTGTCAGATGTTAAGCTCTAACAATATTTTAAATCTGTTTCTGAGCTATCTGCTTATTCCACTGATATCGTTTTCTTTCTGTTGATAACCTAATAACAAAGGCTTCTTCTAATTGTAATTTTATAACATATTTTTATATCTGCTAAGGCCAGTCTACTATTATTACCTTAAAATTTGAGGGTGTCTCTTTCCCCATTCATTGACCTACCTGAATATCTTAAATTCCATAAAATATGTTCAAAGAGATTTTAGTTAGTGTTGCATTAAATTAACCTAAGGAACATTTTCATTTTCATCATAACACAATTTTCCCACCAATGGCCAGGCTTCTATCTAAAAGATATCCATATGTTTTTTAAAAAGAGTGCCCCAGCATTACAACACAGGGATGCAATCCATTCCTTATAAATTCACGTTTATCTTAGTAGGTGCTTACTTTTATGTTTAAAATTCTGGATGTTTATATTTAGTTATGAATGTTCAATCGGAATACACTTTCATAGTGAACTATTCTAGGAAAATAGAAGCCCCTTCCTGACTCTCCCCTACCCTGTCACACTCCCCTCCTCAGGGGCACGCTTCTCTTAGAGAAGCCTATAAAATTTGTCAATGGATAAAACACTGCAGAAAAGACCAAAGATCATTTTTGTCTTGCTTGTCATTTGTCTTGTCATTCTCTTCTTCCAATATGTCCCTAAATTTACTGTTGTTAAAGTCACCATGACTTGTCATACAATACCATTGTATGACAATGGGTAGAAACAGATTCTCCCACAAATGCTCAAAATGTAACAGTTTTCAACTCAAAATCACAGTTTGACTTCTAGCAGCAAATCTTTTATATTTTTGTAATTGCCCCCTCTTATTGACAGAGTTTATTAAAGGCCTGGTTTCTTCCCTCAGATCCCTGTGACTAATCTCCCAATTTGGAAATAATAGACACGTTAAAAGGAGTACCAATAGATCCCATGCTAATTAGAGCTTGGGAGTGTTCAATCTTCTAGAATGCTCAACAGTCCCCTTTATTTATGGTGGTGGGTCTCTAAGGTGGCACATATTTGGTTAAAATAAATTATGTGCTAATTCTAGAGAGTTGCTAAGTGATAGTTAAATAAACAACAAGCTACACATAGTGTAGGCCCTCAGACACCCCTGATTTAAATGCATAGATGAGTTTAGGTAGAACAAGTAGGATAGCCAAGTGACAAACAGCATATCAAGATAAATTTGTATTATTCCCATGCAAAGTGTCATCAACATATTAAAAATCTCTTCCCTGATTTATTTGGGTTTTTTTAAATTAAAAATAAAATGCAATGTCTGTAAAGAATAGGAGCGGGGATTTTAGTGAAGTTTGTTTGTTTCCCTGGAGTTTCACCTGCAAGTCTATACTAACTAGCCAAAACAAACAATGCTAGCAGAACTGCCCTCTCAGCAGCTATATGCTAAATCCTATAACTCTTCATCCGGAAAAGCCGGTCAATCTCAAGCTAGACAGTGAGCAAAACAGTCTGAAGTTTTGGAGTTTAGGGGCGGGAAAAGGTTGATCAAACCCACTTATCACACTCCTGAGTTTTGAAAGACTGTGGGAAAAGTGACTCCCCTTGTTCACGGTGCTCACCCCCTCCTTTCCAGCTAAATGGAATGCTTTGCTATGCAAATAACAAGTCGGATCTCAGAGGAAGTGAAGGACTCAAGACAGTAAAGGAACTCACCTTTTGGAAGTAAATTAACTCTTTTAAGGTACCATTGAACAAATTACTTCTCCATGCTCTAAAGTTCTTAGTGCCCTAAAACCTCAAACTCGCCTGAGATTAGTTTGTTCCTTCGAGGGTCAGGCCTCATAAAGAGTAAGTCCCTTTGGAAAAACATCTTTTGTCTGCCCTAGTTAAAGCACACAAGAGAAGCATGTGGAAATCACTCAGCAAGTCGACATTTGTGTTTGACCCCAACCTACTGGAATCTGAAGGTTGAAAGTGTCAAGGTCAGTTCGGAGCCTAGTAACCTAACTGTTTGAATAGGTTTCAATTTGGTAATTACTGTATTGAGATAATTCTGCCTCCCTTTCCCATCACCATCAGTTCCCAAGAAAACTGGTGCAAGTAGTCAGGGCAAGAAAATCAAAGAAACATGTTAAATCCAGTAGGAAATTGCTCTACTCAACCAATGGCTTCCAAGAGTCTGAGACAAAGATCTTTTAACATGCCTCTCCTTCTCTGAGTCACAGCTGATTTTCTCCAGAGAAGGAACATATTCCCAAGATAACTAAATCAGGCAGGCACAAGTCCTCCAATATAACATTGCCTGGATGTCAAGTAACCCACTTTTTAGGATACTTAAAGCATACAAAAGAGCATTCTGTTTAGTACTGAACCATAACATTTAAGCTGAGTCTTAAGAAATCAGTAAGAATCTTAACGAAATTTGGTAGCGATTCCCACAGCCCACAGCTAGGCTGCTTTATATTACCTGAGGGTAACTAAGTTTTATATCCTGCCTACTTCCACAAAGAGGGAAGGTGATCCACATTAACATATGTATAACCCATACATTTTAGATTTAAAATATGTTAATATTACATTTATCTGAAAATAAAAATAACAGCTATATGAAAATATGTAAAAATGTGGGCAAATACTAAAAAAGAACATAGAAAAACATAAATAGTTGTTTTAGGATGATGTAACTGTAAGCCAATTTGCTTTCTTATTAAAAAATTATTAATATTTTAATAAAACCTAGAAACAACAGGAAGAAAGATATAGTTGCAGCTAAGCAACTGGAATGAGGTATTACAATTGCACTTTAAATATTCAGGTCTGAACTTTCTGGAAGTGAGATTAACGCTTTGGTTATAATAGCTCAAACTGACCAGTTAAAGATGTATCAGTCAGTACTCCAAAGATACACATTTTTCTACTTCTGAATCCTAGGGACATTGGGTATCGCCTTAAACATCCTGTTGTTATCCTCAAAAAAAAGCACTTCATTATTTTTGCATAATAATCAAGACTAATGTAAGTTGAAATACAGTTAAAAATTCTCTCTCTCTCCTCTCTCTCTCTCTCTCTCTCTCTCTATATATATATATATATATACATATATATATATATATATATATATATATATATATATATATATATATGTATATATATATATACCTTTGTACTCTTCCCCTGGGTCCTAACCTCAATAACAAATTGCTTCCAAAACCAAATGACAAGAATTTAAAAAATTCAATCAGCATGCAAGTTGAGGTGAACACAGTTATACCTTTTCACAACTGAATTATGTGTGAACAACTATGTGCAGGATGGAGTCAGTTCCTGGGACAAGAGGAACAGAGAAACAAGTTCAGGAGTAAACAATAGAATCCAATGTTTTAAACTCTCAATCAATGTGCTTTGGACCCTTTAGGAAATTATCTGCTGGCCAGGCTCCAATTAATAAAACTGGAAAAAAAATTTTTGCTAAAGTAATGACAATGAAACTATGCAAAACTAGAATCTACTTGCACCTTGGCTGGGAGTTCAAAGATTTGGGGGCGGGAGGGCTTGTTGTTTTTAAATACTTTTGTTAGAAAGTAAGTTGTAAAAAGTTAAGAGAGATCAATGAGATATTTTCTTCAGAAAATATGGCAAAACTGAAAGCTAGACTTAAGAAATTCTCATTAGTAACATAATTCAGCAAATTATTGTTCCATCTTGTCTTCTTTTCCTCAAATTTCACATTTTTGAAGTAAACATTTCTGAATCCTATAGTATTATATTTTCTGAATAATTTGTTCTGAATAACATAACAGCATTTATATTTTCATTCAGAGTTTTTAAAGAATATCTTTGAAGAGAGAAAAAGCAGACACAATCGGAATTTGCTTCAGTTAATACCTTAAGTAAAGTGATTTAGGAATAGTAATTTCAAATAGCTTCTTCAGTGAGATAATATTCTAATTTATTTTTCTAGGATTGACTAAATGTTGCACACCTTGAATTTTTTGTTTATTTTTCAAATTTTCTTTCTTTTTCGTTTCTTTTTTTTTTTTTTTAAATATTAGAACAATCCAAATTTTTTCCTAAAACCAACCACTTTTCTTCATTGGTAACCACTGAAGTTTCGAACCTTTGTTTATTCTGCCACTAAGTGTTGAAAGCATAGAGAAATGGGACCCTTGCAATTCTACCAGGGCCACATTTCTAACTACTCTTAATTTATTTCCAGTTAAGTTTTCAGAATTGTGCTAGTCTATCTCAAATGGCACGCCTGAATAATCCTGCATCAATTCTAATCTGGCAGTCCACCAATTATCCTAAATTGCTCCAGGGAATAGTAATAACCTTCTGATTCTCAGGTAATGTAAGGTCATCGACGTTGCTTTTGCATTGTTCTTTTCATTTTGAAAAGAAATGGGTGCATATTTTATACAATTTGCTCTGTGTTGAAGCAAAAGTATCATTGAGGACAGTTTGGAGTCTTGGGCCTCAGGCTTTATTCTCTGATTCACCTCAGGGATCAGGTGGCTGGTGGAGGGTGCAGTGCACTGAGTCCTTGGGCCACAGGCCCAGAAGAGGTCAGCTGAGGCGCTGTCAAGTATTATGGGCTTGGCATCTCACTTGTGAAACAAATCAGCCAACTCCACTCAAGCACACCTTTTCTATTCCCTTCCCTCCCCCAAAGGTTGGAGACGGAGAGTGTGCTCGCAGTTTGGCCTGAGCCCGAGGCCCTGACTCCGACCTTCTGCGAGTGGGTCTGCTCCCCACTCGCCATGCCCCCATTCAGTCACTCCAAGATGCGGCCCACCGTGAGCTCGGTGCAAGGAGAGCCTCAATACCTAATTCCTGCTTTCGCCCCCCAACAGAAAACGCCTAAAGATCTCGACGTCTCTAACCACCCCTCCACCTTGGGAGCTTGCTCCCAAGACTCCACGGCTCTGCGCGGCCGCCTGACCCCATTTCACGTGAAATGTGCCCACCGCCCTCAGGACCCGCCTGCGCTAATCAGATCCGTCTGTCTTTGCAGAGCTTCACCTGAGCTGGGGTCCCGGAGGGCGGAGGGGCTGGATGGGCGTTCAGCTCAGGCGGGGGGCACCTGAAATCTGCAATCTGGCTGGAGAGGGGCTGAGCCCAGGCTGCCCGCGGTGCCGCTCTGGCGCGGCCGCCAGGTGCACGATCTAATCCTCCGCGAGGAAGACGCCCCCTGGCGCCCCCGCGGCCGCGGGGCCTGGGAGAAACCGGAACGGGAGGGGGCGGAGCCTGTCGGCGGGATCTTGACGTCCATCCAAGGCCAGGTGATTATTGGGGTCTGCCAGCGCCGCTGCTGTCCCGAGCCCTCTCAGTGTGGCGTTGCCCGGCGGCAAGGGGGTGGTGGAATGAAGCACGGTCAAGAGAGAAAACAAAGTCAGCAGGTCACCTGGCAGGTTCTGAGCGAATTATGCAACGAAAGCCGGGGCATGTGTGATGCCTTCCACCACCACCGCCGCCAGCCCCCCGCCCATTTCTTTTTCTTAAGCTCCCAGGAAGCCGGTTCCAGTTTAAGGGTTGGGCAGGGATCAACCAAGCAGCTCCTCTGATGTGGTTATGACTTTGCTGAACTCCTCAAGAGCGATTCTCCCTCCCCATCTTTCTTTAAGTAATGGAAACATTACTACTCTGGGGGGGGGGGGACGAGATATGAAAAGGGAAAATGACGGGCTTGATCCAAAAGCAACGCCGAGAATCACCCTACAACTTCCATAAGGTACTGGGTCGAACACTGGTGCAAAACACAAAAGACTGAAACCTAAAGTAAATCATCGCCACACACATTCAATTCCTTATCTCCAGGGTCCTCAGGACTATGCCCTCAAACAGAATTTAAAGAGTTAAAGCTGGCCATAGCTCGTTGTTTTTCATGCTAACATTGTGGCATTAGGACTATTTTGTTAACTAGGTATATGCAATTCACAGAATTTCACGGTAAATTCCCCAGACCAAATATTTGGCTGAACAAATAAACAACATTATCCATTCCTGAAAATAAGCCAGTAGCAGGAGGGGGAGGTTGGGGGGAGGGTGGTTGCTAGAAAGTGACCTGAGCCGGGCAGCCACTGGGCTCAGGACTCACCCTCCCTCGGATAATTTGTCCAAGTGCTAGAGATCAGTGGGTTCCTTTTCAATGACACGGACATTTCAGAAAGTTGCTGGAAATCGGGCAAAACAAAACGAGGCCGCCTGAGGGAAACCCATAATGGGCTTCCCCTAAATGATTTATTCGACCTCCATACTATTAATCAAAGGGGCAGCGACCTGGGGGGCTAGAGAGGGGGGGGAGTAACCCTCTTTGCAGGGAGTTTTGGAGGAACTGTGGAGTCTTGCTGCCTTTGCCTGGGGCTCTGGTCTCCTCTCTCCACCTGTGCTCTCCGGGGAGCTGGGGCTTTGGCAACCGTTCCACTTCTGTTTTTATTGGTTTCCACTAAGCTGCTCCTTTTGGAGGATTGTAGGATTTCAGTAATTAAAAACAAAAATGAATCCTGCTTCACCCACCCCACCCCCAAGGGCACATGGAAGAGTGTGTGTACGTGAACGCAGGGAGTGCACACACACCACCAACACTCACGTCTTCATCTTCACAATGAAGAAATGCACTTCTATCAGAACACCCTACACAACTATTCGAAGACACTGCTTTCCCCCAAACACATCCAAACCTGTACAGGAAAAAATGCACATAAGAAATGAGCCTAAGCAGGCTAAAATTCCAGGCTTAATGTAGTTGCTGGTGGCAAGTAAGAAAAAGCAAAGTTCTGTCCTCTGGTCCTCTTAGCCACTATATCCATGTCATTCTACCTTGCTCACAGCCCTTGAGAGAAACTGTCAAACACATAGGAATTTTCCTTTTTAATTGTGGCCCAACTTTAAGCTTTCTCCTCAGAAGACCACATCCACCAAGTACGTCACTTTCTGACAAGCTCCAGGGAAGCAGGTGGGCAGCACAGAGAAGCACGGAGAGTTGACTTGCTCAAGAGATGCTATATGGTGGAACATTTTCACAGGGCCTACTTAGAAGTTCTGACCCTTCAGTATCTGACCCCATTGCCACCACACACCCCGTCTAATCTGTTGGAATTTTGAACTCAATAAAGGCCATGTGGGGAATAGGACACAAGGAAAAGAAGTCAAGAAACGCTGGAGAATTCCACCATGTGGTATATTAAAAGTGGTCACCAAATTTTTTGAAGGTAAGGAAAATTACTTATTGGCTAAAACCCACTTCTCAAAAAACAAAACAAACAAAAAACCTGTTAAAACACATACACACATGTTAATATGAGTGTGCAAATTAGTTTTGGATTGAAATTATAACACTGGTGTTTGTAATTACTGGAGACACCCTGGGGTATCATAAAAGTAGAGGTGGGAACCATTTCCCAAGTTTTGAGACTCTTATCCATCACACTTGGTTAGGATGTACCTCTAACAGGTGAGCAAAAACAGAAGATGTACAAGGAGCCCAAAATTGAACCTTTAATCTGGCCTCCTCCTTTCATCCCACTGTTTCTCTGTGGCATGTGTCATCCAGATGGGAGAGGATGCTGCGTCCTTGTTAACATTAAATAGAAATGCAAAACAATTCATCTTGGTAATTACCATCTCTCTACCATCAGTTTACTTCCTGTCTCTCGAACTTAACCACCTCCAGTTACCACCCTGACTTCCATTCTGCCCCCAGCCCCACCTTAACAGGAAAAAAATATTCATTGAAAAGAGAGGGGGCAGAAGGAAAAGAGAAAGGATTAAAGAGAAAAAGAACATAGTTTACCTTTAAAATAATGACTCATTTTATTTTTTCTTTTAATACGTAGTTATAAATATATTTTGTCAAAATATATGATCAATATGGTCAAAACATTTGCACGTAAAGTCATAAATAAGGTCAAGGTGAATGTTTAGGTTTTTTTTTTTCCTTTTTTTTTTAAAGATAAAAGTCCAGCTATAAGGAAGCAGTCTGTGTAATGTGTGGGTCAGTGGATGGGAATGTGTGTATGTGTGTGTTTGTGTGTATGTGTGTGTGTGTGTGTGTCCAAGGACTACTGATCTCAGCGGCACCCACATCCCTCTACTACCATCTCCTGATAATTTTTCAGTACCACCTTGTCATACTCATCCAGGTACAGCATGGAGATGGCGCTCAGTTCAGTGGGAACACAACACGCTTTGGGGATACTGGAATTGACAGAGTTGACCAGGGTCTGCACAATGGCGTGGTTGGTTGAGTTGAGGTGGTCAGCCAGTGGAAAGGGGCAGTCCCCATGGCAGTAGAAGGCCTGGTAGCCTGGTGGGGCCACAATCCAGTCATTCCAACCCACATCGCTGAAGTCCACATAGAGCGAGTGACGCCGGCAGTTCTTATTCTTCTTCCGGGCCCTCTGTGGGTGATGTTTAGGACTACGCTTGGCCCTCCGCCTTCGGGTCAAGGCATGTCCCCGGCCATCATGGCCAAAGGTGACCAGGAGGGGCCGGAGCTGGGCCCAATCCCCACTTCCTTGAGGTAACGATCGGCTAATCCTGACATGCTGGCCCTGGTGGGTCCGTGTCTGATGGAGGTGAGTCACCTCAATGGCCAGCCCATAGTTGGGCTGTTTCTCCCTGGTCCAGCGAAGGACCGCAGGACTCACATCGAAAGTTTCCCACCGTGTCACATTGTGGTGGACCAGTCTCGTGTCCAGTAGTCGTGTGATGAGGTGCCCAGGCACTAGTTCTGCTGGGGGCTTCATAACCTCATAAATGTTTATTCGGTGGAAGCCCTGCTCCCAATCAGGGCCCTGGTCCACCTGCTCCCGGAAGAGTCGAAGCTCTGCAGACGATATCATCTCACTCTCTGGGATGCTGCTGAGGTTAAAGAGGAAACGAAAAGCAGAGTTTTCGCTGGTCCCTGGGATGTTCTCCAGATGTTCTAGGCACAGTTGGGGAGGAAAAGAAAAAGGAAAAAACAACAACACATGAACTTTTTTAAGAGATTGAAAAATCAAGAAATAGCTAAGAGTTGGGTGATGAGTGGTGAATTCTGCTTACATAGTGGAAGCTTATTTTGGGGAAATAAGCATATCTTTTAATTTGAAGGAGCAGATAAATGGGGCAGCTAGCAAACTCAGTGAAACTTAGCTAGCATTCGGCAAGCACCAAAGACAGAAAGTATCTCCCAACCTCCTTCATATGTCTAATAATTTCCATGTGTCAACTCCTTACTCCACCACCATCAGACTCCCCTTTTAAAGCCCTCTTGGCTTTGTGTGTGCAGTTTTCTTTACAAGTGGTTGTAAAGAAAAAGAGGGGCCAACAGACCAGAGGTAGGAGGAAACATGCACACAACCACCCTCTCCCTCTTCTTCCACTTTCGAGTATGTTACTAAACATTTCCCCAGCGATCTTGAAAACACAGAGCATGCCTTGTTGATCATGTTACAGAGGGGAAAATAAATTCCAACACAGTAATGATGCTGGTGGATTAATAACTCAGATTTACTTTGGAAAAGAAACATCCGCTAGGAAACATTCAGATCGGATTACAAGGCCCCTATTGAATAAACCTGACAAATACACAGCTGTAACATTAAATTCAGTAGGTGCTTTGAAAAAAAACGGGCAGAAAACCTGGCAGAAAAGGCTTTGATATAGCAAAAACACACCGCTGGGGCTAGCCCACGTCTGCGTGGTGTCATTCCTCTTCCCCCAGCCCCTCCCCTCTGTCTCCGAAAAATAAATTTAGCCACAGCTCTGGAAATTCTTGGAGGTAGGCAGCTCTGTTCTCCAGCCTCCTGGATTTGGGGCTTTGATGTAACCTGAACTCTTCTCCCCCGGGGCTTCCATTGCCCCACCAGCCAGCCCTATTGGCCCTCCCCCGCCCAGACTCAGGGTAGGGACTGACCTTCGTGGTGGAAACTCCTCACGGTGTTGGCCCGACTGGCGCGGCGTTCAGGGTACTCCAGAGCGATGCTGTGGATCTGCTCTTCCTCTTCCTCCTCCCCAGACTGGAGCCGGTAAAGATCCCGCATGTAATCCGGGATGACGGCGCTCTTGCTAGGCTGCGGGCGGCGGCGCAGCCCAAACATCTGCAGAAGTGTGGCCTCGAAGTCCCGCAGGAGCTCATGGCTCTGCCCTGAGCGGCGTCCTCCCGCGTGGCCCTGAATCTCGGCGACTTTTTTCTTCCCCGTCTCAGGTATCAAACTAGCATGGCTCGCGCCTCCTAGCAGGACTTGGCATAATAAAACGACCATCAGCATTCGGTTACCAGGAATCATGGTGTCTCTGGGGAGGGGGAGGAGGTGGAAAGTTAAAGAATAAATAAACACCAATAACTAGAGAGAAATAGAGATGTCTCCGCATATGCATATAGGGCGAGAGATAGAGGGTCAAGATGTTAAACAGGTCAGAAAGATCAAGTTTGTGTCTTCTTCCCGTCACACACCCCCCACCATCACCAGCTGCAGCCATGCAAGGCCTGAAAGTAGGAATTGCCCTGTAATTACTTGGTCTAACTTGTTTACAGGCAAATAACCCCAAATCAGATAGCCTCCATCCTGTTAATCTTTTTTTGTCCCAACTGCTATCTGAGCTATGATCTCAGCTTGGCTTCTTCAAGGATAAACAGTTAACATTTAGGGGGTAAAACAGAATGGGGGAGGGAGAATTAAAATGCCATCGCTCTCCAATTCAGACCTTCAGTTTCCCTCCCTCTTCCTCCACCCCCATCTTTTTCCTCCCCCCACTTCAGCCCAACTTCCACAACTTTCAGCTGGTTCGGAGCAAGAGGGAGGGAAAGCAGAAAAGCAGGGACAGGACGAAGACATAGGGCGGCAGGGTCCATTGGCCGAGGCGGAGAACGTGGTCCGGGAGCTGACTAACTGTCTTGACGGTTTATTTTACTGTGGCTGATGAGTTTGAAATACCCAGCAAAAAGCATCGGATTGTGCCCGCTTGCTGACTCCCAGGAAGGGCTGGGGGGGCGGGGGAGGGGGGGGGAGTGATTCCCGGAGCGACCTCTGTGAGTTTTGACAAGCTGCTGGGAACGCAACTAGGGGGCAACCGGCACTCCCCAGTCAAATGGGAGGGTGGGATGATGAGCCCAAAAGGTATAACCCCGGGCTGAGGACCTTTAATTCTTTAGCCGCCTCGCATTTCCCTTTTTTGCAACGCACCGGATCTGAGAGTGCGGGTGGGAGCAAGCAGCGCTTTAAACAGAACCGGTACATCTAGCGCGCCGCGGCTGCCTGGCCCAGAAGCGGCAGCGCTGCCAGAAAGTGGAGTGTGGGCTCTGGAAGGAAGGTCCGCCGAGAGGGACTAGAGGCGAGCAGGGGTGGGGCGGGCAGAATGAATTCCCAGGAGAGGGAAAGAAGAGGTGTCTACTCACTGACAGAAAACAAGGCATATAATAACAGTCCATGATTCTTGACAGCCAATCTGGAACAAACTTGCTGGAAAGGCTCAGAGGAGCTGCGGCAGTGCGTCGCTCAGGATGGCACTAAGGAATGGCTCCTAAAATGAATATTTGAATATAATGAGACTCTGGCGCAGACTGGCTCTGTTTTTCTTCCAGCCCCTCTGAGTCACGTGAAGTCAGAGGCTCCGCCCCGCGCACGCAGGAGCCGGCCCTCCCTGCGGCAGGCGGTGAAAGGGCCCGCAGGCCCCCCCGCAGCCCCGCCCCCTCTCGGAGAGGCCAGCCTCCGAGCTTGCGGCCCGAACCTCCCGCGGTCTGGGAGGAGCTGCCGGAGGCGATCGGCGGAGACTTCGGCGGGTCCCCCAGCGCAGCACGCGGAGGACGCGGTCCTCGCCTCTACCTGAGGCTTTTGGTGCGTCGGGCCGGTCCCTCGCGTCAGCGGCCTGAAGCCGAAGGATCTGGGGCGCACTGGAGGGGCTGTGCCCTGCAGTGCGAACCCGGCCCAAAGAGGCTGGGAGCGGGAGTGTCTGCCTCTCAAAGCCTCACCACCAAGGGGCACTTAAAAAGGAAAGCGCTCAGCAACACTCCTCACCCTCGCGCGTACCCGGCCACCTCCTCCCCAGAGTCTCCGCGAAGCCAAATACTGCTCCCAGGGACAGCCAGTCACCCCCTGGCGAACGCCTGCGAGACGAACTGGGCAGCCTCTTCAGCTCCCAGTCCAAAGCGGCAGACCCTGTCACGCACCGGGCCGAAAGGGACGGTGGTTGGCGGCGATCATTGTGGGAATGTGGGGAGGGAGCGGCCGCTGGGCTACTTTTTTGGTTCCATTACGGAGAGAAGCTCCGCACCACGTCGGCCTCGGCGTCCCCCAGAGCCCAGCATAAATCCCCAAAGAAAGCGGTCGGCGGGGCAATTCAGGGCGGAGGGCGGACTCAAAAGGAGGCGTCGCCGAGGAGTTGGCTCGTCACAAGTTTCAGGTCTTAATGTCGCCGAGGTTTTACAACTCCAGACCCGGCGCAGAAAGGAAATCCCACCACGTTCCCAGGAGTCGAGAAAAACGTGAACAGCTTTCAGCCTGCGCTCGACCTCTGCGTCTGCATCTCTTTCTCTCTCCCTCTCTCTCTCCAGCTTGTCTTATTTTTTAAACCACCACTCCTCCCCCCGCCACTTCCTTCCCCACCCCCTTCCTCCATGCACCAGCTGCAAAGTCGCAGCAAATATTTCTTCAGGAATTTTACCAACCCACAACTCAAGGAATTACTGGGATGTCCTAACTCTACGGAAGATGCTGCACGCGTGGGTACCTCAGCACAGGGGCCTTTTGGAAAATCTGACCCGCGAATCTCTGCGTCAGCGTGGGTCCGACCCGGGGTCCCCAGCTCCACGACTCCCGCTCCAAAGCCCACTGCACCGGCCTTCCTTTCCTGAGGCTGTTGCCAGTTTCTGCCTTGGGTCGCTGCAGAGATCGAGGGCTCAGGTTGCCAGCCTCACTCGCCCCCACAAACTTGGGTTTCTTCTTGGGGGCACTCGCGGGAAGCCTTTAAGAAAGACGAGTATACAATCAAGTCCTTAGCCCTCGCTCCGGGCCACGGCTGCCGGGCGCCGCCTGACACCGCGGGCCGGGGTGCGGAGGCCGCGGGCGCCCCTGCGCGACCGTCCTTTCTCCGAGACAGCCGCGCCGCTTCTGGAGCGGCTTTCGGTTTTCCCGCTCCCGCGCCACCTTTGGGGCTGACTGCAAAAGGCTTGGGGAGAGCAAAAAGAGTTGGGGGTTTTGTTGGTTTGTTTTTGAGACGCCTGGAACCCTAAAAATTTCCCGTGGGAGGAGCTCCAGAAATGGGAAAAGCAGACGAAAGGCCGGTCCCCACGGGGCGAAGCGACAGTAGAAGGGGCGGGCGCCTGGAATCCCCGGACAATCCTCTGCCCCAGGAGTCCTGCAGGGCGGCGGCGGGAGCACGCGCTGCGCTAAAACCCAGAGGCTGAGGGAAGACCGGGTTGTGTTTCAATTTCGGATTCAGTAAGTAGGATTCATCTCTAATCACGTTTTTCTCCCCACATTTTTTAATTAAAAAAAAATAAAAGCTGAAAAGAACTTTAGGCTTCTGAAATTGTTCTTGTGGGGCGGGGATGCAACTCGTGGCGATGGTCGTTCACTTCCCTGCCAAAGTCTTCCAACGCCGAAGTTTGTGCAGAGGTCGCCTCAGTTTACCAAGTCTCCGTCTTTGGGGGTTTTCACATCTCACAAAGCCTTCAGTCCACAAACTGCGATCCTTACAAACTATCCACCCAAGAGGTGCCCGGCAGGCGTCTGAGGCCGCGGGCTCAACTCCCGCCGGGAGGGACCCGGGGATCTGGCGACCCGATCCCGTCGGCTCTGGAAGGGAGACCCAGTAAGAGCCGCGCGTCCGCCGTGCGGCTCGCCAGCGACTCCCCATAGGACACAGCATCGCAGAAAGACTCGTCCCGGGAGAGCCTGGCACACCGGCCATAGTCCCTAAAGACCCTACACCCTGAAATGATAGAGAAGAACCTCGTGGGATGCTGTAAGTCCACGAAAATAGCTCGTGGAGGTGGCGCGTCGAGCCCCGGTAGTTCGCAAGCTCTCGCTGGCTTCCGCCTGCTGGGGGCCGGGTCGACTGACACTCCCCTCCTCCAGGCTACCCCTCGAGCAGCGCGCAAGCTCCTGTGGCAGCAGAACTCCGCTCCGCACCGCAGAACCAGCCCTAGTTAGGTGTTCTCTCTCTACCCTCGCCCGCCCCTCACCCTCTCCCGACCTCAGAGCCGACACTCCTTTCTCTCCTGGCCCTTCCAGTCTGGGGATCGCAAACGCCAGTCTATCCTCAACGTGTTCCTCTCAAGACCCCGCAGTGTTTCCCAACGACCCCCAACTAAAGGTTTCTCTTCTTCTCTTCTCTCCCGCCCCAAACCTACTAAAGGTAGACATCGCCCAGGACCGCCAGACGGAGAAAGTCGCCTGGGTAGAGGCAGTAGCAGGTATGGAAGTGTCTCTCAGCGCCAGCATCCCTACCTCTAGCACAACCGTTGGGGGAAAAAAAAAAAAAAAAAGGCCACCTTTGCCGCGGCCACAGCCTGAGGGCCGCCCCCCCACCCCCGCTTCTCCCTCCAAGGATGCGCCTCGGCCCTCTCTGCCCGGCAGCCCTCGCCAGGTATCCTTGCTCACCATAGGTCCCTGCAGTAGCGGGCTCGCCAGCAGCAGCTCCTAGGGACCTCTGAACCGCTGCAGTGAACCTGGGCGAGGGCCGAGGACTGGGGCGCTGCAGGTTCGAGACGGTGCGGACGGGAATCCCATCAGGGACAGAGGCGAGATACTCAGCCCGGAGCAGCAGCGGCGTTTCAGGCTCCGGTCCCTCGGCTCGGATGCCAAACTCACCTAGCTTCCGGGCCCGGCTCCGCTCTCCTTCCCTCCCTCCCTTCTCCTCTGCCCTCCCGCATCTTCTCCTTCCTCCTCTTTCCCTCTCTCTTTCTTTCTTTCCTTCCTCCTCCTCTTCTCCCGCAGCCCCTCCCTTCTTCCCTCCTCCCTCGCTCGCCTCCCTTTTTGGGATGGGAGCCCCGCCCACATCCTCCCATCCAGCCGCCGGGCCTCGCCTTGCAGGCCCGGGTCCCGGAAGCCGGGGCAGCGCCCGAGTCCGCAGCTGCCGCTGGGGCTGGGACGCCGCTGCCTCCAGCTCGGGGAAGCGGAGGGGGCTCACCTGGGGACCACGTGCAGAGGTACTAGAAAGCTTGCATGGACTAGTCGCAGTACCTTCCAAAAATACCCATGGGAGTCTGGGCTTCCCTGAGTTTAGAGTAACTGCTGCCCAAACTGATGATTAAAACACTGAGTAATCACCATTTACCCCGAGTAATTAGAGATAATGAAACACCTCTAAAATCAGGTTATAGAAAAAGGAGCTGTTGGATTGGTTTAAAGGGTGGCCTTCCATAAACTGTTAAAGGATTTCCAAAGGTTGAGAAACAGGCTGTGTGCAGAGCTGTGTCCCGGAAAAAGGTATATACTTCTTTGGCTATTAAAAGGTGACTTTCCTTCCCAAACATTGTTTTAAATGCTTCTTGTGGAAAGCCTTGGCGACGACCCTCGAAAAGACAACTCCAATAAACAGGATAGTCTCCCTTCTCCACCAGGCCTAAGCCTTTTGAGGACAGAAGTGGCTTGGAGACAGGCTGGGGGCACGTTTTTTACTGTTAGAAAAGTCTGTTTATAACTCAGAAGCCCTCTTAAGAACCAGCACAGCAGTTATTTTTGTTGTTGTTTCTTGTTTGTTTACTTGGCTGTTTGTGCACCTAGGAATCCTTAACCTCAGCAATCTGACCTTCTGAGGAGGTAACAGCCACAGAAGCAACAACTTTTTTGGCCACAGGGAGACAAAAGATACCCTTTGGTTTGTCTTTAAAGGAAGAAGGGGGACGAGGAGTTGGCCCTTCCCTACAAGAAAGTGCTAGTAATCATATTAGCAGGGAGGTGGAATGTGTGGCTTTAAAACCTTCCCAAACAAACAGGAGCTAATTTCACACTTCATCTCTGATGGAGCAGTGAGGGAGATATCAGCATCATCTCTCTGTCTTACAAACACCGAAGGGGAAGGACAGCCTGGTTAAAGGGACTTACCCAGAGCCCAAAAGTAAATCATAGCCTCTGCTCTAGAGTTCTGAGCTAATGCTGCAGGGCGGGGTTGAGGGTCACAGCCCTGAGCTCCAGGTAGCCAGGAGAGGGCTGGAGGAGTGAGCATTTCCTGTCCTGGATTTCTTTCTCTGGGATAGACATTACACTTCACTGTTTCAACAAAGCATTTAGGTCTTTACTTAAACAGATATTGGTCCAGGGTAGCTTATCTAGAAAAGTTTTACAGTTACATACCTTCAATATTTAGAAAAGAGGTATTATTTCCTGTGTAGAATACAGATTATGAAGGGTAGGGGAAGTGCATGAGATCACAGAAACAACTGAGAGAGCAGGGCCGCAGTATCCTGATATCTTTTCCTGGTTAGCCCAATAATACATCTAACAACAGAAACAAGCTGTATGGCTTTGGGTAAGTCCTCTAATTCCTATGGGCCTCAGTTTTCTCATCTGTAGAATGAAAGGATTAGGCCAGATAATTTCCATTCCCCCTTTCATCTACCTTCTTTCCTTTTAAGTCACACCTGAGCCCACCTCCTCTAAGAACCCCTGATTAAACAGGGCAGGGCAATATACCACCACCCTGAAAGAATGGCTGACAATATACCTCCAGCTTCCAATATAATCAAAATTACATTAATTATTAATAATAACAACACAAAATTAAAACCCTATTAAATAGTTACCTAATGTGCATCCTGGGGCACTGGCAGTGTGCTCCTTCAGCACACTGCCTGGAGTAAGGATGGATTAAATGTTCACCAAGCCCCCTAAATCAATCACTATTGTTTTAATCATTAACAAAATGTGTTCCCTAATATTTAAACTCAAAAACAACAGTGATATGCTATGCTTAGAAATAGAGCTTTATTTTACTTTAAGGCACCAGATAATAGTTTTTATTTTTCTCTTTTTAAAAATCCAAATGTTTTTGAATGACAGCTATTATCTCACTTTGCTGAAGCCTAGATAATAAACTGGCTATTGGCCCACCCATGAGTCTGTGAAATTCATAGTCCAGTAGTTTCTAATAAAGCCACCTGCCATACCTTGCTTAGACCCTGGTATGAATCTTTAGATGTGTAGTGGGAGAACTCAACTCCAGGTCTCTTGGGACAGCTTTATTTCTAGCCCACATCTGAGATGGGTGCAAACCATCTACTATCAACTCTTTTTACTCACTCCTCTTTTCCTTTTCTTCCTCTCTCTCATGCCATAGAACAAATTGCTTGTTGGTTAGAGCGCTAAATCAGTCTAGTGATCACAGTTGGTAAGGGGAATCATCCAGTCTTTTCCCCATCTTAAGCTTACTTGTGAAACTTGGTGTCTTTATAGAACATCATGTACATGAACCAAATAAAGTATAGATTAGGAGGAGAAATCCCTCATAATTCAAGAGCAACTACTGCTCCTCCACTGCGACTACTGAATGAGGGGCATTCATTTGTCAATTTTTTCCTAGAGAGCATCAAGAATGAGTAGCTGGACAGCAAGTCCGTAGGGGCATCTTTTCTCAAGATATGTGCTGAGGACCATAAGCTTTAGCACAAGGCTGGAGGTTCTAATAAAAATACAGATTTCCTGGCCCTGCCTGCCTGAGCTCTGGACCCAGAAATCTATATATTTCACAAAGTTCCCTGATGAGTCTGAGCGCACTAAAGCTTGAGAACTACTGTTTTAAAAGGTATTTCCCTTACATTTTCAAGGTGAGTAGATACCATTAAAAGGCTGATACCTAGAGATTATTAAACAAGAAAGGAATATGCTTGACTTGTGCTTTATAAACCGTTATGGTAATTATAGAATTAGTATGCCCAGAACACACCAAATAGGTCTTTACAAGTGAAAAGATTTCTAATCCTGTAGCTATAGTAGCCCTTGCTTCTGGGTCCTTAATTAAGAACCACATCAGTTCTTCAAATTGTCTTTGCCAGTTAAGTGTCTGTTGAAGCTGTGTAAGGGAACTCTGAAGTAACTCCCAGCATCATTGCTGAATTTTGAGAAGCAGTAAGATAGATAAATTAGATCTGGCATTACAAGGGACCCCTGAAACTGACCAGGATCACTCATTTTTCTCTTATTAATATTTACCATTAGTTACATATTTGCTGTCTAGCCCTCACAACAACCCTCCTAAAAATCACTATTCTACAGATGAGAATCTGAAATTTAGAGAGGTCATATGAATTGTCCAAGGTCACAGAGCTAATAGGTAATGGACCCCAAATTCAGACCAGGTTAGTTTGTCTCCACCTCCACATACCATGAGCTGGACCTTTAGGGGATGGATTCCCCACAGCCACAGCTTATGACTAAACAAGGCCAGTCCTGGAAGCTTTTCCCAAGGTCAAGGCATCAGCGGCTGCTCTATCTTTGCAGCATGGTGTTATAGAAAATTTCAGGATATCTTCCCAGTTCTTAGAAGACAGAACAAAATCAAGACCCAGAAGCTTGTTTCCTCTGGATCTTATTACGTAGTCTACCTTAGAGCAAGACTTTATATGACCTTCCCAGGGAAAAGATTGTGATCTTGAGAAAGAAGCTGCTTCCCTCTGCTGGGTCTCAGTTTCGTTGTTGTAAAATGTGAGGATGGACTATTTTCCTCACAGATCTTTCTCAGCTCCCAATCTACTAGTTAAAATCATGGTCAACTGACTTAACCTCCAGAGTCTTGGTTTCCTCATTTATAATCACAGAATAACAATTTCTATTTCATAATGGTCTTATAAGCATTAAATAAGTTAATGTCATAAAATGGCATACACATAAGTGCTCAATAAATATTAGCTATTATTATTATTCTTTGCAAAGGTAATGATTACATGAGCAAAGTAGGTGAAGAGCCACACTGGTATTGAATTTTATTTATAATTAGTGATAAACTTTTTAATGGAAATGGTTATATCTCACATTTATTTTGTAATCATTGGTGCTGCACACATCTCAGGTGTTGATTGAATACAGTCTGTTTTATGTGAATTAGCATATACTAAGTTAACATTCATTACGATTTGTCTAGATAGATCTGACCCATGAACATATCTCTGCCAAGGTAACTAATAACTGATAAAGTGGACACTCATAACTACCAAGAGCAAAGAAATATTAGACTAGATGCCATATCCAAGGCATTTTCCATCTCTGAATTTTCTGATCCCTAACACTTCTGACTTCACACAATTTTTCTCTATACTTCTTGCTAAAATGTAAGCCCATTTCCTTTTCCCTGGACTGAGGAAGAAATTTACACCTGATTGCAAAGTTTTCCTTCTCCAAACATTTGAGATTGTTGTCAACCCTTGATACACCTCACTCGAAGCTAAGTAATACTGGATTCTAATATTTTCTCATTGACTAAAATAAAATGCATTATTACTTCAGTTCCCTATGCCTTAAATTGTTGTCTTGCTACTTTCTGGAATATGGTTCTATTTTTTAATCCTTCAAAACAGACCATCAACAATGGACAGAGAACTCTAATCAAGATCCCAGAGAGATCAGACAGATGAAAAGACTGCTTTTATGTCTTAACATGTTTAACATGTGGATGGCAGACAGGGCATGGCTATCGAAATTCCTCCCTCCCCAAGGAAGGGTTACCACAAAGAGTACAGGATTGGTACACAGTGAAGGATATTCGGCATCTCCCTGTTTAAGGCTTCCTCTGCTAAAAATGGTAAACAGCACCCAAATGATTCTACAGAATGAATGCTGTTTGGAAGTAAATTATTATAGAATGGATCGAGAAGGTTAAACCTTGGAATGTCACACACATCTGTCTTATTCTCTCTTTCTCTCCCTGTTGTGCATGAACAGTGTGACCTGAATAAAACTGCAGTGTCCCTGTGGGATGAGTTTTGGAAGCAGGAGCTTCCTACATGGACATCAGGCTGTACCAAATGAGTTGCTGTTGTTTCCCAGACAGATGTCAATTGGACAACACAATCTAACATTCTCCCCTCAATTAATGTTAACAGCGTTTTAGTCTTTTGCAAGGAAAGCTTTGTCCAAAAGAGTTAGGGGATACAAGAAACTTTTATTGTATAAATAAAACTTGGATGTTTTTACAAATAGTCTAAATATTTCACGTCCTGGAAAGGGTCCTTTTCACCAATGTCCTCTTCAAGAATAAATAAATGTATACTATTTGTAATCCCCTCAGGGATTATGTAATAATCATTCAAAAATGTTCATGGATATTCACTTTGTGAAAATTCATCAAGTTGTATACCTGAGATTTGTGCACTTTTCTCTTCATGTTATAATTCTCAATGAAAATTTACTAAAATTTTTATTTTAGATGAGAGGATGATTCTAAAATATGTTCAATAAAAGTTTACTAAAATATGCTTTTGAAATGGTTTTTAAAAGTTATATCCTTTGACCATCATTTGAAGCCCATCAGCAAGAGACAATATTTCTAGTCACCTCAGGTAACCAAGAGGTTGCACAGGGCAAAGCTAGAACAATCTGTAGTCCCCAGTGGCCACAGCAAAAGTGAAACAGACTTAGATCAGTTGTACCAACCAAGACCTGGCCAGCGGGGACCACTGCAGCTCAAGGTAGAGGGCAAGATATCCGACAGGCTCCTGCATTTCTCTCAAGCCAGGGGAAGGAAGGAACCGCTGGGCCAGAAGAGGAGAGCCTGGAGGCATCTGAGCTTTGTACTCTGCTCTTCCCCTTCTTGGCTTCTCTGAGAGTCTCTGACTGGGCACTGCAAAGCGTCAGTCCCTGGGGGGAAATGGCAGGGACCAGACACGTATTTCCTAAGACAGAAAGGCAATAAGCACCACAGAGAGGTAACAGCTTCAGAAAAAGTAATGGGCTCCATCCCCGGATTCTGCGAGCTCTGGGCCTGGGGCAGGGGACAGGAGAGTAATGCAGAAAATGGGGCTCCGAAGGAGCGCCTCTCTTGATGCCTCGCCAAAGGCGAGTCCCAGCTCGGACTCAAAGAGATCATCTTCAGTGCTTGTGGCCGCGGTTTGGCCCTTTCCGAGGTCTTGCGTCCCTAGGGCCAGAGATCACGCAAACTCAAAGTCAAGGAATCAGAGAAACCGAAAAGGAGTGTTGACACGCTGAGCTGCGAAGAAAGAAAGTGAGGTGAGAGGTTGCGGCCCTGCGTAGGTGGAGCAGCGAGACGCACGGTGCTCTCACCTCCTACAGGCAGATGGAGAAAGAGGTGCGGACACCCGGAAATTCCGAGCCACGCGGTCCCCTCGCGACTACAGATGCGTAGCAGGCCAAGGACACGAGCCTCGCCAGCCCCAGGCCTCCCGGTTCCTCGCTGGCCGGCTGGCCGGGACCTTATGCCAGCTCCTTATCCCCGAGCCCGTTCTGCTCAGACGCAGCGTTGAGCTTCTCCGAGGTCCCTAAAGAAACATCCGCGCGTGTCCCTGATGCCCCAGGGCCACCGAAGGAGATTCGGCAGGCTGCTGCGCCCTCTCCTTGGGCACTCCTGGTGAGTCCTGGCGGTGACGCTCTAGCACGTGTGTGAGGGTGTCTGCGCAGGGTGGGTGTAGGTCACCCCGCCCTCACGCACCCGGGCCCGGCGCGTTTCCCGCAGCCTAGCCGCCTGCGCAGCCTCTGCCGCCGGCTGGCCCGGGCCCTCGTTAATTTTAGCTCGGCGCTGCACCTTTCTACCTGCAAGAGCTCGCCCCGCTCTCAGACTCGTTTTGCAAGATTTGTGCCCCAGGTGGCTAATCTGACCCACACTTGAATAAACAGCGAGCGTCCCGGCGAGCCACCCGCACAGAATTTCCATCCAGCTGCACGAGAGGCTCCTGAGACGCCGAGAGTTCCCAGCTCTTTTTTTTCCTAGTTTAAGTCAACTAGGAAACTCTGGACGATTCCTGGAGAAGGACGGAGGGAGGAAAGAAGGAAGGGAAAGAAAGGGGGAAGGGAAGGGAGAGGGAGGGAAGGAAAGGAAGGAGAGGAGAGGAGAGGGGAGGTGAGATGGTGGTGGTGGCGGTGGCGGGAACCTCACTTGGTTCCTGGGACAGTTTTGCTCCAGGTCCCTATAGTTCTTTGCTCCTCACCATCCCATAGTCTCCGCCCCCCCCCCCCGCTCTTCCCCCTCCCATTAGATGTGTTGGAACACAGGGTACAGAAGTCCTGAGCATACTTGCAGAAAATTAAATTTGCATAGTATTTGTTAAGCTTGTCGCCCTAGCTAACCACCCCCTCCGCTACCGGTTCTATCTTATGACAGGTTGTCCGGGCCAGATGGTAGAGTGTGGCTTTTCCCATTAGGTAAGGAAAAGAGTATGCTTCCCCAAGAGTCTGGTCTCATGGGATCTGTTGTTTCTACTGGCCAAGCCCAGCAGTGATACCTGCACGTTTATGCAGCACTAGGGAGGGGAGATTTCTAAGACTAGGAAGAGAAAGGGGGTGGGGGGACTGGCATGGAGAAACCAGCAGTCCATGTGAGGTTGCTGGAGGGGCTTCAGGTAGACTCTGGTGGGGGCAGTGGATCATTGCCAAACAACCTTGGGGGTCCTAGCTTTTCCTCAAGTGGGTTAAAAACGAAACAGAACAAAGATACTCCTTTATTCAGTACAAGAGGATGGCAGGCTGGATTTTGAAGACTTTGCCCCAGAATTCTGATTTTCATTGTGAAAACTTTTTTTGTTCCCTCTTCACGTCCTACACATTACAGTGTCAACCATGGATTCTGTGCCACTCCTGCATCTGACCAGTTCTTTAGCTAGAATCTGAGGACTTTGGAAAGTCTGGGTTTATTTCCCCAGCTTTAGATAGAATCCAGGAGGGGAAAAATAAGGCTAGAAAATGGAGACTGAAAAACTAAAGGTGTTAGAGGGAATATAAAATAAGTGCTGGCTTTCTTTGTTGAATTTAAATTAAATGCTAATTTCTTTGCTTTAGAGATTCTTAAACCAGCTATGTAGCCTCATTAAGGATCCCTACATGGATTTCAGAGGATTTCTGAAAACCGCAAAATGTATTCATACAATTTTGGGGATAAGTGTAAAAGTACATTGAGGGGGGCATAATTTTATCAAATTTTCAAAGGGATTTGGGACCCAGGAAAGCTTAAAAACCTCTAGAATATGGTGCATGCATTAAATCTTTCTTATTGGGATAATGTCTCCAAGTTACACACATGCAAACCTTGACTCAGTGGTACATAGCTTTCACACTCAAGAGCAAAATGTTCTTAACTCTTCACTGGGACAGCAAAAGTGTCTCTGTTAGAGCCAATACACACAGGAGAAAAGAATCTGGTAGAAGAGAAGAAGAGTGCCCTGGAACCCAGGTCTCTGCTTACTACCACCTACCCACCTAAGACTCTTGAGATTCTTAATTTATAGATCAAGTCCTGGAATGTATATGAAACTAATTTACAGATCACAAAACATATGGCTAGTGGTACTTATGAAAATAAATGCTGGTGGATTTCCACATGCTAGTTATAATTAGATGAACTATTATGTAAATAATTATAATTATTTGAATATTTGCATATTTTCTTCAACTGTATACTTACAAGGAAAATCAACCTACTTTGGATTCCTAACCATTGTTAGGCACGTTCATGTTTCGTTACCTTATTTAATCCTAAAAACAACTTATGGCTTATATAGTAGAGTTATCTGTCCCCCCACACCCTCGCCACTTTCCTTTTAATACTTGAAGAAAGAGAGGCATAGAGAAGTTAAGTAAATTACCTAAGGCCACCCACCTAACAAACACCAGATTTCAACTTCAGATGAGGTGTCCTGCTTAGAGAAGGGATATTAGAAAAAGAGTACATTTTGTTCAGAGTTAAGTAAATTTAATTTCTACGGTTCTTGTGCATTCTGTGCAAAAGGACAAGAGTCTGAAATAGAGAAGCCACACCTGAGATGTTTTATCTTCTCATATACTCTTTGCTAGAAAACTGTCTTTAATCCATTCACTTCCTCTCCATTTCTTCCACAGTTCAGGCTCACTAGCATCTTAATACAAGCTTACACACATAGTTCCTTATTAGTTGCATCTATGTTTCAACTAATTAGGAAGTCTTTGAAGGGAAAGAATACCTCTGTCCTCCCCTCCTGCAACCCTTTCCAGTAACCCTTTGTAGAAAGGGCTATCATCTGCAGCAGCTAACATGGCAAAATTGAGGACTCCCCACCAATGGCTAAATATCTCAGTCAAGATGAATGAGCAAGAATGTAGCTCTTTTTTTATTTTTTATTTTTCCTTCCTGTCTACACCACCAAGTTATGGAGCTGATGAAGACAAAACAGATTCATTTTGCTGTTCTCTGAGTCACATAAGGGTACATTAAAAGAACTACCACAGCTCTGGTCCACTTTCTTTTAAATATTTTGTTATGCCTTTAGCATTGGTATGTGGGTTTGTTCAACAGGTAGTTCTCCTATTTTGTTTCTCTTTAGCATAAAATCCATAATACCAAACTGTACACTACGTGGTTTGTGGAAGCTGCAGAGAGCAGGCAGACATCTGTTCTTGATCTTTAATTATGTTTTAATTATGGCTTGAGAACCAGTATCACAGAAAATGAGTTGCTGGAAGGCAAGGCCCAAAAGCAGAAACAAAACAAAACAGAAATATGGAGCATAGTAGGCACTTTACTAAAAAAGATGATGAATTATGGTGTGTTTCTGTACAGGACTCAGGTGGCTGGTCTGGCATAATAGATGAAAACGTCTTCTTAGTGACATTTTGGTATTTTCACTTAAACAAGGGGGGAGTGCTGATGAAATGATTTTTAAAGGTGCGGTAGTCAGTGTGGTATGATTTTTAAAAAATAGACTTGAAGTCAGATAGCCTGGTTTTAGGTAGAGCTAAAATCTGTTCATACTATGTGCTTGAACTTGGATCTGTGTTTTTATGTCTGGAGGCCACCATTTCTTCATGAGTTATATGGGCTCTATGATCTCTAAATTTCAGGTGTCAACAAGATTTTTTTTCTGTCAAGTACCAGACAGCAAATATTTTAGGCTTTGTGGGCCATCTATTATCTCTGCCATTTGGCTTCTTCCTCTCCTTCCCCCTCCTTCCCTTCTCTTGCCGCCATCCCTCCTTCCTTCTTCCTTTATCCTCCTCGTCCTTCTCCTCCTCCAATTGTTTTAGTTTGTTAGGGCTTCTGTAACAAAGTACCACAAACTGTGTGGCTTAAACAACGGAAATGTATTGTCTCGATGTTCTGGAGGCTAGAAGTCAGAGATCAAGGTGTTAGCAAGGTTGGTTCCCTCTGAGGGCTGTGAGGGAGAAACTATTGTATGCCTCTCTCCTAACGTATGGTGGTTTGCTGGCAATCATGCCATTCCTTGGCTTGTGGACACTTTACCCTAATCTCTGCTTTCACGTTCATAGGGTGTTAGCCTTGTGTGTCTGTGTCCACACTTTTCCTTTTGTAAGGACACCAGTCATATTGGGTTTGGGGCCCACCTAGTCCAGTATGACCTCATCTTAACTAATCACATCTGCAATGACCCTATTTCCAAATGAGGTCACCTGTGATGCCAGGAGTTAGGACTTCAACATATGAATTTTGTAGGTGACAATTCAATTCATTAGACCATTCTTGGCTTATAGACCATACAGAAACAGGCTGTGGGCCATAGTTTGCTGATTGCTTTAGTGAGGCCCCTATTTATTCTGAAATCCTAAAATTCCCTATTCTCCATGAATTTCTGTAACAAATCATCTCTTATCATGTTCGTTCATTTAATACATTTTTTACTGAGTATCTACATGTGCTCGGCACTGTTTTAGATGCTGGAACATAGCAGTGAAAAACTGATAGAAATCCTTATCCTCTTGGGTCTTATCGTCTAGTAGGAAATGCAGACCACCAACAAAATAAAGATGAACAATCTATAGTATGGCAATAGGTGACAATAGGTACTAATAATAAAAATGAAGTGGGGGGATAAAGATGACGATGGGGTTGAAGTTTAATGGATTGGTCAAAGAATGCTTCATAGAAAAGTTGACATTTGAGTAGAGACCTGAAGGAGACCGAAGGAGCCAGCCACATAGATATCTGGGGAAACCGTGTTTTGCCAAAAGGAAAAGCATTGTAAATTCTGAGATGGAAGTGGGCCTGGGGTGTTCAGGAAACAGCAGGAAGCAAGTGCGCTTGAGTGGAGTGAGCAGAGCCTGGATAAATATTTGGAGATGAGGTCAGAGAGTTAGGGCAGGTGAGAGGTTAGATGGAATGTGGGCTTGTGGGCCATAGTAAGAGCCAATGTCAGTACTAGGGTGAAGTCAGGGAGGCACCTAGAGCCCACGACTTAAGGAGGCTCTCACTCTCAGGTCATTCAAGTACAGGGTAGGCCCCTTAAAATGAGTGTCTCCTTAAATTGTATGCCCTAGGTGCCTCCTTCACCTCACCTACTTTCTGAGGGTTTCAGCAGAGGAATGGCATGATCAACCTTATGTTTTATCAGGATCACTCTAGCTGCTGTGTTTAGGGCAAGGATAGAAAAAATGAGACCAATTAGAAGACTATTGAAATAACCTCCAGAGTAAAATGGTGAAAGTGTTCTTACCTGATAACCCGCCAAGGGTTAGGCCATTCCAAGCAGCTATCAGGTATATAACCAGTGGACCTAGGGTTGTCTTTTCTTTTTGTTCTCACTCAACATTCTTTGGAGGTCACCTACATGCTAGACTGTATGTTAGGTGCTGGGATTTCAACAAGGAACAGGAGATGGTTCACTGCCTCAAAGAATTAATAGTTTTTTCCTCCCTTCTTCTTTCCTTCCTTCTTGAAATATTTTGAAATTTAAAACAAAACCAAAAGCCCTGCCTCAAAGCTTATCTTCTAGGGACTTCCCTTTACTTAGGTTTTCTGGTCCAGGCACTCCGTTCCCATTCCATTCAGAGTAGTATATAAGTGGTAGTAGCATCAAGGAAGGACTTGGGAAATCGGCTATGATTTATTATGACTTCTCATGGGAATACTATATATCTATATCTATACCTATATATCTATATCTTTATCTATATCTATATCTATATCTATATATCTATCTCCTTCAATCATAGGATCAGGAACTTTTAGGTCCAGAAAGTTCTAGATCTTCACATTCAAACATCTCATTTTACAGATAAAGAGACTTGGACCCAGAGAGATCAACCTACAATTACACACCTACATAATAGTAGAGTGTGGCAGATTGTATTTTTACAAGCTGGCTGCAACAATGTCTTCCATCCCACATACTCTTGAATGTGACTTTGACACTTCCCATTGAGAAAGGGGGGGTCTGTGTTTTCTTCTCTTGAATTTAGGCATATTTGTTTTCTACTGCTGCTGTAAAACAATGATCACAAACTCAATGGCTTAAAACAATACACATCTATTATCTTACAGTTCTGGAGATCAAAATTCCAAAATAGGTCTTCTAGGCTAACATCAAGGTGCAGTAGGGCTGGGTTCCTTCTGGAGTTCTCTAGGGAGAATCTGTTTCCCGGCCTTTTCCAGCTTCTAGAGGCTGCCTGCATTCCTTGGCTCCTGGCTGCATCACTCTGACCTGTGCTTCTGCATCACATTTCCTTCTCTGATTCTGACCCTTGTGCCTCTTTGTTGTAAGGATATTTGTGATTACACTGGGCCCACCCAGAATAATCTCTCCATCTCGAGGTCCTTAATCACATCAGCAAAATCCCTTGGCCAGGTAAAGTAACCTAGTCACAAGTTTGGGGATTAGGATATGAACATCTTAAAGGAGTTATTATTCTGCCTACCACACTGGGTAAGCTCATGACTACAGTGAATTGAGCTATGGAGCTGCCAAGAGGAGGCCATGAGGTGATATTGCTTCTGACTGGTTGTCTTGGAGCATTTGCTTTCAGCACCCAATTGCCATTGTCAGGCTGTGAGAAGGCCCAAACTAACCCAAACAGGGAGGCCACAGAGAGAGGCCATGGGAAGGTGTTCTGGCTGGAAGCCAGCTGTGGCCTCAGCTGACAGCCAGCATCACCCACCACCCATGTGAATGAATCTGCTTCTAGATGATTCCAGTTCCCAACGAGACTCTGTATTAGCCCCAGCTTTCAAGTCTTTCCATCTGAGGCTCCAGACATCACAGCATAAAGATAAGTACCCCCACTATGCCCTGTTCAAATTCCTGATCCACAGAAAATGTGAGAAATAATAAAATGATGGTTGTCGTTTTAAGCCATTAAGTTTGGGGATGATTTGTTATGCAATAACCAGTAACTGATACAAAGGTCCATAACCCAGGTCTTCAGTTTCTCAGCCCCAGTGCTTTTTCCACCCCAACATTACCTCTAAATCAAGCAAGTAAACTTGTGAGCAAGAATCATTTATTGAGCACCTATTAGGAGTCCTTTGGGAAACTTAAAGGTCTATAAAACCTGCTTTTCATCTTCAGAGAACACTCCCTAATCTGGTGGGAAAGATGTACAGAAAGCATCTGTCAGGAGTGGAGTTAGGAGGCTGGTGCACTATTCGTGATGAGAGATGGGGCGATCCTGAACCCTGGGCATGCCATTTGGAAAGGAGAGAAACTAGAATCTGAGGACATTTTCTAAGAATCAGTTAACAAGAATGTCCAGGTGAGAGATATGCAGAAAGAGGAGGTAAGGAAGATTCTGTTGTTTCTAGCCATTAAGGAAGGTAGGAAATCCAGGAGGAAAGCCAGATTTGAGGAGCCTTTATGGTACAAAAATTCAGTGTGTGGTCATCACTGAGGCTAATCTATGTTCCTGAAAGCATTAAATAATGCTTAGTTCCATGATGGAGCATTTAGAGAACCAGTGGGGGTCACCTTAAGAGGTACTATTGTCTATGCAAGCAACCAGAATTCCTAGCATCTATTACCAAGAGCATATCTAGTCTTCAGCACCATTTGTCAGGGACAATGCAGTTTCACATAAACTTGTTGCATTTGTTCATTCATCACAGTAAATCTTAGAAGGGTAGGTAGAATAGGTGGTAGTGTCACCATTTGGCTATGAGAACATTCAAGATTGGGCAGTGGCTGGGAGGGCCCTGCTCCTTCCCCATGTGTGCTTCCTCTCCAACAGAGAGTTTCTTTTGTCTCAGGAAAGAGACAAGCAATTGTCTTTCCATTCGCTTGTGAGTTTTAAGGCATCTTCACATGAACCTCAAAGATATAAGCAAACAAAAATTTGCTACCAAGAGCATGCTCTGTTGTATTCCTGTAATGGCTCATTTTCATAATGGGCTATAAAGTTTGCTTCTACATAACTATAAACATAGTATTTCCTGCTCTATTTGAGAAACTCAGAAGACAGCTAAGGAATGCTCCATTTTCATCAGTATCCATGACTCCGCAATTAATCCCTCAGTGATCTGACCTGCACAAACTGCTCTAGAAATTGACTTGAGCAGCAAATGAATTATTCCTACTCTTCATTTTGTTCTTCATGTGGGCAGAAGTGCTATGCTATGACTCTATTAGAAATTAGTAAAGCTGTGACTGGAACAAATACATGTGAAACATATTCAACTGGTTGAGAAGAAATTGAAGACATTAATCTTTGTGATCTCGGCTGGAATATACGTTAAAAAATAGGTAAATTAATGCTCCAATTTAGTTTTATTAAATAACATTTTTCCTGATTACAAACCTAATACAATTTTATTTTAAACATTTGGAAAGTATGTGAAAGGCACTAAAAAAAAAAAAATTCCCTTGTGAACTTTTCACCCAGAAACAACTATTGTCAGTAGTTTAGTGAAAATGCTTTTAGACTCTTTTTTTTGTAAATATACATCTAATGACTCCCCCCTCCCTTCTGCTGCCTACACCCCCTCACCCCACTCTGGTTCAAGCTGTTGTTTCTCAGTCTAGTAGTGTAGGACACAGCTCCCTGGCCCATGCCGGTATTATGAGCCTTGCACTCCCCTCGGCTGAGGCGGTTGGTCATCGGGTCAGACGCTCACAGCAGTTCACGGCAGCTCTCGCAAGCTGCCAGCCAGCCACTCACCATGGCTGCTGGCCACTCACTCAGGCCACATCGGCTCAAGGCAGCACACAGTAGCCTGCAGCAGCTCACGCCAACCTCCTGCTGCTCACTGCAGTCCAGCTACAGGGAGAGCTGTTGTTCATAATCTTAGCTGTAGAGGGCGCAGCTCACTGGCCATGCGGGGAATTGAACCAGCGACCTCGGTGTTAGGAGCATGTGGCTCCAACCACCTGAGCCACTGGCAGGTCCAAGACTTTATTAAAAATGGAATTATGCTGCACTCACTGATTTGTAAACTGATTTTTAAATACTAGTCTTTTTGGTTAACATATCATGAGTGTATTTATATCATATTTTATTCTTGAAGCCAATGTAAGAAGTTTTCTATAGGCTGAATATATTTACTACATGAATGTTTTATAACATATTAACTTCATCTATAATACATTCATCAAATATTTATTCTAGACCTACCGTGTTTCCCTGAAAATAAGACCTAATTGGAAAATAAGCCCTAGCATGATTTTTTTTCAGGATGACAACCCCTGAAGATAAGCCCTCATGCATGTTTGGGAGCAAAAATTAATATAAGACCTAGTCTTATTTTCAGGGAAACACAGCACTATAAGTCAAAGTACTATTGCCAGCATTGGGGATACAAAGGAGAATGAAACAGAGAAAATCATTGCCATCTTTGAGCTTATATTAAAAAAGGGAAGACAAGCAACAGCCAAATAGACAAACATATACATAGATGGTATTAGAACAAACATAGGTTGTCTTAGAATAGTATTTCTCCTATTGTTTAAAAAAAATGGAAATAATTGTAAAAGTTTTGTATATAGACTTCAGTTGGTCCTGATTTGGATATTTACCACAAAATCCTTGTCTGTGGTTTGGATTTGAGTGTGTTATAACTTCATCAGCAGGTTTGAGGGATCATAAGTGTTTCAGTGACCTAGTGCTTCATAATAAATAACCCCAAAACAGAGTGGCTTAAAATAATTTATTGTCATCTCTTACAGTTCTGTAGGTTGACTGGGCTCAGTGCGGCACTTCTTGCTTTGGGTCTTATGTAGTTGCCTTCAAATGGTTGCTGGGGCTACAGACATCTGAAAGCTCAACTGGGCTGGATGTCCAAAACGGATTCTTCCCTACATGTTTGGCACCTCATCTAGATGGCTGGAATTGCCGGGGGTGGTCAGGTGTCTCTTTTTCTTCATGCAGCCTCTCAACATGGATATCTTTGGTTTTATCATAGCATGGGGGACTCATAGTAGTTGAGCATCTTACATGGCAGCTGGCTTCCCCAAAGCAAGCATTCAAAGAACTCAAGGCAGAACTAGGCTTATTATGACCTAGCCTCAGAAATCATACAATGTCTCTTCTACCATATTCTATCGATTACATAAAGTCCTAGAATTGATGAGGAAGGGGCCTGCACAAGGCTGTGAATACCAAAAGGCTGGGTCATTTCAGGACCATCTTTGGACACTAGCTACGAAGATGAGGAAAGTAGCTTAAACAGAAAATTGCATTATGCCATTGAAAAATCAAAGGTTTCTCCACAGAGCTCAGCACATACCAAATGAAGGTCCTTACCCCAAACAATTCCAAAGCCACAGGCCTGTTAATTCTTTGGGTCAGTTAATGCTGGCAGTAGATAGAAATGCAAAGACATTCTATTCAAAAGGTGTGAATTTTGATATATGGGGTTGACAAACCTAGGGGTCCCTTTTCGGGGTGGGGGGGGCGGGGCAGGGGGACAGGACTCCTACCATTGGGAGCCAGAAAGTAGTATAGTCATGTGCCACTTAATGATGGGGATACATCCTGAGAAATGTGTCATTAGGCAATTTCACTGTTGTGCAAATATCAGAGAGTGCACTAAGATGGTCCAGCCTACTACACATCTAGGTTGTATGGTAGAGCCTATTGCTCCTAGGCTACAAACCTGCATAGCATGTTACTGCAGTGAACACTGTAAGCAATTGTAACACATAGTAAATACGTACTGTACGTAATTGTAGGTGCTATACTTTTATATGACTGGCAGTATAGTAGGTTTGTTTACACCAGTATCAGCACAAACACATGAGTAATGTGTTGAACTATAACATTAAGACGGCTACAATATCACTAGGCGAGAGGACTTCTTCAGCTCTGTTATAATCTTATGGGACCACCGTCTACATAGTCTAGTGGCAGTCCGGGCTAAAAGCTACCAAATACTTGGTTTGGACCAGATACTAAGCCAGTCTTGATTAGTGCCCTTACTCATTTTTCTTTTCAGAAGTACTTATGAAGCAACTGTTACCCCTGTTTTACAGATGAGGAAACTGAGTCACAGAAGCTTTCAACAGTTTGTCCCAGGTCACATGGGGATTTCCCCCCCAGGAAGTCCAACTCCAGAGCCCATCCAACACACAGAGCACAGTGTGCTCACACCACACTGCACTGCCTTGAGCAAGTCACTTGATTTCTCTGTGTTTTCCTATGTAAAACAGAACTAACACCCTTTGCTCACAGGCTTGCCCTAAGAAATGAGTGTCGGCAACTTTGCTACTTACAAGCTATGTGACCTTGGGAAAATTGCTTAATCTTTCTGAGCCTCGGTTTCCTTATTTAATAAATGAGTATGTTCTTATGAGGAGTCCATGGGATAATGTATAAAAAGTGCAGTGTCTGGCATAAGGGGTTTAACAAATGGTATTAATTGGTATTAATATTATTATTTCTTATCTTGTAGCAGAACTTCAAGGTTCTCACATTGTGCTTAATACCCTCACAAGTCTCCTGTTCAAATTGCTGTTATTTTGTCTGATTTTTACTCTTCCCTAACTTTCCCACCCAGGAAACAACTGCACATTTGGGCAGAGGGACACAAAAAGCATTGGTAGATAGTCACGTTGCCACCACAGATGTCCATGCTTTGGCTGAGAACAGAGAACAGCAGCCAATACTCACAGAGGATTGCAGATGTTCTCTTACAACTTGGATCAGAGGAGCCATTATAGACACAGGGTGAGGATTGCAGACTTTTTTGTTCAGGATGGAATATTGCAGAATGTGCTACATTCATCCAACACTTATTAAATACCTACTCTGTGCTGAGTTGCTTTGGAAATACAAAGATGAACAAAATACAAAGAGGATACTTCCTGTCCTCTTGGACCTCAAAATATAGATGGGGTGATGAAACACATATAATTAACCACAATACAGTATGAGGTTCTAGGTATAGCAGAAATACAAACAGTGGTTGATCTCAGGAGAAATTTTATCAGGGATGTCTGGAGAGAGACAAGGAAGACTTCTTGGAGGAAGTGGTATTTTATCAGGACTTAAAATGAAAGGCCTTCAATAAGCAGAGATGGGGCAGGGTAAAGATCATTCAAGGAAATGATGTGAAGGCAGGTATGGAGTAAGGTGAATGAGTTGCCTAATTAGAGTGGGTGTGTATGTGACTGCTGATTGGCTGGCCGACCTCCATCCACAAGCCCGCCTCCCCCAGTCATGTTCCACCATGTGACACCCTTTTGATCATTGAGTCATAAGCAGAAGATTGCTGAGTTAGGATTCTGGGAAAGTATTCACTTTACACATAAAAACAGAACAGGCTCAATTAGTATTCATTTTCTTCAACTTTTGCCCTTTGTTGTTTCTTCTTTCTCCTACTTGGAATGTGGGTGAGATTCCTGGAAGTACATCTTGAGGTCACGAGTTATTAAGCAAGAGGTTGAAAGGGGTGGTGGAACCAGGAGACAGAAGGAGCTTCGGTCCATCACTGAGTACACACCAGCCCTGAGCTGCAGACCTATTAATTTCTTATGTGAGAAAAATTACCCTCTATTTTTTTAAGCTAGCACACATTGAATGTTCTGTTACTTGCAACCAAAAGCATTCCTGATTAATACATGGGGCAATGGTGACTCCATGGGATGTAAAGTCAGAAAAAAAGAATCTCAGAAAAATGAGATTCAAATTTTGAAGGGTGATGGAGTCCATTTATCGATTGATTGATTGTTCCTTATTTAGTAGGCAATGAGGAGATAGTGAAGGTTTGTGAGTAAGAATAGTATTGGACCTGTGCTTTAGGAAGATTTATCCAGCAACAAAAGAGAAAATGCTTGAAGTCAAATAACCTGTTTAAGAAACAATTTTAACAGCTGCCGTACAAAGTAGGATCTCCCCATCATAATCCCTATCACAAACTGTAAAAATGTATATGTATAATTTGAGATATACAATGGACACTTTCCCAATTTATGTCAAGTGTATTTACATAAAACTTTGCTGTATTATAATTTGTAACGTACAATCTAAAGAGAAGTTCAGTTTGCTCTGTGAAGGCAGCTTCAAAAGCAGTTCCCTAAACCTTCTTTGCAACCAGACGATGACCCACTGATCCAATTCTTTCCCATTTAAAAACTGAAGAGCCATCACTCTATAGTAGGAGAGTAGCAAGAGATGGTGAAGTGAGAGGAGGCATGTGAGAAGAAATTTACAGGGAGAACTGACAGGTCTTGGTAACTGTTTGGATGTGAGGACCAAAGAGTAGGACAGATGAGGGGTGACTCCAAGATGAGACCTATGTTGCTGGAAGTTTCAGGAGAGCAGTGTACAAAAGGAGCAGGTTTGAGGGCAGAGTGGTGGGAGATGGTGGGTTCCTCAGGCCAGACCAGGAATAGGCACTGGAAGAACTGTCCACATGAGTGGGGACCACTCCAGCCTACAAGTAAAGGAGGGACTCTGATTGGAACCTGGTGCTCCTGACAGTCTTCTTGGTCAACTCTACTCCATCCCTCTCCCCACCTATGATGGTTAATTCTATGTGTCAATTTGACTGGGCCACAAAATGCCCAGACATTTGGTCAAACATTATTCTGGGTGTGTCTGCTGGATGAGATTAACCTTTGAATTGGTAGACTGAGTCAAGCCCATTGCACTCTCCAGGGTGGGTGGGTCCCATCCAACCAGTTGAAAGCCTGAATAGAATAAAAATGCTGACCCTCCCACTAATAAGAGGGAGTTCCTTTTGCTTAAATGTCTTTGAGTTAGGACATTGTTGTTTTTTTTTCCCCTGCCCTCCAAACCTGAACTGAAACATTGGCCCATTCTGTATCTCAAGCCTGCTGACATTCGGACTGAACTATCCCATGGGCTCTCCTGGGTCTCCAGGTTGCCGACAGCAGATCTTGGGCCTTGTAGCTACCATGATCGCGTGAGCCATAATTCTCTATATAAATTCCTTTTCATATTTGGTTCTGTTTCTCTGGAGAACCCTGATTAATACATCACCCCATCTCTGCTTGCTCTATATCTAACCTCCTCTTGTCCTGCTGGGTTCCAACTGGGTTTCTCTCTCTCAAGCTTTGGCATCTCTGTCTACTGATTCTCTTCCCCAGAGCTTGTGACACCCCACTTGAGTAGTCCATTGGAACTACCTCTCAGTTAATCTGTCCCTTCCAGGCTGACCTCCTGGTATTGCAGCTTGGTTTGGGGGATACACATATCAGTAAGACACTCTTGAGGATCTCGGGATTCATCTATTTTACAAACATTTATTGTCTAATACTTCCCAGGCTTTGTGTAAATGAATATAATAAAATATGGTCAAGTCCCAGCCCTCATGAAGTTTGATAAAAGAGAAAGATGAACTAATAATGGCAGAGCAATAGGTGACGGAGCCATGCTGGGGAAATTGAAGGGATGTCTGGGAAGGCTTCACAGGGGAGAGGGCAAGAGCTAAGTGGGCAAGAGCATCCCAGACAGGGGAGACAGCATGAGACAGAGGTGTCAACACACCTAGTGCATTCTGCCATCATGCTTCTGTGGCTGCAGTCAGAGAGGAGTGTGTGTACAATTAAGTAAATGAATGAAGCCCACAATGTAATCTACAATTTACTTAACCTATCTGAGCCTCCCTTGGCTTCTCTGTAAAATGGAGATTATCTCCTGGGATTGTTAGGAGGATTAAATGAGATAATGAATGTAAAGTGCTTAACACAATGCCAGGCACCGTGAGTGCTTAACAGCTCCTGTTATCTAGTAGGTCACAGGCCAGGACTAGTGTTTTTACAAAGATTGTGGTAGTGTGCACAAGTAGATAGGATGAGACAAGAAGTCCAGGTGGGAGCCAACGGCAATTGCCTAGGCCAGATATAGTGAAGCCACCAGTGGTGGTGGGTGATGGGATAATGGGTGCATAAATCTTCAGTCAGTCTAAATAGCGTTTCTTAAAACACAAGAAAAAAACTCTTGTTTTAAGCTGGCATAGTTAATTGTAAATTAAATGCTATACGAAACAACAGCAATTGGTAGGCTGGGAAAATGCTTAGTTTATGGAATTAGCCCTGAAGGAGTTGGGATCCCCCTTAATTCTGAAGAGTGGGGAAGCTTCACTGAATGCACATTCCATTTGAGTCTATCATTCTGCCGCCATTTTTCAAGGAGTCTGGGCATTGAATCACGCATAACAAGTATTTACTGAGTATTTACTATGTGCAAAGCATTATTAAAAGTTTCATAATCTTTAGTACAAGATCCAAGTTTCTTCAAAAAGATTGTTCTTGTTTAAAAGAACCCTGGGAAAAACCAAAATGACTTACTTTTTTTTAATTGTTATTTGAAGAAGTAAAAACAATTGAATTTAAAACCGACTCTGTACATTCAACCAGTGATTCCTTAAAAATAGTATCATACTCAAAACAAAAGAACAACTCAGATTTTTCTCACAGAATTTATACAGGTCCCCAAACCATTCAATGTGGTTGTGTGGTGCTTGGCTGAGATGGTTTGACAGGAGAAACAAGGACAAACTCTAGAGCTCTCAGTTTACTTAAGGATGATTTGTTCTCATGAACAGATATCAATTCAAATGTTCTCCAGGGCTTTCCAAAATTCACTTAACCTGACGTTGACTGGTACATTAAACAAACTTACCACAGAAGCCATGATTACCTTTGATTCAGAACCTACTCTGTGTCACATAACTTATTGTTAACCTTTACAATTACCCTGAAATATTGGCATTATTATCCCTATTTAACGGAAGAAAAGACTGAGTGTCAGAGATTAAGGTTGAGCGGCAAACCTGGGATGAAAACTCAGGTTTGTTGACTCCTGAGCTGAAATTCTTTCCATTTCTCTGGTAGCTTCTTACACTACCCGTGGGTTGCTCTGACCCTTCAAATAGACACAGTGTCTGACTTGTCTTTTGAATTTTGTTTTTCAACCTTTCCCCTTCTGGATCATGAAAATAATAAACATTCATTGCAGAAAATTTTGAGATAATAGGAGTGTATAAGGAAGCATTCTACGTATAGTTATGATAACCATTTCTAGGTTAGGTTGCCAAGGTGAAACTACGTTGCTCTCATTGAAAAAGCAAGGCCTTTTCTTATGAGTTGATTTAAAAGGGAAGATGATGATGTGGTCTTTGTTTGCCAATGTTTAGGTATATAGAAAGAGTAAATAAGTGCTTATTTAATAAACAAATTATGTATATAGAATGAATAAACAAATATATAGTACGAATATACATATTCATTCTGTATATATGTACTAAATACATAGCATGAATAAGTAAGGTGGGGAGAGGGTTTCCTTTTTTCTAAATGAGGGTGAGAGATGCAGGAGGCAGAACCAGCCTCTCGTACAAGAAGGATGCCTTTCTAGTCATCAGAGTACAGACTCACATATTTTAGGGAACCTTGTGTGTTACATTCAAGTTTCCACAAATAGATCCAAATCCATTTCCACAGCTTTCTAGCTGTGGTTAGGGAGAGTTTATGTCTTTAGTTATAAGCCAAGGACGCAACAATTTTCACTTTGTCTCAGTGTAAAAGAGGGGAGAAAAAGCCAGGCAAGATATGCAAAGCACAAGAGCAGCTACCAGGAAGAACACTGAGTGCCCCAGTCCGTTCCTGTGCTGATCATATACACTGATGCTATTTACTTCTGAGCTCACCCGTCAGCAGTGATAGTCACACTCCCCTTGATCATCAAGGATATCAAAACATTTACCTTCACTCTAAGATTCTGAGGCAACTCCACCCTGTCCTCACGTTCTACATCAAGGGTTGCAATCTTCTGGTGTATTTTGCTTGTTTTAAAAATAGTATTTGTAAGCATTTGCATCAGCATTTTAAAACTGGGAAATTTCACACACACAAATTTTTTTTTTCTTTTCTTTTTTCACTTCTCTTGTCAAATCAGAAGATCTGGCATGCTGGGGTGAATTCTTACATGGCAATAACCAGCTGGAGTGGCAGACCCCTTGAGACTTCATGGCCACAGATCCTCTGCTCCCTGTGATGCTGAGATCACAGGTAAATCTCTATTTCTCCTTGCTTTAGCACTGCTGTGTTTCCTACAGTACAGAAACAGTATGTTTCTAGAAAATCCAGCCTGCTTCATGCATTAGATGTCTGCATGGTACCATGTATGCTTCTGTGTTTGCTGCTTTCAACGGCCTTCATCCCTTTCACAGATTCAAGCTGCGAGACTACTCCTGGGTTCTAATGTCCAGGCTGCTCCAAACTGGTGGTGTGACCTTGAGCCAGTCGCTCCACAGTCTACTTTAGTTCCCTCCTCTGTAAAGTGAGGCCATTGATGTCAACCCTTCAGCTCTGAAATTCTGGGACATTTAAGGAGCTTTGGTGGTCTAGGTAGGACCAATGTCCTTTCCCCCTGACCTCTTTTTCATAGACGCCTCCCAGGGTTAGGCAGGCAGTTCAATTCCAAGCAGGTGACACTGACAGGAGAAGGACAAACAATGAGAACACAAAAAAAGGCAACCCATGGAGAAACTCAACCCAGAGAGGAGCAGAGGGATAAAAAGGGGAAAGAGGGTCAAAATTTTCTCATTTAAAACACCCAAGAATGAAATCATATGATTGGAATCTTTTCATCATTTAAACAACACGATACTAAGTTTTGAAAATAATAAATATTAATTATAGAAAATTGGACAACTCTAAAAACAAAAAAAATGTAACAAAAAGAAATCAACTATAATTGTACCACTTAAGGTCAAGGACTGCCTAACTCTAAGTATATGGTCTTTCTAACTTATTTTTTGCACGTTTTTATAGTTGACATTATATAAAAACCTCATTTAATTTGAAAACAAAAAATCATAAAGTAAAATATTCTGGGCTATCTTATTAAGGTTAATACTAGAAATACTGGCACAATTTTGTTTGATTTATTTATTTATGTTTTTTTCATAGACAGCCCTTCCAGGAAAATGCAAAACAAAACAAAAAAGTTGAATAAGACCTTTCATTTTCCATTACCTTTTCAATTTACCAGTGTAGTTTAAGGGTTTTGACATCATTATTCCGACATATGGGCTTTATTATAAAAGGGTTTAAAAATAAGACTAATTTGCAGTCTTAATAAAGGAATAACTTTTAGCATTCTTACTTTTAGGTCTTAAGAGCATTTTCCTATGATCTTTTTTCCTTTCTTTTCTCTTTTTTTTTTTTTTTTTTTAAAGTGGGCTTTCCTTTGGCAGGGGTTAGGGTGTCATTTCAGAGGTCAAGCATTCCTTATGTCTATTATTTCATTTCAATCAAGAGCTATAAACTGTCGGTGATGAAAATCCGCTTAAAATTGATGATTCTACCAGTTTTTGAGACATAGCCTAGAGGCGGTTACAATTCAGTTTTAGATAACCTTTTTGATGCACAAAGGAAAGGTAAGAATATGTGATTAAAAATGTTTGTAAAAGTGAAAGAATAACCTCGTTGCTCAGAGAAGCTGAGAAAGAGCCTATCTCTAACTTTTCTTGCCATTAAGTATACTCAGAGAATGAATGCCCCAGATACAAAGCCCAGGAGGGGAGAGGGTGCCTCTGCCCAAGCCAGGGCACTTGTTTGCAGGTCAGCTTACCTGATTTGCAGATCTCCAATCTTATCAGAATTGAACTACCTGGCTTATTCTATTTCTCCTTTGTTGATACCCAAGCTGGCCTTTTTTTTTTTTCCTTCTTTTTTTTTTTTTTTTTTTTTTTTTCACTGTGAGTGCCTAAAGCCTGGGGCAAGCTTCTGGGTGTTCTCAAGACTTAAATGCCACTGCTTAAAAAGTTAAAGATGTCTGTGGCTGCAGTAAAAGGACGATAAGGTAATCACTCACCCATTGGAGATGCTCCCCTTGTCCTTTACCAAAACAAGGTCTGAGAAACATGGAATGTATTCAACAGTTTAGGGAAACTCTACCGTGCACAGCCAAAGATTAGTATTAGGTTTTTAAGGTTGGAGAAAGTTCTCATTGTAATAATTTATCTTAGAGAACAAGAGTTTATTTTTCATTTATCAAGAGCTTAACATTTCCCTCTTAGGAAAAATGCTTTGAGGGATACACTATACCCAGGAAAACACTCACTAACAACATATTTTTCTTTATCAGTTCAAGCTAAGAACTCCTCTTTGAGATTAAAAACCATTTCCAGCATGAGGGGAATCCCACTGAACTGGCTGTCCCCAGAGTGGAGGATTTAGCCTCGTTTGCATTCCCAGTAACTGCTGTGGACAAGGGGAAAGTTGCCCCTGAGAGGTGTTTTGAAATAAAAATAAAAAGGATCTCCCCAATATCCATTCTGCTGCCAGGAGGAACCCCCCAAGGTACACTTCAGAGGAAGCCACTTGTGGCTTAGTATGTGAAACCGAGAGCACTGGAGGAAGGAGACTCAACTGAATTGTACTGAGAATCATATTTATATATTATTTTAGTTACACTTATTAGAAAATGATGGAAAAGAAGAGGAGGAGAGGTAGAAGGAATACCCTTTTTAGAAAATGTGGTCAAAAAATAAGATACACCTACAATACTTGCATCCTAATAAAATCAAAGTTTAACTCTTAGAGTCCTAAATTCCACTCCCCTACAAAAGTCTTAAATTATAAGCACGTTGACTCAAGGTGTGCATGATGGAGCTTGGGTAAAAGATGGTTACTTTACCCAGAATTCTTTCTTTCCAAGTTAGACATGCTGAATCTTTTTTGATTTGTGGTGTTTGCTCAAATTTTAAATGAAGAACTATATTGTAGTGAAACTCACTATCTAGGTGATTAAAATGTTGGTGGAAGGCGAAAAGCTCTGTGCAAAAACATTTGAAAATGAAACACTCCCAGTGCATAATCCCTTCCTCCCCAGTGCAAGATTTTCAAATAAGTGGAAAAAGAAAAATGCACATGAGACTTCACCTAAGAGAATGTATGTGCCTAGGAATCTCCTGGCTGCCAAGTGCTGACATTTAACACCACTTTGAATCCTGCATGCAGCTGGTCTGGGACCTGAATTCTCTCCCACCTTGCTCTTGGCCTCTCACTCATCCCCCTGGTCAAGCGCCCCAGCAACTTAAGGGCCTCTCGGAAGTCAGAGACTGCAAGCAGGGCAGAGCCTGAGTTGGCATCTTTGCCAGGGTTCGATCAGTGTTCTGTAGCAGCCATCAGAAAACAGTTCATCAATGACTTCCAAACAGGCCACTTGCTGAGTTGGTGGAGATTTTCTGCTGGTGTGTAACCAGCTTCTGTGAGTTTGTAAATAGACATAATTAATTAAATCTGGGCCACAGTGCTTGGGGAGAGTTCCTTGCGTGAGGCAACAGCCCTGAAGAGGTTGTTGTGGCTTCTGTGGTGCGGTAGCTATGGGAGCATTAGGGTGTGGTAAGAGATTACCCTGCCGCAAAGCCATTGTACCTTGCCAGATAGAATTCTCCTTTGATGTACACTGGGGTCTAAATTGTTTTCTTTCCTTTGATACATTTAAAATTAAGATTCCATGTTAATCTCCAATTAATTTCAAGATTAAGCTTCTATTTTAGCTCCTCGAGTGGGTGATCTTGGAATGCTTTTAGGAAAGGGAAGCCAGAATAAAATATTTTCCAATTACATTAAATACCTTGTGGGCTGGTTATTAGGCATTACTGTATTGTGTGGGATTTTAAATCATAATGTCATGATTCTAAGTCAGAAATCATTTTAAGTCAGAAATGGAGCACTTAGGATAATAGTACACATTTAAATGGTTGTACTAGGTAAAAAGAGGAAGGCTAGAAACTGCTATCAAAAATGAAAGTTCACCTTAATAAGAAAATAGAGAATCATGAGTTGTGAAATTTAACAGAATTAAATATTAAGTATGAAAACTCAGTATAGAAAGGTAAGATGCCCATCAGCTAGGAAATGTGAAGATGGAAGGACAAAAAGGAAGGAAAGTTGTAGTTGACCAGATCTTTTTCTAAACTACAGAGAAAAATCAAACTCCATTCAGGTGGGGCTCCTCACAGGCCCTGACAGAGGGTCAGGGACAGCTGACCTGGACTGGATCCAGGCAAAACTGTGAGGTTAGTTGGGACTTAATGAGTCACCTTGTTAGACCTCGTAGCAATCTTATCCCAGGTGTTTGCATCTGAGCCCAGAAGGAGCGCAATCCTTTATGGTAAGAAAACAAACCTCTCCTAGAGACTTGTTAACTATCCATTGGAACAGATTTTGTGGTAAAGCATTCTAGTAACCTCCAAACGACGCCCGATATTTGGCCAGCATTTGTCACAAATTTATTAGTCATGATTTAAAATGGTTTGACCCTTTACCTTCTTAAATACAAGAATGCTCGTCAGACTCAGTCTAAGTTGTTGTTTGGGGGCAAGAAGAGTTGTCACCATTCCTATGGAAACCAACCTTCCGATTCAGCCTTTCTCCTCTATCTCAAGGAAAGTGTGTGTACACTTGCATTTTTTTTTAGGCATCATTTTCTGTTTATCGTCATTTGTCCTGGAAGTTGGATGAAAGCCGGTGATTTCCAGCTTCTCTCTCCCATCCCTAATTAGGGCCCTGAGTCTCATGTCCTGAAATCTTGAAGGGTGCTTTACCATTATCAGTGGCTAGAACCAGTGGTGTCAGGGGACACTTGTCTATATCGGGGGGCCTGCACCTGTTTTACTGGTTGCTAACTATGTTTAATATCACTTGACGACAAGACTACATTTTGAGACTCCTGGTCACCCAGGAAAAACAACTGCAGTTCAGTGAACACATTGGGTTTGGAATCATCAAAAGATTTGGATTCAAGCGCCGACTCCGTTAGGACAAAATGAAGTACTAGGTGTGAACACCTACGGCAAGAGAGTGGGCTGTCTGCTCATTTCAGGCATAACTGTGCATGATGACCCATTCTTAAATACAGCCCTTCTTATGATGTACACACAGGAAGGGAGCACATTGGAGCATCCCAGAGAAGGATAGTCAAGTTGCAGCTAGACTTTTTTGTTTCAGTTCCCAAAGCCACTGAGGCCTCATTGGTTTCATTTATTCAATACTATAATATAGGGTAGACCGATCAGACCTTACAAAGTATCCACTGAATCTTCAGAAAATCATTACTCAAAGTGTGATTTATTATGGGTGGCCTCTCATTGACTTGTCTTCTAAAGGCCAATTCTTAGACTCTGCCGCAGACTTGCTGAGTCAGAATTTCTAAAGGTGCAGAGCCCAGGAATTTTCATTTTAACACTCCACAGGATATTTTGACAGACCTATGTAAAGGTGAGAGCTATGAGCTTAGGGCCCAAACACTGAAAATCACTCAGCACTTGTGATGTTATATGCAAAGCAGAAGCTGGTTTCTGGATACCCACACTAATGTTTACTGCTCAGGTGCTCTATCAACTCAGTTTCTGAAATAATTACTAGAAAAGTATGTGTGTGGACATGTGTGTGTGTTTGAGAGACTGTGTGTGTGTTTGAGAGTGTGTGTACAAGTACACATGTTTGTTTACACTGCAGGACAAACACGACTCTCAGGCCGGTCCTTCTAGATTCATGACAATACCACTAACTGCTTCTGGTTTCCATGACTTTGCTCAGGCTTCCACAGAACAATACTAGACACACTGTTGTCAAATTTGACCCCTGTGAATTCCACGAACGTCCGGCTGGGGAATCACAGGAAAATCTGTTGAAAAATTTCCTTTAGCTCACACGAATCTGCCCACGTAAAACTGCACTAGCTTCTCATGGGTCTCAGAGCTTGATACAGACTAAAATTGGGAGTCAGACTTCCTACAAGTTAGCAGGCTGCCTAGTCCGTATTTTGTAAAGGATAGTTGCACCTACCTGGCGTCAATAGGCTCACATGTGCTTTTGTTACCTTTCAACCACAACAACATGCTTACTTGTGGCGTTGAATGCATTTCACTCAAATACATATGAACAAAATAGTCCTGTTTCTGCAACACGCATGGCAGCAGACTCTGTTTCCTTCTAGCTCTCAGTCGCTTTTCTTCTGGGTGGGCCTAGTCTTTGCAGTTCAATTCAGGTCAGTTCAATTTAACAAACATTTATTTAGTACCAGCTAAGCTCCAAGCACCATCCCAGGTGCTGCTTGTGTTTGTGAGGTAGGAGAGAGCCCAGGGAGATAGATGAACAAAAACCATTTCCTGCCTTCGGAGAGTTCCAACCATGGACCGTCCATATGAAGGATTATATATCTACTATATCTACTCTATCTACTACTAACTATATCTACTCAAAAGATCATGAATGCTAAATCAGTCGTTTACCCAAAGTTTAGAACGAGGGAAGGATTATTCTCTTCGAAAGTTTAGGAAAGTGCACTTAATCAGGAGGATAAACACTCGAGTCTCATTTCCTTGAGTCTTGAACTAGCTCATACATGTTTTTGATTCTGTGATAGTGCTAGACTTAGAATAATAATAACTAAAAATGTATTGAATACCCATTACTACATATATATTTGTTTAATCCGTACAATAGCTTGTGTAATAATAAACACTATTATTATCCCCATTTCTGAGTTGAGGAAATTGAGGTAAAGAGAGATAACGTTGCAGACCCCCAAGGTCACACAGCCAGTAAGCAGCAGAATCAGTTTTTGATCTCAGGCAGTCTAACTCCAGAGCTGGAAAATTTAAACATTGCGTTGTACTCTACACACATTTTATATTTTATACTACCAACGACCTGCCTTACGTTTTACTTTTTCTGCCTATATCGATATTTTTCTATCCTGCTTAGCTTCCTTCTTCCGTTGCTTCAAAATTTCATTGCTTGCTGAAAAGAATGACTACAAATTTTTAAACATTTCATTTGCATCTAATCTCAATATTGTATGGGTAATCACAGAAGGACCTACTCGAAGAGTGCTTGTCTAAAGTAAGTTTTCCTTCCCTGATGCTGGTGTACTGTCCCAGGGACCCTCTGAGGAAAAGCCAAAAGAGAAAGTCCACTGAAGATGACACCGCTATGGAGTTTTTTAAAGCCTAAACCTACATTAGTGTCTAAATGGTTCTGTTTCACTAATGACTGCTGCCCCAACTCCTCCGAAACTGTCCTTGGACACTCTAAATGATTAGATTTCTGCCCAAGGAAAGCAAAAACTTCTCAATCAGATCCTCTCAGACCTTGGTGTTTTTAGACACTCAGAAGTGTAAAGTAAACAGCTGGGTAGTGACCCCCCACATTGGAAAGCAGCATCCGAGGACAGACACTGAGAGTCCTAGGACAAAATAGGAGTCAAATCCTGGCTTTGCCACTTGCTGGATGTGTGCCTGTTTGATTTATCTGCACCTCAGTTTACACCTCTGTGAAATGGGGATAAGAATATCTCCCTGATAGGGTTTGTGTGTGTGTGTGTGTTTGTGTGTGTGAAGATTGAATAATGTTTGTAAAATGCTTAGTATAGTGTCTGCCACATAGTAAGGAAATCCTAGTTAAAATTTTCACAGTTTGATTATAATGGGGACAGCACAGTCCTGGATACTTTGAGGGAGGGAGGAAGCACAGAGTTCAGAATTGAGTCCTCTCTTGCCAACTGTACCACATCCTTTGACTTTGTTTCTACATCTGGCCCAGGGAAATCACCGCTTTTATGAAAGCAGAACATTTAGGTGAAGAAAAGCTGGGCGGTAGTGCTGAGTACAATATCACAGGGCCCTAAATGTTCTCCGTGCACTGGTTTCCCATCTCAGTGACCAGCCCACACCCACAACCCAACCTCATCCCCACAGCTCCTGGCGCGTCCCTCTCTGGGGCCTAAGGGCCTGGCTTCTGCTGCCATCACACAGGTGGGCTATGCCAACTTCCCTTACACCACACCCAGCCCCAGCTCCACACAGGTGTGCTTTCAGTTTCCTTTGGGACTTCCTCTTTGACCCATTGGTATTTAGAAGTGTGTTGTTTAATTTCCAAACATTTGGGAATTTTCCAGCTATCTTTCTACTATAGATTTTTAGTTTAATTCTATTATGATCTGAGAACATATTTAGTGTGATTTCTATTCCATTCACTCCGTTAAAGTTTGCTTTATGGCTCAGGATATGGTCTATGTTGGTGTATGTTCCATGTGCACTTGAGAAGAATATGTATTCCACTGCTGTCGGATGCAGTGGTCAGTAAAAATCAAGGTCAAGTTCCTGGGTAATGCTGTTTAGGTCACCTAAATCCTTCTTTATTTTCTATTTGTTTTGTCATTTACTGAGAGGAGTGTTGAAGTCTCCAGCTGTCATTGTGTACTTGTCTATTTCTTTATTTTCTTCTGTCAGCTTTTGCCTCATACATTTTGAAGCTCTACTCTTCATTAGATGCATACACATTGATGATTATTATGACTTCTTGGAAAATTGACTACTTTATTATTATGTAATGTTCCTCTTTATCCCTGATAATCTTTGTTATTCTGAAGTCTACTTTGTCTGAAATTAGTAAAGGAGAAAAGCTTTCCCTTAGTTAGCACTTTCATGTTATATCTTTCTCCATCCTTTTACTTTTAATCCAAGTCTTACATTGAAGGTAAGTTTGTTATAGACAACATGTATCCAATCTAACAGTCTCTGTCTTTTAACTGGTAGCTTAGGTCATTTACATTTTGTGTGATTGTTGGCATCATTGGATTGAATTCTAATGTCTAACTAGCTGTCTTTTCTTCAGGGTACTAGTTCTTGGTTTCTAGGTCCTTCTTTTCTGCCTCCTCTGGGTTTAATTGAGGATTTTAATCATTCCATTTTATCTTTTATATTGACTTATTATTTGTATCTCTTTTAAAAAAGACTTTTTAAGTGATTGACTAGAATTCTAATGTACTTTTTCAGTGATAAAAAGTTTGGTCATTTCGTATTTCCTAAGGATGGATTGGGAGAGGGCTGTGGTTTTGTTCCCATCTGAGATGAACTTTGAGATATTTTGGTTAAAATAGCTACATTTAAGTAGCATGTTGAAATATGGAATAGCATTTCCACTTGAATAAAATTTTTAAATATGTATTTCATTTGTAACCGATGAACTAATTCACAAACTTTGTGTTTTTTACACAGAAAGGTTAAATCTAGATGAACAAAAATACTGTTCTGTATTTTTATACAATAAAAATTGTATAAAAAGAAAAATTCAATAAAGTTTTAACCTGTTCAGCTTAATCCTTCTGAAAAAAAAAATGTAGCCAGAAATTATTGAATTTTACTCATTGGGAAAATCCTAGAGAATTTTTTCCTTCTAGAGAGACAGTTCTTATTTTTGTTTTGGGACCACAACCACTTTGAGAATCTGATGAACCATACCCTAGGAAAATACATATGCTCATCTACACACCAAATTTTGCATATAATTTCAGGAATTCACTGACTCCTTCATAGTCTCTAGATCCTTGTTGAGGAACACCTGCCCTAGAATAAGTAGTAAAGGCTGTCAACAAGTATTTTGATGTAACCATATATCTTGGTATGTAGGCCAAATAGCAGAAGTATCAGGTTTGACTTGAGCTTCTTGAGCAGGGCAATGGAAGCTCTTGTCTTCTGCTTATTGTTTAAGCAGCACGAGGTCTGTCACACCTGGATCTAGCTCTTAGATGTGTCATGTGCCTGTGTTTTACTGTGACAACATTGCAGCCTCTACAGTGGCAAAGGAAGCTCAGATGGTGAGACCCATCTGGCTGGTCTAAATGGCCAGCACACCTAGAATGTGTTTATCTCCTTTTATGCTGTAAGGTAGAAATCTTCCAGGCACAACGATTCGGACTGTGGCTACAATCACCACGACAACTTTGTTCATGAGCAAATTTTCACACTAATATCAAAACTGTCTTCAATAAAAGAGAGATAAGTTTCAAACAACACTTGCATATATATACATATATATATATATATATATACATGTGTGTGTGTGTGTGTATATATATATATATATATATATATATATATATATATACTTTTTTAAAAAATAGTCTCCCATCTCCCATTTATAGTTTTAAAACTCAGAGTCACAGAGCATTTAATGGCAGTAAATCCCAAGGTATCAACTAACTACACCTCTCTTTTCTTCTGCCAGGTTCTGAAATCTCCCCTCCAACTGTGATACCTTCCTGAGTCAATCAAAACAGAGTCATTTGACTCCTCTCAGTAAAAGTTCTATAAGCAAATCACACCATTGACTTTATTCCTCCACAAATGCACCTCCCATTTTCTTGTATTTCATCTTTCTTTCATGTATTTGTCTCTTTTAATAATTCAGTAAAATCTATATCTTCAAGGTATTTGTGTCATCTGCAAAGGAATCAATCCCACTTTCCTCCCAATTGACATAAGGCCATAAAGAAGTACTTTTAATTGTTTTCAGGTAAATGAGGATGGATCATATTTTTAATATTCATTAATATGGCTACTTTCCAAACAGTAAAAACAATGGGGTGTTTACCTTTACCAGACTGAATGGGACCCTGTGGAAACAACCGTTAAGGGGCTGGTTGATGTGTGGCCTGGAAAGTCACTCTGGGGCTAAGAAACTGCCTTGGATTTAGAAGGGCTGTTCCCACGTTCTGTTGGAGACTGATCATACAGCTTTTCATGCCTGTGTCTCTTCCTTTAGCAATCTGGAATTCTACTATTTCTAAAGCTTCCACATCCTTGGACAAAATGTACCATATAAGTATTACCTTTCATCTTGCATACAGGTGTATGGAAACAAAACCGGTGATATTTATGATGAAAAAAATCCTCTTTTCCACAATTCCTAAATAAAAATGTTTTGAGATAACTTCATTTCCCAGAATATGTTAAAGGAACCCCAAAGGAACAAAAAAGGCATTCCCTTTTGTATGTTTGTGTCTTTTCAGTGCTCTTTGAAGAGATCAGAATGTCAAGATTTTGGCATTCTAAGGGAACATTCTCAGGTACTCTAACCAGATAGTTTTAATTCCTCTTTATTCTTTGTAATAGTTTATACTCTATAAAAGATAAGCTTTTCTTTCACTATCAATTTTTTCTTTTCCGCTTGATAAACAATGATACTTTTTAACGTGTTCCCAAAGAAGCTAAAATGAACTTAGATCAATTTCAGTGACTTCCTTATTTACATGTCATCCTCATTAACAATGTCCTCAAAAATGCCATCCAACAGAGCTCTTCTATTCATCTCTGTCTCCCCCTGTCTTGAGCATCTTCTCTCAAAACAGTAGTCCTTTTTCAATTGCTTGGCAACATTAGTAAGGCTTGAGTTTTCTCTTAGCGATAAGAAAAAAATACATTCCTGGTTTGATTCTGTTGTTCTGAATAAAATCAGAACTAGAAAGCAAACAAACATTTAAAAATTGATGCATGATTTTCTCCTTTCTGTACATGCTTCAGGTCTCACTCTAAAATGAGCTGTTTCACAAAATTTCTGATGTTTAGAATTTTCCAAGATTACTATAGTGTCATAGTAAGAATCTTTGTCAATGGGTCACCTAATACACTGATTTTAGGGTAAAGCAGGAAACGTTAGTCACCCATGTTTTAGCCAATGATATTAACCACTAAGAACCATGCAATGTTTGCCACTCGGACGTATCTAAGCCCTAAGTGGCCGATGTGCTCATTGAGAGTCACGGTCCAATAGTTCTGCCAACTGCAGCAAGTTCAAAGAAAGCTATCCTTTTCCTATAGCACTGCCACAAAACCCCTCCATCCTCACTATTCAAGAATCACTGTAAAGAAAAATAGAAAGAAGGGAAGAAAGGAGGAAGACATACTTAAAGAGACATATAAAGGTAGAGAGACAGAATTCAAAGATCAAGATCCTCAGTTGAGGTGAAAGAATCCTTAGTAGATGAGTGAAGACCAAAGGTCAGAAGGGGTGGAAACGGCTATTTTCCACCCTCTTACATTTTGAGGGGTGGGGGAAAGTTCTTCATCATTTTCTTGAATTGGAAGTGTTCCTCATAAATTAAAAAACACTCTTTGCCTTACAGAAGTTTAAACATTTTTATGTTGTCAAATGTACCTCTTTTCTTTCTTGTATGGCTTCTGGGCTTGGATTCTGTTTAGAAAGGCTGGGCTCATTTAATTCATTCCATGATAATAAATAAGGTCCACCATGTCTTATTCTATTGTTTAATTTTTTAATATTTCATCCATTTTTAATTTAGTTGGTGAAAGTTGGAAAACTTATCTTAATGTAATTTTATTTCAATGCAAATCCCATGTATTTCACAGTGGGATCAATCAATCATTGACTATTTATGACTGACCTACTATGAGCCAAGCCATTGAGGGCCCCAAAAGAAAAATAAGACAAGGTTGATTTCAAAGAAGTTACCCCATCATTGGGGGAAACTAACACCCTGAGACAGTTCTAGAACCAGAGAGCATATAATTAAGTACTAAAGACTGAGCTACTGCCTTGAATTGCTGTTGGAGCACAGAGGAAAGAGCCATCAACCTGGCCTGCAGTTGCTAGGGAATACTTTGTAGACAAGTTGGGGCTTGTGTTGGATATGTATTCCCCAAATGCTAAAACAGAAAGCTACAGGTGCAGGGTTGGGTGGAGGAGGCTGTGTGTGTGTGTGTATAGTTCAGGTCATCCAGTTTTCACAAAACAACCCACCTGTTTGGGGAAAACACAGACTCAATAGGATTTAGGTGCTTACTTGCAAATTTGAGACAAGGTTTCAAAGGTAGAAGTAAGTAGCAGAGTGGTGAGGGTAGTGGTGAGAAATATGTGCTCTAGGGAGGGGTGTTTGCCTGGGAGTCTTACCTTCTGCTCACTGCCCAGATATCTGCTAGGCCCTCCTACCTACCCTGAAGAGTATCCCTGGGGTTTTGCCTACCCTGATTCTGCCGGAGAGTTCTGCCAAGTGTAAGTGGCCATCCCCTGAGGGCTTATTTCTGTGAGCAATGGGCTGCTGCCTCCCTTTTCTCACTACTTGGAAGAGCCATCATCCCTCTAACTCTTAACCAGCCCAACATATCCTCAAGAAAGTGAAGATCGGTGAACACCACCTTAGTAAATCACTTCTACAAGTCTGATATGGCTGGCGGGATAAGAGTTGGTTCAGACTTTGCAGAGGGCAGGGGAGACAGGGATTGGTGGTTATTTACTAATATGTTTCAAAAGTCTCATGTTTTTATATACCCTTTGATCTAACCATTCAACTTCCAGGAATTTCCTTTTTATTTATTTAATCGAAACATATGTTGCTTATTATATGGTGAGTACTGTTTTAAGTTCTTGAAAATTAACTCATTTAATTTTCATAATCTCATGCGATAGGCACTATTAGTTTTCAGGTGAGGAAAATGAAACACAGAAAGTTTAAGTAAGTTGCCTATGGCCACCAGCTTGTGTGTGGCATAGCCAGCATTTAAACTCAAACTGTCTGACTCTAGAGTCCTTGGAGTTAACTATACACTACATTGCCTGTGATGGTTAATTTTATGTGTGAGCTTGACTGTCCATGAGGTGTCCAGATTAAACATTGTTTTAGGGTATGTCAATGAGGGTGTTTCTGGAGGAGATTAGCATTTGAATTGGTGGTCTCAGTAAAGTAGATGGCCCTCCCCAATGTAGGTGGGTATCATCCAATCTGCTGAGGGCCTGAATGGAACAAAAGAGAGAGGGAGACATTTCTCTCCCTCCACAACACACACTTTTTTTTCTATCTCACTGATTGACTTGGGCATCACTTCATCTTCTCCTGCCCTGGGACGGAGTTTATGACATCATCTCCCCCAGTTCTCATGCCTTCAGACTCTGATTGAATTGCACCACTGGCTTTCCTGGAACTCCAGCTTGCAGACGGTAGACTGTAGGATTTCTCAGCCTCCATAGTTGTGTGAGTCAATTCCTCATAATAACTCTCTCTCTCTCTATGATGTGTTATGCTATGTAGCATATATATTATATATATATATATTTATATAATATATATATATATATATATATATATATATATATATATATATATAGCATATATGTTATGCTATGCTATACTCCTATTGGTTCTGTTAAATGGAGAACCCTGTCCAATACACTGCCTAAGCAGTCAGCATGGATGCGCACAAGATCTAGCTATGAGGCTATTCATTCAGTACTAATGTATTAATGTCTACTGGGTGCCAAACACAGCCCTGCTTCCTTGGAACTGCTGACTTAGTGTTTTTCAAACTGAGGGTAAAACTTGTCTGTGAGTCATGAAATTTAGTGAATTGTGACCAGAATTTCTTTAAAAATAATATAGAAAAAAAACAGAAGTTACCATAAATGAGTTTTGTTTTATGACATTTTTTCCACTTTTATGTGTGTGCAGATGAATGCTGAGTCACAGAGCAGTATGTATTTCTTACAGTGAGCTTCAGTTACAAAGGTTTAAAAGTCACTAGTCTGGCCGGAAAGATAAATATTAGACAAGTAATTATACTTGTATCAAGTAGTTTTTTAAAATAATTGCAAAGATTTATTTTGCAATTATTTTTGTCTGAAAACAAGGGATTATTAAATAAATTTAGGTACAGAGATATAATAAATTCTATGTATAAAATAAAGTTATATTGTAAAAGTGTTTTTAGTGACATAGAAATATGTGTAAGATAGATCATTAGAAAGTCAGATTACAAAATGTGTGTAAAATGTATTTTTGTAAAAAAATATGTATATGTATATATGTATTTTCATAGAGAAAGGGCTAAAAAGGATAGTTGTCAAGATGTTCCTAGCTGTGGGAATTATACCAAAAAAAATTCTTTTGTTTCTCTTTATTTTTTGCAATGAACATAATTACTTTTATAATATATATCCATATATATATGATTATATAAGGATAGTATCAAGCATAAAGAAAATTCTTGCAAACATAAAGAAAATTCTTGCCAACATTGAAAATAATAATTCTTACAAATAATAACAATAATTAAAAGGACAAACTATCCAATAAAAGAGTGGGGAAAGGATGGAAACAGATCATTCACAGAAGAGGAAACTTTCTTCCCAAATAAACACATCAAGTGATGCTGAACCACACAAGTTGAGAGAGATGCAAATTAAAACAACAATAAAATAAAAATTTCACTTTCATCAGTTTTGTAAACTGCTAAACCACCCCGTCCTTTGAAAACCATCTTTAGAAAACCCACGACCTAGAGTTTCAGTGTGGAAATAAAGGAGTATGCACCTTACGGAAGAATAGGTCCACTAGAAATATCAAACTTGTCCAGGGTACTTAATGCATGCTTTTATTTCAGCCTCAAATTCCAAGGGCTAGGGGTCAGAGAGACTGAAACACTGGCATTGAGTAGTAGTTCTATGATATTATGAAATACATCATTAAATGAGGTGCAAAGGCCTATCCAAAAAAGCACAAAAATTTTAATACAGATAGAAAAATAGCATTTATAAACATAATCAATTAACTGATTATAAACTGATCAATTAACTGATGTTTTTTCAGTACACACACACACACACACACACACACACACACACCATGTTAATCTCTCCATAACCATTACCTCATTCAATCCCTACAACAACTTTATGAGTTTTAGTTACTACGGTAGCCCCATTCTTACTATAAGATAACTGAGGTTACAAAGGTTATAAGTAGCCTGTCCCACAAATAGGTATGTGGAGGAGGCGGTATTTGAGTCCAGAACCCAACACCTCAGCAGTTTGCAATCTCAGTTATCTGGGCAGTTTCACACATTGAAACTTGGCATTTGGTTCTGCCTGATGCTAATTAGAAAATAGTTTTTGAGGTCAGAGGGTTTCAAAGAAAGATCTGGGGATTATTGATGCTGCCTATAGGGTCTCTTAAGTTTCTAAATGATTGTTTCTTAGAGTACACATTTATAATATGGTCATGACTGAACTTTTTCTTGATGAAAATTTGTGTGTCATCAAACTCAGTGTGTCTTGTTCTGGCGAGATTTTTTTTTTTCCCACTGTGCATGAAAACAAAGAAGACTCTATCATGGTCTTTTTCTACATTGATGTGATTAAAATCAAAGGACACTGAAATCGTTGTCCTAGGTTCTTTTTGTAGTTTCATAAAATATGGTTAACATAATATATTTGGCTCATGGACACAGTTGTAACATAGTCATCAGAATTATGACAATAGTAATAATAATGAAAATAATAATTGTATCAATGACAGTAATGCCCTAGGGGACATCAGGAATAATAAGAACCAAGTATAAAGGCTGTCTATTGGAGACATACGTTTCTGAATGGAATACAAACTTCAGGTTTTTTCGTTTATTATTTCTGAGAGATAAGGCCCATCTCTGCCGGACCTGGTAACTAGAGCATATGAATCACTTTAAATGAGACAAAAGAAACAACTGTCCATTCTCGATGGTTTCTGACAGTAATACCACTCAACACTTGTGTTCTTTAGATATTCCATTTTTGCACAAACTATTAGCTACAGTAGTAGTGATGAATGATTGTACTTTACTCCACAATGACCAAGGTCTTTCATGAATACTCATTTCTGATATTGTCTTGTTTCGCTTTGCCCTGATTTCTTCATTATTTTCTTTCATCTATTTTATGAATCACCTTAAATAACTTGGGGAATAAAATTGAAATAAATACATGTGTAACAAGTCATACACACTTTCTCATCTCGTAAGGCAGCCTGCACTTTTCTTCCCATCATGAGTTTCAGGTTAAATGGCTTAGCTAATGGTTTAGAAGTGGCCTCAAAGTGTGAGTTGGGGATTAAAGTCTCAGGTCCTGACATAATGACAGTAGGTTACATCTTCATATCCCAGAGAATTGAGCCTAATTGTCCTTATGGCTATTACTTCCTACTTCATTTTCTCCCTAGTATAAGATGCAGTCGTTTTCAATCAAGCCCAGTAGAATGGGGTCACTGCAGAAAAGCTAGGAGGGTGGGAAGAGAGGAGTAGAGTAGAGGATGAATTTCGTTTGTGCTCTGCACAGAAAACTGTTTTTAACAAAATCTCTTCTCCCATATTTTTTATATGGGCTTCTGAAAGTAGAAATGATGCTTTAGTTAACTGTCAGGTAATAATACGGGACATGTTTAGTTCTAGATTTTAAACACACACACACAGAGACATAAAGGAATATGGCATTACATCAAGCTTTCCTTAAAGGTTCGTCCAATAACCAGTTCAACAAGTGATTAAGCTGTTGTTAAATACACTTTCAGCAAATTTACAAGGGCAAATGATATATTTTAACCAACAATAACATCATAGCAAAGTATGCAAATAAAATAAAACAAAGTCAAATGAAATAAGATAACTACTAAGACAGATTTCTTTTTCCACAGTTTTATCAAACCCTCTACTCACTGGGTCCTGCATGGCTGAAGTAAAACTGTGGTTTATGGCAAGTGTTGTGTCCCCAGGGCTGGAGCAGTGGGTGGCAATACGAGACAGAACCCCAGCTTGAATGTGGTTCTGATTCACTGTCCTCACAACTGTGCTGGGACAGAAGTGAACTGTATGAATTACCACAGGAAAAGGGATGATTTTACATTCTGGGCTGGTGACTAACTACACAGGGGAAAGTGGCGAGAGCTAAGACGCTCCCTCCCTTCAACACTGCTGCTGCTTCGACTCATTTTTTATCTTTTCATCCCTCCCTCAGAGTCCTAAGAGCCAGAGCTCAAATTCAGTTTTGAACTAATAGAGAGAGGGAAGGCAAGAGGTTAAACCAAACTGTTAACTGTGTCTCTTCAAAACTGACATTTAATACAGGGTGTAAATCACTAGGGGAGCCTGTTATTCCTTCAGGAATGCAATTACATAGGGTCAAATAAAACATGAAAGAAACCAACAAGTTTTAAAATGTAGTATGTTCTCAAAAGTAGGCAAGAAGGAATGTGAAGCAGTCCAAATATGCTAACACTCCCTGCTGTCCTATAGGAGAGGATTACACGGAGAGGTTTCTGCTCTTTAATGATTATGTGGTTAAGCATGGGTATGGCAGCCCATCGCCCAATCGGGCTGCTCCCACTGGACTCTGGGCTTCGCCGAGCTCCCTGCATTCATTCAAAGCAGGTGCAGGCTCACTGTTCAGCCCATTACCATTACAGTCCCATTACCAGCTCTGCCCTCCACTTAACACTTTTCAAAAGTGTTTATGTGGCTGTACAGACGACACCGTGGGTCTTTTTTCTGTTGGTGTCTCTCATTCATACTAAACACCAAACCATCAGCAGAATCCTTATTTTGTGATTTAAAAAATAGACGACAAAAATTAATGTTGGACTTGTACAAAAGGCTTTCCAATATTTATGGCAACTTACAAATCGTGTAGGCTTAATTTATTCCATGGGGCAGGTAGAGGGTGGGCTTATGTTTGTATTTTGGCAAGTGTCTATTAATAACTGGGTCTGTTAAAAACTTGGATTGGATCTTCTTCAATTTAACATACTCATGAACTAGGATCACCAACTCATCCTAGTTTACCTGGTGCTCTCTGGGATTTAGCACTGCATCCCAGGAAACTTCTCATTCCCCAGAAAACTGGGACAACTGGCCAGCTAATTGCAAATAGGACTATTCCACACACATTGTACATATTCTCTCTTTGCTACTGTGCTTCTAGCCAATGTGTGTGCCCAATGTGTGTGCATTGGGTGTGTGTACAGACAGGCACACGGATTCTGAATCAAACCAAAAGAAACTATTTGTAATGAATACCTTCTTTAAAGCCTTGCTGTTAAGCATGTGCAATGTCATGGTAGAAACTGGGCAGAGATTGTGTGAGAAGAGGGAATGGCTGGGAAGGGATCACAACTAAACTAATTATAAAAGAATTCAAACAAAACAGATAGGTCAGCTGGGTTCAGATTCCTGTATAATCACTGACTTTTATAAACTAGTTCTCACTTCTCCAAGAAAAATACAGTTTCAGATGAGTTGTGACTCAAACTTGATTTTCCTTATCTCACTTACAAAATGTATCACACTACAAAGCCGACTTCTCAGAGTCTAATTCCAAAGAGTGTAGATTCTATCTGGTTGGCTGAATCTTGGAAGCCTCCTCTCCCCTAACCCCTAAACCCCACCCCCAACCAGTCAATGGTGCCCTCAGGCTGGTCCTGGTTCAGGGGCAGCTGCTGAGGTCAAGTTGGTCCACCTCCTACTCACTGACTAGGCAGGTACCGTGAAGTGCACTATTTCCTGAGCTCCTTCCCACATCGGCAGTTCTACACACTCCCAGGTCTTTCCAGCAGCTACTTGGCGACTCCATAGATTGCATGGTTTCCCCATCCCATAAATATGCTGTTTTGACTGAAAGCTGACTTATGAAAGCCCCGGGCTCAGTTGAGCTCCTGAGGGCAGCCTAATTCTGAGCAGACTCAAAACGAGAGTAAAACGTAGTTCATCTCACACTTCCAAGGCCTCCGACTCCTCTCCTGACAATATGGTTGGAAATATATCTGTCCCAAGAGAATTCATATTCCTTCTCTCTCTCCCTCCCTCCCTCCCTCTTTTCTACCCTCCCTCCCTCCCTCTCTTGCTCGCTATTTCCCTCTGTTCAAAAGATGCCAAACTGATACACTCACTAGAAATAACATAGTAAAGCAAAAAGTAATAATAATTAGTTTTCCCTCCTGACTTATCATGCATGCCTCTTACCTACAGGCTCCCTTTTCTGTACTTAGAACTTGTGTGTCTGGATCAGACAAGTCATAAGCATCAGTCTCTAAACTTAGTCAAATGCAAAGAATTTAGTGGTAGACAGGACAAACTAAGTTGCAAAGACTAATGGAAAAGACTTGGATGGGCAGAAAGGTGCCTTCCTGAATTCTCAAACGTCCCTGAGGTATGAGCTGGGGGAAAGGGCATGGGTTTGAGAGGCAAAGAGATCTGGGTTTGAATTCCAGCCCGGGTCCTAATTAGTTATGTGATCTGGGACAAGATACTTCGACACTGTCAATTTCAGTTCCTCATTTGTGCCATGGGGATCATTCTATATGAGAATGGGAAATAACATATGTAAAGCACTCAATACACAGTAGAAGTTTCATAAGTTGTAGCTTCTACTACCATGGCAATAGATTTCACAGGAGAAAGTGATCCTCCCCAACAGCCCGGTGTGTTGTGTGCCACAGCGCTCTCCAGTTTTGACTGCTGGGTTTCTTCCCTAATGGATATCTCTAGGAACTCTGAGCTCTTAATCTCAGCCATCCACCCACACTCCCTAATTAGCCTGGGGCAAATCACTTATGTGCCTCAATTGCTTCATCTGTAAAGAGGAGGATAATAATATTTACCTCCCTCAGAGGAGTGTTGGGAAAATTAATGAATGCTTGCAAAGTACCCTGAGATCGACAGATGAAAGGCAGTGTAGAATTGCAAAGTATTATTATAAATATCAGTGTTATTTTGATACATTCATGCATGTGTGAGCAAATTTGCACCTAGAGCGTTAGATGAAAGTATGTGACTGTCAAGCGTCATCCTATGAGTACCTCTGGCAGCCCATGGATATTAATATCCGTGTAACTTATGCACAATAAAACAATCGGTCCCAGAAATAAGAATTTGCCCAGAAAAGGAAGTACTGCTTTGAGTAGCCAGTGTAAAATCAACTATAGTCCATGGTTAAGTGCTTCCTAGAAGGCTCTTTGGCCAGTGTCACGATTCTTCCAGCTGCCTTTAGGGTCTAAGACCTGACTATGTGATCAACTCCCTAAAAAGCAGTGAAGTATAATTCTCAGACTTCTCTATCTGCCAACTCGAAAAAAACGACCTTGAGTCTACAAGAGTTTGTTCCCATGCTAACTGTAACCACTTGCAAAACACAGTCATAAAATCAGATTGCAAAGAAACACCTCTTTCAACCCATCTCACAGCCATGTTCTCCCCTTTTCACATCAGTAATGCCAAGTTCCAGCTCTTGCTGCTCCCCTCCTTTACCCAATAAGGCCCCTGCTTCCTCCTACTTGTCCCTGCTCCCCACCAACTCAATCCCTTCCCTGATAAGTAGTGTCAGGTAACATTACAACACTATTCACAGTGATATCACATCATATAACCCCCAGAAGACCACTTCTGTGGCCCATGCTTTTAGGAATAAAAGAGTAAGAGCAAATGGAAGTTACATGAGGAAGTTAAAATTCCCTCGTGCCTCGAGACTGAACCCTGAGCAGCCATTCCTGCTTGTGTGAGGATGTGGCCTCCTCCTCTGATTCAGGAAACAGAGTAGCATATGGGCGTGAGCAAGACATATGTCTGGTCTCCACTGTAAACTTTGCAGCCTGGCAAGAAACAGCAAGGCTTATTCCAGACCGAAATTCTCATTCCTGTTACAGCCATCATAAACGCCTGCTGATTCCAAAGAAGAACAAGCCTGTAATCCTCATAAAAGAACATTCTTGAACCCTGGAAACCAAAGAGAAATATGAATGCCAGTTTTTATACTGACATCCCCTCTGTTCCTGGGATAGATTGAACCCCGAGGAAGCAGGTGATGGCCTTTGAGGTTTGGGTTAAAGACTATACACAGGCCTCCCTGTTTCTAACATCTCCCCTCACTGGCTGGGCCGATGGCCTGAAGTTCCCACAACTTGTGGTTCAGACATTGTCTCCAGAAGGCTGTGTGTAGATTGGAAATATGTGACATGAAAAATCAACATTTTAAATCATTCCAGCGGTGTGCTGGAATCAGCTCACTGTAGCTCGAGAGAGCCAACTATGTGCACCTCTTCCCAACTCTATGTTCACATCACATTGATAGCTTGAAATCAGCTACTGGTGCCTTGAAATCACCAAACACTGCAAATCAGGGCTTTCTCCCCTTTCAGAAAGTGGTTGTTAAATCTCGACTGCACTCCACCAAGTAGCACTTTTATTCATTATCATTTGCTCACAGATGGGTTTATGCTGTTACCAAGGAAGGAGGTCGAGTTTGGTCTTGAGCATGGAAAGCAGAGGAGAAGCTGGGGAGGTGCGGAAGTTAATAGGGATGGGAGGTGTGCACAGAGGGAAGGGCACATCATTACAAGTTGTCCTGGAGCAGCCAGAGGGTACTGGGTGCCTTGGGGAGGAACGAGCAGAATGCCTACTTCAAGGTTTTGCCAAAGGTTCACCTGCCTGTGGATTTCCAGCAGCAAGCTTCTCATTCCCTAGGATTTAGCAGAAAGAAATCTGGGTCTTAGACCCTTTGTTGCCTGACAAACTGTATAATCTCTGAGCCTCTGGTGATGGAAGGAGAACTGACTCTGGGTGGTGAACACACAATGTGATATATAGATGATGTATTATAGAATTGTACACCTGAAACATGTAATTTTACTAACCATTGTCACCCCAATTAATTTTAATATATATATATATATCACTTATGCATAATTTATATATATTTATTATATATGTAAAACATATATATATTATATGCACATAAAATAGAGCTAAACTTTGATGAGATTTGTGAAGGATTCAGTAAGACAATTTTGTAAAGTACTTGCTCTTGACAGTAGTTCTAATATTGATAAATTGATGGACACCTCACTGCCCTCTTCTTACTCTGTTTCTTAACAGTATTTGTCACATTCGATCAGTCTGGATATGAAACCCTAAGGCCCTTTGACTTCTGAAACTCCACGCTCTCTTGGTTTTCTTTCTACCTTTCTGATCCTGCCTTTACTGGGTCTTTCCTCTCTACCCCTCCTCAAAACTTAACCCAGAGCTTCCTTCCTCATTAGGCAATCTCATCTGGTCCCATGGATTTAAATATTACCTTCACGCTGATGACTTCCAGACTTCTAGAATTATCCTCTGTCTAAACTGCTGGTTCTTAAAGTGGAAACCCTGGACCAGCAACATCAGTGTCACCTGGGAACTTGTTAGAAATGCAAACCCTCAGTCCCCACCTAAACCTTCTTAATCAGAAACTCTAAGGATGGGCCCAGCAATCTGTCTTATCAAGCCCTCTGGGTGCTTCTGACTCTCACAGAAGTTTGAGAACCACTGGTTGAGACTAACATTTTTAATGGCCTTATTTACATTTCTACTTACATGTCTCACAGAAATACAAACTTAACACATCCAATACAAAACTCTTCATTCCTCAGTTCCTTCTCAATTCTGCCCACCTGCCATGTCCCCTGAGAAAATGGCACTATCTTCCAATCTTTTGCTAAACCTGGAAATCAAGAAGTCCTCTCTATAGCCTTTATTTCTCCCAATTTCCTCAGCCCACATCTAGTCCATTAGCAAATACTACTCATTCTATCTCTGAATTATACCACAAATTTGCTAGTTTCTCCGCATTTCCATCACCACCACCATAACTGGATCCACCATCAAATCTTGCTTGTTTCAAACAAGACCAATGCAACATTTTCTACCTGCTTCCACTCTTGTTTCCCTCCAACCCATTCTCCATGCTGCAGCAGGAAAGCAAGATCTTAAAATGGAATTTAGCTCATGTTACTCTCCATCCTAAGGCACTTCCAATGGTTTCCCTTTAGATCTAGAATAAAATTCAAACTCTATACATGGTTTCCAAGGCCCTACATGTCTTGACTCAAATCTGCCTCTCTTTTACCTTACCTAGTGGCATTCTCTCCATCCCCTACTGTGTCCCAGACTCACTGGTTTTTTTCTCAGTTCCCAAAACAGGCCAACTCCATTCTGCCTCAGGGACGATGTTCTGTCTGAAATTTTTCTCACCATGTGAGTGGCTGGCTCCTTCTCATCCTCACAGTCTCAGGTTAAATGCCACCTCCCCTTTGTGCCCTTTCTTTACCACCTATTTAGAGACCAAACCACATTCTAGTATTCTCTCTCTTTACCTTTATATAACCTTCCTAGCACGTCTGCAGTTTGTTAATTTTCCATTTGGTTATTTACTCACTTGATGTTGGTTCTATTTTGTTTTTCTCTGTTTCCCTCTCTGTACCACCGTGAATATAAAGTCACAAGGGCAGAGATCTCATCATTCGTGGTCATCACTGTCAGTATTTGGCATGGTGATTGGCTCTACTCAGTCTATTGATTCAAATGTTAATCTCATCCAGGAACAACCTCACAGACACTTCAAAAGCAATGTTTGACCAAATGTCTGGGCACCTCGTGGCCCAGTCAAGTTGATACATAAAATTAACTATCACACCACATTACTGATAAAAACTCTGAAAGATTAAGAAACTTGCTCTACAGTAAAATTTGGATTCAATTCCATGTTTCTCTTACTTCAAAACTCCATATTATAGGTGTTGCTGCTCAGTTAGTATAATTTTTACTCTTGAGTCCCAAGCTTAGTGTGCACTACTAAGAAGATGCCGGTTCTTCATTTCTTCCATTGGCTAAGACTGAATGTTTTGATCAATGCTAATACAAATACATTTTGTGGTATCTGAGCTTCTGCTCCAAGAAAATGAGACAAAGCAACAGATGGAGGAAAGGAGAACAAATAACATTTCTGAACTTCGGTCCCTAACTACAAACTGAAGATAAACTCTCCTTTTCATCTTGTTCGCTCCCTTGCTCACAGAAGTAGAAGTTCTCAAATGATTCATCACTGTAGCTTTATCTGGCATACAAAAGGTTCTCAATCATGGCTTTCAAGTCAATAAACAAGCAAATAAATGGAAGCAGGATGTTAATTTGAAATTTTTTATTGAGGTATCTAGATACAATAGAAAGGAAATTCCCACAGAAGGTGCAGACCAAGATGTAAACACTTGGAGCAAATGTTAAGAATTAGTTTCTCCATTAATGAATGCCAACTATAATTTTATATATATAATGTGATGGCTCGGTGTGAGGTCGGAGGGATAATGGATGGGGGGAGGGGGGTTCACAGTGTGAGGGATATAAATGATGAACGTCTAAGTATTACCTTGTCTTGTACACCTGAAACTAATAAAAAAAAATAAAATAAAATACACTTGAAAAATGAAAAAAAAAAAAAAAGAATTAGTTTCTCAACTCTGATATGTTCACCCATAGTGTGGACTAAAAGGGCAGAGACAAGACCTCCATGAGGGTCTGACTCATTGTTACTTGGATTCCATCACTTGAAAGTGCCTAAAGGAGGACTTTTGGGAAGATTTCTTGGGGTCCACTTTTGTCTGTGGCTCCCACTCCTTAGCTTTCCTCCCAACAGGGGAGGGGTAGAGAAGTACCTGCCCCTTATCCTAATTTTAGTGAGAAGGGCTCCAAAGGGAGCATCTGGGGAGCTTGATATGTGTTTTTCCAGGTTGTGAGACAGAAAAGGCAAGAGGCTGGCTAACAGCTAGTGGAGCAGAGAAATAATTGCTGGTCCCTCTGAGAACAAGCCAGTGCTGTGACAGCTCCAAAACTGTGCAAAACCCACAGAAGAATGTGGTCCTGGTTCATTAAAAAGGTGACCATGCCCTGTCTAAACAAGCTCCCGTCGGAGGTCAGAAGAAGGTGGGAGGATGCAAAAGCTGAGTGATTAGCAAGGCTGCTGAGTGACCAGCCACAGGAGGGACACTGCCTACCTCAAGGGAGCTGAACTTGAGGCTCTGCAGGGGAGTCTCTGAGGAACTCACAGAAGAACTTATAAGGTTCCAAGAGGGCAAAGTCAGCTTATGACAGCAGCTGTCAAGTAAAAACTTCCCAGCCCCTTCTCCTCCTTCCCGCTGCTTGGGCCCTACACGGCAAGTAGGGAGAGGAGGAGAAATGTTAGGCAGGTAGGAAAAAGGAACAATGATCCCTCTTCCACCCGAAGGACCGAATTACAGGAGGAGCGATAATTTAATGTTACACAAGTTCAAAGTTTAATTATTACAAAGGACTGGACAATTAGTTTACTGAATTGAGGCTGTGTTTATGATGCAAGTGACTGTAGGATTTTTTTTATTCCTGAGTGATCACTGAAGGCATAGGACCAGAGGATTTTCATCCAGAGTATGGGAGCGAGGCTAGTTCTGATGAACTAATGGTAATACTCCATGAGTCCAGGTTGATTAACATATTATTTATAGAATAAAAGAATGACGAATATATGAATAAATAAACCAAAGCAAAACAATCCCCAAAGTTAACCTGTCCAGGATGGGGAGACTATTCAGAATCCTATATGTCCTCTGAGACCCCTCTGGTCTGTAGCTTCTGCTAAAGGAACTCAGAGATAAATCCAGGAGAAAATCTAAGAGAAACAGGAAGTTATTTTATTGAATATTTACCCAAAAGCTATGACAGCTGAAAAGTTTTTGAATAAAAGGAACCAGGGAACTATAAAAACAACCCTTTTCTCTGATATTCTAACCAAATTCCCCTCCCAAAAGATGACCCAAAGTCAGCAATTTGGTCTGTAACTTTCTAGTCCTTTCTCTGTACATATATAGCCATATATATTTTGGGAGTTGTTTGCTTCTTTAATAGGTTGATAATACATACGTTACTCAATAATATTTGTTTTGACTGAACAATGTGTTTTGATTTTTAATGGGATATGGTAATAGTGATATCTCATAATTTATCCAACCACATTTCTACTGATGGACATTTAAATTGTATTTAATTTTTTTTTACTGAAATGACACAGAGGCATTTTTTATGACATCTATTTGCAGGTGCAAATATTTCTTCAACATAGAATCTTAGAAATAGAATTGGTCCACGAGTCATTGTAAGTGTGGACAGATACCGCCAGAAAGACTTTATCAATTTACATTTCTACCAAGACTGTCTGATGCTTACTTCCCCACACACTTGCTAATGTTGGATATCATCAAATTATCAGTTTTTTCCAATCTGCTGAGTAAAGAAATGACACCTCAGTATTGTTTTTATGTGCATTTCCTTCATGAGGAGCAAAGCTGACCATCTTTTTATGTTTGTGACCATTTGCACTTTTCTACTGGTAATGACCTCTTCCTATTCTTTCTCCCTTTTTCAAATTGGGTTGTTCATGTCTTTTTCTTTTTCTTTTTCTTTTTTTTTGTATTTGTGGGTAAGACATTTTTATTTGGGGATACTAATTGTTAATTATATGTTTGACAAATATTTTTATCTCAGTCTATCATTTGTGTTTTATTTTTACCTTTTTAAATGGTGTCTTTGAGGAAAACTTAATATTTTTATGGAAAAAAATGATATTTTTTTCTTTTATGGATTCTAGGTTTTGTGTATTGCTTAGGAAGATCTTCCCCCAATGAAATATTTCCCCACATTTCTTTCTAATACTGTTGTAATTTTATTTTTTAAGATAATGTTTTTAATACATTTGGAATTACTGTAGTGTGAAGTAGATATTATATTTATTTTTACAAATTGTTCCAACACTAATTTGTTAAGAGTTTATTCTTTCTTCTTTAGTTAGAAATGCCATTTTTATTATGAAGCAAATTCCAATTCATTTATTATTCTGTTTGGGATTTTCTATTTTGTTCAATTGTTCTCTTTATATAGGAGTTAATAGTATGTTACTTTAATTACTATACTTTGACATTGAACAGGTCAAGTTCCACTTTAATTTTTTATATTCTTTTTTAAAAATCTGGTGTATTTGAGAATCACTGTTCAAATTTCATAAAAATTTGAATTTCATTGAATTTATTAATTCAGGACTAATGTGATAGCTTTATAGTATAGAATCTTTCCATTCAGAAACATAATTTTCATCTTCATTTATTGAGGTCTTTTCTATGTCCTTCAATAGTTTTAAAGTATTCTTTATATAGGTTTTACACATTTATTGATAGATTTATTCCTAGTATTTTATAGTTTTTGTTGCTTTTGCTATTATATTTCCCAATTGTTGGTATAGAGATTCTACAAATACCTTGTATCCAGCCATTTTATTAAACAGTCCTTTAGTTGATTCTCTTTGCTTCTCTCTGGAGACTCTCTTTAGTATGATTTTGACATTTTTGACCTCAGAGCCAAAGGACTGAGATATATTCAAATGTCCTTATACTATCTTTAAGATATTACATCCAACCAGAGAGAAAGAATATGTAAATATAGAATTCAATCAGACAGTAAAGAGATTAGATGAACAGAGTTATTAGCAACCTCATTGGGAAGTTGTAGACTTAAGTCAGGTGGAAGAATTAGGTAACTAATAACTTGAACCCAAGAGAAATGAATCCCATTTGAAGGGTTTATACTTGGAGTCCCTGTTGTCATAGCAACAATAAAAGGTGTTCATAGTGTCTGTTGGTGATGGGGGTAGAATCAGGCTGGATAGACAGGCTCCAGGTTCCGGGCTCTTAACCTGTGCTCACTTAAGATAAAACCCAGCTTGCCAGCGGAGGTAAAACTATCCCCTTGCAAGTAGTATGTTTCTGACCTCTGAAGTTTAGAATTTAATATATTCTAAAGGAACTCAAACTCAAATTATTGATACTTTTGTGTTATATTTAAGATAATTTGGGAAAATTTGGATTTTGTATCAGTACCAGGCTATCTGACAGATTAGCTTTGTGAACTTCGATTTGAGATTTGTAGCTGAATAATTGACTTTAGAATTAGGATTTTATTTGAAATATGTAAGAGAATTTGGCCAAATGTGTAAACAGTATTGAAATGTTAAATAACATGAGTTATGCTCTATTTATAGGTTTAATTTATTAGATATAAGAGTTGTGTAAGTACTTGGAAAGGTTTTGCTTATTAAAATAGGCATTTTTAAAGCTTTGAAGAAAACTAAATTTATCAAAGTTATAAATGCATTTTACTTCTTTTAAGAGAATGTAAGTTATAAGTAGGACAAGTTTTTAAAGAATTTAGTCTATAAAAGTTAAGTTACTCAAATATTAATTTTTTTAAAGTAAAGGTGATTATTCTTATTTAACTATACTTATTTAAAAAAACAAGATTTGTAAGTTGGATTTAAAGGCTTAGAGAGAATTGAATTTCAAAGTTTCTTGCCTTAATAAATTGAATATTTATTTGTAAATACACTATTGGTTTTTCTGTGCACAAAAGTTGCCCATGGCCATCACGAAACTCATACTGATTATTTACTTAGATTTTCAAGGTAGGTGATCATTTCATCAGAAATCAGTTTTGTTACTTCTTCTGCACCTGTTGTATGCTCATATGATTTCTCTTTTAGTCTGTTGATGTGATAGATTACATTAATTGATTTTTTTATTAGTTTCAGGTGCACAAAACAAAGTAATACTTAGACGTGTATCATTTATATCCTTCACACTGTGTCAACCCCTCCCCCCATCCACTATTCCGCTGACATATACCTGAAGCTGAAGCTGAACATTAATTGATTTTTGATTGTTAAACCAGCCTTGCACATCAGGGAAAATCCCACTTGATCACAATGTATAATTCTTTTCATACATTGTTAGATTCAATATGCTAATGTTTTGTTGAGGATTTTTGTATCTATGTTCATAAGAGATATTGGTCTGTAGTTTTCTTGTAATGTTTTTGTCTGGTTTGAAATTGGGGTAATGCTGGCCTCATAGAGTGAGCTAGGAAGTATTCCCTCTGGAAGAAATTGTAGATAATTGTTATAATTTCTTCTTCAAATGTTTGGTAGAAATTACCACTGAAATTATCTGGACCTGGTGCTTTCTCTTTTGGAAGGTTATTAATTATTGATTCAATTTCTTTAATAGATATAGGCCTATTCTCACTTTCTATTTCTTCTTCGGTGAGTTTGGCAGATTGTCTCTTTCAAGGAATTGGTTCATTTTTATCTAGGTTATTAAGTTTATGGGCATAGAGTTGCTCATATTCCTTTATTATTCTTTTAATATCCATGGGATCTATAGTAATGGTCCTTCTTTCATTTCTGACATTAGAATTTATGTTTCCTTCCTTTTTTCTTAGATAGCTGGCCTGAGGCTTATTGATTTAATTGATCTTTCCAAAGAAGCAGCTTTTGGTTTTGTTGATTTTGTCTATTGATTTCTTATTTTTAATTTCATTGATTTTTGCTCTAATTTTAGTTATTTCTTTTCTTGTGTTTACTTTGGATTTTCCCTTCTTTTTCTAGTTGTCTAAGGTAGAAGCTTAGATGATTAATTTTAGATATTTCTTCTTTCTAATATGTGCATCTGATGCTATAAATTTCCCTATAAGTACCGTTTTTGCTGCATTTCACAAATTTTGATGAGTTGTATTTTCATTTCAATTTAGTTGAAAATATTTTTTAATTTCTCTTGTGACTTCTCTTTTGACTCATGTGCTACTTAGAAATGTATTGTTTAATCTCCTATTATTTTAAGGTTTTCCAGCTATCTTTCTATTCTTGATTTTTATTTTATTCCATATGGTCTAAAAGCAAACATTGTATGATTTCTAGTCTTTATACTCGTTAAAGGTGTGTGTTTTGGCTCCAAATGTCATCAATCTTGGTGAATGTTCCATATGAGCTTGAGAAGAATGTATAATCTGTTGTTGGATGAAGTTAGTCTATAGATGTCAATTATATCCAATTGATTGATGGTGCTGTTGAGCTTAACTATATCCTTACTGATTTCCTGCCTGCTGGATCTCTTCATATCTGATAGATAGAAAGATGTTAAAGTCTCCGACTATAATAGTAAATTAATCTATTTCTTCTTGCATTTCTATCAGTTTTCGCCTCACGTATTTTGATGCTGTCGTTAGGCACATACACATTAAATACTTTTGTGTCTTATTGGAGTATTGACCTCATTGTCATTATATAATGCTCCTCTTTATCCCTGATAACTTTCCTTGCTCTGAAGTCTGCTCTGTCTGAAATTAATAGTTACTCCATTTTCTTTTTTTTTTTTTTTTTTTTTATTTTTTTTTTATTTTTTTTTTTTTTTTAATTAATTTTATTGGGGTGACAATTGTTAGTAAATTTACATAGATTTCAGGTGTACAATTCTGTATTACATCGTCCATAAATCCCATTGTGTGTTCACCACCCAGAGTCAGTTCTCCTTCCATCACCATATATTTGATCCCCTTTACCCTCATCACCCACCCCCCACCCCCTTACCCTCTGGTAACCACTGAATTATTGTCTGTGTCTATGAGATTTTGTTTCTCATTTGTTTGTCTTGTTCTTTTTGGTTTATATACCACATATCAGTGAAATCATAGGGTTCTCTGCTTTTTCTGTCTGACTTGTTTCACTTAGCATTATTCTCTCGAGATCCATCCATGTTGTCACAAATGTTCCTATATCATCTTTCCTTAACGCCGAATAGTATTCCATTGTGTATATGTACCACAACTTCTTTATCCATTCATCTATCGAAGGACATTTTGGTTGTTTCCATGTCTTGGCCACCGTAAACAAAGCTGCAATGAACATTGGCGTACACGTGTCTCTATAGAGAAATGCTTTTATATTTTTGGGGTAGATACCCAGGAGAGCGATTGCTGGGTCATATGGTAATTCTATTCGTAATTTCTTGAGGAACCTCCACACTGCCTTCCATAGCGGCTGCACCAGTCTGCATTCCCACCAACAGTGTATGAGAGTTCCTTTTTCTCCACAGCCTCTCCAACACTTGTTACTATTTGTTTTGTTGATGAAAGCCATTCTGACTGGGGTGAGGTGATATCTCATTGTGGTTTTCATTTGCATTTCTCTGATGATTAGCGATGTTGAGCATTTTTTCATATGTCTATTTGCCATTTGTATATCCTCTTTGGAGAAATGTCTCTTCAGGTCCTCTGTCCATTTTTCAATTGGGTTGTTTGTTTTTTTGTTGTTGAGTTTCATGAGTTCCTTGTATATTTTGGATATTAGCCCCTTATCAGAGGAACTGTTTGCGAAAATCTTCTCCCATTCAGTTGGTTGCCTCATTATTTTGTCAATAGTTTCTTTTGCTGTGCAGAAGCTTTTCAGTTTCATATAATCCCATTTGTTTATTTTAGTTTTTACTTCCATTGCCTTTGGAGTCAAATTCATAAAATGCTCTTTGAACCCAAGGTCCATAAGTTTAGTACCTATGTTTTCTTCAATGCAGTTTATTGTGTCAGGTCTTATGCTTAAGTCTTTGATCCATTTTGAATTAATTTTGGTACATGGTGACAGATAGCAGTCCAGTTTCATTCTTTTGCACGTAGCTGTCCAATTCTGCCAACACCATTTATTGAAGAGGCTGTCTTTCCTCCATCGTATGTTTTTAGCTTCTTTGTCAAAAATTATCTGTCCATATTTATATGGTTTTATTTCTGGGTTCTCAATTCTATTCCATTGGTCTATGTGTCTGTTTTTCCGCCAATACCAAGCTGTTTTGATTATTGTAGCCCTGTAGTACAAGGAAAAATCAGGGAGTGTGATACCTCCAGTATTGTTCTTTTTTTTTAATATTGCTTTGGCTATTCGGGGTCTTTTGTGGTTCCAAACAAATCTGATGATTTTTTGTTCTATTTCTTTAAAAAATGCCATTGGGATTTTAATGGGGATTGCATTAAATCTGTATATGGCTTTGGGTAATATGGCCATTTTAACTATGTTGATTCTTCCAATCCATGAGCACGGAATGTCTTTCCATTTCTTTGTGTCTTCTTCAATTTCTTTCAAAAATGTCTTATAGTTTTCAGCGTATAAATCCTTCACATCCTTGGTTAAGTTTATTCCTAGGTATTTTATTCTTTTTGCTGCAATTGCAAAGGGAATTGTTTTTTCTATCTCTTTTTCTGAGATTTCATTGTTGGTATATAAAAAAGCAATGGACTTTTGTACGTTGATTTTGTAGCCAGCAACTTTACTATATTCATTGATTGTTTCTAATAGCTTTTTGGTGGAGTCTTTAGGGTTTTCTATGTATAGTATCATGTCATCTGCAAAGAGTGACAATTTAACTTCTTCATTCCCAATTTGGATGCCTTTTATTTCTTTCTCTTGCCTGATAGCTCTGGCGAGGACTTCCAACACTATGTTGAAAAGCAGAGGTGATAGGGGACAACCTTGTCGTGTTCCTGAACGTAGAGCAAAGGGCTTCAGCTTTTCACCATTAATTATGAGGTTAGCTGAGGGCTTGTCGTATATGGCCTTTATTATGTTGAGGTATTTTCCTTCTATACCAATTTTAGTCAGTGTTTTAATCATAAATGGATGTTGTATCTTATCAAATGCTTTTTCTGCATCAATTGATAGAATCATATGATTTTTGTCCTTTATTTTGTTTATGTGATGTATCACATTGATGGATTTGCGAATGTTGAACCATACTTGTGCCCCGGGGATGAACCCCACTTGGTCGTGATGAATAATCTTTTTAATGCATTGTTGTATTCGATTTGCTAGAATTTTGTTTAGGATTTTAGCATCTGTATTCATCAGAGATATAGGTCTGTAGTTTTCTTTTTTTGTGTTGTCCTTACCAGGTTTTGGTATCAGGGTAATGTTGGCCTCATAAAATGAGTTAGGGAGTACTGACTCGTCTTCAATTTTTTGGAAGAGTTTGAGCAGGATTGGTATTAGATCCTCTTTGAAGGTTTGGTAGAATTCACTGGTGAAGCCATCTGGTCCAGGACTTTTGATTTTGGGAAGGTTTTTGATGACTGATTCAATTTCCTTACTGGTGATCGGCCTGTTAAGATTTTTCAGTTCTTCATGATTCAGCCTTGGAAGGCTATATGTTTCTAAGAACTTGTCCATTTCTTCTAAGTTATTAAATTTGGTGGCATATAGTCCTTCATAGTATTCTTGGATAATCCTTTGTATTTCTGTGGTGTCTGTGATAACTTCCCCTTTTTCATTTCTGATTTTGTTAATTAGTGTCTTCTCTCTTTTTATCTTAGTGAGTCTAGCCAAGGGTTTGTCGATTTTGTTAATCTTTTCAAAGAACCAGCTTTTTGTCACATTAATTTTTTCTATTGTCTTTTTGTTCTCTTTTTCATTTAGTTCTGCTCTGATTTTTGTTATTTCCTTTCTTCTGCTGACCTTGGGTTTCGCTTGTTCTTCTTTTTCTAGTTTTTTAAGGTGTAACATGAGGTTAGTTATTTGGGATTTTTCTTGTTTCTTGAGATAGGCCTGTAATGATATAAATTTCCCTCTTAAAACTGCTTTCGCGGCATCCCAAAAATTTTGGTAGGATGTATTTTCATTGTCATTTGTTTCTATGTATCTTTTGAGCTCTCCTCTAATTTCTTCTTTGACCCAGTCGTTCTTTAAAAGTATGTTGTTTAATCTCCATGTATTTGTGTTTTTTCCTGCTTTCTTTTTGCAGTTGATATCCAATTTCAAAGCTTTGTGATCAGAGAATATGCTTGGTATGATTTCAATCTTCTTAAATTTGCTGAGGCTGATTTTGTGTCCCAATATATGGTCTATCCTTGAGAATGTTCCATGTACACTAGAAAAGAATGTATAGTCTGATGTTTTAGGATGAAGTGCTCTATATATGTCAATTATGTCCAATTCATCTAATGTGTCATTTAGGGCTGCGATTTCGTTATTTATCTTCTGTTTGGATGATCTGTCCATAGCTGTCAATGATGTATTTAAGTCCCCTAGTATAATTGTGTTTTGGTCAATTTCTCCCTTTAATTCTGTTAGTAGTTGCTTGGTATATTTCGGTGCTCCCTGATTGGGGGCATAAATATTGATGACTGTTATGTCTTCTTGTTGTATAGTCCCCTTTACCATTATGAAATGTCCATCTTTGTCTCTTGTTATCTTTTTCACCCTGAAGTCTGTTTCATCGGAAATCATTATGGCTACACCTGATTTTTTCTGGGTACCATTTGCTTGAAGTGTCAATTTCCACCCTTTCACTTTGAGTCTATGCTTGTCCTTGTAGCTGAGATGTGTCTCTTGTAGGCAGCATATGGTTGGGTTTAGTTTTTTGATCCAATCTGCTACTCTGTGTCTCTTTATTGGTGAGTTCAGTCCATTTACATTTAGGGTGATTATTGATATGTGAGGATTTCCTGTCATTCTGTCTTTAGTTTTCTGGTAAGGCTGTGTCTCCTTGTTTCTTTGCCTTTTTGTTGTTGTCTGTTATTTCTGTGTGGTAGTATTCTATGATGTTTCCCTCTGTTTCTTCTTTTATTACAGTATATATTTCAGATTTGGATGTTTTTTGAGTGGTTACCCTTGAGTTTATGTAAAAGAAAGTTTGATATTTAGAGTATTCCAGTTTCTTCAGTCCGCTTACTTTCTCTATTCCCATATTCCAGTTCAGGCCTTTACGCTCCCCCTTTTTATGTTTTGGTTGCCACAAGTTGTCCCTGTTGATGGTGGTCTAATAGCCTCCTTTAGTATTTCTTGTAGTGCAGGTCGTGTATTAGAAAATTCCCTCAGCTTCTGGATGTCTGGAAAGGTCTTTATTCCTCCTTCATATCTAAAGGAGATCTTTGCTGGATATATTATTCTTGGCTCATGATTTCTCTCTTTCAATAGTTTGAATATTTGGTTCCATTCCCTCCTAGCTTGTAGAGTTTCTGCTGAAAAATCTGATGATAATCTAATGGGCTTTCCTTTGTAAGTTACCGTCTTCTTTTCCCTGGCTGCCTTGAGGATTCTTTCTTTATCATTGATTTTAGACAGCTTCAATACAATGTGCCTTGGTGAAGGCCTGTTGGGATTGAGGTAATTAGGTGTTCTATTTGCTTCTTGGATTCGAGGATCCAGTTCTGTCCACAAGTTTGGGAAGTTCTCATCGACGATTTGTTTGAATATATTCTCTGTTCCCTTCCCTCTTTCTTCTCCTTCTGGTACACCCATTATTCTTATATTGCTCTTTCTGATGGAATCAGAAAGTTCTTGTAGAGTTCTTTCATTTCTTTTAAGTCTCAAGTCTCTTTCTTCTTCCCTCTGTGTAAATTCCAGGTTCCTATCTTCGATGTCACTGATTCTTTCCTCCATCTGGTCAACTCTACTACCTAAGCTGGATATTTTATTGTTAATTTCTTCTATTGAGTTCTTAATCTCCAGAAATTCTATTTGGTTCTTTTTCAAGATTTCAATCTCTTTTGTAAAATGCTCATGGTGTTCTTTGATTGTGTTTCTGAGTTCATTAAACTGCCTTTCTGTGTTTTCTTGCATCTCGTTCAGTTTTTTCAGAATTGCGATCTTGAATTCTCTGTCATTTAAATCACAAAGGTCCATATCTCTAAGTTCCTTTTCTGGAGACTTTTCACTTTCTTTCTGAGCTATCTTGTTGCCTTGGTTATTCATGGCAATCACTGATTTACTATTTCTCTTCCTAGACATCTACAGGAGTGTCTTCTGCAACAGGTTGATAGGTATGCGAAGAGCTTTTGGAGTTCCAAAGCTCTTTCTGCACCAGATTCAGAGCCCGTTTGTTTCAGCAGTTCTGTTTACTCCTGCAGGGATCCGCCCAGATAGGTGGGGCCAGGGGCGGGGTGAGTTGTGAGAGGTGGCCCAGAGCAATGGCGGCGACCACCACCACAGCCAGTCCTGCTTCCACAGCTCCCTTCCCCTTTGCCGGAACTAGTTGGGCTGCGAATCTGTGTCTGCGGTCCACAGTTCTCAGAGCAGCAAATATTCTGTCCTTTGATCCGACACCGCTACTTTATCGCTTCTAGCACCGGGCAGGTGGGGGCGGGGCGAGCTCTGGGAGGGTAGGGAGGGGGAGGCTAGTCTCCCTGCCTGAGGCTTCCGCTCTCCGCTCGGCAGTGAGGGCTTAAACCACCGATTTCAGCCCTCTTCCCTCAGTCTTTGCTCCGAGGTCTGCCGTGAGCGAGCGTTGGGTTCAGCGGTTTTGTATGCTGCCCCCTCAGTAAGCGGAGCCCTAGCAGTCCCAGTCCTTCCCTCTCCCGCAGCGGCGGCGGTAGTTCCGGGAGCAGCGGGCTCCGAGCACTGAGCTAGGTCTGTGTCCTGCGCCCGCGCGGCTCCGTCTCCGCACTTCTCCTCTCCCTCCTCCCCCGCTCGCGCGATTCACCCACCTGGAGGTGAATTCAGTAGTGGGCCTCTTCGTCTTGCCTGTCTGCTGTGCAGGGAGTCCTTTGTGGAGTTATTGTTGTCCGATTCGTTGTAAATTCCAGGGGAGCGTTACAGAGGCTCACCTCACGCCGCCATTTTTTTTCTCCCTCCCATTTTCTTTTGATTAGTGTTAGCATGGTATCATTCTCCATCCCTTTACTTTTAATCTATATGTGTCTTTATATTTAAAGGAAGTTTCTTGTAGACAACGTACACTTGGATCTTTTTCTTTTTTTATCTACTCTGACAATCTATCTTTTAACCGGTATATTTAATTTAAAGTGATTATTGATATAGTTGGGTTAACATCTGTCATATTTGTTACTGTTTCAATTTGTTTCCCTTGTATTTTATTCCCATCTTTGTCTTCCACATTTTTCTAATTTTTGTGATTTTCATTGAGAACCATTTTATTCCTTTATTAGCCCATTCCAGATTTTCTACCTCTTTTGGCTAATTTTGTAATTTCTAGAAATTACATATTTCATCAAAATTTTCAAGTTTATTTATGTACATTTATAGATAGAATTCTCGAATAATTCTTTAATAATTGTTTACTTTCTGCCATTTTGTTGCCTTTCTCACTCCAAATATATTTGGTGTCCTCTCTCTTTCTCTTAAACTGTCAGTAGAATAGCAAAAGTTTTTGTCTATTTCATAAGTCTTTCCAACTTATGACCTTTTGATTTTATCAGTAAAATCTTTATGTGATTTTTATAGTTTTTTTTTTTTAAAAGTATTTCTGCTTTCATCTTTATTATGGTATTTATCTATCTACTTATTTATTTATTATCTTTCCTAGTTTTAGAAGTTGAACACTTTAAGCAAGACAATTTCACATAAGACTGTCTATTCCAATGAGAATACATTCCTGCCCCACCAACAATAGAAGTCCAATATCATTATTCTGCCACCAGGTGGCTGGCTAGTGATACTGAGGTATGGTGACATAGCAGGGCTCAATTTTGGTATCTGCTATGGGTACAATGAGCACTCTGCAGTGGCAGGGGCCAGATCCCATACATAACTTCCATCCTTATCTTCATACTTTCCATGAGCTCATTGAGAAATCACTGGAGTGGCTAAGGAAAGTGACTGCTGACTGACATTTATGGAACATTTCTTCTGGTCTATCCTTTCCCCATATGACTATTGAGAAAGTCCTTGGTTGTGATGGCCCTTGGTGGGCATTCACGGAGTCACAAATATTGTCACACTCTGGGTCAAAGGCAGGGCAATGGGAGTGGCTTACCAGGTGCAGTTGATAAGGAGTTGCGCTGCTTACAGAGAATCTAAAAATAATAAAGCCAACTATAAACTGGTCTTCTTTTAATTAGCGTCATGTGCTGGCAATTCTAAACAATGTCAGTGATAAAATAATCTTCAAAAAATCTTTTGTTGGTTTATATTCTAAAAATTGCTTGCATCTGGGGCAGACCACTCCAACCACGCGCTTTCAGTATGTCAAAAATTTCCATCCACTTACACTACCCCTAGACCTTCGTATTGCTAAACCTCCAGGATTATTCTTTTTTAGTCTCTTCCCATCCAGATAACCATTAGCCACTGATATGAATCAATTCAGACTCATAACACAGGACATCTCTCTTTCCAGAAAATGTGAACAAAAAGATGTATCACCTATAATTCTGCTCCCTGGGAGGTTTTCTCTTCATTATTGTCCTATCATCACACATAATTGAGGTTATTAAGTACAGCAGTCTGCATATAGTACAGAATCATCCGTAAATCAGGCTTAATGTTTTATTTCTTTATTCAACTGGTCATAGGGTTCTCCTCCCACATGTGAAACAATATCAATGGATATGTGGCTATACATCAAGGTGGGAACACTGACAATGTGTTTCACCTGCTCACATAACTTACTGGTGTCTTTAGGCTTGTTTGAGCTCAGGCTCATGTGTCCCACTCACCCCTCTTGAAGAGTGCTGCTGGACACAGTGAACTTTATGGCTTGATAGATAAGATAAAACCCAATTCATGATAGGAAATAGCAAAATAGAGAGAGCCCACACCTAGGAAAGCAGCTGACTGGAGTTATTACCTAATTTTTAAGGAATTCACTTACATTCTCCAAAATGATTTGTTGTCTTCATAGGTAAATGAGGATTGGAGGAGTCACCACTCCCGTATCTTTCAAGTTTGTGATGTCAAAAATCTCCGCCATATCTCCAAGGATGAAGTATTGCTTTTGATTTACTGTTCACCTATGTCCTTGAAGTCATTGCATAAAATTGTTCATAACATTCCTTTACTATCCTTGTAATGCTTCTAAGATCCGTAGTAATGGTCTCTCTTTCATTCTTGACAACCGTAATTTGTTTTTTCTCTTTTTTCTTGTTGTCTTACCTACCGTATTTGTATAAATTTCATTAATCTTTTCAAAGAACCAGTTTTTGACTTTGTTACTTTTTTCTATTGTCTGTCCTTTTTCTATATCATTGATTTCCATTTTTACCTTTATTATTTTAATTTTTCTATTTAATTTTGGTTCAATTTCTTCTTTTTCTTTCATCCTAAGGTAGCAGTTTGGAATTTTGATTTTAAGGCTTTCTCCTTTTCTAATATAAACGTTAAAAAGTATAAACTTTCCTCTATTCATTGCTTTAGCTGTTTCTTAGCTATTTCTAATTTGAAATGTCTTCGTTATCCTTTGGTTTAAAATATTTTCTAATTTCCATTGTATTTCTTCTTTGATACATAAACTATTTAGAAGTACATTGTTTAATTTCTAAATATTTTTCTAGTCAGGAATTTTCTAGTCAGATTTTTGTCATTGATTTCTAATTTAATTCTGTTGTTTTTAGAGAATATATTCTGAATAATTTTCAAGCCTCTGTAATTTATGAGCCTTGTTTTATGGCCCAATGGCATAAACCAAATCTTATTCTTTGTATACTAGAATGTGGTACAAAGTAAGCACTCCATAAGTATTTGATGAATAAACAAATGAATGAGGAGTTGCCACACCCACACAGAGTAAAATAATGTACAAATTACAGACGTCAAAAGAGAGTAGTAAATCATTATGGTGACAGGAATATACAACTTTTCTATAGTTGAGAGTGCAAAGTCCTTGTTCTGTAACAATTGGATCTTGAGACAGTATAGATAGGGTGTGAGATATCTTGCAGCCAAAAGATGAAAACCAAGGACAAAGCCTAAGAAACAGACAGCAAATGTTGGACATAGGAAACAAATAAAAAGGGGCCAGAATCTGAAGTGAGACTTCACCTATCTCTGGATAGGCAAGATTTGACTAGCTTATTTATTGTCATTTGTAAACTATTGATGACTTAAGAAGGCTTCATCTTCATTATGATTGTCATAATAATTGACATATGAGCAAAGATAACTTTAAGTAAACCTATATGTAGTTTGTTTCTGTTTCTAAACCTATTCTTATTGTTTTCAATGTCTTGAATCAACTATCCCATAATATACAGCAAGGTAACCTGGAAGATGCTAAAGATAATTTAGTCTACCAGGCCCCTATTTACACAGAATAAATATGTCCAGCTGGGGAAATCCTTGATTTAATGACTTAGGTTGGTTAGTCTTACAAATACTAGAGAAACAATCTCTGATATGGGAACCCCAGCTGGCCCTGTTGTAGCAAAGAATTTCTTTACCCAGAAGGAATTTAAACAAGAAAGAAAGCATTTCATGATTAACTCCTTCCCCAGTAAAACTGCTCTCTGAAAGCACATATTTTGGAGATTCTTACCTATGCCATCTCATCTAATAAAGATTCTGAGGAGGTATACAGACTGTTTTGGAATTCTGCAAATAGTTTATTATACATATACAATCTTTTAAGGTTAAGTGCCTACTAAACAAAATACTTTATGAGAATGCGTGTTGATTGTATTCCCCTAACATCAGATTGTAAAATATTAAATATGGGGGAAAATACTTTTGGAATAATTATCGTTGCTTTTTGAAGTGTGATTGGGAAGGGGACTGGAAAGATAAGAAAATATATTTTAGTTTAGTTAAACAAGCAAACAAATAGCATTTTCATTTTATTTAGATATTTACATTACTATTAATATATAAAAATTATATTTATATATACTTTCTTACTTGCCATGAAGCTTCAAAATTTTCATGAAAATTCAGATTTATAAGAAAAAGTTAATATCAGATAACATTATGGAATAATGCTATTATGAATAATAGCTCCCTGCTCAAGGTTACATACAGTCAATTAATCTCCCTAGTCTTGCATTACTCATCAATAAATATTGAATTAAGCAGTTTCTAAATAACCCTCTCACCCCAAATTCCTCTCACCCCATGATTCTAGGTATTTGGAAGCAAATGATTCATTGCTCTACAGGTCATATATCTCTCTGAGGAATGCAAGGAGTTAACAAAAAAAAAATTCTCGGGCCAGCCCAGTGGCTCAGGGGTTGGGGCTCCATGCTCCTAACTCCAAAGGCTGCCGGCTCAATTTCCACATGGGCCAATGGGCTCTCAACCACAAGGTTGCCAGTTCAATTCCTCGAGTCCTGCAAAGGATGGTGGGCTCCGCCCCCTGCAACTAAGATTGAACACGGAACCTTGAGCTGAGCTGCCGCTGAGCTCCTAGATGGCTCAGTTGGTTGGAGAGCGTCCTCTCAACCACAAGGTTGCTGGTTCAACTCCCTCTTGCGGGACAGTGGGCTGCGCCCACTGCAACTAGAAAACAGCAACTGGAGCTGGAGCTGAGCTGCGCCCTCCACAACTAAGACTGAAAGGACAACAACTTGAAGCTGAACAGCACCCTCCACAACTAAGACTGAAAGGACAACAACTTGACTTGGAAAAAAGGCCTGGAAGTACACACTGTTCCCCAATAAAGTCCTGTTCCCCTTCCCCAATAAAATCTTTTAAAAAAAATTCTCAAGATATAAATATGGACTTTTTGTGAACTGCCAATAGTCTATTATTTACTTGCAAATACCCCACAAATATTTTATTGGTGTAGTTCTTTCTACAAGAGCTTCAATTTAAGAGACAATCACTATTCTGTTTGTATGTATTTAGGATGGCGGCGTTGGGAGGAAACTTTCATAAATGTTCCTCAACATAGAAAGAGTAAGGACAAGAAGTTTGGAAGACTAGACAAATATGGACTTTTAATTACAGATGGAAAAACTTCAGTTTAGTCAAACATGAGGTTATGCCTAATGTGGTCTACTTATTTTGTTCTTCCGTGCTTCTTTTAAATGCTGAATTTTAATGGAACTGCTCATTCATTGATTTTTCTCCTCTTCACGATGCTAATGAAATTTGAACATTACATCTAGTTGTTTCATGACCCAGACTGACTGTTTTACACCCAGAACAAAGGTAGCACAATGCAGTGAAAGAGCACCACACAAGGCCAGGGACACCTGGATTACAGACTTGACTCTATGACCTTGGACAAATTAATTAACCTTCTGTGTCTCAGCTCCCTCTTTTGTAAAATGAGAACACTGAATTGCTTAAGTCTCTTTCTCCTTTAAGACTCTGTGGTTCTGAGTGATCTGGCCAACAGTACTTCTCATTGCTTATTAAGATTCTGATTCATTCCTGATTCTAAGTCTAATAGGATTGATTTACAATTGGAATTTCTTGTTTTCATCTTAATAATAACAATAACAACAACAAAGCATCATTCCCTACCCCTTTTGGCTTTTGAGTGTCCCATTGTCAAATACAGGAACCAAATCCATAAAAATGAAGGCTTGCGAATAATGAAAGGATAGAGAATTAGATAAAAAGCTCAAGAATAAATTTTCATACCCAGGGATAAGGAAGGGTAATAGACATAATAATGAAGGTTCTTCATTGCAGATGGCACCAACCTAACTCAAACAAATATAGGCAAATTAAGGGGATTTATTTACTCTCATAAGTAAAAAGTTCATCTGGCTTCAGGGTCACCTGGGTCAAAGATCATAAATGACAATGTTAGAGCTCTGTCTTGCTCCCTAGTTCTTTGACAGTTTTCTCCAGATCACCAACAAGATGACAGCTGGAAGCTGAAGACTCAAATTCTCAATAAGCTTAATAACCCCAAGAAAGAGAAACATTTTTTGTTTTTGTTTTTTTCCCAAATAACTCCAGGAGAAAGTCCCAGGAAAGAATAATTTATGGATCTGACTTGATCACGTACCCATCAGTGTGGCCTCTGGGATGGGTTCTCTGATTTATTGGGACAGCGTAGGTGATGCTTCCACCTCTGTAGCTGGTAAAGGGAATATAGTCAGGTCTGTGAAATGAATATGGAATGGGCTGCTTATAGGAAAGAAGGGTTTTATACTCCCCCCAAAATGCTAAAAAGATCACAAACAGAAGGACATTACAATAAATTTCATTTGACATACCATCGTACTCATGGATGAATGGTAGTTACCTGGTCAGATGATGAGTTCTGATAAAAATGATTCCAAGTTATGTGAAGGCTCACTAAGAAAGAGTGTGAAGATTGATTAGCAATGTCTGCAGTGGACAATGGAGTGGACAAGGGAGGTATGCAAACCACATAGTTGCTATACCTGCATAGTGTGAATACATAATTCAGTTCCTCCTACGTATGGTCAATTCAATCACTAACTCTAAAATATCATGGTTATGGGCCCTTCTTTTGAAAACGTCCATGTATTCATGCTTATAAAGCTTCCCAGATTCTAAGAGATGGGAACTCCTCTCCATCATAAAAAATTAAGATTTTATTTGAGGTCACATTGACATTTAAGACACAGAAAATGATCCTAGCTAGCGGTGGTTTTAAACAAGGAATGCACATCAGAATCACCTAGGCAGTTACTTAAAAATATATATGCCTAGCCTCTCTCCCCAAAGTTTCTGATTCAATACATCTTAGTAAGGGCCTAGAAAAGTGAATTATGATTATATATGAAAGTCATACGTGTTCATAGTAAAAACAAACAAATAAACAAACAAAACAGTTCAGAGGGGTATAACATGAAAAGTAAAAGTCCCTTCCCAAGGAGGGATTTGCGTGAGAAATGGGGAAAGGGGAAATATTTTTTTGTCTTATATAAACATCCGTATTTTTAATGCTTTTTTAAAACAAAGAGTCTGAACCATTTTTGTGTTGTACAATGAGCCTGAAGATCTAAAATATTTATTTCAATCAGTCACTACAATGTGATCATCCTAGCCGAACTGACTTCACTGAGAGTATTTTGGTTACAGGTAACGAAAACAGCATAAAATACTTTTAAAAGCTCTTTTGAAACAACATGCTCCTCTTACTCCCCTAAGGTAACCCTGTTGACATATTCTTTCAGAAGCTTTCTATGCACATAAGCATGTCTATCTCACAACAGAGGCACACGCCCATCCGTAAATGCATATCTCTCCTTTGTTTTAAACATATATGGAATTACATTATTATACACATTTTGTTCTGCAATTTTGCTTTATTCAGTTCATTGTTTTGGCCTCCTTCCCATAGGATTTACCTATGTTTATGGAAAATCTACTTCCTTTTAGTGGCTTCATAATATTCTAAGTTGGTGTTTTGTTTTTTTCCATTCACTAATAATGCTTCAGCGAACTTTCTTTAAAATATATATTTGGTCATTGGTGTGAGTACAGCTATAGAATATATTCCCTCTTAAGTCAGAGTCCTATGTACATACATTTAAATTCCCACCCCCCTTTTTCTATATATTGTGATTGGAAATTTTCTCAGTGCTTTACATACAGGTAACCCCCGTATAACATGGCACTTCTATAACACGGTTGGAGAATTGGGGGGAAACCATCGTACGATATGGCATCCTAGAACATAGTTTCACTCTAACAAGGTTTGAAAATTAGAGAAACCTTCGAACAACACGAAGTGTAATAAGAGCTTTTAAGAGCAAAAGATATTGCTTTTGAAATTAGGGAAATCCCTGAACAGTACAGAATGTAATAAAAGTTTAGTAGTGATGACGAAGAAAACATTATTTAATACATATTAATATGTTATACTTTGTGTGAAAATTGCTTTAATAAAGATATTTCTCTTAATTATAAAAATATTTAGTATGTTTTTTAAATTTTTGAAACCTAACCCCCTTTTTTGTACTAGTTGTTTCGTATAACACGGATTCGCATAACACGGCATTTTTTAGGAACCTAACAACCGTGTTATATGGGGGTTACCTGTATGTACATATATTAGTGGAATACTATTATTGTCCCATTTGAAGGCACAGAGAGTTTACCAACTTGTCTTAGGTCACTTAGCTAGTAAGCTGTGGAAGGAGGACTTGAGCTTAGACAGTCTGGCTCCAGAGTTCACATGTTAAACAGTACTTTGTACTGCCCTTAGGCCAGCTATATCACAGCATATCCTGCCACATGTGTTCCTGAACCAGAGAGGTGTCTGTGGATATACCACCACAGAGAGAAGACAGTGCGGCTTCAAGTTTTCAGACTTGCTAGAATCCCCCTTGTTTATTCCACATGCCCCCTTTAATGAGGTTACCTCATCAGAATTAATGGATTGTTATTCTTCTTGATCAGTGGTGTAAACCGTAAACTATGAGATAGTTTGCCTACCACACTTAGTTTAAGATTTAGAAGGTTTACTTGCAAAAGCTCTTAGAAGCACCCATGAATAAACAAGAGTGAAAAGTTAAACCAAGGATAGACATTTTTTTTGCACTTTTTTTCAAATCTATCCAAACAATTGGATTCAAAAGCTTTCCCTGACACCACAGGCAAATGCTTCTTCCTCAGGCACAGAACGGCCTGTCAGAGACAACACAGGCACATTGCTGTGGTAATTGGGGAAATTTATAAACGATGCATATTTTGCCAGGTTTTACTTTAAGAGCCCCAAAGAGCAAGACATTGATAAATGGTGGTGAAAGTTGATGACTTCTAAGAGAATTAGATGACATATTTGTAGCAGATGCCATTGGTTGGCTAGCCCAGCTCCCATTCTCAAATACACCTCCTATGGCATCTTCCATTATAGAGGCTAGAAAAGCCAAATATCTCCTTTCCTGATCTCCTTCAGTTAGGGTTGGCCATGTGAAACAGTTTGGGCCCCAATGAGGTATAAGTGGAAGTCCTCAGGGTCTTCTGGAAAATCTTTGTTTTCCTAATGTAAAGGACAAATGTCACGGGCACTATTCCTTCTGCCACCTCCATATTCCTTTCTTGGCTATAGACTAGTGCCTAAAGCTATGGCAGCCATCTTGCAACCACAGAGAATGGCCAACAGAATTGGAGAACCCCTGACTCTGGTATTTTTTGAGCCATTACCAGCTAGGCAACAGCTGTTTACCTTCAGGATTCTTGTCATATAAGTAAATAGTTTAAGCCACTTTTAGTTAGGTTTTCTATTGATGCCCAAAACATTCCTATTGATGTAGTGTGATTGCAGATATTTTAGTTGAGCCATTAATTGCCTTTTAATTCTATACCTATCTATTTATCCCTCAGAAATGCCCCAGAACTTGGGTTAAAGAAGCATTTTTTAAATCAAGACATTGAAATGACTTATAGGGCACAGCATAATCAAAATGAGTCTTCTTCATAGTTTATCTTTATAGTTTAATATTATAAGGAAGGGGTATAGTGCATTATAAACTAAACTTTCTGTTAGTCAGTCCAATACGTACATGGAGTCCAAAAGAATGTACAAAGCCATCTTTTACTTTAGGCTTGAGTCATATATTTCTACTTTATAGAGTTCATGGTTGAAAGGAAAGGTTGTAATTATTTGTTCCACCTCATTCTTCTCTAGGTCTTAAATAGGGCCTCCAAAATATGCCCCAAAGGTCACCCATGGGGCCACTCCTTATGGGCACCAAGAAATCAAGCTCCTCTTTTTTGGGTACCATCTTCTCTTCCCCACACCTAGAAATAGGCAGAGATATTCATGGGAACAAAATGACCCCCATTAATTAATACCATTGAGTGCATAAGAGGTACTCAAAATTTTCACTAAATAAGTAAATTAAGAAGGAGCATCTATCATAGTGTAGGGGGTTCCAGAGAGGCTTTTTGAATGATGTAGCCTGTCTTAGTCAGTTTAGGCAGCTATAACAAAATACCATAAACTGGGGGGCTTATAACTAACAGAAATGCATTTCTCCCAGTACTGGCGACTGGGAAGTCCAAGATTATGGCACTGGCAGATTCATTGTCTCGTAAGAGCCCACTTCCTCATTGACTGGCTGACTTCTCACTGTAACCTCACATGACCAAGGGAACAAGGGATCTCTCTGGGGTCCCTTTTATAAGGGCACCCATCCATTCATGAGCGTTCTGTCCCCATGACCTAATCACTTCCCAAAGGCAATCACCTCCCAAAGGCACCTCCTAATGACATCCCCTTGGGGGTTATAATTTTAACATATGAATTTTGAGGGGATGCATTCAGTCCAAGCATAGTCTAAACAGTCTTAAACATTTTGTGTGTGTGCGTGATTTAGCCAAGTGGAAAAGTGATAAAAGGAAGAAGTGATAGGGAGAATAAGCCAGAAAGAATCAACAGCACGAAACAAGGTTTTTAACATGAATACAAAAGTGGTACACTGGGGAGAGTAGAAACAATTTTGTGTGAAGTGTGAAGCAGAGAAGTTGGCAGGGAACGAATCAGCATGGCTCTTGGCGATGGAGAAATGTTGAAGGGTTTTAAGAAGGAAATGTACATTGCTTTGCATTTCAGAAAATCACTTTGGGGACAGTTGTGGGGGGATTGTGGGTTCAAGACAAGAGACCGGATTCAAGGAAGAAAGGCTCATTGTGAATTCCTGGAAAAATGAGAGGCCATAAGGTTTAAACTAGTTGATCCATTCCCAAATGTACTAAGTACAAATTTCAACATTTCAAAGTACTCCACTGTGTTGAATTCAAGTCAACTACACTTGTGTACCAGCCAGGCAGTATAAGGAAAGGCTGACCCAAGGGACCTATCCTCTCAGTGAAAGGGAGGTGGAAACAGACTAGGGAGCAGACTGCCAGCAGGAGGGAGAAGAAGTGAATTGAGTCTAGGCCACTTGTCTCGTGCTCTGAGGGTAAGGTACTTTCCCAACTGGTCATCCCTTATCGTTATGACAATGATTCTGAAGCCCAGAAGATAAGAGCCTTAACCAAGGTCACACACTGACCAGACAGGAATAGTCCCCATGGCTCCTGGGCACTTTTCCATGCCCTAAATTCCAGATGGCAAAATCTGTTGCAAAAAAAAGTTTAATTAAAATCTAAAATAAAATGGTCACTTGATCTCAAAAAAGAAAATAAGTGCAGTATTTCTTCAAAATGTCATGAACCTGGATGAAACTGTAATTTTGGAAGTTGTAAAAATATGGCTGCACGATCCCACTGGCTCATGTCTGTCATGTGACCATGAAACTCGGGCTCCGCCCTGGGGCTCCACCTTGCCTGGTTTGTGTGAGGCTGCGTGTGGGTGAAACTACAGTGGGAGGTCAGCTACACAAGATGGTCCATTTAACAGCTGATCTGCTGGGCCCAGTGCCTAAGAAGTTAATTTCTAGCTTTGAGATGGTTTCTGGTAATTGTAGGTAATTTAAAATATAATTGCAATTTAGTTGGAAAAAAAAAAAAACCTCTGTTTGCAATGTTTATGCTCATCACTCTAATTTAAGGTCTAGAATGTTGGATGAACTGCACTTCAATACACGCCCATTTTGCATCTTCCTGATTTTACCACCAGTGATTATAAAAACAGCCTCAGCAAACCTCAGTCTGCATTGAAAGACAGATGCTGCAAAGCTCAGATATAAAGTTTCACATTGCTGGAAGGTTAACTGTTGTGCATGTTAATGATTATCAAATAGATGAAGAGAACCACAAGGCTCCAAAATGCAAACGCCCCTCAAAAAATTCCAGTTTGCCCATGTTTAGAATAAGGCCACTTTATTTAATTTTTTTCAAAGAAGGATGACTATGGCTGAGCTCAGTGTGGTCTGCAGGCAGGCAGGCTTAATGGACGAATAATTGCGCAAGGCTGCTTGCGAGTGGGCCAATGGAGCTTCCCTCCGGGTTGTGGTTTACAAACCGCTCTGTGCTGAGCCAGGGCATCGACAGCTTTGCAGGGTCCAGAGAAGATTTCTTACCACAGTGAGAGTGACAGTTGTGAATGTAATGGCTTATTTTAAGTGAAGAAGAAATTTTAGGATATAGTGTGTGTGGACTTACAGGTTTTTTTCTAGTTGTCCAAAATGTGAGTACGAGAGCTACTCCATGGCAGGCACTCTGGCAATTGTTTGGCTTCCAAAGTGCTATTATGAGCCAAATCAGCCATCATTGTTCACCTAGGATACATGCAGCCAAATGACTCAGAAAATAGCTGAAATGAGCACTCGATCTAATAACCTTGCTTACAGTCTCCCATCTAGCTGTGTGCAGAACTTTCTAGAATTAAATTTAGGGTGGAAGCAGTACTGTATGGCCATGATAATTATACTGTGTTAATATTGTCACTGGAAATCACATTCTGAGTCTGAGAACTGAGGGTCAGGGCTCAGAATTTGCCATACTTATATCCAAAGCCTGCTTTCAAGAGAGACCCAGACTAATGTTAATCACCAAGCAAGACCATTTGGTGATGACGGTCTGCCTAGAAAGCTTGCAAATGGAGCTTAGAAGTTTAACGATTGGGAAAATAAAATGTGTTCTACAGTAGCAGAGCCAAATGAATCTGCCTTTGCTGATAATGACTCAGAAAGAAAACAAGCTTTTTTAAAAAGTTGGTAATTTATTACATCTTCCTGCTTTTTAAAAAATTCAAATATTGCAAAAGTGAAAATGAAATTTATCTCCAACATCAAACCTCTGTCTCCCAGTCTCCTTCTCTCGAGGTATCCCCTGATATAAGTTTTATGTGTGTTATAATTCATGCATATCTCAGTATGTGTATGAATGCCACATGCACACAATGGTGTCTCCAGAATTTCTACATACGTAGGAGAGGCTTTCTACATACGTAGGAGGGGCTGTAATTCAATTGGATGTGGGTAAGCTGCATAAAGCTACATTTGCCTGGTATTTTACATAAGTAAGAATATAAATTTGAGCACCAAAAAATAAGTACAGCGGTGAATTATAAACCACTGAAAAAAATAGGACTTCCCAAGTACATACTAATAATAAATAGATGGTAAATAATAAATAAGTGGGAGAGAGTCCTCAGTAATGGTGAAATATGATGGCTGGCTAGTTAGTGAGGAAGGAGTCCTGGAGCTGGAGGACCATTATTTTGTAACTATGATAATAAAAATTGGATCAGACAAGACTCATCAGTGCATGTTATAGCTAGGAGGAAATTTTGATGAGGCACCAGATATTTGCATCATCTTAAAGTGTCTCCTCACAAACTGTTTATTAGTTGCAAAAGCGTGTGTGTGTTTTGGAGGGGTGGGCAATAGTAATTGTATAATGGAGAACTTGGATAACACTTTGACCGTATCATCAAAATTAAGATTACTAATGAGAACAGACATGATAAACTGAGAAGGACACAGTATCACCTATGCAGTTGTCTGGCCTAGAATGCATAACTTCAATCTAATCATCAGACAAACTTAAAATGAGGAACATTCTATTTTTAAAAGGAGGGAGGGGATGGGAGTGGAGGAGAGGGATGGTTATGATGACTATAGTCTTCAAAAATGCCAATGCCATAAAAGACAAAAAAAGACTCTGGAAATGTTCCAGATTAAAGGAAACTAAAGAGCCAGAGGCCAATGCATCCTAACAGAGATGCTCTAACGAGAGACCATCGGTTTTTGTTTCATAAATGCTGGGATTCCTCTATCATGATTCCTGTCCTTTCCAAGCCAGGTGCCTAAGCTTTCTCTTTTATTCTAAGAAGTCGTATAGAGCCTTCCAATAAAGTCTCCCTCTGCTTAACTTATCCCAAGCTCATTTCTACTCCTTATGAATGAAGAACCATGACAGACACACATTTCCCAGCTTACCCTATGGAGTACACCAATTATTACACCCAAAGATGGGCTTGGTAATAAGGTTAGAGGAAGTTTATGGGTTTGTTCTACTTTTGTTTCCATGTGTCTGGTTGATCTCCCCAAATACATTCAAAGGCAGGAACTTGAGGAGTTGAAATAAAAAATTTCAGTCCTTAGCATTCCCCTGCAAGGACCCTTTATTATTGTGTCTAAAAGTATCTGCTGTTCAATAGATGTTAGTCAGAGCGACATGTATTTATGTCAAGAAACCACTTATTTCTAGATTAATTTCAAAGGATGTGTTTAAAATTTACCAATTTCCAAAGCCCTACCTCAGCTACCACAAATCTCCCCTGATTTCCACGTCTAAGCAAGAGTAGGTTCAAGCAGGAAGAGGGTACCATTTTTGCTGCTAAAGTTTCCAAGTTTGCATAGCTATGTCAAGAACAAATTTAAACAAGTCCTAGCACAATCCCTTTTTAAAAAGACAGTTTAAATAAGAGGTTTTTATTTAGCAGCCTAATTACTTTTTATTGAAAAGCCTGGAGGAAATGGTTATTGCTATCTTTTTTCAACTGGTTATTTTTTTAATTCAAAAATATCCATTGATAATTCTTATTGTTTTGACCAAGGTTTTAGTGTCTAGTACAGTTCTGAGCACCTAAAAGATGTCTAAGAAATAGCAGTTAAATTAATGAAGAACAAATAAATGTTTTCAATAGTGGGGCAATTTTGGTTTGATTCATCAGTAAGAGTTGGTTAAAGAGAATCTATTGCATAGCCATTTTTAAGTTAGTGGACACAGATGTCACAGCAAATAGCCACTTTTCACGGTTCCACAAACTTTCCATAAAATTTTTAGAGTCCTAAAATGGTCCCAGTATCAAACGAAAGCCTGAACTGCTGCTCAACATGATCCTGTGGTAGGTTTATACTCCACAGATGCCCCCTCCAAGCAGCCCACCTTTGCTCTCAACATCAAGCTATAAGGCTAGACTGTGTCTGAAACCACATCCTTTATTGTCTCCTTCCCCTCCCCTATTCATTACCTTATAGATTCTTTCTAAAGAGCAGCTGGATCCCTATCATACGTACTGTTTCTAGTAAACCCAACCTAGGAATAGTATGTTACTATCTTAATAGAAGTATTATATAGCAATACCTATGAACTTCCTTGCCAGTGAAATTTGAAATTTTACCAAATGTGTGGATGACAGCAAAGGATATATCATTGTATAGAATCAACACAGATCAATGAAAATTATAATTTATTGAGGGCATTCTACATAGATACCATCTCCCTGAATTCTTTTTACAATCTTCTTAGGTAGCCATTACCACTTATACTTTCAAAAAAAATTATGTCAACAACATGAAAAAACCTGTCTGAAGTCAGATAACCAGTACATGACAATTGGAGTTTTTCCTGAAAGGACTCACAGGTTGATTGTAAATGTTCTAAAATAGTCTGAAAGATAATAACAATGTCTCTATAACGTCCCATTCTTCAATAGTCATGGGACATTTCAGAAATGATTGAAGTGTTTTAAAGCTTACCCATGAGATTAAAAAAACAACGTTTTTCTAAAAAAAAAAAAAATCCGGCCTATCAAATTATCTCCTTTGTTAACTACAAAAACCAACCAACCAACCTCCCCATAGCCAAAAAGAGGGAGCAATGGTTGTTAAAATGGCATTTTCATTGCAGGAGTTGAAAATGAGAGCAGGTAAAGAGTATGCAACCCACTCTCAACCAGAAATCCCAAAAGCCTTTGTTAGGGAACTAGATGTAGCAATTATCGCGGCTTCACAGGCTGTCAATCTCAGATACCCGTCTTCTCTTGAAAAGCCCATGTGCTCTGTCATCAGTGAGTTTATCTCAACTTTTTCTGAGCCTATTTTTATTTTCAGCCTGGCTTACCTCTTAGGATAATAGTCTCCTAAGTTCAGTTCCATTAAGAAAATCAGCACTACACTAATGCAACCCTAAAAAAGCCAAGACACACATGATTCAGTCCCCAAATAGGTTGTATTTTCAAAAGCACAGTCTAAGGAGATGAAAAACAATTATAAAAGAAATTCATATGCTAAGTGAAATAAAGCAAACATAAAGGACAAATATTGTATGATTCCACTTGTATGAGGTACCTAGAATCATCATATTTATAGAGACAGCAAATAGAATAGTGGACTGGAAGGGGAAGAGAGAGAATGGGGAGTTATTATTTAATGGGTCAAGTTTCAGTTTGGGATGATGAAAAAATTAAGGAGCTGGATGGTGGTGATGGTTGCACAACAATGTGAATACACTTAATATCACTGAACAGTATACCTTAAAAAGGCTAAAATGGTAAATTTTGTGTGATGTGTATTTCACTGGGAATGTAAAGTACAGCACAGGGAATGTAGTCAATAATATTGTACAATAATATTGTAATAACTACACATGTATGGTGCTAGGTGGGTACTAGACTTACCGGGGTGATCACTTTCTTATATAAATGTCTAATCACTATGTTGTACACCTGAAACTAATGTAATATTGAATGTCAACTATAATTGAAAAATTATAAAATATAAATTCAATGCTTTTCTCATATCTCTTATCAGGATGCTGATGAGACTAATCCATAAAATTCCTATCCTTACCAATTTTTTTTTTTAAATCCTCTTCCCAGCTTTCTCAAAAACTTACACTCACCAGCACCACTGTCTCCCAAATCCGCCCCAAACTTCTTAAAACTTCATCCTGGCTACCACCTTCTGTCCCCCTCTTCTACTCCTTTTCCTCACGAGTCCATATCATTTAAGCACACCAGAGATCAAACCCTCATCATGGGGCAGGGCAGGGAAAAAACACAAGCAAGCAAGGTCCTCCACAGCAGGAGAAGGGAAAAGGCTAGCAGTAGTCATCCGTAGTAATTTTAATTCCATCACCCTCATTTTATTCTATACTTCATCTTTCTCTATCTTCAAGCGCTTCAAATCAGCTAAGATTTGGTGAATGAATTGCATTCACCTTATCCCCTGACGTTCATGATTGCACAGTATTCATTTAGATAATGTCTCAGGTCCTTATTTATCATGTGTTTACACACTGGGTAGAGGTTTTAGAGCAAAGAGTTTTCAACTTTTGTTGTACGCTAGAATCACCTGAGGAGCTAAAAGTTCCAATGCCCAGGTCACAGCCTACATCAAGTCACTGGGACCCGGGGTGGGGATTTAGGCAACCGTAGTTTTTAAACACCAAATGTGCAGCTAAGTGTGAAAACCAATGTTTTAAGAAGTGCTTCTCAAATTTTAATGTACATACCAATTACACGGAGACTTGTTAAAAGATCTGATATTGATTCAGGAGGCCTGCAGGGAGTCCCAGGAGACTGCATGTCTAAAGAGCATCAGGGTAGTGCTGAATTTTATGTTCCTGGAGCCCACCTTGAGTAGTGAGGCTTTAGGAAACAAGAGCCTTACAGGTTTCCTTTCTTAGTGCAGCACTTATTATGTACACAGCCAGGGAAGACAAAGTTATCGCTGGGCCTCACAGCAGAACAGGCCTGGAAGGTGGCTTGGGACACAACTATGGTGGCACAGGGACCTCATCTGCAGGTGTTTATTGCTCTGCCCTTGTGTAGCTTCAACTGCTCTGCATGTGCTTCTAGACTGGTCTAGCCACCAGCCCACTCAGCCTTTTCTAACTTTAGGATCCTTAACAAGTTATTCAACTCCCTAAACCTCAATGTCCTTATGTATAAAATGGGGATAAGAATGTCAACCATTTCATATAACCCTATTTTGAGGACTAGATGACGTAATCGTGTAGAGAGCACTGGTATGCCTGCTATTATACTTTCCTGTTTTTTTTTCTGCCCTTGTTGCCAGCAAAGAACCAACTTGCTAATTCTCTCTCTCCCTTAAGTGTCTGCCTCTGGATTCAACTAACTCGTGGCTTCACTCTATGTACTTTTTGAACTCTGTTCCCACTACCAACTTCTGATTCTCTCTACAAGTTTCAGTTAGTATTCCCCAAGAGCGGATTTGAGTGGTTCAATCAGCCACCATCCCTTAGAGGCTCTCCCAGCAGGACTCTGTGTTTGCACAAAACCACCTCTAAGGTAGACCAGGGCAAACTTACGGATTGGTTTCCATGGTCAGGATTTGACTTATATTAAGCTACAGTATAAGACAATCTATAAATAAGAAACCTTCAGAAACAGATGGGGATATGGCAGGCAATGTAACTGGCAAGCACCTTGCTTGCCTTGCCCAATGCACTCAGCAAATATTTATTGAACATCTAATATGTACAAAGCATTCATTGTAGCTTCTGTCCCTGGAGACCTGGGACCGTTGTGCATCTTGGTTCTGGATTGGAGGTGCAAAGCACCCAGTGACACATATTCTCATGCAGATCATATAAGCAAAATACTGATAAGACTTTCGCTCTTTGAATACTGCTTTGGTTTTGATGAATTTTGTGCTCAGGAATGCAACCCTAAAAAGGACAAAGATATCTCCTTCAAAGCTCAGAACTTGGCGAGGGGATGTCAGCTAACATTGAGTGCTTACTACAAACTAAGCACTGTTCGAAGTACTTTATGTGACCTGACTCACTTAATCCTCACAACAACACTATAGCTTAAGTATTATTATCCCCATTTGGCAAATAGGGAAATGGCTGCGTCAAGAGGTTAAAACATGACCAAATCACACAGCTTGTAAGTGACAGAGCCAGGGTCCACCCCCCTACATTGTGCTGTGTCTCCATCCGGTCTTCTCCAGAGTCTGCCCAGACTGTGGTGGCACAACCTCTATATAACATGTCCCTTACCTTGTTTTTTTGCAGAGATGCCTGTCAAATGGCAGTTTCAGATGAGACATTCTCATGTATATGCCATGAGAGAGATATGCAATATAATCCAGCCTTCTAGCAGGAACCTAAAATGATATTAAAAGATAAATTTGCAATCCCTATAGTTTATGCAAAAATGCAAATCAGTCACAAACTTCAGTATTATTATTATTTTCAACTTGTCCCATTTTAAAACTGCTGCTTTCTTGTACATATATGTCATGGTGACTTTTCTGGTTGCCTCACATCTGAAGTTCCTTCCTGTCTTTGGGAATGATCTACCATGTAACTCCCCAAATTCCCAGATTTCTTGCTTTCTCTCTCTCCTTGGCAGCCTAGGTGTGACCCAGACTTGACCCAGCCAGACAGTCCTGCCTGGAACTTGAATACAAAGAAATAAAGAGAGTGGAGGATTCCTCCTGGGGCCAGAAGAGAGGGCAGCATGGCCAGTGGTCCCAACTTCAGTAACCAGCAGGAACTGTGGATTATATGTGCAGACAGTCGCTGTGCATGATTTTGCCTGAGGCTCCCACTGCAATGCTGCCCTATTGTGTTAGTTTCCTGGGGCTGCTATAATAAAGTACTATAAACGGGGTATCTTAAAAAGACAGAAATTTATTCCCACATAGTTCTAGAGGATAGAAGTCTAAAATCAAGGTATTGGCAGGGCTGTGCTCTCTCTGAAAGCTCCGGGGAAGAATGCTTCCTGGCAACTTCTAGCTTCTGGGAGTTGCTGGCTATCCTTGGGGTTCCTTGGCTTGTGGCAACATCACTCCAGTCTCTGCCTTCATCACACATGGCCTCTTGCCTGTATCTTCTGCATCTCTGTGTGTGCTCGTAGTCTCCCATTGCTCTCTTACAAAAATGCCAGTCACTGGATTAGGGACCACCCTAATTCAATCTGACCACATTTCAACTTAATTACATCTACAAAGACCTTATTTCCCAATAAGGTCACCTTCACAAGTATCAGGGATTAGGGCTTCAACATATCTTTTAGGGAGGCACAATTCAACTAATAGCATTATGTTCCTGCAGATTTTCTGGGCCTGGATTTTCAGCCACCCAGGGATCTTGTGGGTCACCCAATACTTCCTTATAAACCCTTTTCCTACGTAAATCTGCAGAATTAGTTGTGCTGTTTGCAATTTTAAACGCTTACCTATCTTATCTCTACTTCTATTTCTTTGACCTCCCATTCTGAGTCTCCATCCAGAGCTCACTAGGGATGAATAGTGACTTTCTAATAGAAGAGGCCAATTTACTTTAAGAACAAGGCTAAAAGTCCCACTACACTTCTTGGATCAAGCAAACTGAGGAAAGGATGGCCCCGGTCCATGTTAAAGGAAGGACTCAGACTGACCAGTCCCAAACCTCATGACTGAAAACCTATTGATTTCCTAAGCTATAAGTTTGTTCTCAAGCTGTCTCTCACTTTGGAGCAGAATTTGACTAATCTTTGCCTCTGGCCAATGGATGGTGTGAGGCCTGTTTCAGTGGCAAGGACCACACTGCTTGCATTGGATCCCTTAGACTTTGCCTCAGTCCGCATAATTTTCATCAAGTCATGACAACAGCACCAAAGGGGCTAACTAGCATTTCAGTTGTGCTTGGTCTAAAGTTTCCAGAGCCTCATCAATGCTATTAGGAACAATAACATTATGCCAGAAAGAGTTGCAGAGGAAAACAAAACATTATGGGGTTCCAAGAAACACGGTAATCAAAGACAGCTGAATCTAAAAAGACAACTCTGTCAATGATTTCAAGGAAATAAAAATACAGTTAAAATTTTTGAATAGATCAACTTCACAAATGGCCATTAGGCGAAGACTAGCAATGTTACTTTTTGATTTGCCCTGCTTTGCTCCCTTTTAAGATCTACCCCTTGCCAACTTCATGGAATTGTGGTAGGGCTGGGGACCACATAAGCTTGGAACTGCCTGAATCTATCTGTGCCATCATTTGTAGAAAGCCTGTTTGAGAAGGAAGCCAACCCAGGAAAGAAGACTCCAAAAGATATATACAAAATTATTATTTCGTTTGAGTCCCACAGTCCAGCTGTACCTAAAAATACTCATTAAACTTCCAAATTATTTGAACCAATAAATTCCTTTTTTGTTGTTTGCTTGTTCAAGCTAAGTTTGAATTTGGAGATCTGGCCTTACAAATGGGAATGTGCTATCAAGTGTGCATATCTGCTTTGATCTAATTTCCTTGGATTGCTGTTGGCAAGGGAGCATTGTGTCGAATGGACCATGGATTTCAACTGGGATGGTGGTTTCTGAATTTCTGTCATCTGGCACACTATTGGGAACATGTGCACATACAAACACACGCATAAGCTAACAGAGAAGCACCTTTATAAAGCAATCTTTTGGCAAGTGTACATTATTGAATTACAATTATACTTAAGGTCATGGCAAAAGTAAATCTACTAACTGGAATAGAGAAATCTTCTATTCTACCTGACTCAAGCCCTATCTATCACTGCCTCAACACATCAAACCAACAAAATGAGAATTTGCCTCCCTGAGTTTCAGCCGTGTCTTGTTTCCTAGCTAAGCTGTACCATTTCACACTTGACTTAGCATATTCACAGATGACATATGGGTAACGTGACTTCCAGTGAGGCCAGCTCCCTAAAACTCCCATCCTACTTCTCCCAAATTAATTTCTCCAAAACCCATGGTACTGGCCTGAACGTTTTCATTCATTCATATATTTACCTAACAAATCAATACTGGGCATAGGCCCTGGAAACTCGGCAATAAAGGGAGAGAATAAGCCCCCGTCCGTGTGAAGTTTCCACTCTAGTGAGGGAAGACTGACAATAGAAATATTTTAAAGTAGATACATGTTAGATGGTGATAAATGTTACGCTGAAAGATTAGATAAGGTAAAAAGGATAGGAGGGCAGCGTGGGTGTCTATTTCATATGTGGTGAAATAGTGAGACCTGTGGTTATCTGTGGGAAAAGCATGACAAGCCAAGGGAACAGCATGTGCAAAGGCATCATGCAGAAACAAGTAGGAGGCCAATGTGGCTGAAGTAGAGAAAATGAGGGCCAGTGTGGTAGGAGATGAAGTGAGAGAAGTATTAGTGTGAGAAGGGATGATGGAGACAATTTAGAGACTTCATAGGACATTGTAAGCATTTTGGGTTTTATTATGATCCAGATAAAAAAACCCTGGGTGGTTGTGAACAATGAAGTCACAAAATCAGACTTAAAGTTTGAAAAATTGTTCTGTCTGCTGTGTTGAGAATCCCATTGGTGGTAAGAACAGGAGCAAGGAGACTAATCAAAAGGGACAATAACAGGAGTGGAGAAGTGGTTGAATTCTGGGTATATTTTCAGTGTAGAGTCGCCAACAGAATGGGACGTAAGCAAGTTTTCATAAATGTCTCCAGGGGTTTGGGTCTGAGCAACTAGAGAGTTGGCAGTACCAGTTACTCTGATGCAGAGGCTGTATGAGAGGCACAGATTTAGAAATCAGGGAAGAATCAGGAGTGTGGTTTTAGACATATTATACTTGAGATGCTAATCAGGTAGGTACCCATGTGAAATAGATAGTTAGCTAAGTGAGTCTGAAGGTAAAGGGAAATTTCTGCACTGGAGAGAATTATTTGGGAGTCTTCAGAGTATAGATGAATTTAAAGTCATGAGGCTGGATGAGATCACCAGAATGGAAGTGGGTCCATTCAAAAGAGAAGAGGTCTAAGAACTGTGCCCGTGAGCAGTCTAATACTTAGAGTTTGAGGAGATAAGGAGGAACCAACTATCAAAGGAGAAATAGATGAACAACTAGTAAGATAGGATGAGAACTGAAAGGTGTCCTGGAATCTAAGTGAAAAAAAGAGGGGAAAAAAAGAGTAGTTAATTAGAGCAAATGCTGAGACAGGTCAAGGAAGATCAGGACTAACAATTGATTTATTGATTTAGCTACACAGAAGTCATTGGAATGGGTTCAGAAAAGAACAGGAGGGAATCAATTGTTAACAATAAGTAGAGACAACCTTTTTGAGGATTTTACTATACATAGCAATAGAGAAATGAAGCAATAGTTGGAAGAAATGTGAAAATGAGAAAATTTTTATTTAAGCTGGACAGTATTTCAGCATATTTGTATGCTATGGAAATGATCCATTACAGAGAAAAAAATAGATGACTCAAGTGGGGGCAGGGGATAACTGGGGAGCAATCTTCTTGAGTAGGCAAGAGGAGATGGGGTCTAGTGCACAAGCATGGGAGTGAGCCTTAGATTAACATAAAGATCATTCATCCAGCCTAACAGGAGTGGGGAGCAGAGTGTAAAGGCAAAGATGCAGATAGATATGTCGATAAGGCAATGGGATCTTAATAAATATCCTCTTCTGACTGCTCCTATTTTCTCAGGAACATAGAATTCAGACTTATCAGTTGAGTCAGGATGAGGGAAAAGGTTTGGATAGTTTGAAGGAAGATGGATAGACGTGAAACAGTAGCTTAGGAAAGTAGAGGAAAGGCTGGAATCGGGGAAGGTAATAGAACCACTGGGTGGCCTAAGGGCCTGTATGAGATCAGAAGTCTTCTTCCTGCTGTGATTTTGAGCATTGTGGTGAAGAAGGTGATGTCCATAGGTATTCAGTGTAAAGAGGAGAGAGAAGTGGGCAGTCATTTAAACTGAGCTGAGTCATTAAGATATAGAAACAAATGTAGGTCCACAGTTTAAATATGAAAAGTGCCTAAAACCTTAAAGACAATTAGATATGATTTAAACATATTCTTAGAAATAAAGTCAGAATTTTAGAACTTAAAATGAAAATGACCCGAGTGATTTTCTTGCCTGAATCTTTCATTTTACATTTGAAAACAAAGGCCCTGGAAAATTAAATGACTTGCCCAAGACCATACAGTTAGTTAGTGGCAGAGACAAGTCTGGGTATCAATTCTCCTCCACAATGAATTGGGCCTCACCTAGGAGGAAGAAAGGGGAGTTATAGGGTGAGCCCCACAAATATCCTGCTGCTTATTTCCTTGGACTCATCAGATGGGACCATAGTATTCAGGTGCCAATGACATTCTCTTAGCCCTGCTTTTCTTCTATCAGGGAGGAGCTTAAGAGACTTTTCAAGCTACAAACTGCATGTGCTCACTCACTGGCTCAACAAATGCCAAGCTTTTGTATTAAGAAGAAAATGGATCTGAACCAACAAGCTTGGGCATAGCCTGAAGCCTGTGACCCATCTGAATACCATTTGAACACAACTGGTTAAAGTTCTTCCATTGATGGCTTTTGTTATCTATAAAATTAAGACTAAACCAGAGATCAAGGAATTTCAACTGGAAGCTATATCCTGTCTCCAGTCTCCCATCTTGGTGTAATTTAAGTGAGTTACAGGCCCCTTTAAATTCACTTATTTAAAACAGATACTCATCCAAAGAGGCACTCTATAAACATTTGGCACATCTTGATGAGCACTTCAATTGTCCTTCAAAGGCAGTGGAAACAACCTCCAAACCAATTACTTATGCTCTCCTCCAAGAAGTTCATTAATTGGAACGAGGACTGTGCCTCTGGCTGAGCGTGTCCTCTCTACTCTTTAATGTCTCACAATTGTCCCTTCTGGGGAACAGTAGTATAGTTCCAGGCAATCCTTTTTAAATTTAGAAATTATTTAAATATAGAAGTAAAAGGGTATCAATGGGGACGGAGAGTTAACGTATATTACAAAGTGGTAGGGTCTTAAATCTGTGCTCCCTTCTCCTAGTTATTAAAAATGGGGGAAGTCCACACACCTTGGTGTCCCCACATGTTGGATGAAATATTAGAAATAAAATCCCCTAAATAAACCAAACCTTATAAAATGAGGCCTGTAAACTCTGAAAAAAATTGGAAGGGATAAATCTGTAGCACAATTATCTTTGTGGACAGTACTAGAGGACTAAGGATCAAGACAAGGCATATTTTAAAGAATCGATCATGTAATCTGCTTGTAGGATAACTTTGATTTTATATAGCTATCCATAGCTTTTGATCAACAAGTCTGCATTGATAATTAAGGAAAATAGCCACAAATAGGCAAAGATTTAGCTACAATGATAATGACTTCAGCATTATTTATAATAATGAAAAATTAGAAACCACACAATAACAAATCGGTACATTCATATTATGAATTATGCAACTAAGAGTGGTATTGTGGAAGAATGATGTAAGCTATTCATAATATATTGAGTTTAGAAGGTATGGCATAAAAAGAGTGTGCATAGTAAACAAAACTTATGAAGTATATCTATTCATAGAAAAGAGACTAGAGCAAAATGCACTCAGATATTAATAGATGGATGACAGAATGATAGAAGATTTTTGTCTTCTTTTGTTTATCGGTGTTTTATCTTTTCTATGATCATCACTGACATAGATGGGGTTCCTTTGGTTTCTGAGGACAAGATTTTTGTGCTCTTGGTAACAATATCCATATTGAACTCTCAGAAACAGCACCTATAAGCAGTGAGGGGACTAGGGACAGGCAGAGAGGGAAGTTGAGCTTCAGTTGCACTAAAGACCTCAACAGATTTCCTAAGAAGTTCTGAAACTGGAATGGCCCTTGAGAGAGATCCTGAATTGAGGTTAGAAATCTGTTCTTTTTAAATTGGATTGTTTGTTTTTTTGGTGCTGAGTTATATGATACTCGTATGAGTTCTTTATAAATTTTGTATATTAACCCCTTATCAAATGTATCTGTGGTGAATATTTTCTCCCTTTCAGTAGGATATCTTTTCGTTTTGTTAATGGTTTCCTTTGCTGTGCAAAAACGTTTTAGTTTGATGTAGTTTCACTTGTTTATTTTTTCTTTTGTTTCCCTTGCCCAAGGAGACAGATCAGAAAAAGTATCACTGCGAGCAATGTCAGAAAGTTTACTGCCTATATTTTCTTCCAGTAGTTTTATGGCTTTGGGTCTTACGTTTAAGTCTTTATTCCACTTTGAGTTTATTCTTGTACGTGATGTAAGAAGGTGGTCTAGTTTCATTTTTGTTTTTTTGCATGTATCTGTCTAGTTTTCTCAATTCCATTTATTGAATAAACTGTGTTTACCCCACAAGTAGTTTTTTAACCTCCTTTCTGATAGGTTAAATGACCATAGAGTTGTGGGTTTATTTCCGGGCTCTCTATTCTGTTCCATTAATCTATGTGTCTGCTTTCACGCCAGTACCATGTTGTTTCGATATCTATAGCCTGGTAGAATAGTTTGATACCAGGTAGCATAATACCTCAAATTTTGTTCTTTTTCAAGATTGCTGTGGCTATTTGGGTTTTTTTTGTGGTTCCGTATAAATTTTAAGATTATTTGTTCTAGCTCTGTGAAAGATGCCATTGGTATTTTGATAGGGTTTGTATTGAATCTATAGATTGCTTTGGGTAGTATGGACATTTTAGAGATGTGAATTCTTCATATCCATGAGCATAGTATATGCTTCCATTTATTTGTATCTTCTTCAATTTCTTTCTTTGGTGTCTTATAGTTTTCTGAGTTAAATTTATTCCTAGGTTGGTTTTTTTTTTGTTGTTTGTTTGTTTATTGTAGATGGGATTATTTTCTTAATTTCTTTCTGACAGTTCACTATTAGTATAAAAATAGGCAGCGCACATTTCTCCGAAGAGGACATACACATGGCCAATAGACATATGAAAAAAATGCTCAATGTCAGTAATCACCAGAGAAATGCAAATTAAAACTACCATGAGATATCACATCACACCTGTCAGGATGGCTATCATCAATAAATCAACAAACAAGTGTTGGCGAGGATGTGGAGAAAAGGGGAACCCTCATGCACTGTTGGTGGGATTGCAGATTGGTGCAGCCACTATGGAAAACAGTATGGAGGTTCCTCAAAAAATTAAAAATAGAACTACCTTATGATCCAGCAAATCCATTTCTGGGTATTTACCCAAAGAAATCCAGAACACTAATTTGAAAAGATATATGCACCCCTATGTTCACTGCAGCACTATTTACAATAGCTAAGATATGGAAGCAATCCAAGTGCCCATCAATAGACGATTAGATAAAGAAGAAGCAGTACACATATACAATGGATATTACTTGGCCATAAAAAAATAATGAAATCTTACCATTTGTGACAACATGGATGGATTTAGAGGGTATAATGCTAACTGAAATAAGCCAGACAAAGAAAGACACATATCATATGATCTCACTTACATGTGGGATCTAAAGAACAAAATAAATGAACAAACAAAACAAAAATAGACTCATAGATACAGAAAACAAATGGATGGTTGCCAGAGGGGAGGTGGGGTGAGGAGCCGGGTGAAAAGGTGAAAGGATTAAGAAATACAAATTGGTAGTTACAAAATAGTCATGGGGATGTAAAGTACAGCATAGAGAATATAGTCAATAATGTAGCAACAACTATGTATAGTGCCAAGTGGGTACTAGACTAATCGGGGGAATCACTGCACATATTCTATAATGTCTAATCACTACCCTGTACACCTGAAACTAATATAAAATTATAATGAATATCAACTGTGACTGAAAATATGTAAATAAATAAATAAATAAATAAATAAATAAATAAATAAATAAATACAGAAAGCTGTGCTTTTGTACTCCTATATTGACAAGCCATTGAATGTATGCTACCCTAGGGATGGGTGTAACTGGCAGAGGCAGCTCCCTTCAGCTGAGAGCACTGCCTGGTGAACTCAGCAGGAGTTATTTGCAGGAAGCATTTGAGCATCTGGGGAAATGAGAGCCTAAATCTTTAAGTGGGTAAGAGAAACTGGATGGCACACTACAGACTATCCTACAGTACACTTTGTGCTACTCAGATCCCCTCACTTTCTCTATTAAACTTACCCCATCTGGGAACAACTCCAACAACTTCCTATTCCTGGGAAAATTTACAGAATGAAGGTTAATAAGACAAACAGCAGCCCTAGCTACCGTGGCTGGTCACAGGGCTGCAACTGATATTCATAACCTTCTTTCTCTATTTCCCAACTTACTTTCCCCTCACTCTCAGCTAGCATCTCTGCTTGATGTAGATGGCTTACCAGAGGGTGGGAAGGCTTATTCTCAACACTTCTCAACCCTGGGGGTGCCAGGCACCATGCCCTTCCAAGCTATGACAGCTGAATTTGTCCATTTACTAACAAATTGGCCAGGGAAGTACCAGTGCACAACTTGGAGGATCCAAAGTATTCTTCCCTGCACCCCCTCCACCTAATGACCACCTAATGACAGTCAATTAACCCTCCATTGAGAAGCATGAATGTATAATACAAACATCTTCACACTTAGTGCTCACTTGCATAGGTCTCTCCACATTACTCTTCCCCATATCTGCTTCTCCCCAGTATTCTAATTGTTCTCCTTCAGACCCCTGACCATTCAGCCAAGCCATACGCAACTGCTAACAAGTTGGTATATGTTCTTCCTTTGGCCACTTCTACACAAAGTGGATGACGTGCTGTACTGCCCAAAGCTGTGTTCACTGGGGAAATATCTTCTCATATGTTCACATACCAAACCAACACATCCACCACCAAGCTTGGCCTTTTGCCTCCTTTGTCAGCTGGTCATAAGAGACTACATGTTGGCCATAGGTGTAAGATGACAGAGAGGAAACTGCAACAGCAGTGAATGTCATGAGAGGCTGGGTCACTTGTTCACGCAGTCTAGCTGTGCTCCCTGGTCCTGCTCATGCCCAACCCCAGATGTTCCACTTCTGTCTTATGGTGGATTGCTGTTGGGATATTCCAACTTATGACTTGGTGGATCTAATAGAACCTAGAGGTAATGGTGGACAGTTCTGGCCATATGACTACTCAAAGTTCTGTGATTAGGTGCTCTGTCTCTACCAGAACCCAGCAGCATACTAGGACCTGATTTTCAGTTAATATATAATTTACCACTGTAGGTAGCATGGCAATGCTTCAGAACACTAGGAGTTCTACCAGGACTTGCCATAAACTCCATACAACATCATTTTTTTCACTGCAGATAATATCATAAGCTCTGCCAGCTCATGTGGCCAAAGAAGCAGGGCTGTTTGCACCATAGCTTAGATGTGCTACATATCCCTTTCCTGCAGGGGGCCGCACTCAAAGCTGGAAAACTTGCATGTCACCTGATGCCCAGTGGTAGAATATGAAACCTCCAGAATCTGAAGAGCCTAGCAGGCAGACATTCTACTTCCTTATTAGTGGTAGGAAATGAAAAAAATGCAATAATTTGTCTAGATTACTGGGTTCCTGAAAATGCTACTGATATGCCAGGCCCCTGAATATTCATGAGGTTTATCTCTTACCCTTTGTCATATGTGCCATATCAATTCCGTCAACATATTTGCCACTTCATAATCATCCAGTCTGATTAACATGATGTCAACAATATCATGGACAACGTAATGTCCTATGGAAGAGCTAGAGACTCCAAGTCTCTTCAGACTATATTATGACAGACAACTGTTGGGAGAATGAACACAGCCATGGACAAGACTGTAAGTATATATATTGTTAATCCCACGTGAATGCAAACTGCTTCTGGTCCTCCTTCCGGATGAAGATGAAACAAGCACATTTGCCAGATCAGTGGCTGCATGCCAGGCACTTGAGGCCATGTTAATCTGTTCTCGCAAAGATATCATATCTGGCACTGCAGCTATAATTGGAACTACTACTTGCTTGAGTTTATGATAGTGTGCCCTTATCTTCCGGGATCAGTCTGGCTTTGTAGGGGATGGACTGGTAAACTAAATGGATATATGTGGAGATCATGACCCCTGCGTCCTTTAGATCTTTAAGATTGCCGCTAATCTCTACTTTTCCCTCTGGTATGCAATATTGTTTTTACTTATTTCCTTGGCTGGGAGCAGGGGTTTCACAGGCTTCCATTTGGTTTTCCCCCACTGCATTAATTCTTACCCCACAAATCAAAGAACCAATATAGGGTTCAGCCAACTACTATGTATGTCTATTCTAATTATGCAATCAGAGATTGGGGAAATGGCTACTGGATGAGTCTATGGTCCCAGTGAATCCACTGTGAGTCAAATATGGGCCAGGGCTCCAATGATCACCTGGTCTCTATATGCCACCACTCTAGCAGAGGGATCATGATGACCCTTCAGGTCACAGCTATCAATTTCATTTGAATTCTGTGTCCAACAGTCCTCCAATGTCCATGAACTATTCTTTTCCCATTGTATGGTTACTTGATGAAACAGTCACAGATCCCTTTGGAGAAGGGCTGTAGGAATCATTACCACATACCTTTGTGAGGATGTAGGCTACAGGGTTCTACATCCTGGGGACCTGGTCTTTTCTTCTGGCTGTACACACTGGCTGTCTCAGATCTGGAAACTGAGATTGGGAGCATGACTTTATAAATTTTACATTTTTTATGTAGCGTTTTTAAGACACTTTACTTGAGATCAAATTTACACAATAAAGTTCACCCATTTTCAGTGTACAATTCAACAAGCTCTGACAAATGTATATAGTCATGTAACCATCACTGCAATGGAAACATAGAACATTTCCATCATCCCAAAAAATTCCCTTGTGCCCTTTGCGTCAATTTCCTCTTCCTCTTCCCCAGCTCCTGGCACCCACTTACCCGGTTTCTGTTGCTATAGCTTTGTCGTTCCTCTTTTAAGGGAGTGAATATTGGGCAGAGAAAGAAGTTGAACTGCAGGGGCCTCAGCAAATACTGCAGGGGTACTCTGAGCTGGGATGGCTCTTCAGAGATGTCCCAAACTGAGACTAGGATTCTGGGCATTGCACCCCCACATTGACCACTTGTTCTGCATTAATTTGCTAGGGCTATCATAACAAAATACCACAAAGTATGTGGCTTAAACAACACAAATTTATTTTCTCACATTTTGGAAGCTGGAAGTCCAAGAACAAGGGGCTGACAGGGTTGGTTTCTCCTGAGGTTTCTCTCCTTGTCTTGCAGATGGCCACTCCCTTGCTGTCTCCTCACACACCCTGAGGATTGAGTCCCGGGCAACTCTCCTGTCCTTTGTGCGTGCATGCCCATGGTGTCTCTCTGGATCTCCTAATCTCCTCTTTTAACAAAGACAGTCAAATTGGATTAGGTGTCATTTTAACCTCACTCCCTCTTTAACAGCCCTATCGCTGAATAAAGTCACATTCTGAGAATATGGGGATTAAGGCTTCAACATTTGGATTTGGCGGGGATACAATTCAGTTCATAACAAACTTCTTTCAGCAAAGGGCAATTTCTGGAGACATACAGCTCTGAGCCATCATCAGTCAATACTCCTGAACCTGGGGGAATTAGAGACTTCATCCTTAAGGGAAGATCTGGGTGGAGCACTACAGTATCCACTGCAGCGATGAAATTAATATCTCTAATAAAGGTACAAACACTACTAGCTATCACTCTTTGGCTATTATATTGTGCCAGATCCAAGACTACTTCTTCATATGTCTTATCCAATTTAATCCTAATCTAGAAAAATGCTCCCTCTTCCTTGAAATCAATATAGTAACAAACAACAACCTCAAAATCCTCCAAACACAGCACTCTCTATGTAGCAACTCTCCCTTTTTATATCCTAGTGCACATCACCTGAATAACAGTTATTCAAGAAATAGCTGTTGAGTTTAGCTCACCCTTTTACTAGACAGGGAATACTTTTATGTTAGACTTTGCATTCCTCTACAATATATATTTATAACTGGTGACTCCATTTCAGTAATTTTGGTGGCCAGACAGGAATTATTTATTTGAGTGAATTCTCAAGGTAAAAAGTTGAAAAATAATGACAGATAATGCTTTGCATAGTTCTGGGGGTTTCAAGTCATATCAGGAGGAAGATCTTTCAGTTCATTAACATGGCAGGGTTATAGCAGGCCCATCTGGACTCTAACATATATGATAGAGCTCCTAAGAACTCCCTGAGGCAGCCTTTGGTCCAGCTGTGCATGCTCTGGTGGTATCTATTCATTCTTCAGATTTTCATTGAACATCTTCCATGTACCAGACATGGGTTGGCCCCAGAGATGAAGTAGACCAAACATTCACAGTCTCTTTCCTCATGCAATTTGCAGTCATTTTACCATCCAAGTAGGACCCATAGAAGTGTTTTGTTAGTCTCAGAGTTTCATCTGAAGTCAAAACAGATATGACAATAGCAATCCTAAAACATTATCCATTTAAAAAATCAGCCTGATTCTCATGATTTTGTCTGTTCTCATATACCAAGTTCTGAGAACCCTGGTAGGTCTTACTGGTGAAGCTCTTTTATTATCTACTTCAGAATATGGCTAGGCATCCAAACCATATGGGCTGACCATTCTCTTGAGGGTGAAAGGACTTGGGATGGTAGCTAAATTGATGAGCTACTTCTAGATGATTTAAATGCAACCGACACACTAGTGGAATTGATCACGTCTGGCTATCTAGACGTTGTGAACATCAAGCCAAAACAGAAGTTGGTGGTGGAAATAAAAATATACTGAGGTATTCTCATAATCAATAACAATGACAGCAAGATGTGCTAAACACAAAAAAAATTGCTTCATTATTTTATCTAATCCTCACAATAACCTTATGTATGAAGTAGGTGTCATTTTCTCATTTTTATAAATAAGGAAAGGTAAGTCATAAACGTATTGAACAATTCTCCCAACTCATAAAGTAAAAGTGACATAGTAGGCATTTAAACATGAATTCATCTGACTCTAAAACCTGGGTTTTCCCCCATGGTTTCATAACTACTCCCCAAATGATGATGTTATCCCCAAGAAATAATCCTTCAATATTGTTATCGATTCATGGTTGTCTCTCAAGGAAAATGAGTGAATTTGAAAGTTAGGGTGAGTTATATGGAATGTTAAACCTTTCTTTATAGCATTTCTAGATCAGAATTGATTTTAGACAACCAGACTTTTTTTCTAGCAAAAGTTATTTTGTGACATGCTAAATCCTAGCATGTCAAAATAATGTGCGGCTGTCTTAGATAGTGTAGAATGCCTTATAAATCAGTGTTTTAATTTTACTATAAAATTTAGGACACATTAACTGCTATGAAAAATAATCCCCAAATCTTTGTGGTTTAATATAGTTAAAGTTTATTTCTTCCTCATGACATTTTTTTGAGGATGTTCCTTGACGGGCAAACTCTCTTGAGCAGCTATTTTGCAAGTGACGACTCAAGTATCCAGTCTATTTTAACCTTGTGAATGCACATCTTAATGCAGTCTCTAAGGTTAGCATGAAAGGCAAAGAAAATGTAGGTAAGGAACACAAAATACTTAACCACCTTAGCTTAGAGGTGATATATATCATTTTCGTCCACAACCCATTGGCCAGAACTTATCATATGGACACAATAAAATTCAAAGTTGTTGGAAATGAAGTTTCCAGCTGGGCAAATGCAACTTAGCCATAACTCAACACTGTAGAAGAAGGTTCCACGCCTGTGGTCAGCTTTTTCCACCACAGCTAGTGTTAGCTGGTTTGTGAAAAGCTTATAAAAGGCAAGATTTCTCAATAGTTTCTTTACTGTTACAATACCTAGTTATAACACAAAATCAATATATTGTCCCATGCATTTAGATTGGATGAATTAATCAGACCATAGTGAGTTGAATGGTGCCCTCCCCAAAAGGTATGTCTACCTGGAACCTGTGAATGTGACCTTATTTGAAAAAGTATCTTTACAGATATAATTGAATTAAGGATCTTGAGATGAAATCATTCTGGATTAACTGGGTGGACCCTAAATCCAATGACACCTGTCATTGAGACAGAGAGAAATGCAGAAGAGAGAAGAAGGCCATGTGATGATAGAGGCAGAAATTAGAGGTATGCCACCATAAGCCAAATGATGCCTGGAACCAAGCTAGAAGAAGCAAGAAAGAATCCTCTCCTAGAGCCTTCAGAGGGAGCATGGCCCTGCTGACACCTTGATTTTGGATTTCTGACCTCTAGATCTGTGAGAGAATAAATTTCTGTTGTTTTAAGCCATCCTCTTTGTGGTACCTTGTTATGGCAACTCTAGGAAAGTAATACATAGCCTAAAGAGATATGGATGAACTGAATTATGTCCCCTCAAAATTCACATGTTAAAGCCCTAATTGAATATGAGTATGTCCTTATAAGAAGAGGAAGGGACAGTAGGAATGCGTGTGCTCAGAGAAAATACCATGCAAACACACAGCAAGAAGATAGCCATCTGCAAGCCAAGGAGAGAGGCCTCAGGAGATACCAAACCTACCAATACCTTGATCTTGGACTTTTAGCCTTCAGAGCTGTCAAAAATAAATTTCTGTTGTTTGACCCACCCAGTCTGTGGTATTTTATTATGGTAGCCCTCATAGATTAATACAAGGTGTGACAGAAAGCCTTTCTACAGTTAAAACTTCCCATGGAAGAGCCAGAAGCCCAGGGTCTTAGCATTTGTTAGAGTACTTCTAACTTAATAAGCAAACAAATATAATTATAATTCAAGGGCATGTGTGGTATAGGCTTCTTATCTATGATAAATGCTTACCATAGTGCCTCGTGTAGAATAAACACTATTTCCTCAAATCTAACACAAACTTTTTTATATTTTCATTTCTGATAAAGGATATATACAACCAAATAAACATATTTTTCATTAAAATCTACTTTTAAGTGCTGGTTTTGCTTAAAACGGATGGCATCTTAAAATAAAATAAAAAGTATCTATGAGCACAATATTAAGTACTTCACATGCTGCATCTCATTTAATACTCCCACAGCCCTAAGGTTAGGGTACTGTTAGTGGAATGCTAGTGATGGCTTGTACCAGCTCATGAGAACCAACTGTGCCGATCTCTCCCAACTCCAATTGGCAACTGGAAATCAACCACAGTGGGAATATTTACACCGTGGAAATCGTCTATTACCAACATACCACTGGACTGGGCACTATAATTATTCCTACCATATCCATGAGTAACTTGCTCTAGTTAAAGCTAAGTAGCAGATCTCAGATTTCACCTTGAGTGTATCCAGTTCCCACAGCACAGGTTCTGTCCTAGGCCAGAACGGTATTTGATATAAAACCATAGCTACAGTGGTTATTCTGGAACTTCTTAAGTCCCACAGTGGCAGCTAGGTCTCCTTTGTCCAATTACTTCAGTTTTACAGTTTATATTGATCTTCTACCATCTGGCATACGTGATGCAAAGTAAAGTCATTACTATATAAAATGGAAATGAATTTTCCCAATTATATGGGCATCTGATTGGCACATCATCAAAACCAATACATGTCATAAGTTAATTGAGATACTTCATAATAATACCACAGGTTTACCACTTATCCAAACTTGTTATCTTAACCCAAGCATGTAAATCCCTTAAAATAAGAACCTTATTTAAGGTTATATAATACCTACAACACATAATCAACAGTAATGTATTCTTTAAATGAGATATTTCTCTTCTCATTCCTGCAAAGTTTAGATTACGGTTGTTATTCAGGAATGCGTAAACTCAGTACTTGGGAGGGACTTATCGCTCCTTTTTCTGATGATGGGGGAGACAGGATGTAATCTGACTTCACTTCTATGTCCAAAGATCAGCAAGTTTACAACTGTAAGCAAGGAAGGAATTTGGCCCCACTTAAGATGCTCGCAACCACTAATTTAGACTAGAAGGTGAGGTAGGGTAGGGTGGGGTGAGCTGCTTTGAGGGGATAAAAAAAACACAACAACTATAAGACCAGAAAACAGACTGCATTTATTTTTCTTTCGGCTCACAAATATTCATAGTTTCAAGAGTATTTGACAACGAAAAGAACACTAGATTCCTTTTTCCCTAGTACGTAAAGTCGATGGAATAAACAGTTTCCAGCCACTCATTCACTTTCATGAATATAAGAGAAAGCAGTTGACTCTTTAAAAACAAAAGAGAAAGAAAGAAAAAGCAAAGTCTGAGATCCCATGAGTGTCCCCTCATGAAACCCTCACAGATTCTAGCTTGTTTTCAAATCTCTGGTTGTGAAGAACTATGTTTAATAATAATAATAATAATAATAATAATAATAATAATAATTTAGAGAGACTAAAAGTGGGATAAATGGGGGAAAACACTGCTCATCACTATACAATGAACCAAAAATAATGCTAGAAACAGAACAGAGAGCTTAGGGTCATCAGCACTCCTTGCTAAATACCCATCTTTTCCCCACTCTGCATTCTTAAAGGTTTCTTGAAATAAAAACAAAGGAATCCAACCAAAACCAACATTTTGATGAGTAAAGTGTAAATGAATGAGAAACAGATGCGCTTGGTTTTCCCAGGGGTCTATAAATGAAAGGCAAGGTGCTTGCGGGGGGAAATGCACTGGGGGCTTCACTGGCAAATCTTTTGCACTGTTAACAAACCTAAAATACAGCCAAAGTTCTCCTACCTGCATCTCTACACATTGGCAGGACTCTGTGAAAGGATCTCCGTGACAAAGGAGCAGGCTTTGGAGATTCCCAGGACATTGTTCGGCACGTCACAAATCATAATTTATAGGTGCCAAAGGCAGCTGGAAATCTCACATGTGCAGCCAGAAGTTTTCATTCAAGAACCCAGCAATTTTGGCTTTGATCAGAAACCACAGATTGGTGTAAATATTTTTCTTGCCACGTTTTACGATATTTGTGTTTCACATGTATCCTCCTGGTCTGACGATAGCAAGGTATTCTACGGGCATCTGCCGCTGAGTCATCCCCACCTCAGCCTTCAGGTGGAGAAACAGCTTAAGGGCAGGTAGTGACATAGCAAAGGTCAGTCCTAAATCAGAGGGGGAGCTCTTTGTACATCCAGGCCAAGCCCCCCTTCCTCCTCTCTCTCTCTCTCTCTCTCTCTCTCTCTCTCTCTCTCTCTCTCTCTCTCTCTCTCTCTCTCTCTCTCGGATTAGAGTGTCTCCCCGCTGTCTTCAAATCATGTATATATCAAGTTACAGCTCAGAAAGAATGCATTTTCAGTTTTTCATGGGGGCAAGAGGGTGGAGGGAGTGTAGGCCTCAAACCACAGATTATTTGAAAACCCTCCAAGCTGACTTTGAGATTTTTGAAAATAATTTATTTGGCAATTCCAAGAGCCAGATTGGCCATTTGGCCAAGGTAACATGCCCTTCAGTGCAAAGACTACAATTAATGGGCCACATCGTTCTCTGCTCTCAAGCAACAGAAGCGGCCAGCTGCTGGAGAACGCTGTGCGGTCTTCCAGTGTAAACGCCACTGATATCATCACCATCAGAAGGTCATAAAACTGATTGATTATAAACACAGCTCTCATTTGTTTACAGCTTACATTTTTGGGTTCGGGGTAATTAGCACATTAGCCATCTCTCTGGGTGAGGGCTCACAGGTGCTGGGAGAGAGCCTTCCAAACCACGAGGGGATCACAGAACCTTTTGCAAAGCAATTGCTGGCCTTTCCGAGAAATAGACTGGGGAATGCTGATTCTGTGGCGGGAGGGGTAGTTGATAACACCCATGTGGGGTCATGCGTGTAGGAGGACATTCAACTCCTGTGGTAATTTCTTCAAACATAAGGTAAGGTTGGAAAAATCCAAGACATGTCAGCAATGTGCGGGAGATGTCCTCTGTGAGGAGCCTGCAGCTGCCGGAACCTTTTAAGATTCCTTCCCTTTCTCTCAGTCCAACAAAGACAGATAAAGATCAGCCTTGCTGGTGGTGACTGGTACTTAGTTTCTTTTAGTTATAGTTAAAATAAACTCTTTTAGTCTTATAAAGATGTTGCTTCTCAGACACTCGCTTAGGGAAAGCAGCCGGCTTGGTTGTCTTTCCTGGATGTAAATCTCCACCCAGATTCTGCACCTTCTAGCCTTGCTATGAGCCTTCCACTATCAAGGCAGGTTTTATCTGAACAACCCAAGTAATCAAATTGGTGCAGATTGTCTAATTAGTCACTCAAGCCACTGGGTAAGTGAGTTTTCCACATCAGCTTCAGTGAGAACTCCAGAGAGCCTATAAAGCTTCCTAAATGATTAAAAGGGTATCTTTTTAAAGGATATGTGCAGATGTTCACAATTTGGGTTGTTAGATTGATGAGAGGAGTAACCTTTAAAAAAAAAAAAAAGTGTTTTACCCAGTTCCTAAATCATTCACCCAGCATGAGATTCTTTTCCATATCTTAAGCGATGAACTGTTAACAGGTCAAGGACTCTGGAACTGAATATGGAACATTAAAGATTGTTCATCACAGCTCACATTCATAGTCAGCAATTTGAATTCCATTTTCCATTCATACGATTATTTTAATAATTAACATTCATGTTGCTTTTTACAATTATCAAAGTTCTATCACTTAATATGATCGCTTTTGATATTCATAGCAATTCCATGTGGTTAGGTAACATCATGATATCTGCATTTCATAGACTAGGAACCAGCCTCAAAAAGATTAAATGACCAATCCCAGACCACAGATCTACTAAATGGTACATCATCTTATTCAAAATTCATTTTCATTGACCCACATCCCATATTTGCTGGAGTTTTAATATAAGGCTATTCTTTGAAGCCATTTGTTTTGTCTGTTTTCCAAACTTCCGCCAATAATAACATTAAATGTGAATGGTATAACAACCCAAGCACAGGGTAGAAATTGTCATACTAGATAAAAAAGAAGATTCAACTATATGCTCTGTATAGGAGAAGCACTTTATATTCAAAGATACAAATAAGATGAAAGTAAAGGATGAAAAATGACATATGTAAACAGCAACCACAAGAAAGCTGGGGTGGCTATACTAACAGATAAAATAGACTTAAAAACAAAAGACACTAGCAGTGATTTTTAAAAAGTATATTTTATAATAATAAGAAAATAAATCCATCAGGAAGATATTACAATTATAAACATATATGACTAAAATCATAGTACCAAAATATATAAAGCAAAGAAAATGAAGGGAGGAACAGACAATTCAAAACAGTAGTTGGAGACTTCTGTACTCCAATAGAACAAAAGCACAGATCAACAAGGAAATAAAAGATTTGAACAACACTACAAACCAACTACTGTCATGCACCACATAACGATGTTTTGGTCCACAATGGACCACATATATGGCAGTGGTCTCATAAAAGCATAGTGGAGCTAAATTTCCTGTAAGACATGCAAGGATATGTGGTTCAAGAGGATTTTTTTTTTTTTCTGATGGTAGCGATATCTATGGGGCTTGGCAATAGATTCCTTCTCACTCAGAGCACCTCAAGTTTTAGTGCAAAAACGACATCCCCATCAGTCAGCCACAGACCTGTTTCAGCACAAAGGAGTCTGTCCCCCGAGCCCTAACTATTCAGATGGCATTACAGCCCCCAGATCTAGCTCCAAGGTCTTCAGAGTACATTGCTGTAAATTCTTTGTTGAGGACCTAATATCCTGTATCAGGACATAGGTCCACAAGATCTACCCTATTAAGCATTAGGTGCCACTGCCATTTTTGTTAAAGCTTTCTGTGGTGGTGTGGAGCCAGCCTACCCCTGTACTTTGGAATTATTTTCAGGTTGTAATGATATAAAACATAGATAAGTTGTATTTCTTCTATAATTCAATAACAGAGAAAGCCCTTGTGCCAGAGAGGATCAATGGAATTTAAACAAATTTCCACACAAAATATTGAGTCTGCAGTTCTACATTCTCTCTCTCCATATTAAACACCCTCTTTTTTTTTTTTTAATGAATACCACAAAGTTCCTTCATCTGATTACTGCTTCAACATGAAATAGCCAAAACCACATTGCCATGACAATTCCCTATGTTCCTCGATCTCTCCATCATGATATCTTATTTCTACTGGTCCTCACCTTTCATCTATGCCTTACCCAGCCAGTTTCTCCTTGATATTTCCCATCAATCCAGCTCCTATACCTGTTCATGGAGCAGCATTGACAGCTTTGATGTTTTCTTTCTGACCCAGTTGAAAGGGCTTGTGGTACAATGTTTGTAAAGTCTACAGTCACGTACATAATGTCCTAGGTCTGCACACTCACTCACCACTCACTCACTGACTCACCCAGAGCAACTTCCAGGCCTGCAAGCTCCATTCATGGTAAGTGCCCTACTTACTTACAGGTGTACCATTTTTTTTTAATCTTTTATACCATAATTTTACTTCATCTTTTCTATGTTTATATATATATAACTACTTACGATTGTGTTACAATTACCTACAATATTCAGTACAGTAACAGGCTATACAGATTTGTACCCTGGGAGCAATACAGCAAACCAAATCCAACACCCTACGGCCTAGGTGTGTAGTAGGCTATCCATCTAGGTTTGAGTAAGTGCAGTTTATGATATTTGCACCATGATATAATCGACCCATGACACATTTTTCAGAATGTATCCCCATTGTTAAGCAATGCAGGGCTGTACATCCAACATACATCTGTAGAACACTCCACCCAACAGCCGCAGAATATACATTCTTCTCAAGTGTACATAGAACTTTCTCCAGGACAGACCATACATTCGGCCATTAAACAAACCTTAATAAATTCAAAAGAATAAAAATAATACTAATATGTTCTCTGACCATAATAAAATAAAATTGGAAATAAAAGAAATTTTGGTAGTCACAAATATGTGAAAACTAAACAACACACTCCAAATTATCGATAGTTCCAATAGGAAATCAAATGGCAATTAGAAAATACTTTGTGATGAATGAAAATGGAAGCACAACAACCCAAACTGTGTGGGATGCAAATGAAGCAGTGCGGAAACGGAAATTTATAGCTGTAAATACTTAAATTAAAAAATAAGAAAGGTCTCAAATCAATAACCTAAGTTTCCATATTAAGACCATAAGAAAAGAGGAGCAAACTCTACCCACAGCAAGCAGAAGGAAGGAAATAATAAAGATTAGGGTAGAAATTAATGAAATAGGGAATAGAAAAATAATAGAGAAAACTCAGTGAAACTAAAAGCTGGTTCTTTGAAAAGACTAACAAATTTGACCAACCTATAGATAGACTGACTAAGAAGAGAGAAGACTCAAATCATTAGAATTAGAAAGGGCATTACTACTAAATATATCAAAATAGAAAGGATTATAAAGAAATACTATGTATAGCTGTATGCCAAAAGATTAGATAACTTAGATGAAATGGATAAATTCCTAGAAAGACACAAACTACTAAAACTAACTCAAGAAGAAATAGACAACATGAATATACCTATAGCAAGTAAAGAGACTGAAATAGTAATCATAAAACTATGCACAAAGAAAAGCCCTGGGGGTAGAGGGGTGGGAGATGAGGGTAAAGGGGATCAAATATATGGTGATGGAAGGAGAACTGACTCTGGGTGGTGAACACACAATGTGATTTATAGATGATGTATTACACAATTGTACATCTGAAATCTATGTAACTTTACTAATAATTGTCACCCCAATAAACTTTAATTTAAAAAAGAAAAAGAAAGAAATAAGGAACACAACATTATAAAAAAGCCCAGGCACAGACAGCTTCACTGGTGAATTCTACAAAACATTTAAAGAAGAATTAATATCAAGTCTTCAAAAATTATTCCAAAAAAAAAAAAATAGAAAAGGAAACACTTTCCAATTCATTCTACGAAGCCAGTATTGCCCTGAAACCAAAACCAGACAAAAATATCACAGAAAACTATAGACCAGTATCTCTGATGAATATGGACACAAAACTCCTGAACAAAATACTAGTAAATCAAATCCATCACCATATGAAAATTAGAACCCATGACCAATTGGGGTTTATCCCAGGATGCAAGGTTGGTTTAACAGCTAAAAATCAATTAATATAATACACCATATCAATAGGATAAAAAAACAAAAACCACATGATCATCTCAACAGATGAAGTAAAAGCATTTTATAAAATCCCAAACCCTTTCATGATAAAAATACTCAACAAACTAGGAACAGAAGGAAACTTTCTCAACTTGATAAAGAGTATCTACAAAAACCCATAGCAAACCTCATACTTAATGCTTTCTCCTTAAGTTCAGGAATAAGACAAAGATGTCCACTCTTGCCACCTCTATTGAACATTATACTGGAGGTTAGAACTACGGTAATTAGGCAAGAAAAAGAAATAAAAGGCATCTAGACTAAAAATGAAAAAGTAAAACTATACTTGCAGGTGACGTGAACTTTTATATAGCAAATTCTAAAGGAATCCACTAAAAAACTATTGAAATAATATGAGTAAATGACTTTAGCAGGGTTATAAGATATGAGATCAATATACAAAAATCAATTTTACTTTTATACACTTGTACTGAATTATCCAAAAATAAAATTAAGGAAAGAATTCCATTTACAATCGCATCAAAAAGAATAAAATATTTAGGAATAAATTAACAAAAGTGCAAAAGTTTTACTCTGAAAATTATAAACCACTGTTAAAGAAGATTTAAACAAATGGGAATATCTCATGTTCATGGATCAAAAGAGTAAATATTGTTATGAAGCCAATACTCCCCAAATTAATCTATACACTCAACACAATCTCTATTAGAATCCTATTTGGCTTCTTTGTAGAAATTGACAAGCTGTTCTTAAAAATTCATATGGAATTGCAAGGAATAACTAAAAGAATCTTGAAAAAGAAGAACACAGTTGGAGGAGTCACACAAATGTTTATAGCAGTATTGTTCATAATAGCCAAAACATGGAAACAGCCCAAATGTCCATTAGATGATGAATGAATAAACAAAATGTGGTATATCCATACGGTGAAGTATTATTCTTCCATAAAAGGAACAAAGATACATGCTACAACAGTGCTGAATCTTGCAAACATTAAGGGAAAGTTGCTCAGGAAAGACCACATATTATATAATTCTATTTATACAAAATGTCAAGAATAGGCAAATCTAAAAAGACAGAAATTAGATTAATTGAATTGCTGAGAGCTGGAGACAATGGGTGATGGGAGGTTGATACCATAGCTAAAGGGTACAGGGTTTTTTTGAGATAAAGATAACATTCTAAAATGGGCTATGGTGATGGTTGTAGATATTTGCGAATACACTATAAACCATTAAATTGTATGATTAATTAATTGTATGTTTTGTGAATTATATCTCAATAAAGCTGTTATAAAAATAATTAAGATGTATGTTATGCTCCCCTTCTCTAATGAAACATTAATGCTGGCAACTGTCCACAAAGAGGGATTATTTTTTCCAGTTCCCTTGCATTGGGGATAAGGAAGGCTCTCGTCCTCAGAAAGAGAATGTGAGCAAAAGTGATGTGTGTCATTCTTGGAATGGTAAATAAGGGGGTGTACTTTCCCCCACCATCTCTTTTCCCATTGCTAGCTAATGGAAGAGGACTCTGCAGACTAGAAAAGAATGGGCCACAAGACAGAAGGAGCCATTTTCCTCAAAACCACATAGAAGGGCACCAGAAGAGTACCTGCACAGACTGATGTGTCTGAGAAATAAATGTTCATGATATCAAGTTCAGGACTTATTTGTCACAACCTCTAGGATTGCCTTAATTAATATGGTGCTCAGTAAATGTTTGTTGAATGAATAGATGCCAAAATAAAAATGCCATTAGAGCAGTGCTACTACAGTCCATGAACTATTGTTTACAAGTGTGAGAACTGAAACAGCTTGTGCCAGCTGGAAATCAAGAAACTTGGGGGGAAGAAAGTAGTGAGTTAGGCCATGTGCTTGTTACCACTGCTACTGAGAAGAAACAGTTTATGGAGTTAGGTGTGGGCCTATGGGCTACATTTAGAAAGCTCTGCATTAGAGGACAATTTCCAAGCATTAAAAGAATTTAAAATTATGTTTAAAAACCACACAAACAGTATTTGTAAAATCCATTAAATTAAATCTAGTTTAGATTCACTTCTAAGTTGTTTATTATCTGATAAAGTATAATTGTTCATTAAATCATGTATATTTAAAATAGAAATATATGTATACGTACATTTATTCACTTATTTATCCATTTATCCATCCATCATGCATGTATGTATGTATGTGTCAGTCTGTCTATCCACACAAACTTAAAATGGTCTGAAGAGAAGCATGGCTCAAAAGATGAAATACAGGCCAGAGAGTAATCAACAGCCGTATCTGAATAACACAAACAAATCTACAACATACAAACATGTATACAGTGTTTCAGAAGGTACAAAGTCCTTTTTAAATATGCTTTTCACGTTTGCTATTTAATCCTCATTATAATTCCACAGAATGGTGAACATGACAATTACTTTCATGAACAAAAACTGAGGCTATCTAGGCAAAGTGAAATTAAGAGGTAATACAGATAATTATTGACAAGTTCAGATCTCACTACCTGCTATTAAAGCAAAGGAAAATCTTGGGGGCCTGAATCACCCAGTTTATTCACCTTCCACAGCCATTGTGAACAATTTCTTCACTGTGTTAATGCTAACAGTCATGCTACTACAGCAAATGGGGAGGAAAGGCCCGATTTACATTGCTGTTTTGTATAATTGTTATGTATAAACCTTTACCCAGAATCTATGTTTGCAAAAAAAAAAAAATTGATTAAAGAGAAGTTAGTTTTTAAGGGCATACTATTCCCATGTATTAAGCCATGTTGAGATGCAAACAGGCTGGCAAGGACTGGGAATTTGTGGGACCATTTCAATCCTTTGATGTATTTTTTTTTCTTGTGTCTTTTGCCTGTAAACTCAGGGTCTGCCAAAGTCTTGTAGCCAGGTTTCCAGGGTACACATGCCAAAGGTGAACCCATTCAGCAGCCCCCAGGCCACCTGAACAACATACATGCCAGCTCCAAGCCTCGATTTTTCAGAAAGTTATGCAATCTCTGGTTACATTTTTAAAAATACATGTTTTATGACTATAGGCCCACACTTCTGCCCCCTTCCATCCCTGAAATTCCAGAGACGGGAGGATCCATTCATTCAGATAAGCCTCTGAACACACTGATGGTCCTTGGAAACGGACCTGAACTCAGACGTGCCAAGGTCTTCTCACCACTAATCTACATTCTTAGGCCCAATGACTGCCCTCAAATTAGATATACCAGAGATTTCTCCACAGCCTGTTCTCCACACCACACTTTTTCAGTGTAAGGGTTAGAAAGGGAGGGGGGGGGCATTTAGCTTTATTTTTTCATTTACTCATTCATCATCCAACATGTACAAGGCATGTTGAAGAATAGGGACATGGTTTATGCCTTCTAGAAATTGCAACCCAATGACAGAGCTAAACTAGGTACCAAATAATTATAGTACAAAACAATCCATGTTATAGGTGCTGAAAGTATCCCTAATCAAATGTTGGAGGACAGGGAGACATAGAAATCTTCTGACTAAATCCCCAGAAAAGGGTTTATGAAAGAAAAAGAGAACTTCTGCATTGGGTTTTAGAGAAAAAGCAAAATTTCATCACGGACAGATAAGGTAAAGTGACAGATGGAGGGAATGGTATGAGTTAGAGGTAAGAAATGAGGGGGTATGGAGGTGTTTGGCTGGAACATGGGAAGTAGCATAAGACAGAAAGTATAATTTGGAACCAGATTGTAAAAGGCCTTGAACACCAGGATAAATTGCCATGATTTTATTCAGCAGTTAATGAAAGAGCCATAATAAAAGTTTAAATAGAGAAAGTGACTTGCGCAAGCAATAATCCAAGAAGCTTGCTCTGGTGGTGGTGTATAGAATGACCTTTAATTTTGAAAGGCTGAAGGTCTGGGGATGAATTAGGAACCTTTTACGATAGACCAAGATAAAGCAATTAGGCTTAAGGAGAGGTAGTGATCGATCTCCCAAAAAAATGGAAAAGAAAAGAAGAAATAACAAACAGAATTTGGTAGGGAAATGGGAAAAATGAAAAGATAACTCCCAGGTCTTGAGTCAGTGCCCGGAAAAATTTATGTTGTGGATAAAAATGTTTGGACTCAAATTTATACAAAGATCTAGAGATTTTTAAAATTTATTTCAAGACTGTCTGTGATGTTATCCATATTAAAAAAAGAAAAAAACATCATTTCCCAGGATCACCCTAGACAGCTGGTTGCTCTCACCACATTCCTTCATTAGGCTTCTTTTTCCATGGTATTAGCCTGTTTTGGAATATGGACTAGAGTGTTGGAAAGGAGGGTGAAGAATTCTTATTCTGATCAATTCAATGCCAGCCTTGTTACTTTTCCCACTTGGGGAGTCTCGAAAGGTGCATATGAACCATCGCAATCCACTCTCTGGTCTAGACAGGCAAATATATCCTTTGATGGAGACGGCAGGGAGAGACACTCCTTTGAGAATGTTACTATAATAGAGACCCCTGAATCTGTTCTGTTGGCATTCCCTATGACAGCATTGGGGACATTCTTCAATCTATTCCTAACCACAGTAACCGAGGGGCCTCCAGGCACAGCAGGTCCTTCAGCTCAAGGAGCAGATGGAAAATATTCCATTTCCTCTCTGTCGGGCATTGATGGCAGCATTCTGCATGAAGGAGCAGGTCTATGGGAAAGTCACTGGAACAGCACTCTTTACCTGTGGTGGGCAGGGGCCAAGAGAAACAAAACTGGTATCACTTTCAGGATCGGGAAATCTAACCTGACCACACAAATAATTAACCTGAAAGGCCACTTCATGGTCCCCCAATGGACCCAGATGTTGCACTTCACTTTAGGTAAACGTTATTTTTAGAGACATAAGAATTCAGCATCCAAAATTTATCACCCATCTGAGTGGGAGACACAGAACACAGAACAGATTTATATGTTTAGGGGGTAGAAACAGGGTTTAAGCTCAATAAAATCTTAACTGTGCTTTACTTTTTAATTTAACTTTCAAACATTTCTTTCCTGTTTTGTGACTGAGAATCTCGTACATGTCACCCTTTCAGTGAAGTATCACAGGAAAGACATTTTTGTGGTGTTTAATGGAAATAATTTTTCTTGTGGTATTGCTCCGATACCCTGGGAAACTGGCTTTCCGAGATAAATTAGGCTGAGCCGTCTAGTGCTAATTTATTAAGCAGTCAATGGTTTAAAACAACTTTCCCTGTTTCAGCTCACTGGAGATCTGTAACTGGCTCTTAAGAAGACAGCAAAGAGCTGAAGACTGATAAATTTCATAGATTATCTTGAAACAGACAAAGTGAAGGGTTGGTATAGGGGAGTTTCATAGGTGGGCAGGGGTAGTACACACTGCGGGCAAGTCTCTGGGTGTGGACTTTATAACATCCATACTGCAGTGTTCCACACTGGTCTCCTATACTGGTGGTTGAACACTCCAAAGAAACTTTAAAATTCTCTTCCAGAGACAAATTGTCTATAAGAAGTACCTCCTCAACTTTCTCCTCCTGTTAGAGTATACTGCAGGTAAAAAAAGTTCCATCTGTAAAGAAAAATACTGATGATCTCCCTCAGGTGTTGTAAATGCTTCAATGAACTTCCTACAGATGCTCCAGAACAGTGGTTCTCAGCTGAAGTTGTACCCTGGAATGCACTAGGGGAGCTTTAAAAGTACTGAGGCCTGGTTCCTACCCCTAGAGGTTCTGATGACCTTGGTCTGAAATGTGGCCTAGGCACTGGGAGTTTTCAACCTTCCCAGACAATTCTAATGTGCAGTCAAGAACCACTGCCCTATAGAAGGTGTTGTCAGACTCAGATCTACTCCATACCTGGTGACTATCAGGTGACTCAGCTGCTAGGATGTGTCCCTTTCCTTGCCTGAAAACGCAGATCATGGTCACTGACCAGCAACGCAGAGGCATTAAGAATAAAGCAAGGACCAATAATAATTATAACAATGTTTGGGGAGCTGCTCGATTCCAACTGCTATTTTGTGTAAAAAAGTCTGGATGATTGAGTCCACGAAGGAAAACAGAGTTAGGAGAAAACACTGAGAAGAGGGAAAATGGCTTGTTCTTTGTTTCAAACTGGAATTTTTTCAAACGCCATGTGCCATTAACCCTCTCTTGAAAGCTAGAGGCGTGCTAGGGCAGAAAGCCTTACGGGCTTTTATGACGTAACTAACTACTAATTTCCACTTTGAAGAGACCCTTACATTTGAAGATGCATAAGAATTACCTGCAGCATTTATTAAATATGCAGCGTCCCAGTCCTCATCAGGAATATCTGGACACAGTAAGGCTGGAGTGGGCCCCAGGAATCTGAAGTTTTAAAACTCCCCGGGGGATTCTGATTGAGGTGAGCTGAGTCCCATCTTTGAGAAACACTGGCGATCCCTGAATGGTTCTTTGCCGTAAACTGACTTGTTCTTCTTCCATTAAATAGATTATCAGGGTCAAGGAAAAAGAGGGAATGCCTCTTTAGTAAAACAGTCTGCAAAGTATTTTTGCGTAGGCATTTGACTGAACTTTTTATTGAAAAGTCCTGTCCTTTCTGGACATCCAACTGTCTCCTCATTTTCTCAGTATGTCTGCAGAGAAGAATGAAGATGAACCACTGCAAACAGATACAACCATATCCACAAACGATGGGCCGATAGTCCTTGGGGATGATGGAGATCTTTCAAAATCAAAATCCTCTCATGTTTTGAAGGATCACAAAAACAGATGGAAAGAAAAAACAACAACCATGACAACAAGCAGATAAACTGTATTCAAGGAATTTAGGGACAGGAATGGATATGATTCTTTATGTCTAGAAATCACTCCCTCTTCATGATTAATGTGGAAAAGCAGTCCATATTTACGTTTATTTTTAAAATTGGTATATTTTCATTATTGAAGCTTTACTCACCTAGAGCCAAAGATAATGGAAAGAAACAAAACGTTATTTCCAGTTTGGAATTTAAATGCAATAATCTGAATTTGCTTAATCTCTCCTTCCAGTTCGGGGTATGTTTGTCCAAAGTAGAGCTGTACATTTGCAAAATACAGCTATAATTATTTGTTACCAAATTTTGGAACCCATCGCTCCTGGACCTACAATTCACCCAGAATTTACAATTCAACCTATAAACAGAAAAACTTGGTTGGGGGTAGGAAGTGATGTTCTTCACTGCTTTGTGTTTTTCAGTCAGAATTTCCCTGGTCCTCTAAAGCTCTCCAGCCTTGGACATTATTCCTGTGCTGTGCCCACATTCCATTGGCACAGGCATGGAATGGTATGCTTGGAATGTCTCCACCCTCTAAAATATTTTTGGATCAAGCTTATCCCTTTTCCCTGAAAAACCTCTGTTGTACAGCATTTACTTCACTGACTTTTATACTTTCGTATATTTTTGAATGTGGACCAAATCATGAAAGTTCCAGGGCCCCAATCTACTGTTAAAAAGCTCTATTAACCCCCTGATATCAACAGAATTCCCACGGAAAGAAAGCAAACCTGGAGTCTTCTGCTTGGGGCGCGATCACTCTGTTCTGTTTCACTTACGTGCAGGTTCCTTCTCTAAATGCTTCTGAGTTTAGAAATCAGCTCAGAGAGGACTCATTTAAATGCCACCTGATTTGTCTAAAAACAATAATGACTTTCTTTTAAAGTTGCCCCGTGATGGGCTCTTCTTACTAGTGGTAACTGACAATCTCAACAGAAGATTGAAACTTAAGGGAAACTTGCAGGGGACATTGCCTTTTTTCCTAAGGAAAGTCAGCACAAGGGCACTTAGTGGGTTTTTTCTCTTTTTTTTTTGCTTGTATTAATAATTAGCACTGTTTGTAATAATAATAACACTATTTAATGTGTCATTGTTATGTGCCAGGTACTGATCGGCACATGTATAGTGTCACAACACATTATCTCAGTTAATTTCCTTAATAATCATGGGAAGTAGAGACCAGCATCCCTATTTCCATCATAAGAAAATTTGGGTCATAAAAGGTAATATGTGGTGTAGTCACGATTATTTTTTACTACCATAGTGAATTTATAAAAGAAAAATGTCAGTGAAAAGTATCCTCAAGAAACTGTGATGAAAATACATATTAAAAAGGTTTTCTAATACAACTACGATAGCAACATATTTTGGGGTCAGTCAAGTAGGTAGAGAGACTTTGGGAAAAAATTCCTTTTAATATCTTGTTGGCATTTAAGTGACATTTTGGCGAAACACCGTGGAAACATCTGGTCACATCCTTTCAACCCTAATTTCTTCCCTAAATGTTGTTTTTAATGTGTCACACTTGTTAAATTTGTAACCAGTAATGCCCTTGAGACTAAACAACAGTGCCTGGTATGTGAAAAATGAACAATACATTTACAGCAATAAAACCCAAAAGGAAATTTTAAATAAACATTTAATTGAGTACAAATAGTCTGAAAGTTATTTTGGTGGAACTTGCCCAATCTGTGTGCTGACATTAGCAGCAGGATGTTCTAAATAAACTCCATTAAAGCAAATGTAGTCTTCTTCAGTTGTGACATTACTAATCAGATTCAGTTCTTCTAACGGATTATGTCTGGGGAAGGAACACTTGTTAGTTGGAAAGAAACTGTCCGTTCACAGTCTCAGAACAAATGCATAACCACCCAAACTCCAGGAAGAATGGAGTTGGGGATTTGGATGTTGTACAATGGCTTCAAAGTGGATAACCAAAAGTAGAAAAACAACCACCAACCACCAATGTTTGCATATGGTCAGTTAGCCAAGGTCCATGGGCCTGATTCACTTCCTCTCTCACTCTGAAAGGATTTTTCCTTCTAGATAAAACTCTGCATATTTGAATCTAATCCAGCAAACGTACTTGTCTCAGGCTATATTTTGCTCTTGCTGTATTTTAGTTGTGTGCAATGGAAAGTCTTGCAAAGAATCTACAGTGAGGGGAAAAAGAAAAATCAGACCATGGGTCGTATTTAGGCAATTAGTAACGCAGTTGAGAAAGAGGGTCTGTGTATGTCATCTAGTTGATTATTTGAAAACAATTACTTTTCCATTTCGTGTATTGACTCAATGCTATTCAGCAGAAATGTTTTTCCGCTGATATGGAATCCCCAAAGAAACTGTAGTAGCTTTGATGTGATTCAGAGATTGTGTCATTCATCAACATGGTTTTAAAGAATGTTAGCAACCTTAGGGTTGGCTCAACCTGAAAATAAACACAGATGGTTCTTGGGAGAACAAACTATTTTCTATAGTAGATTTAACCATACACGTAATGGAATATATGTCCTTTGTATTTAGTGCCACTTTTGATTACATAAAAACAGTTGAAATGATTATGAGGCAGACTTTTTTCCTAACATGATAAATGTACAATCTAGACCCTCCTATTTTATATTTTTCTTATTTTGGATTTTTTTAAAACATATAGAAAAGTAATATATATGTTACAAAGAACTTTTTATTTTTGGACCATTTCAGAGATAAGTTGCTGCATAATTTTCCATTACTCCTGAATAATTTAGTATATATTTCCTACAAACAATGACATGAAAAGCAGGAAATTAACACTGATATATTATCATCGTCTGCTATACAGTTTTAACAATTGCCCCAACAATTCGCTTTATAGCAGTGGATCTCAAACTTTAGTGTGCATCAAAATCAATGGAAAGTCTCATTAAACAGTTTACTGGGTCCCAAACCCAGGGTTTGTGTTTTAGTAGGTTTGGCATGAGATCGAAAGTTTTGTATTTCTAACCAAGTTCCCAGGTTGTGCTGAAGCTCTGGTTCTAGGATCTCACTTTGAGAATAACTGCTTTGTAGCACAAAAAACAAAACAAAACAAAAACAAAGATGACATATGGTATTTAATCACCATGTCTGTTTAGTCTTCTTTAACATAGAAACTATTTTTTTGTTGTTCGTTGACTTATTTGGATCTTGACATTTGGAAGAGTATAGGCCAGTGATTCTGTAGACTATCCTTCAATATGGGTTTTCCCATGTTTCTTCATGATTAGGTTCATGTCATGATTTTTGGCAGGAATATACCATAAAAATGTTCCCCTTTTTGCATCTTATTAGGTAGTACCTAATTTAAATTGTCTCATTACTGGTTTTTTTAACTTTGATTTGATTCAGGTGGTCCTTGTCAGGATTCTCCACTGTAAGCTTATTCTTTTCCCTCTTGCAATTAAAACTTATTTTGTGGAGAGACACTTTGACACTAAGTAAATGTCCTGTCTCCTATTACATTTTTGTCCACTAGTCTGGCATCCACTGATGTTTCTTGCCTGAATTGATTATTACTATGATAGTTGCCAAATGGTGTTTTTCTAATTTTGTCATTCCTTCTGCACTTATTAGTTGCCATTCTACTGTAAGAATTTTCTCTTCTCCCTATGTATGTATTCATTATTAATCAATATGTAATTGTGGATTCCTGTTTCACTTAATGGATTATAACCTACTATTATTTATTATGATGCTCAAGTTGTCCCCAGAGTTAGCCAGTGGAAGTCCTCTCAGGCTGGCTTCTGTGTCCTTTCAACATGTCCCAGACTTTCTTGAGCATTCTTTGTTTTCTGACGTCAAAAAAATGTTCCACAATCTAAATATCTACCAATAGGAGAAGTGTTTTAAATTATAATATATTCCAACCATGGAATATATTAAATTCAAATCTGATCAATTTAGGTAGGTCCAATTACCAATTTACAGGAAATAGAGAGGACAGAGGAGTGTATTAAACTACACCATAAGAATGTACTAAGCAAAATTCAGAATGTGGGAAACTAAGTCAAAATTAAGAAATCAAACAGCTTGATTACATCAATAAAAAAACTGCAAGAAAAAAATTAAGAGATACAGACAGAAAAAGCAGAAAACCATATGATTTCACTGATATGTGGTATATAAACCAAAAACAACAAAAGAACAAGACTAACAAATGAGAAACAAAAACTCATAGACACAGACAATAGTGTAGTGGTTACCAGAGGGTAAGGGGGTGGGGGGTGGGAGACAAGGGTAAGGGGGATCAAATATATGGTGATGGAAGGAGAACTGACTCTGGGTGGTGAATACACAATGGGATTTATAGATGATGTAATACAGAATTGTACACCTGAAATCTAATTTTACTAACAATTGTCACCCCAATAAATTTTTTTTAAAAAAATTAAGATATAGAAGAGGAACCCATCAATTAAAACGGAATTATTTGATATATCAAGAAAACAGGCAAAAATAAACTCTAATGTTTAGTGATGCACACTTGAGTGACAAAAAGAAAAGTAAGGAAGAAAAAGTAACTGCATTATAAAAGTCAGGGTAATAGTTACTTTTAGGGAGGAGATTATCATCGAGCAGGGGCATGTGGAAGCCTCTCTGGGATGGCTGGCAAAGGTCTATTTTTGGCCTATCTTATTAATTCATTAAATTAAACTTTGTTTATCAGGTTGTCTTAAAAAAAAAAGAAAAAATTCCAGGTTCCTCTTCCTGTTTTACTTCCTTGGCCCAGACCAAGAATCAAACATTTCTCTAAAAGAGACTTGATTGCTTTTAATGAACAAGATTATTTAAAAGCCAAGGTCTAGGTCCAAAATGTATCTCTTGTTATTGGGGTGTTGCTGCGCCCTGGTCCTCTCAGGAGACAGAGCTAGGAAATATATGTACATGCTCACACATACCACAGAATCACATCTAAATTCAGTTCTCTATATTATTGAAATGTGCATGTGTTCACCTAAATTTGCATGCATGTCTATATTTAGCTCTCTATATTGACAATGATGAATTCATGCCTATACCTCCGATTCCAATCCAACATCACAGGATTCAGTTTATCTTTCCTCTTCTCTATATTTGTAACTCCTTTCATAATTCTCAATAATTTTACTTGTTTGATTAATCCTTTATATGAAACCAATCTCCAACTCAACCAGATCAACAAGTTACTAATTATTAAGGGAAACTTAAATTTCAGATTTCTTTTTTGTATACTCAAAACAAACAAACATCAAACCAAGCTAGCGTGTTTTGGTGGCTTCTTGATCATCTTAACCACAATATACCGCAGCTGCAACCTTGTCCCAGGTAACTCAAAAAACTAACTCAGCTACAATAATTAAGTGCTTGGAAGTGTGAGTTGTCCGGAGCTAATTCTACTCATCCTCAGCAGATGTCACAGGTTCTCCATTCTCTTCAGGGTAAAATCATGGAGGTAGGTGTGATCTCCCAAGCCAAACATAGTTTCGAGTTTAAAAGCTTAGTCCTTTCTGTAACCCCACTGCCCCCAACAGAAATAATTGCTACCAAGGAGATCCTCCAGAGCTCCTGGCAGGAGCCTTCCAGTTAAACATGAAAGATTAAACACGTGCGTATACCTTCTGTTTCACCTCAAAACCTCATCCAAATGGGGATGGAGGGAGAGTGAAGAGGGGAAGCATAAGTCCAGACAAAGCAAATAGGAGGGGAGATAACTCAATAAAATTTTAGAAGGGGAATAAGAGGTTCAAATTTCTAGCCATAAAACAAATAAGTCATAGGGATGTAATGTGCAGCATAGGGAATATAGTCAATAATATTGTGATAACATTGTATGGTATCAGATTGTTGCTGAACTCACCATGGGGATCACTTCCTTAGGTATATAATGTTGAATAACTATGGTGTGTACCTGAAACTAATGTAATATTGTATGTTAGCTGTATTTTAACACAAATCTTTTAAAATTTTTTAGAAGAAATGGGAGATACCAATACCTCTGAAATTGGAAGTGGAAGGTCAACATGAACAGAAAATCCATTGAATGTTTCTAGAAGAAAGACTCACAGATTCCCTTTTCCCATTCTTTGCTGCAGGCAGGAGTCTCTTCCCCTTCTGATCAGAAAATTAAAACAGAGAACTTTCTCTACACTGTAGAGAAAATGAACCAGAGAGGCACAGATTCAGCAATGCAACAAAACTGGTGTGCCATATTGAAAACAGGGGAATTAAATGAAAGTCTAACTACTGAATGTCAAAAAGTTTCTCCTACCTTCACATACTCCAACATACACCTTCTCCCCACATGACTCTCAGAACCCTGAAAGCCAGGCTTATACACCTTAATAAAAAGATATAAGATTCCTTTGTGGAAAAACAGGCTATCTGCTATAGTCTAATTCATATGTTGAAATGCTAAACCCAGTGAGATGATATTTGGAGGTGGGTCCTTTGGGAGGTGATTAGGTCATGAGGGCAGAGACTCATGAATGGAACTCCCAGAAAGTTCCTTTGCCCTTCCATCATGTGAGAACACAGTGAGAAGACAGCTATGAACCAGGAAGCAGGCCCTCACCAGACACCAAGTCTGCCAGCATCCTTGATCTTGGACATCCCAGGCTCCATAACTGTCAGAAATCAATTTCTGTTGTTTATAAGACACCTAGTCTATGCTATTTTTGTTATAGCAGCCTGAACAGACTGACAGAAATTGGTACTGAGAAGTAGGGTGTTGCTACAATAAATACCTAAAAATGTGGGAATGGCTTTGGAATGGGTAGAGGCTGGAAGAGTTTTGAGATGCATGCTAGAAAAAGCCCACTGTGCCATGAACATATTAAGACACGATTCCAAGAGGAAAGACCCTAAAATTCTGAGTTAAGAGTTCACTAATGAAATGACTAACCCAGATCTTCCTATACAAAAGCTAGCCTTTGACAGCCCACTGACTTTCCTCCTATCTCTATCTTAAATATGAATGGGTAGGAAACAGAAGAAAACTTCAAAACTCATAGGAGAAGGTATGGCAAAATCATTTGTTTTGGGGCTCCCTTTGCAAAGTTTTGTATTGGGCCTGAACATCTCAAGGACTCTTCCCTCAAAACAGATGAGATTCTTTGGAAATGACTGGAAAGGGGCTTTTCATTCTTTTAAGATTGGAGGAATTTATTAAGTGAAGGCTATGGAGACCTGACTTTTAAACATGACTTGTTCTCAACATCTTGACTACTCTCTATTTTATATTAGGCAACTTGGAAGTTGCATTAATTTTTTTGTGTATAATGTAATTATTTACTTAAAAGTATAATAAGTCCCACGATTGTTCAACTAAGAGGAATTCTAAATCTTTACTGTATAGATTGGTGTCATTCTAACCTCTACAAATTAGAGTCACTTGGACATAATCCATTACAAGTTCAGGGACTAGAATGAATCTGAGAAATGCATCTCTCTTGCTATTTGAAGAGCAGTTTCTTCCCCTAGGAGCCCCAGCTCTACTTCCTACAATTGGCTCAATGAAACTCCCCTGAATTCTAATATCCTCTGTCAGTAAACGTCCTTCTGACATCTCTCAGGAGACATCAAGGCAGAATTAGATATACAGGAGATTTATTGGGGGAACTGCCTATGAAAGATAAAGGGGAGAGGAAGAAGAGGCAGGCAGGGAAAATCTTCAGACCATGAGCACAGGGACACCCAGGAAAGGAAAGAGGAGTAAAGGAAGACTGGGTAGGAAAGGCCTCAGACTGCAACTCACCTCTGAGATCTCTCGGCCAGGCCGACAAGAAGCCCCAGAGCAAATACCGCCCATGAGAAGAGTCCCATGCTGGGCAAGAAGAGTCCAGCTCTAATACCCCCAGCGTGCTTGGCCATTGCCTGGGAGCAGCTTGGAGGCATCATGGACTTGGCATGAGCAAGTGCTATAGTAGATTCAAAAGGTGTGGTAGCTAGAGGCTGTCAGCTCACTATGGTCCTCGAAGGAGAGTCTCTCTTGAAGGGAAATCTGAGGGGGATCTCCTATGGCTGACACACCCCCTTTCCTTTTACCATGTTCCTTGCAGTGATTGATTTCTCACTGTAGTTAAAGGGAAAACCGACTCCAGAACTCAAGCCTCCTCCCTCAAAGGCCGGTGGTCTTTGTTTCTGTTGCTCTTTGTTTCTGTTGAGGGCCAGATGAATGAAGAAATAGTTTGTCCTGTTCTATCAGTAACTGCCACAGGTGTCATTTCTTTACTTTAGCAGCAGACGTTAGCACAGTTTATATATGTAATATTTAACATTTATCAGTCACCTATGACTCAATTGATGACAGACTCAGACATAATGTATCTTGTGCATGGGCAAGTATAAAAATTATAAACATTTCATCTCAGCAGGGAAGTAGGAGGGATGTTCATGGAAGAATAAAAGAAGGAAGAGGGTTGCGGGTAAATGACGGCCATGCCTATTTATCCTAGAAATGCTAGTCACTGTCTTCCCATCTCTACTGTCTTCTATAAGAATCTTGTTCCATTTTCAGCCCTAACGAGGAGATGAGTGCATGAAGCTCCATTTGTACCTGGTTGTTCTCATATTCTTTCCAAGCTGGGTCAATTTATTCTCTCTCAGGAAATCTGAACTAAGGTTCACTGAGAAGCTGAATCATGGGCCATGGGTAGCTTTGGGTAATGTCACGTAGAGTCAGATTGTAGGCAGGGGAAATGTTAAGTTCATGCCATGTTTTAGTCAATCTTTGGGGGAAACAGCCCCTACAGCCCTTCTTCCATTACCAGTTTATCTAATCAGGATGAGTTTTGGATCCAAAAGATCTGGTTACAAATCCTAGTTCAGCCACTTACTAACGTGCCTGTCTGATCGCAGTTTCCTCATTAGTAAAACATATAGAAGAAAACTTACTTTTCAGGGCTCTTGCAAGAAGCAAAGTGATAATGCAAGTGAAGCACCTAGCTATACAGGCATTCAATAAATATGTGTTTTCCTTTCTTTAGGCCCTAAAACACCTCCTTCTCCATCAGTGGCTGCCTCCTGAGTTTCCCTCGGTCTGGTCTGAGGTTCTTATCAGTTACTAGAGTCTGTCTATTATATGTAACTCATAGCTAGTTGAGATGAGAGCAGGTACCTAGCCAAATGGCACTGGTATTGGACCATATATCCTGGGTTTCTATATTCATTTACTGAGTTAGACTACAAATATTTGTGGAGCACCTACTATGTGCATACATTGGGCCAGGTGCTGGGAATTGTAAAGTGAACCAGACAGATAAGAGCGCTCAACTCAGAGAGTGTATCTTCTAGTGTGACCGTTAGGACTACTTCAATTTTCCTACTCTGCCCTTTGGTCCTTGTTAGACACTCCTACAGGCAAACCTAATTGTAACTTGGACCATATGGTCTCCTGGGGTCAAGATAACAGGAGGATCTGAAACAGAGGCTGGCTGGAGAGCTAGATCCTGAGCCCTGGACACTCCCTACACCCTAAGTAGGCCCACAGGTGCACTGCAGAGCCAGAACACAGCTCGAAGGCATTAGGTATCTCTTGGAGAGAGAGGAATACACCAAAAGAGGGGAATTGGGCGAATGCAATAACAAGCTTTTCCTACTTTCCAAATTTACAAGAGTCTGCCTTTGGAGCTGCTTCCATGTATGTCTTCTGGTTGTCTTTGATTGTCTACTCATCTAGATTTCCCAGAGGCAAAGGGGAACTTCTGCTTCTTAATGAGGGTCCCCAAGTAGCCCCAGGACCTGAGTCTCACAGCAGCAAAATAATGCAGAACTAAATAGCACTCCTTACTGTCATACCATCGGGAGAGACCGCAAGGTTGAGTGGAATAGGTCTAAGGCCTGGAAGGCTAAAGTTCAGTAGACACATCTGAGATGTTGAGAGGACACATAGGGTCAGGGCTGGTTGGCTCCAAAGCCTTCATCTTGACTGTGATTTCTGTTTGAAGAAACCCCAGTGAAACTGGGCTTTCTGTCCCATCGCTGCAATCCAAAGGGTCCTGTGATCATACGACTCTCAGTTGCAAGTGTCAGAAATCTGATTCAAAAGCATCAGAATCATGACGATCACTGCAGAGTTTTCTCTTGCTCACAATGAAAATGGCCTTCTGTGTAATTAATCTGAACACATGACACTCCTCCTGAAACACCTGCTTTGGAAGTCCGTTTTAGAAAAAGTAAGATAAGACCCTAAAAGCTTCCCTTGGCCACCAACATGAGACCCAGACTTTTAAGTTTTAAAGAGTGTTCACAAAGGCTTTTATTTTGCAGATGCGCAAATTATTATGTATTCTAGAATTTCAGGGTCACTTGATTATAATCTCCTCCGTACTATAACTAAGACAAATACACAAGCAAAATCCAGATGGAGAGACTTAGGTAGACCTACAAAACAAAGGTTAGAAATGCAGACAAAATAGATTGAGAGTTAAGAACTTTATATTCGCATTAAAAAAGAGTCGGTTTAAGTTAACACTAGGACTATTTTGATTCCTTGCATTGTGCAGTTTTGTGTGGTAAAATTATCAATTGCCCCAACATCGCCCCCTAGAGATTCTGAGCTCTTTCATGACCTCTCCCAGGATCTTCCTGGTTAGAGCCGGCCTGAAGTCAAATAGGAGGCACTTCTATGGTTCATCCAGCTTTGATGTAACAATATACCATGAACTCATTATCCTCCCTGTGACCATTCCCTACTGACACCAAAGATATGAAAGGACATAGCTGGCAACTAGTTTCTGTAGAAGACCCCTTGCCCATTCACATTCTCCATTTCCTAACATAGGTTTTCCCAGACTTTGTGCAAACAGGAAACCAGAGTAAAGCCATTATTAGAGAACAGGTCAATAGATGCTTCTTCCCGCCAATAATTCCGGGCTATTCCCATGCAAAATGACAAAGGGCAACAAAGCAAGTCCTGGGTGATTTAGAAAGAGTCTCCCTAGTTACTCCTCTGGACAAAAACTTTCTGTGCTTAAAATACTTTAGTGAAAATATTTTAATGGAATTAAATATTTTTTTAAACATGTGAATATGTAAAATTTTACTGTATGTAATATGTCAATTCTTTTTTGGAATTAAATATTTTAATGGAGTGCATGGCTTGAATTACCCCGGTAAACTTGATTGTAGTTTGTATGAGCAGACACCTTCATGAGAATAAATCCAAACTGTTACCTTAAACTCATATGTTTCCATTTCCTTGGATTTCAGAAATAATAATTTATGCTAGAACAATGGTTCTCAAGTGTGGTTCTGCACAAGCAGCATCATTTCACCTGGGAAATTTGTCAGAATTGCTAACTCTGGGACCACTCTCACCCCGTCACCCCAGCCGGGCCTACTGACGGAGAAATTCTAGGGTAGGGCCAGGAGTCTGTGGTTTAGCCAGACTTCACACAAATCAGTGACAGATTGGACATAGCATCACTCATAATAATGCTTTTTCTTTCAAAGTGGACTACCATTTATGCTGAGCCTACCTATTAGTTTTGTTCTTTAGCTTTGTGTTGTTTCTCCTAACAAAGGAAGGATCTGAGTGAGTGAAGCCAATATTGTGGTGGACGTGTGAACTTGTAGGGGTTGTTAGGACCTCTGGGTTTTCCCCTTTGTTTAACCCTGTCTATTCCCATGGGTCATAGGCATTTCTATTCTTATCTGAGAAAGTAATTTGATTCTTAATTTATTTTTCATTCTAATTCATTTACAATGGATTTCCTGAAACATTATCTACCTCTCTATTTGACACGATGAGTCTGCTGGTCTGCTCACATTTCTGCTCACACTGAAGTTCCTCCTTGGAGAAAGTTATCTTTGAAATCTGGATTATTCATCTTTTCTCCATCCATTCTGAAGCTCCAAGGCACTGGAAGAGTTCTGGCTAGGGCCCAGTTGCAGGGTTCACGCTGGTAAATAATGCTGTTTCTTGCCTCCACTTTCTTATAAAGTGTATATTTGTAACAATGTGGCCAGGGCTTCAAGTTGGTTTGTGTCACCCATGATACAACACCAGTGACTGTTCTTAAAGGAATACTCCTTGGAAAGATCACGCTAAAGGCTCCAATTAAAAGCAACAACGTATCAGACATTTTTAAAGCTGCTTTATTTTGAAGGGTTTTCGTTTTCAAAAATTAAACATTATAAAGTACTTTAAAAACTCTGCTGTTGAAAATATTTTCTCTCATTAAAAATGCAAAACCTTCTGGAGGAAATGATACTCTGAGCTTTGTAGCACAAATCAATGCCAAATGAAGACCATAAACCATGTTTTGTTATGCATTTGGCACCGTCTCCAAATATCTTGAACAAACAACGCCACTGTGCTTCAGACCCACAGACCCTTACTTCTCTGGAAATTTATGATTGTCTATTACAGGAAAGTAGAAATGCTAGGGATTAGCAAGTCTGGACTAGGGTGGTAGAAGAAACAAATTTTGGAAGACAAAAACAATTTAAATATTACAAGCATTTAATGTCCCAAACCATTCTTGGGAAAACCATCTTGCTATACCTATGTGCTCAAAGAAAATTGGCTTTGAGTTTTGATTATCAATCTCAGACTAACAAGTGTTCAGAGCTGGCCTAAGCAGAGGTAGTGCTGGGGAGGACAGGGAGGGGAGGGCGAGGGCTTCATACAAATCCCATTAGTGGGAAAATAAGGAATTCTAGGCACCAAATCCCATACCATTGTCAGAATGTGTGTCACTTCGCATTTCTAAATAAACACTAGCTTCCCCTATTTGGGAGGGTAAGTGGCTTTGTGGGAAAAGGTCATAACCTTGGGTTCCAGGCCTGCAGAATATACTTTTGTGGCTATTTCTGTGGTCGGGGAATCACGGACAAGCAGGGGACCCATATATGACCCATTTTCCAATACAAGTCCAACTTGAAATCACAGGTATATAAAGGTGTTTAAAAATGTAAACAGCAAAAAAAGTGACCACCTCATCACATCATCTCATTAAAAAACAAAACAAAAACAAACTAGCATGGCTGATTTCTGAACTTTGCTCAAAAGAAACCTAGTTCAAAGGGGAATATTTGTAAAGTAAATATCTCAATAATTGCCAGTAATGGAAATGCATTATAAAAACTTGACTCAAGAGCTAAATGGTACGATGTTCACTTTCTCTTGCCTACAATGCATGTGGCTTCATCTCTTCCAGGAATGTGCAAATTCAATGATGGTTCATACCTTGTTTGTCTGATCACTAATCACTGCTGAATACCACTTCTTCCACCTGAACCTGAATACGAACTTGAACCCGAATTCAAACCTGAGCTGGGATGCTGAGCAATCCTGGAGGTACTACTGTTAAGAACTGGCATGGCACCATCAGCTTGCAGTGCTATTTTTCTGTGTGCCTAGGTATGATTTTGAGCTGGATTGTCTCCCTTTTGAAAGAAAAGTGTGTCCCTAATATAATATTTTTTGCAATGCAGCTCTCTGGTCAGTGAACTGTTGAGACATGCTCATTAGCATGTTACACTCCTGAAGGTCAGCCCCTTGCAAATCCCTGTCCCCAGCCAGCGGGCCCACACTTACAATTGCAATGACATTAATAATAAGAGTTATGAGTAAAAGTGAACAAAAGTATTGGCTAAGGCTTATGGATTTCATTTGAGGCTTAGTGTGGCACTTTAATTTTTCATTCAATTTTCCTTTTAGGAATTACTTTGCTAAACATATCCAGGTTCTTTGGTGCTTAATATTATTACTTCTTGGTACTTACTACTACTGATAATTAATAGAAGTGACTAGGCTCAACTTTAGAAGTTACTGAGACTTGAAAGAAGCAGGTTTTGTTCCCCCTTGCCATTTATATTAAATATATACATTTGCTTTTAAAAGTTCTCTGCCTTCTGATAGTTTTGAGGAGCCAATCAGTGCATTCTCTGATTTGTCAACTTGTTTTATATCTAGTTACTCTGTCATTCATTAAATATATAAGAAATACCTAGTATCCAGAAACATTTGCAAGGAATTACTCAAAATCAAGACCTACTTATAAAACCTTATTGTTAGAACGACAATGTTTGCACTTCGCACAATGGAGCTCTGATTTATTAGAAATAAAAAGGCTTGTTTTAGTTCTCTAACTTGGTCTCAACACAGAATCCATGAAGGTTATTATAAATACAGAGGCAAATTCTAGTGGTTTTCCCCATGCTCTTTTTGAGCAATATCCAAACTCTATTTTTATATAGCCATATTTTATAGATTGATCCTTAAAATTATCGTAAGTAGGAGTAAAATTCTCATTTCAAAGAAATATTTCTACATGTATTTTGCAATAAAGAGAATCTTTTGAAATTACAAAAGCAGCTGTTGGTTAGGTTTTCTTGCATTCTTGCAATGAATCTCAGGAATATATGTTACAACCAATGTAGATATCACATATACTCACTAAATAGAACTAAATCTATCAATATCTATTAGTAACCAGCAATAAAAATTCTGTTGTGGTATCTTTAATCTGGAACTGTTTATAGCTTTATGAAATTTATTGATTCAGACATTATTTTTAATAAACATAATATTGAAGATATGCTATGAGGCAAACATCGTACTAGGCCCTGAGGTTATAATTCCAAACAAAATACACATTCTCTCTGCCTTCAGAGGACTTGGAATTCTGCAGGTTGTAAGCATAATTTGTTTTCAATTTTGGTCCATAAAAATAACCACAGAATAGCTTCCTTTTTAAAGAAACAGAAAGCCACCAATCAGGCAACTCTGAAAATCACCTATAACTCTCTTGCTTAGCCGATTTCACTTTTGGTTGTCCATACTGGGGACTTGTATAGCTTTATACACGACGTTTGCATGATACTAGAGACATGGTCCGTAGGAAGAAGTCCTGGCTTTTCAAACAGAAAAGCAAATCAAAAACATAAACGAAAAAACTTCATTCACATGTTCTTCTAGTGTAAAGGACATCATCTTTGAAATTCAGTTTCCCCTTTACCCCCACCTCTCTCCACTCCCCATTATGTTCTCTTGATAAATCATCCCTGTGAATGGGTTTTTTTTCTTTTTTCAATTGTCAGGAGCATTCCTGCTGTGTCTGGGCATTGACCGCCTCTTTGGTAGTTGATTAATTTCAGGCACTTGACCTAACTAAGAAGCCAGACCCTACTTTGAATGTACTTCGCTTGACAGAATATAATAAAACCCTAACCAGAGAAGCATAAAAGTCATGCCTCTATACCATTAAAGCCAAAGTTTCCCGTTAGCATTGACGTAAATTCAGATTTGTCCAAATAGGAATCAGAACAGAAAATCCTAAAATGACAATAGGAGAGACCACAGTAGAAAGGGAGAAGAGAGGTGGGAGAGTGGATTCATACAGAGGGAGGCTGGGAAGGCCTGCAGGATCTGAGCCGGGTCCGCAGAGGAAAGGCTTTTAATTATCCCCAATCCCTAGCGCCACTTTGGAAGCTGGCATCATTGCTCAGACCAGAGTACCTTTGAGTGAGGAGGATAAAAAGAATAAAGTTTATTTTGTAACTAAAG